>NC_092464.1:53708142-54308142 GCF_047495875.1 Pithys albifrons albifrons
CCTGCAAATTTCCCATTCAAAAAGTCCTCCAGAACGCACTTGAGTCCTTTGAACTGCACTCTTTTGATGGGCACAAAAACACTGCTGCACCTCAGTTTTCTATCACATTCCAGAAGGTTTAAAAAAATATTCCTATAGAAAACTATTTATTTAATCCTACTAATCTCTTTGAGTGTGTTTTCTGTGTTTGTTATTCAATTCTGATCTTTAGATCTAGGGGATTAAATTTGTATTGTAGAAGAGACTGGAGTGTTGCTTTTCAGTTGGATTTTGTTGAAGGGGAAAAAGCCCCCAAGTTTAAATTACTGCAATAAATGTCAAATGACCCAAGCAGAGGTTCATCAAGTTCACACCACTACAAGTCAGAGCAAGCTATGGATTTACAAAGCATAAACCATGAGAACAATTGCAACATAG
Organism: Pithys albifrons albifrons; assembly: GCF_047495875.1. Lineage (NCBI taxonomy): Eukaryota > Metazoa > Chordata > Aves > Passeriformes > Thamnophilidae > Pithys > Pithys albifrons. Next base: position 53,708,560 of record NC_092464.1, read on the forward strand.
ATGCAGTGAAAACTCCAGAGTCCCTAAAGAATTGCACAGCTGTTTTAAGCATTCTACATCTATCTTCCCTGGGTGCATGCTTTGATCATTTCCCCACAATGACATTTATTTCAGATTTTGTGACCCCCCTCCCTAATTCTGTGTTGCCTCACTCCTTGAATGGCTGGTTGCTTCTGGTGCTCTGTGCAAAGTGAGCCTGGGGTGGTTGTTAAAAAGTCACTGAATTGAAACAAGTCTTCTGCCCATGGGACATTCACTTTGTATAGGAGTATGCAACTTTCTGTAGTTCTAGGAGGCAAAAAAATAGCGGGTCTTGCTGGGTGGTTTTCTGCTCTACCCCTCCCCTGCTTTTTTAAAAAAAGTCAATTTATGATATGGCTCATGGCCCAGCCTCACAATTAGCTTTACTGCTGCAATTCAGGAGGCACCATGGGAAAGCTGTGGCCTTAGTGGTTGAAGCACAGAGCAGAGAAAACTGGAATCTGCTGAGTTACACAAAATTTCTTTTAGACTATGAGGAGTAAAAAGATAACTATCTTGACTTTACCATGAACATATTCTGTAAGTCCAGATTCATAGATGGTATATATTATATTGGCAAGAATAAAAAAAAATCCCCAATCAAAAAAACCCGGAATTTCTTGCCATGGGAGAGGAACAATTTCTGTGTCCAAAAGGTCTATTTTTATGCGGATATATGCAAATAAGATTTATTTCAGTATCTATGTGTGTGAAAGGTCAGGATAATCCATTGAAAGTGTGAGGAGAAAGAAACTTGCAGAAGTTTAATCTCAGCTGTCCTATGTTAGCAGTTGCCAAGTCATCCTAACATTATGCATTTTGCAGGTAATTAGCTACCAGCCCCTCTGACACAAGGTAATTCACTTAACCATGAAATACACATCAGCTGACTCAGTCCACTGTCTGATGTCACCAACCAAAACCTTGCTCGCTCTGGAGTCCCACCAAGACCTTGCACCTATTACTGTCACATTCCTCTCTCACTGTTCACTCCAACTAAGCATTGCTTAGAAAGAGGACATGGTGAGAGTGGTGGTGATGTTCCCAGTCCCTTTTAAAGCAGCAATTCAACAGTCTGAGAATTCATTTTTCATATGAAAGAACCAAGTTCAACCCTTTTTTCATCAGAAGAGTTGTGAGACTGCACCTCCCCTGACACAGGGGAATGTTTTAACCCAGACCAGAAAGTTTGTAGGGGATGTCCCTCACTCCTCCCTGCTGAAGGCGGCTAGAGAGGAATCAGACAGATGAAGTCATTATTGCAATTATTAATAAAAATTACTGAAATACTTCTAATTCCATAATTACTGCAGTTCTTAGAAACAAACACACAGCTCTTGGGCTCACAACAAGATGATACAACTTAAGGACACCTGCTGGAACTGGAACAGTGGGCTCCAAGGCATGCACTTATTCAGCAACCGTGCTTCCTTTTGCTGGAAAGGCTTAGATATTTGCTTTAAAGCTCAGCATGGAGCTAGGAGGAGCAGTTATCTCCAACCACTGCATGGTCCTGTACTCCTTTCCCATTTTCTCTAAATCCCTCTTCCAAAATATTCCATCCTCTTGTAAGCTGCAGCAAGATTTGTGTGAATGGATGCTGTGCTTGGAATAACAGACCCATGTGTCAGTGTTTACTTCTCATGAAGCATCTTTTACTGCATTTTCAGAGTTTGCTTAGTCTATTTTCAAAAGCTTAATAACTATGGTAACAAGTTTTGTTTGTTCTGTTTTGATATTAAAAAGATGCCAACAGTGAGGAACAACACACTACACAGTGTCCCAAATCAGAACCTCTGAACTATACAAAGTTTAGCTACTCAGTTTAACTTGCTCTCCATCACAGGCTCTGTGAGGGGCACTACTCATCAGCAGTATTTTCACTTAGAACTCTGAATGTGTGTTGAAATTATCCCTGGCAACTTGACTGGAAGAAGAGGCCTTTTAAAAACTTCTCTAACACATTAATATAATCAATAAATGCAAATGTGTTTTGAAAGTTGTAAAGCTGCATGATTTAACTTCAAAACTGGCAGTCATTCAAGAACTTGAAGGAGCCCCCTTTTTTCTCCTCCCTCAAAAGTACAAGGGTGTTGGGCAGCAATTATTAAAATCACAGAGCCTCAAGACATGATAAAACAGTCCTGTCTTCTTAAAATAGTCATTCTAGACAATTCAGAACACCACCCACCCTCATCAACCATAAGGATAGGTGAGGAACAGTTCAGAAGCAGTGGAGAGCAAGAACACCTTCAGCTGGATTTAAACCTCACATTTAAAGTCCAGAAGTCCCACCAGTGCTAACAGTCCCCTGAGAGCAAAGGAAGGCAGGCAGCAGAGCAGAGGACACCTTGCAAATGTCCAAAAGGAGCAGCTCCACTGCAGTGGCAGGCTGAGTATGGACAGTCTCTGAGATGGATCCCAGCTCACAGACAGCCTGGAAGTCCTGAAATGATGCCTGCAAACATGGGCAGTGTAGGAAGGGCAAATATATTTGCCTCCATGAAAAATACAGACTCTTTCTTGGCCCAGCTGCCACTTAAAAGGGGTGCAGGAAGCTGCTACTGCTGTCTTGGCTGCCATGGGGAAGAGAAAATTAACAGGACATCGAGCCTAGGAACCACCTTGGAAAATCATAAAGACCATATTTTATATCACAAGAATATGAACCCATTGGGTGCAGAAGCATAACCAATTTGGATGACAATCCCTGTGCTGCACTCCCCCCCTCCTCCCTGAACACTTCTCAGCCCCCAAATGCCATATCTTTCATAGTGGGATCTACACTGACTGTAGGCTCCTGTGTTCTTGACTGCGCTATTTTCCCAGCTAGTGACAAGGACATCTGGGCACAGGCAGAGCCATGCCAGAAGGAAGCTTCTCTAATACCATCTTTTAGCCCCTAAGGAACAGAATCATATTGACAGCAGTTCACAAAAGGTTGGGAAGGGGATGGGAAACCACCACCTCCAGCAACATCACTGCAAGCACACAAGAGGCCATTACAAAATCTGTCCTTTTATGAAATGCTCACAGCTCCTTAAGGAGAACAAGAGATGCATCCATCATAACAATCCCCTAAACAAACTTACGTGGATTCACTTGCAGGGCAAGGAGATGGAGCAGCAATGGTGGAAGAGATGCAAAACTCACCAACCAGGAAGAACGTGCAAGTGCAGGGAGAAACAGGAGTGTGTGGAGGCTGTTACTTGGTCCTCAGACACTACTGACTTGCTATTTATCCTCAGTGGAGCCCTCTCTGACAACCAGTAATGCTATGGCAAAATGGGATGCAGTAGAAAATGTTATCTTTTAGAGATTTTTTTTTTAAGGGATCAAGAAAGCAATTGTAGTTCACAGAAATATTGTTCACTCTTTGTCAGATTGGGACATGGAGTGGGTTTAGCTGAATTAGGGCTATGGGGTTTGCCCTTCAGTGCTCCTCTGAAAAATTCTTATGGAGAACTGAACCTTACCATTTGTACCGGCCCACCTCCTTCTGCTTTTCAGAAAGCAGTAATTGCACACAGATTGTTTTGCTTAGCTTCAGCTCTCCCCCTGGGAACCAATACTTCTCGTCTCAGTGAGCAGAGCTGAAGCTGAGAAAATGAAGCCTATTGTTCCTTGAGCTCAAGAGGCAAGAGATGTTTGGAAGTTTTATAAGTTTGGCTTAGAAGACAGGAATCTTTCCTACCCTCACCATCCACTGGGACCAGCTGAGCTACATGCTTATGCTTTGGTAATATGGGAAAAATATTCTTTCACAACTGCAAGGGCAGCACCTTTCTCCAAACACCTCTGTCCATTCAGCAGAGCCCCTTGGCACCTCCCTCAGTGCAATTACAGTCCACCTCGGGCACTGAGTATACCACGAGTCCTGGATTTCCCTGAGATGTTCAATTCAAACTGAGCATAAATGAGCCATAACTACATCTCATATGGGAAAAAAGGCTTCCTGAGAAGCAGAGCAGAGAGGATCTCAAACAGTCGTGCCACTGGAAGGAGAGAATGCAAAAGGTTTCATGATTTTTAAGGCAGAGCTCGATCTAGTATTCCCTAGCATCAGAAGTAATAGCTGTCCACACAACTATGAGGTTGCTGCTCATGGCATCACTTTTAGTCCCTCAGTCTAGTAAAGAATTTATGCAAAGCTGGCAACTCACCTGGCTGATGTACTGTGTGCTGAGCAGATCAGCACTCGCTGCAGCTCAGTCTCCATTGCTTAACAACCAGCCTTGCACTCAATAGGAAGTTGGGATACATGAATATTCTTAATCCAGAGGAAAGATATGTGCATCTCAGAGACATGATGGCAAGTCTGTCTTCTATTTGCCAGAAGTATCATTCATCTTTTGCAGGAAATCTTTGTCTTCGTATAAGCTGAGCTATCAGAAAGCTACCCAACGCCTTCCTCTTCCCTCCCTCTTAAAAAAGCATCAGCTGAGCCTGCTCTCTTTGTAATCTCTGCTCCCCTCATTTCTTATTGGAAACAGCTGGTTAAGATCTTGTGAGATATGGCAGGTGAAGGGCTGTGTGGGTTAACCATCTTCAGGTGTTGCTATTCTTCATCTAAGTACAGGTTTGGGGTGGCCTGAAACCTCCTAAGTCCAGTCCCTCTTTTTCACAACCCTTTCCCTGCCATTAGAAGTTTCCAAAAAAATGCACCATCAATTCAAAAGTGTTTGCCATTAATATCCTAGAACCTGTGAAAGAAAATCTCTGATCAGAAGTTGATATAAAGTACAGGGTTGGGCTTAAAGTATTCTCAGTGCTTGACACTCATCTTCCTGTCTTGGTGTGAACCTACTACATAAATAAATGGTATTAGCAAAACCTAAGGATGTCTTGAGTGCCTTTGGTCTTCAAGCCCATAACTGTAAGCCATTCATCACTCACACTGTCCCCCTACACAGAATATCCAACACTTGTGATCCACCTCTCCAGCAACGGTTCTAGCATGGCCTTCCACCAAAGGTTTCAGATGTTGCCTTGTACCTCATAAATACTCAGTAAATTTGACACACAACAGTGTTCAGGAAGTTCATGTATCGGAGCTGAACCAAAAGGATACACACCTTTATTGGCTCTAGAAATGACACAGAAACAGCAACACACCAGCACAAGCAAAATGATGAAAATAGGTCCTAACATGACATTTCTACTTCTACTGCAGGAAGGCATCATTTTGAAAGCTTTTTACAATTGTAAGGGATTAAATTTTTCAGAATGCTGCTCAGAAAATACATACTGCCAAGAAGGTCCTAACTTACGTATTTTAAAAAGCATTTATCTGCACATGGTGAAGTTTGTCTTTCTGGCATGAGGCAATTCATAGCTTCAGAGGTCTGCCCTGTAAAAATTGGTTTTGTGCCCTTTTTAGGCTTTACTATTTAGTTTCTTGTTTGAGATCTGTGATTTTAAACAAGCCTTTCTTTCAAAACAAGACATTTTTCCTGCTGGAATTCAAATAACAGTCCTACAGCGCTACATGAATTCTCGCCTTAGACAAACGTCAAAATTTATAGCAACTCTAAACAAAACAGTGTCTACTGTCTTCAGTTCAGGCTTACAAGCAATAAACTCCAAGACACTTATGTAAAAGAACCCGATTGTGTATTTTAGAGGGGATAGCAGAAATACTTACTCACCAGAGTGCTACATACAGCTTAAAATGTACTTCTGTTCGGTTTACAGAGATTAGGAAAATGAGCAAATGTGGATGAGAGCAGAAAGTTTATTTGCTATGAATAATTCAGCAAAACTGAAATAACTGTCTTTTATAGCTTTTAAATTAAATGTCTTTAAAACATATATATTGGAGGGGGTTTTGTTAAGAAGTAAAATGTTTAAGGTTTTGAAAGGAAGGAATAAATCTTTAGCAAAACAGTTACTCCCTGAAATTGGTTTTCATCTTTTTTTTCCCTTCACTTATTTTGTGAGAATGACACCAGTCAGAAAAGGCAAACTTCAGTGTTTGGTCGTTTGTATTATTATTCCATGTTTACTATAGCTTCAAGAGGGCATAAACTGCAGGATTAAAATTATGTCACTGAGCAAGCACATTTCCCCTGAAACCATTGAGATTTGGGTTGGAATTCAAGGGAATGTCTTTCAGTATATGAGTCAGAGCTGTGTATGTGAGGAATTAAAAGTACTAACCTCACCCACAGACTTCAGTGAGTGGCTCAGCAGTTTTTAAATGTCTGGCTTCTGTTTTCTGGTCCAGAATTTTGACATCCAGTTTTATATATCCAGGATTTAATTTCCATGGCTATATAAGGAGTAAGTTTTTACATTAGATTTTTGTTGTGAAGGTTTTGCCTAACTTTACAAACACATACAGAAAATGAGGTTTACAATGTGACCACAAGCTAATGTAGAAATTGAAGTTATGTTTACCTTTTTCAGACATTGAAATCTCTGAGTATCATCACTGAAGATAAAGCTCTTTACAGTAAATTTCAGTGTAGCTACAAGCACAGCTTGGTCCACTCTCCCTTCAGTGGGTTGCAAAATGGCCCTGTGCAACATCTTCCCTGCAACACACTTGTAATTACTTTCTGGCCCTGATTTGGTGCTTTGAAACTAAGCAGATGGTCCTGCCACCCCACTATCCCCTTCTCCATGAAAGACTGGTGTTGGCAAGGGAATCTTTTGTGGATGGAGCCCAGGAGAGGCACTCCCAGTGACAGCTGTGGGGCAGCTAACCCTTGACTAATGGGGCATTTGTGATGGCCGTGGTTTCTGAAGGCACTGACAGCCCTGAAGGAGGTCTGGTATTTCACACTCCCTGTCCAGTACTTAATTTTTGCATTTGGGGGTTATGCATGGATGCCCATGAGCTGGGCTCTCCTCAGCCATATTCTGAGCCTTCCTAGAGCCTGGCAGTGCAGGTGCATTCTCTCTGTATGCCTTAAAAAGGAACAAAACCAGAACACCAGGCCTGGGAGGCCAAAAGCAACAAAGCCACAGAGTTGCAAAGTGACTGTTAAATTAATGATCTGGGATATTGTAATTTTGGGACAACAAAGTTTGTGAGCAGCATTCTTTGTTCTTGCTGCCAGGTCTCTGAACTGCCAACCAAGAACCAGGTCCTTCTGTCTGGCCACCTGTCACGAGGTGATGCAGATCGAGTTATGGCCTCAGAAGAACTTGTTCACCTTCACTGGTTTTGCAGATTTGCCACATGGAGCTGGTTAGAGTTTGGTAGTGATTTGCAAAAGAGCTGCTGACTGTCAGTAGCAGGAAAATGCACTTCTCATCCTCAGACTCAGCAGGCTGGACAGAAAGCAGCTTTACCAAATTGGAAAATGTTATTTTAAAATAGACAATACCTCAGAGATGGACTTGTTCTTTAGACTTTGTCTAAGGGCTTTTTGACATATGTGATGGAGAGACAACCTGGAGGTCTCTCATCTATAAGCAATCTTTTGCCAAGCTTCATTTTCTGATCTCAGTGACCTAATATCTGACATCTCCAAAACATTTGGTTTTAGTATTGTACCAAGATAATGGCCTTGTTCTGACAAGGAACCTGCCCATCTACAGACACTCACCTCGACCTGGTTTGTGCAGGTGACACTGTATGTGTATGTACACAGCAGGCAAATGAAACTTCCTCCATTTCAAATACTATTTATATACAGAGTAAATCAATAGCTGAGGGCAGGCCAGTCCCATCTCTCACCTACCAGACACTTGGCTTGGGATGTTAGTCAAGTGAGTTCTCCTAATTCATCAGGCACCAAATCACCAAAATAATTGCCTTGTTAACAAGAACTAAGCTTAAAGTAAACATAATTTGCAAGTTATTCTTCCAGGCATTGTATCTGTTATTTATCAAATGCTTTTCTTTTGTTTTACTTTTTCTTCATGGCTTTCTGTTGCCCACTCATAACTCTTGGCTCTTCTAAAGTTACCATCTCCTGTGATTCTCTAAAGTAATGAGTAAGTTTTCAGAACAAGTATTTAGTTAATCATCTTTCCAGTGTTATTCTTTCAGTTTTTATCCTTCCACACAGATCAGTATGCAGCCTACTCAACTAGTGTGTAGCATTTAGTGGAGCAGGGGTAGGAAATTGAGGGGTTTTACTCAGACTTACTGGAAAATAAGACACAATATTTTGCTGCAATTTTTTGATGCAATTTTCTTGCAATTAGAATAAAAATCTAGTTTTGTGATATTCGGGGGTCCTTCTCCAAAAGCTCTGAAAACTACAATTATCCAGAGTGTCCTGAAATCTCATTTACCTTCTTGGGTGATAGGGATGAGAGGTGAATGCTGAGGGATTTGTTTTTGTGGTCTTTGAGCCACATACAAACATAGCTTCCCTCTACTCAAACCAGAGAAGAGCTTTCTTTAAGGCTGTGGGTTTGAAGAGACCTTTCTGAAGTCAAACTTCAGCTCTGGACTTGTTCAGACAGTCCTAATGTCTTGACACCTCTTCTCAGGCTTGTCACATGCTCTCCTTTTCATGAAGGAAAGGTGATATGAGCAATTAAGTGTTTATGACAAAAACCCCAGAGCATGGCTCCCTAAACAGGGACCTGCTCACAAAAAAATAAAGGATTATCTGACATGAACATCTATCCTCCCAGTTTTGCATGTGAGGTGGCACCTCAAGGGGACACTCAGAACCTCTTGTACCTGAGCTACACCCAACCTGTGTCAGTCCAGATCTCACTCTTGGCAGGAAGTAGAACAAACAAACTAATAAAAAAAGCACAGTGCTGCCATCTGCTTAATTTTGTTTGCAAGTATATAAATTAAGGTTGATGAAAAGTCAAAAAGTTGCTGAACCCTTTGTTAAAATATCAAAAAATGTGGATACATGGATGTTTGCTGGAAGGGACAGGAGATCAGTGTACATTGGAGCCAGGAAAGGATTTTGGGAGAACAATGAGAGAAGAAAAGCACCAAGTGGGGGAGATGATCAAGTCAGCAGTATAAATTTTGAGAGCTGTAACAAGGTCACAGAGGTTCCAGGATGGACAAGGGCCATGGCTCAGTAGGTCAGAGCACAGCAGGGGCCAGTTGGAAAACTGCTCATTTTGGTCTGCCCCAAAAGATGATGTGCTATCAGTTGGATTTGCAATACAGGACACCAAGACATAAACAGCATTTCACTTGTGAATAGCTTGGATGAATGGGCTGGGTCAAGGGGAGGGGAAGTGGAAGTGGGAGCTGATGGATAAGGAAAGACACATTTCTCACTTGTTTTTCATTTCTTTAATTCTGGAGTAACTGGCTAAGACTTTGGGATACAGCCCAGGACTGTGACACCTCTTGGTTGGTAAGTGACAGGAGTGCTTTGAAGCACAACTATAAACTCCATCTAATATCAGGGGGTGATGGATAGAGAGGGAAAAGCAGGTAAAAAAATGCAAGTTCTAACTATAATATTGTCTCACCACATAAACTTATTTCCTATTTTGCTGTGACCAATGCCCCATGGCAAGAAGTTTGCTGCCACCATTGCTCAGCAGCACAGAGAGGAGGCACACTGGAGCCCCTTCACAGCCACCCAGGGCTGTTTGTTCCTGTGGCCAGGTGAGACAGCAGGGCTCTCCCAGATGGCACAGGAGCATGGCCCAGCCACATCTTATCTTATCTATACTGTGCTTCCTTGGAAGCACAGCTGTCCTCTGACTAATACAACAGGTACAAGCCAGCCAGAAAGTTGTCACTGGCCAGTGCTGGCTCCAGGGAAAAGGCAGCAGCAGGCTCCAATATGCTACACGAGTGCTACAGTTTATCTCTGGGGTTTCAGAGAATTGATTCTGAAATGTCTAACTCTTCCACCACTCCAGAGGTGAGAGTTTTGCTGAACAATCTGTTTCAGAAGGCAATGAAACACCACTGGGATAACTTCAATTCACTGCTAAGGAAGTTTACTGCTAAGGAGCAAAGCTCTGAGGTGGCAAGTCCAAGTTTAATGGTAGCTGTTCTCCTTGAGCCCCCAGGGGAGATACTGGCTCTGCCAGCTCTTCCTTGGCTTCTACCACTCCAGAGGCCTCACTTTACTAGCAGAAAATCACATCTACTTTGCCATTTTCCAGAGTTGGATATTTTTCCCTGCTCTATCCTCCATGACACAGAAACACAAGTGAAAGCTCAATTCTCTTTTTAGTGGCTTTTAGTGGCATTTAGTGGTTGTGGATGGGAAGGTAAGCACTGCACAGGGAGCACTGACTGAACCCCACAACAGTGTCTCACTCACGTGGGGTTGCAGGCTGGCTCACGCTGAAGGCTGCTTGCCATGAATCCTTCCATCGTATTAGCAGATACTGCTTGGGATCCTCAACATGTGTCTGACTTAAGGAGACAGATATCAACCAAAAGAAGCCAGAAGTGGCTGCAGAAACTGTTGATACTACTTCTAATCAAAGAACAAGAAGAAACTGGCGTTTCTTCTGGACTGATCAGGAGATATTGTCCAAAACTAAAACTTCTCACTTCCTGTATCCCCCTCACCCCAGCTATAATAAATGAGAAGTGTTACATGAAGTCTGAGACCAGTTTATAATTTTCCCACATAGTTTCTTTATTAAGGGTCTTGCACTGAAATGCTTGTGCTCCCTGGCTGCTCATTTATACCCGGCTTCAAAGCTTCTTAATTACAAAATTATTCTCATCTAAAGATTGGAATTTTGTTGTCTTTGAAAAGAGTGAAAAATAATTATGTATCCAGTAATGAAAGATTGGTCCTTTGACTCTTGGCCCCTGAAGAAGTACATGGTATTCATTCTGTCACTGAGTCTAAAGTATTGTACATTCTCTTGAGTTTGGTGTAAGCAGCTGTGTCAGAAATCCTAGTGGGAAGAAATAATAAGGGAGGCAGCCAGCATGAGATGCTGTGGATGAAACAGCATTAAAAGCAGAGCTCGTGAAGCTGAAGAGCAAAACTGCACTGGTCCCACTGAACCCAAACCCACAGCAGATAAAAATATCTGCAGAAGGGAGTTTCTCCACAGCTTGGACCCCTGACCTGTTCCTCCTGTGGGCATCCCTCAGAGCCATTTTCATGAGACGTGGCTCCCACCCACTGTCACTGCAAAGACAGACACTCTCCCAGGAGGGGAACACAAAGATGGGGATTACAATCTCTTTCCTACACAACCACACATTTCTGGTGACAAAGGCAACTATGATCAGAAGAGGGAGGCTATCGTGAATGCTTATATGAAAACAGGCAGAACTAATGTTCCTATTTTAGCTGATTCTTTGGAAAAATTAGACCCACTGAAGAATTTCTTCTTCCAGAGTGGAAAGCTGAAAAATCTCTTGAGTGAGCTTTTTTTACCCCTTCAAACAAAAGTCAGAATTTAAAGCCCAAAACCATAATTTGCTTACAGTTAACACAAAGACCGTTCTGGGATTTTCAGGGAACTCTGTCTTACAATTCTCTTCTTTACACTGAGAATTTTAACAATTTCCAGGATTATGAAAGCAGAAGGAATTTGCCGAGCTATATCATATCCAAATGATAATGGAATCATTTCAATTCAAGGGAGTCAATTTTTCCATTTTAGTCTTCTCTTTAGGACACCCCACCCTTTTCTACAGACTTGCCAAAATCTCATTCCTTCCATCTGAGCTGACCTAAGAAAAAAACGGACTATTTTCCTCTGTAAAAGCTGACTCGGGAGAAAACATTATCCTTTTGAACATAGCATAGAGCAGGCAATCTTATCAGGAGCTGGACAAAAATATCTTGGAGGCATTTTCTTTGTTCAGTCATTGACAGGCTGTTTCTTTACAGGGGGATTCACTATCTGCCTTCTGTTTGATCCCACACTACTTAATATGTGGATATTTCTACATACCCAATAAACACACCTAGACTCAGAAGGCTCTGTCTCTAGAAATTGTGCTGATGGTGAGAAGAAAAAGGACTAATCATGAATTTAATTCCACTGTTGGAACTATATGTGCAACTCAATGCAGAAAGCAGGGCCCATTCTGGAAGTACTCTTAAAACTGCCATTCTCTCTGGGTTCTGTAGAAACACATCTGGCTGCTAAGCCCCAGATCTCTCCCTTTCAGGGAAGCTGAGGTCACCACTACCAAAATTAATACATATTTTTGCAGGAAGGCATTGCCTTGTCAATCTGTATAACCAGATCTTCAGAAAAACATTTTAGTTGTGCTGTCTTTCCTTTCCCAGCTCTCCTCTGCAAGCCCTGTAGAAGCAAAATGTGCAGTGCCTGATTAGGAGCCCTTGAGCAGCCTGAGGACCAGGGCCTCCATTCCCATCTTCTTCTCCAAGATGGGTATCAAAATGTGCAGCCCAACTCTGTGCAGAGTTATATCATTTTTCCACCTGCTGCCATAAGAGCCTTTACTGCCTTTCCAAGGACAAAGTAGATGGTGGCCAGACAGCTTGGTCATCAGCTAACTTGGGTGTCTAAAACATGTTAAATTAGCTCATGCGATCCCTGTCACTGTAGAAATTGGTGCCTGAATAAAGGACCTACTTCTCAGATGTAAAAAGCAGTGAACATCTGCTTTCAGCATCAGCTGGAGCCTGGGGGCCTCAGAAAATTAGGGTATTTATAGGGACTCAGAGGGCAGCAAAAAATATTTGCAGAGAGCAGCCAAGACCTTAGCACTTAGTATGGGCAATGCTGAGTCTTGTTCAGCCTCCTGTAAACAAAAGTGCTACAAAATGTCTAGAAGTGCTTTTTCCTTCATTTGTTTTCAGAGAGAAGGAGAAAGAAGCAAGGCAAAGTGAAGACCACGAATATTTGTTGGTGCTTTTTTTCAGCTACTAACTGAACCAACTTCAGTAAAATTGCTTGTTATCTCACAACAAGTGAGACTAGAGATACTGGCCACTCACATAATTTGTTAGGACCCAACTTAAAAATGGCAAGTGTTTGACTAAGCCTCTTATTAAAGCTCCCTTAAATGTATATTCTACTGTTTGTAAATATTTGGCAACCTAAAAAGTATATACCATTCTGAAATCGACACTAATGCAAATTCCCTGATAGGCAAAGAGAGATTAGTGTTTCTATGCAAGAGATTTGTACCCAGATATGGCAGTGTGTCTGCTTTGGATGGCCATCCTGTCCCCCACCATGGTGTGCAGTCACTGCATGGCACGTTTCTTGAGCCCTCATTCACATAAACAGCTCTTGAATCCCCATGTATGTCTGTAAAACAGACTAATGAGACCTTGATTTGCCAGGCTGTCTCTATGATGCAGATAGATCACAGCTCCTGCTTGCAGCCCCTCCTCTGCTGTAGTGTGGCCACCACCTCTGTCCCTGGGACTAAAGTGGTCACGCAGATTCCTGTTGGGAGAGGCGATCACCTGCTCTTCTCCTCCCAGCTACTGAAATCTCCTCCAGCTTCCAAAGCCACAATAAATTCGGGCTGCCCTACATGGTCTGTGATTTTGTGATTTACATATCATATGGCTGCTCCTCATGCATGAATGACTTGCATTTTACATTCAGCCAAACTCATAGGCTAAAATCTTGCCCTTTTCTTCCACAGAGAGGCAAAGCCGATCGGAGTACTCAGCAACTGGGGAGAGTGGGAGAAGGGGGTGAGGGAGGGGGAAAGAGGAAAGGCTTTAGCATTCTTCTGTCATGTTGAGGCATCTGCCAGATGTAGGGAAGTATCCAGCCACGGGAAAAACTAGGACAGACTGGTAACAAATCTTCTTCCATTGTTGTAAATTTTGCATGCAATTTAACTAATGTATAAAGCAAGACCTGCTACAGAAAGTACTCTTAAAACCACCATTAGGCCTAGCACCTTCACAGGAAACATGTCTGGCTACTAAACCTCACGTCTCTTCCCTTCAGGGTAGCTGAGGTAGCCACTGCAAGGAACAATACACATTTTTGGAAGAAGGCATTTTCTTTCCATAGTCTCATGACTGTGGTTATCCAGTTCTGTGAGTTTGTTGGGAACCAGATGTGTTCAGAGTGGGCAATAATATTTTTCCTTTTCTGATAAAATAGGTGACTTATCTCGTGGTCATTAGCACAGCCTAAAGGCAGAACAGGATGTTTAACAACCTTCCCTCAGTCAGCAGGGGCTGAAGTCAGGCATCCCTTTAGGATGTGCCAAGATGATGATGTGCACACTTTGACAAGCCCTGCTCTGCCAGTTCACCCCAGCTATCCTGCTCACAGGGCCTTTCCAAGCCTGAAACCCCACCATAAACACTGAGATGGGCACGAGGTTTACCTCTCCTGGTGTTTGGAAGAGGAAAGAAACATCATGCAATGAACTAAACGCAACCTACAATTTATTATTGCTTCAGCTATTTATTTGTTTCTAATAAAATATGGTTCTTCACTTGAGGAAAGCATCTGAAAACATTGTTTTCAAACAAATTGCTTTTAGACCAAACTTTGGCAAACTTCCAAATGAAGTGAGCTTTTCTACCAATGCATAAGAGAACTGCCAGCGGATAGTAAAACATACTGTTCAGCTATAATTAGAACACCAAGTCACACAATAAAGTTAGAGGTCTTTGAGCTATACCAGACTTTACTTTGGAAGGACCTTCTATCAGAAAAAAGCAGTTTGAGTGTGAGGTTGAGTGAGGGAGTATTGATAAACCCATGCTGCCTTCAGAGTTGTATCTACACAGCCTTGTCAAACAGAAAATTCAACCCAAATGAAAGGGAGTTTGTGTCTCTAGGCCTGTGTTAGTACTAGTGAGGTTAAACCAGACAGACAGATGTTACAGATAGGAGCAGCAGTATCTAAACTTCCAAGGTTCAGCTGGACAACAGCCACGAATCAACCTGACCTGCCTTGCTATTCCTAAAATGCCAACAACTCAGTATTGGGATGCCAACAACTGAGTATTGGGATACCAACATCATCATAAAGTTAGAGGGCAATCAGCCTTTGGTAATCAACCAAGAGTGCCATTATACAGAGTTCACAGACCAAAGCAAAATCTATAATGTGTTACATGAACATAGTTACTAACGTCACCATGGAGGTTGATAGAAGTCTTACATGTGCTAAGGCTCTGTATCTTTTCAAATCAAGACCTCACTCACGGCTGTTTTCTTTCCAAGTAGTTCATCTGAATGAACCGCCTCTGATAAGTGTTCTCACCTACTCATTCTTTCTCTCCCACAAAAGGGGGGATTTTGAAAGAAAATGCTTTTCAGGGGTGTGCAGTGCAGCGTTTTCAGGCCACTCATGCCCTCTGGCTCAGTTGCCCCTTGGCATTGACTTGGCAGGGGGCAGATGGCAGCAGAGGACAGGCTCAGGGCATGCTGTCTGCTCCTTGGAATCAATCCTCCTGTGGCTTTCTGAGTTTTGCTCTTCATCTGGGAGGGAGGTAATCAGGCAGTAACTGGCTGGGGTGTGTATACAGCCTTAGAAAGTTGATTAATATTTTCTTCAGGAATAAGGCCTTAGCGCAGTCACTCTTAGCAACCTATTGAACATCCAGCTCTTCTTTAAATGCCTCAGCATCAAATATCAACACCATCCAATTTTAAAACAAACAAAAAAATATGTATTTTCCATATTCACAGAAGCAATGAAATCAAAGCTACCATCTGCACATCAAATTGTAAAAGGCACTAAGCCGTGAACTGTATTTTGTGCTGGTTTATATCCCAAACTGTGTCAAATCACAAGACCTTCAGATATGCAAGAGCAGACATGGCCCCATTCTGCAGTGGTATGGGAGCTGGTTGCAACAGAGGGATTTTAAATTTAAGTTTCCCAGAAGTGTGGGGATTGTAAAGATTACATGTTGCTTTGGAATCATCTTCCCCTTGTCTGAGGCATCCAGTCCAGTACCCCAACCAGACACCACATGCTGCTTGTTCCCTGTGGCAGACATTTCACATTTGGCAGTTTGGAGAAAAAACAGAATGTATTTGCTGGACCTTTACACATACATTAATTCTTGGCCAAACTTAAAGGAAAATCAAAACAGTCCTTTCAGGGATAACATCTTAAACCACTGAAAAGGGAGAATTCTAATAAAATAGATGATTTAATCCATATCAGCAAATTGCCCATAGCCAGGCTGTAAAAGTGTCATGGTAAATAGTTCAGTGTGAAGATTTTAGTCTCTGGGTCAAAAGCATTGGTGTTTCACATCACCCTCAGAAGCACAATGCAGAGCTCAGAGTCACAGGAGGATCAGTCACTTCCAGGTGAAGGTCTAAAGCATCCTCATCCTGTCCTACGTGGGAGAGAGGGAGACACACAGAGTCCACTCAGAAACAACTGCCAGGGAAGAATGCAGTCTAAGATACCCTGCTGGGAAAGTGGTTTGTTTGCTCAATAGTCTTGTGAAAAATGGTATGCTATATAGCTGTTGTGATTTCATTCTTGGTCTTCTACAGCCAGTGGGCATTTAACCTTTAGGTCCTCAGCTGCTCCCTGGTGCAGCAATCTTTGTCTTCAGTAACCTCACCAGCCACGATACTCATCCAACAAACATTTGGAAATTCCAGGCTGATTTCTCAAGACCTCCTAAAAAGTAACTGAAGCAATATCCCCAAGTCAGAGATAATCACAAATGCTTTCCTGCCTGCAGAAAGGAGTTTTTCAACTTATTCATACCACAGTTCGTCTAACTTGGCTACTGGTGGGTGCAACAGGAAGGGATAGTCAACCTATGTGGTGGTGTTTTGTGGAGAGAAGGAGACACTGCTGGAATCTGTCCCAGAAATTTTACTGTCTGAGAGGGGTCCTGTGCACAGAGTCCATTGGTAAGCTCTGGTGTGACACACACTTTAACTTTTGGCAGACAGGGGAGAGGGCAGCACTGGACCTTTCTGCCTGTGAGGCGAGACGCTACATCATGCCATCTGAGGAGTGTGCTCAGCTTGGCTCCCTGGATTCATCGACCAGAGATGAATCCACACTTTAAATCTGAGTCCAACCCAGCCAAGGTGATTTAATTCCTTTAGAGCTTGCTGATATTTCTGCTTTTTGTCTTACCAGAGTGTGTCACACTTTCAAGTTCCAGGCAGAAGCTTCCCAAAATCTCAGCAATATTTTCTCCTTTTTGCTGGTAAATTTGAATCAAGATATCTTCCCACATGTCTTGGTGTAAGGAAAAACAATTATTAGGTTGCTCATCCTTCCAGCTCTGCTTAGAGCCGAACATGTGCAGTCACTGCAGATCCAAACACCATTTCAACACATTGATGCTTCCCAGGTTCCAAAGCAATTCATAGCAGGGCTCAGAACAGGCTTCTGGAAGCTTGCCAGTGCTCAGGTAAAAGTTAAATGAATGGAATAATGTTCCTTTGGGGTGTTTTCAATGGTTTTGATTAAAACTGCTTAAGCTAAAAGGACCTTTTCCTCAACTTTCCTGCACTGCTACTTCCTCAGTAGAGATTTAGAACAGATTTTCCACATAGAGGTGCCTATGTTTGTATTGGAGACTATCTCCTGTGTGGCTAAGAGGTGCAGATGTAGCTGGCAATGTTTTCATTCTCCAAGCTGTTAAATGCATCAGGCTCTAGGTGAAAAAAAAAAAAAGATTGGTACTTTGCAATCTGTGTGTAAAAATAATCAGATGTCATATTGAGGAGAAGGAAGTCAAGGCAACATCCAAGTCTGAACTCATGCTGCAAATTATACTTGAGACTTTCTGGTGTTGGGATCCCTCTGATCAGTTCCTTCCTGCTAGGCCAAGGGCTGACTGCAAAGGTCATTTGTGCCAGGATTTATCAGCTTCCAAACAGCTTTGCTGGCTGTCTTGCAGGAACTAAATTGCGCAGGGGAAAAGTCGGGAAGATGAGGAAGGATGACTGGTGTGGCAGAGCAGCTAAGCAAGAAACTTCAAAACTATCAAATCCAGACAGCCAAAGTGCCAGAATTTGTGCAAAATGTGTTGCTTCAGGAATGAGAGAAAGTACAACAACATTTTGTGCAAAGTAACATATGTGTAAGGCCCACTAACTTATGGAAAAGCTTAATCTGCCCATCCAGCCTGGAATGTAGTCCTCATTTTGAGATGTTTTCTCACCATCCAGAAATATTTTGCCCAGTTCAGAATTCAGGAAATCATGTTATACAACACTTAGGAGCTGGATGTCAGCCAGACTTTTAGGAAGCAGAATTAACAGAAGTCATATCACTCAGAGGTATTTTAAAGCAAAATTAGCAACATGGAATCCAGTGGAGTGACCTGACAGGGCAGCGTGTGTTTGTTTTACACCCTGACCTTCTGGCAAGAGGAGTTTAAACAAATCCAGGCGTTTTCGCTGGCCCTGGCACTCAGCTTCTGTTATCCCATTTCACTTCTCAGAAGCTATTCAAAATATTTTCATACACAATGGAAAATTGCAATTTTTCTTCCTTGTGACTTCTCCCCATAATACAAATATACTATTTGCCTGAAAATCGATAGGGAACAAAAGATATTTAAAGTTAGATTCTAATTTTTTTTTCTGTTCAGGGCAAATTAATTATCAACAAGAAAACAAAAAAGGCCTATTAAGTGAGTTTCTTCTGAACTCATTGTTACCATAATCACACACTGCATGGTAGGGAATTGTCAAAACTAGACAGGTAAATAAATACACAGAACTTTCAGAGCTGAGGCAAAAAGAAGGAAGAGGTCAGGGACATGACACCAACTCTCCCAGGAGAGGCTTAGTAATGAAGGTGATAGAATTAAAGAGAAAAGAAGAGAATGAAGCATCTTAAGGCTTAGTTTTCACCCTTCCTCTCCCCTAGACTTTCCCAGGGAGGTTTTTGAAAGTTTGAATACACTCGGACCTAGGGGAACAGAACCAGGAATCTGACCTGGCATCCTGTTTCAGGGATTGTCTCTGATCTATGGAGCTGACACAAGTGGCCTTACATATTACATCTCACAGTAATATTATTGCAGCTGTGAAGAAATCCCAGCATCTGTATTTCTGGCTGATTGCAGATGGACATCTTGCCCTGGATATAACCTTCTGGGATGGCATGTAGTAAACTATAAATCTACCATGACACTCAGGAACAGACTTTCAAATAAAGAAGTGTTGGGTTTAGTTCTCAACACCCAGAGATACTGATAGGAGTGTGGCAGTTAAACCAGACTATAAAGCTCTGAAAACACACCAGTCCTCCAGTTCTTGCTACAGCCAAATCATCCCATTATACTGAATTCAGCATTGGCATGGATGACCAAAGCTATTTAGGCACACACACTTAACAGCAATTTAATCCAGTGTTGGCTGCAGTCTAGACCATAGGCTTTCCATTAAAAAATGCTCAAAAGATAGCTCTTATCTCTTCTCCTGACATGTCATGGCAGCAAAGCTAGACACGACAGTTAAAAATATGCATTTGTCTCACTAAAATATACCCAGATACAATTGTAACCTGAGTTTCCTACATCATGCAATTAGCTGGAAGAAAATGGTCTTCATTTTTGCCATTATCTTTGGGCCTACTCTGGGCACCACATTTACCACAAACTATTTTGAATGAGGCAAAGACAGTGTTAGCATACTTCTGGTGAATAGTTAACAACAATATCAAAAACTAGCAGTTACAAAGAGTTTTTTTGCCCACTGTTAGCTCACAGATTAATTTTCTTCTCCTGCCTTGACTTCCTTCCATTAATAAATATTAACAATTTGGAGCCACTGGGAAAGTTGATTGAAAAATATATATCAGTGTACCTTAATGACTGGTTTGTTAGAACTGATAACCTCTCAGAGTGCAATTAGGCAAGATTTAGACATGTAATGAGTAACCAGGGAAGCTGAGAAGACTTTCTCTTCCCCTAAAAGTGTTCACACACACACACACACACACACGCAAACACAGGAGTAGAAAGCTCATTGTTTGTCTTTGGTGCTGTTCTCATAAATATAATTAAATGCTTCCCTCATTTGTCCCTGATAACGATCATGTTCTCAGACAAAAATAGGGAAGAAGAAAAGCATGTCTATATTCTTATATCTTTTACATGGCTGTCAGGTGAGGAGTTTAAAAAGCCCTATGTAGAAAGGGTTTGGTTTTTTTTCACCATACTTCTGACATCATCCCTCTAGTGCATCATTTCCACTCACCTGGTAAAAGAGAAACACAATGTTCTAACACACCTCAGGGGTCTGAACTGAAGGGGTCTGCTGGTTACCAGGAGGAAGGATACCCCTTACATCTATCCCATGCTCTTCCTTTACTCCCAAGACAGGACAAACGATACAACTGAGGTTTTGGATTTGGAGATCTAATTTCATCACTCACTATTAGCTATGCAGAGTTGCTCCCTATTGTGCAATTCATCAATTACAATAATAGTTCACTGAATTACAATAATAGTTCCTGATCCTACTCTCCATCTTCCCTTTTTTTTTTTTTTTAACAGGTAGAGGGTCTACCTATCAGCTATTTCAGAGGTTCATTATTATTCAAAGTGAAGTTTGGCATCTAAGATAGAAGGCTATTTTACTTTTTGAATTAAATCTGGCTGACATTTACTTACCTGTTTCTCAGATCTGCAAGTAAAACAAGAGAAGTAGCTTTGTTATTTCAGTCTGGTTTTATCATTTTTCTAGGCCAGCTTGAATTAGAAAATACAAACAGGAAGCCCATCTGCTGGACTTTGCAAAAGAAATGCCCTTTGAATGGCTAAAATGGTAGGCCAAATTCAGAGGTTATATGTCAAGTGGTTCAATGCTTTCATCAGAGATTGATGCAAGAGTCTGAATGCTAAAATCCAGGTTCTGCTTAAAACAAAACCAGAGACTTCACTTCAGTCCAAAATCATGTAAACCAGTCAGCAGGAGTAGGCAGCTCATCTGAAAGCTAAGTTGGAAGGATGATGTTGCATGATTCTTGATGTGAAAGATATCCCAAATGAAGCTAAGGCTTTAGTGAGATCAAAGGTGAATGGAATTTGATAGATAACAATGCTTTTTATATAAAACCTTAAAGCCATTTCTAGAGCACAATGATAATTGAACCCTGTTACAATAACGTATAGATGGATTTAAAATTAATGCAATTAATTCAAGAGTTTTCTATTACATTCTGCAATTCTTCCACAATGCTCTTGCTGTTATCTAAATCTTCAGGCTGGACTGGATGACTCATAAATACTGAAAGTGATTCATACCTTCCACTGAGATCACCACTAGGGCAGGTTAGCCTTGAAGAAAGGTGCTCCTGGCAGGTTTGAAGAGGCAGTGATTCAGGCATGAGGTCAGGAGACAACCTGGACGCTCCTCCTCGTTTTGGCCACTCAAAACAAGGCAACTGCAGTGATTGCAGTGCAGAGACCAGTCAGGCAAGGCTCAAATGTGTTTGAGGAGAGCAGGGTTTTGCTGTTGCACAGCAGCATTCAACACCTTTCTACTGTTTTGATACCTTCACAGAATCAGTGGCCACTGATGGTCTCGCTGGAGGTATCAAAAGTTTTACTGGGGAAAAATGGTTGGCATTACAACCTGAGGACATAGTAGTTACCACAGGGAAAGAAGACTATCTACTGCCCACCTGAGCATCATACTGGAAATTCCCTGAGCCTAGCACATTGTGAGACCCTCCTTTTCCCTTCTCCTAGCACTTAATGCAGGAGAAAATCAGGAATGGATTGTGAGGAGTCCCACTGAGTTAAAACATGGAGTTTATGGAAAGCGGTTTAGTGTAGAGGATCCATAGCTTGAGATGTGCTTTGTCCTGACCAGTAAAAGCAGCCATCTATGACAGAAGACAAAATAAAACTTGCATAAAACTATATCTGTTTCTGGAATATGTATCAGACATTAGGTACTTTGTGATATGAATGGGTGCTTCCAGCATCTGTCTCGGATCCCCAAATGGGAGTAGCTTGAACGAGTTGCACCACTGCTACTGCAATACAATTTTTTTGTTCTACCACTGCACCTTGGGCAGTAAAATACAAGTAAAATATGTTAAAAACATGGTGAAAATATACTCACATAGCAACGGAGAAAGGGATTCAGGAGAGAAAAAGCAAGGCACATGGAAAACATATTTTCTGCATGAAGTAAATGTTCTTTCTGCTTAGAAAAAGTCTTTGGGGTTCAATGAGGAATTTCAGTAGGAATCCCGAATGTTTGATTTCCCTCAAGCATGTTCATTAAGCATGTACAGGCAGATTTTCAAAATACTCACTTCTCAACAGCTCCTTTTAAGAATGATGAGACTCCTTGTATGCTAAACAAATTAAAGATCTAGCAGGAACTGGATAAGGAAGCAAAATCTTCCCAAACATAGCAGTGCCAGGGATCTGCCAGTGAGTTCAGCACTGCCACTTCTCTGCCTGTCCTCTTATGTTGGTGCTACTAGAAATACTTGTTAGATGAGGCAGACATTGTGAGCTGGTTTCTCATTGCAGTCATCCAGCACCTAATCCTGAGAAACCGCGGAAAACTATGTCATTATTTGGCTTCATCATATTTACATTGATCTGACATGTACACAGAGGAATGGGAACCTGGCCCTGAAACTCCCCATGCCATGGGGAAGGAAAGTCACTTGTTCAGCACCAACAGCACGTTCAACAAGTGCCAAAAATCACAATATATTAATAATATTTTTTTTGTGGCGGTAAGAAACTTGGAACTAGAGCCAAAAGAGCAGAGAAGTGGCTTGGAAAAAATGTCTTGCACTTTCACTGCCTTCGTGTCACTCTGCCAGCATGACCGAGCCTACAGAAGATGAGCCAAAATAAAGAGTGGGTGATTTCCTTTGCAATGAGGACAATAAAATATATGTGCTAATAGAAACAAGCAATAAAGATGAAAAGAAATGTGAAATTAGAAAGGAGAATATGAAAGATTTGTATTTCTTGCAAATACCTGAAAATATTATAATTACTCTGTGATTAAGATTATCTCAACAAGTGGTAGGTAAGGTAATCTGTGGACAGCAACTGTTTTTCCTAACTGCCAGAGCTAAAGCAATAGATGTCTCATTTAAGCTAAGGCAATGCCCACCAAAAGTCTTGCATTATGTTAATTGAGCCTGGTATAAGGAATGAAGGGAGGAGCACAAAAAAAAAGGAAGGTAATCACAGTTTAATTAAATTGACTCATCTATGCTCTTAAAATCCCCTGAGGTCCTGGATTTGACAATCATGTCTCTTGTACCTGAGTTTAGAAGAATACCTTCATTTATGCCACCCAGTACACAGGCACAGGTGCTGCTGAAGCACTTTAATAGGCAACCTCTCTCAGAATGTTAGGCCATGCTCCAAAAAGCCGAGTTTCAGCAGAGCAATAAACCCTGGAGGATGGGAAAAGAAGGAAGAAAGTAAACAGTACTTTAAATGATTAAAAGGAACAATCCAAAATATTTGAGATTAAGTAAAGACTTAAATAAATAACAGAGGAGCCAATAGTGACAATAAATGGCAGCAGGAAGATCTAAGTGAGTGTGTCTTTGGGGAGATGGGAATATAAATATCTGTTCTCATCACAAGGTGGCTGTGAGGACAAGACTATTGCAATCTGTAAGGCACTCAGGTACAAGGATGATGGAGGGCAAAGGCCAACCTAGGAAAAAAACCCAAACAACCAAAGACAAGAGGTCTGTGGTTGCAGCTGGTGTGGAGCCTCCTCTGTAGCTACAACCTTCCTACAAACAATGAGTTTGGTACTGCCAACAGCTAATGCTTCCAGGTGTCTGCATATCTTATACAATATGGATACAGATGATTACAGGAGAGTAAGTTGCAGCAGCATTCCCAGTTACCATCCTCTCTTAGCTAGGCTCTACAGCTGACAGAGAGTGTTAGTGCAGAGCTGCTCCAGCAGACCATGAAACCTGTAGCAGAAATCCTTTTGCCTCTGCTGTTACAGGTATGATACCTTTCTGATGGTTTAAACTCCTGGATTCCACCCCACAGTGCCAAACTGGAACCAGTTTCACTAAAGCACTGGATCAGTCCCACTGACTGAGCTATTGAACATGCAGTTTAGTGCTTTAACTGTGTATATAGCGATGCACAAACTTTCTGTAAGGTTTTGCTGGAGCCTTGTGGGCTTATAAAGGTTGGTATATATGCCATATATGTAAATATGCATTAATACACAGGAGAAACCATGTATAGGATTTGAATTTAA
Organism: Pithys albifrons albifrons; assembly: GCF_047495875.1. Classification (NCBI taxonomy): domain Eukaryota; kingdom Metazoa; phylum Chordata; class Aves; order Passeriformes; family Thamnophilidae; genus Pithys; species Pithys albifrons. The sequence continues at coordinate 53,732,635 of NC_092464.1, forward strand.
CCTGCAGATCGGATCAGCTGGGAGAGGTTCCTTGGTTGTGCCATTTTCATTCTTTTTTTTACTTGTTTGGAAGAGACTTCCTGAGGTTATCTACTAGTTTCAGCCTTCCTTTATTAGTTCCTATTTTTTATCTTAGTCCTCCTCCCTGCTGCATAGTAACAAAGGATAAACACCTTAATAGCACCAAGAGATACCGAACGGATATTTAAGATGATTAACAAGCATGTGCACCTGGCCCCTCACATTAATCTATATCAGCATGTGCCATGAGGTTCCATTATACAACATGCTATAAAATAAGGTTACCAGGTCAGAAACCAAATTACTAAGTATTTAGGTCTGATACCCAGCTGTAACTCATACCAAGTCAAAATTCAGTACAATAAGACGAAGCAGGAGAAAGTAAAAAGGAAAGACAAACAATTCAGAAGAGACACTAATTACCTTTTGCAGTTCAAGCTGAGGAGATGCATAAGCAGGGAATTATCTCAAGTTACATTCTGGGAGAGTTTGGATTACAATTTTTTAACAGAAGGCCGTAAGTTACTATTTAAAAAAAATCAAGTGAAAAAAAAGCTCCATAATGAAGCTGCAGTGATATTCTGCTTTGACTTGTGTGTGAAAGGGGAGAAAATTGCTCATGGGAAGTTTTGGTATCTGTCATAAAGATGTAGTTAAAACCAAGATGAGTTTCAGCTGCAAAGCATGAACCTGGAGTTCTCCAAAACTCATAGATGTTTGACTCCAAGGTTCGGTTCTTTATGTAAAGAGTGAATTAACCCATTAAGATTCATTCGAGTTATTTTAACCCTATTTTTAAAAGTAAAATAAAAAAAAAAGGAATTTGGACATCTACATTTTCATACAAATGGTTCATCTCTAAATCCAGCTGAGATGCCTAGAGCAAATTTTGGGAACCTGCACAGGTTTGCTGCTCGGCTATAGATTTAGTCAGCATCTTATTTATGCTGTTGATGAGTAAATGGAGATTTTGCCAGGAACTGTAACAATACACAAAAAATCAGGAAAATAAGGGCATACATTTCTATGGAAGGAAAAAATTAGCTTGCTGTTGATACCTCATTATAATGTTGGTTATTTCTTTGTAAATACCACACCCAATAATATGTGCAACAGATTTTGCCAGTTGCTGATCTTCAGGTTCTTGTAGGATATAATCTCCACTCAGAAGGTAACCCCAAATAAAAGTATGCAAATAAATGGAATCTTTATTTTAATACCTACATTCAGTGCCTTGCCCATTGTAAAAAAAAAGGAAAAAAAATCCCTCATTAGGATGTGAGTTAGAAGAAAATACTTTGTTTCTCTTCTGGGTAACTTTTAAAAAACCTGAAATTGCCACTTTTGAAACAAATAGTTTAACATTTTAATCTTGAAAAAAACTGAAATTGCTCAGTGCAGACTTTTGTGCAAGAGCAGCCTTCCAGTGGACTGATTGATTCTCCCCAGTTCATATAGTCACTACAGCAGAAGCTCACCACTGCCTTGAAAGCTTTTTGGTCTCTGTTCTGGAAGATTGTTTCATTTCTTTGCTGATCACGTGGTTAGTTTAGATGCATTCAGCAGTGTGCTGGCATTTTGTTCCTCTCAATTTTCTACACCAGACATAACCAAGTAAATAATTTCTGAGTAGTTTGCCATACTCTCTGTAACATTCAGACAAGTCTCCTTGCTAGAGAAGCTAAATTCTGCTTTCTCTTCCTCCAATAGGTATGTCTACCTATTGTAAACTACAGCTTTTTTCTTTTCAACCTCATGGCTTCTATACAAAGAGGGACACACACTTTGGAGTACCCAACCAAGAGGGGCCAACCTTCTGACCTGAAGTTAACTCATTGCTGGTGAAAACACACAGTGAAGTAGGCATTGATCAGCCTTGAAAGGTAACTTCACCAAACCCCAGCAATTTCTGTAAAGGACAAGAACAGCTGTCACCAAGATAGAACAGACCCTTCACCAAATTTCTTTCCTACGAAGAAATAGGTATATCATAAAATCTTCCGTATGCTTTGCTGGCAACTTCCCTGGCAGAATAGGTATCAAACATGAGTTATGAGATTAAATAGAGACTGCACTATCATATACTTTTGTATACTGCACAGCCAAATTAAATTTTGTACTGTTGACCCTTGCAGCCAAAATAAATGTACAGCTGAGACCAAGTTGGCTGGTACTCCTGTTGGCTTGGCTTTGCCAGGGTTAGGGATGCTTCGGGTACTGCAGAGGCACTGCCTTCAAGTCTCCAGGGCAAATGCCTCTTGCAGGGGCGTGTTTGAGTGAAAAAGTACACTGAGCATCAAAGTAACCAATGTGAAATAGCTATAAAAGAGACAAGTGGAGGATGGGAAACACCTCTGGACCCAAGAAGAGATGCCCTTTTGTCCTGTACCCTTTCAGTGTCTGTGGTGTTCTCTCACTCTAGTGGCACAAAGCTGGGTGCATTAAAGTTGAAACGATAGATAGGGCAATGTTTGTTAATGTTCCTGATGAAGTTTTTGTTTTCTTTACAGATCACCTTTTCCATTTCACTTGAGAGAACCTCATGCTCATTTATAGTCTGATTTCAAAGTTACAACAGAGCTCACATACCCACAGCTCTGGGTCTTACTTCTTGGGAGTGTCTGGCCTACCTTGGTCCAGGCAGCTTTCATGAGTCATATTGCATGGCTTTCTTGTGCCTCTCCTCTGAAAGCAGATGGGCATGAGCCCCAAACCAAACTCAGTTTTCAAGCCAGTCATTTAAATTCACGGGAAGCAGCCTGCTTAATTGTTCTGCCTCATGCATATTCCAACCCGTTCTGTGGAGCATCAGAAAGCTGAAGCCACCTGTGGTTTAGGCAGCCAAATAATAAAGACTCTCTAGTACCTTTCAGCATTGAAGGGAGCGCCAAAAAGCGAATCCAACCAAGATCTCATGACACTGTGTCTCTCTGTGATCTGGTTTAACTCCTGACTTCCACTCCAGCCCATTAGCTAACCTACCCACTTGGGCTGTAATGCTCTGCCAGCCTCACCCTGCACCCACAGATCCAGCACATGATTCCTCCTTCTCCCTGGCAATTTTACAGTAGCGATTCCCCTTGAGCTCTTACTATGCTGAAGTATATGAAAAGTGCTTGACACTACACGTTCTTTAGGGTGGGTGATCAGAAACACAAGTGATGCTATGGGGATGCCCTGAGATTCACTGCCTCAGCTGCTTTGAGAAGGCAGCACTTTCTTTAGGTTGCAATTACAAGGTAGTCAAAACAGATAATGGGCAACAGCCCTGCATGCAGCTGTAACTCATTTAGAGAGCACTCTTCCTTTCCCTGGAGCTAAGGCTGTGGAGAAGCTATTCCAGCCTTCTTTGGATTGGTTTATTGTAATGCCCTTTTCTATTTTGATCAAGTTTATTGCCACAGAGGTAAACTATTGTCTGGGTTATTTCACATGCCTAGTTTATGCAGCACATGTTGAACCATGTCTTTGTTAGTGCTCCAGCATGCACAAACTTAGCTACAGCCCCAAGTGTTGCATCAGTTGCCACTATGAAGTCTTTTGATCAAAAAGACCTCACGTCTTGTCTTAGGCATGTACACTTATCAAAAAAGCAATAGATAAATAATCATGTGTTGCTCTTCCTCCCTCTTTGCTCTGCTTGGGGCTTTATTTTGAAGGGGTGCAGTTACTCCTTTATGTGGTGCTGAGTAGAGACTGAAAAGTGCCACCATCCCGCCTGTTCCTCCTGATGACAGAAATCAAACTCCCTAGAGCAAACAAGACTAGCAGAGAAGCAGAGCTCTCAGATACCTGTTTTTGTTAGAAAACATGGGGGACAGTGGGGCAGATTTGGTTTTGAGTAGATCAGTAACACTGACATCAGGTCTAGTGGCTGTCTCCTTTTCTTCTCCCTTTGATGCCCACCATGATGTCAGGCCTGCCAGTGAGCATGGGAGGGTCAGGATGTTGCTCCCTGAGCACCATCACACTTGGCCTCACTACCATCAGTGACAACAGTACAGACAAATTTGCGTCTAGTTCTGAACACATAAAATGAACATCCAACACAGGAGCCAAAGGATGGTTAGCCCTATAAAAGAAGGAACATAACAAAGATCTTCATAAGGTCTATGTACCATTAGTGAATAGACACACCAGCCTTAAGCTTGTTATAGACAGAAGATAGCAGGCACAAGAGCTCCTGAGTCCTTGCAGTGAAGTACATGCATTTCCTTTTTTCATCCAGCAAAACTCCCTTGAATAATTGTATTTACATTATTGCTGTAGCTATTACTGAGTTATTAAAGTCACTAAGTTTAATAGCCATCTGCAAAGAAAGGCAAGCTGTTAAGGCAAAGAGCTCACTATTAAGTACCTTACAGCAATGCTTTGAAGGTTGTCATTGGAAAAGGCAGAGCCTGGCTAAAGGTCCCACTAAACTGGTTTCAAGGAGCAGGGCAAAAATCCAAGAAAGCACAAAAACAAAGGACTCTCTTGCTTCAGTGAGAACATGAGGCTCTTGGCCAAGTGCAGGGAGTGCATTCATGTTTTGTATTATGCTAACACAGACACAAGTTCTTGCCCCTGTTTCTCTTGACCAGAAATGCTGCAGCAGGAAGATGACAGTAAAAAGTCTGACAGATAAAATGGAAAGGAATGCTCAGACATAAAATACAAGAGGAAATGATGGAGAGCGAGTTTGATAGAGGGCTTATGCAGCAGCATAAGATTCTACTTTAGAGGACCTGGACACAAATTACTGGTCCTCTCTTCAGTCCCTGTATGATCTTGGACTAGTCAGGCATTGTGCCTCCCCTTTGCAAAAGGCAGCAAGCAGCTTTTTCTGCCTCACTGCGTGTTTGTGAGCATGTGCTCAGGCACAACACTACACACTCTCAGTCTGTGGGGAAGAGAAAACAGGACCTGAATGTTCCACAGCACCACCAACCTGCAGTTCCAGGACTCTCTTCCCATCCTCCATTCTCCAAGGCACTTAATAAACTGAAGGTTTTTAGATCAGATCAGATAACTTTAGGATTTTTCAAAGGATTCAACCAGCAGATCTTTAGAACTAGAACACAGAACTCTATCATCTGCTGCTCACTTAAAATCAACAAATGAAATTTTAATACTAACTTTTAGTTACCTAGAAAAGTCAAGTAATTTAATTGGCTCACAATGGAGCTTATGGTAAATGAGTGTATTTTAACAACTGATGGCTCTTTTTCTGCTGGAACTTGGTATATTAGTGAGACAATAATTTCTGGAAACAGACAGATAACAGAGTAATCAACAAAGGCAGCTGTGACATATGAGATTGAAGTGAGTACCAGTAGTTGTACCTCACTCCTAGATTACATGTGTGCACTCTGAGTTCAGAAGCAAAACTGTCACCAAGTGTAATGGCTGAATTCCCATGCAGTTGTGAGCCAGTACCCTGATGGCCACAACTACAGGAAGCCCAGCTTCCTCTGGAGGCCTTGCTCTTCATCCCAAAATGGCACAGCATGAGTAGTGAGACAGAACACAATGTTATTGTGTTGCCAGAGTTCAGTGGGGGAGACCAAGAGCATTGCACTTATCAAGCAACAAAAGCAACTTGCCAAGTAGAATCAGTGGAGTGTGTTTGTCTAAGCAACATTTTTCATGCAAATTAAAACGGATACAAGTCACTTAGATGTGAAATTAAAAATCAACATGGAAATCCAGTCTATCATTATATTGGTTTGTTTCTTATGAGAATGTATTCACATTCATAAAAAAGTCTTCAGCATGCACAAATATACTCTCAGGAGGAAGATCCTGTCAGTTCAGAAACTGGTTGAAGTACTTAAGGATGCAGAAAAGGAATAACTTCACCAAAAACAAAACCCCTTTCTGCAACTTGTCTATGCACTGGCTTGCAGAAAAGAAGCAGGCATTGGATATTTGGAGCAATTCATTCTGGTGAGACAAAAAGAGTTATCTTACACTGAACTGTGTGCTCTCATGTCAGTCACCTTCAAAAGTACTTAAGGTTTAACCCCTCAGCAAGGCCCATGTACAGTGAGATGGATACCAGGAGTGTGAATGTTAGGTATATAGATCAAACAGTGTGGCTGTTATAGTAACTGAGAAAGTTTTGAAAACAGGTCTTCTCTAAATTTTTTCTCCTAAATATTTTGATTCAACCATCATTGCTCACTGGCTGGCCCACTTCACCTGCATGTCATCTAGGCCCTCAGACTAAATGATGTTCTTCTTGGCAAAACAATTCAGCAGGAAATCAATTCACTTAAGGGATGAATCTCACCTTTAGTGTCTTAGAAACAGCCAAATTTCAGTCTTGGATGTGTTAGGACTGCAGGACATGGGCACAGACAGAACACCAGTTGAGCAGCCACGGCCAGCTTGCACAAGAAGAACAGCCAAGGCCATTTGCAGATGAGGGGATGATGCGCTGAGAGTACAAATCTGCATGCCCTCTGTTTCCAAGCTCTTCTCTGCCCTTCCCTTCAGGCTCTGCCTGCACACACCTGCAGGCTGGACATCCAGCCACGCAGAGGGGCTGCGGGGGACTGGCAGCTGGCTCTGCCCTTGTCTCCTTCTGTGCCTCCAGCCCAGAGACACAGCACTAACATTCCTAAATGGCTCAGCCTGCTCACAGACCTTAAACCCTGCCTTTACATCCCAAGCTGTATGTCAGAAACTGGTTAGCCAGCTTTAACTATGAATCAGCTTTATGCTGCTGTGTTTCCTCCAGAGCATTCACCTTTGGGGCAGGAATGCCATATGGGTGTTTGGGCTTTCAGTGCACAAGTTTGATAAGAGATGGCATATGAAAGCAGGTTTCCCCTGTGATAATACCACCTTTTCACCCCTTCCCCAGGGCAGCTGAGCTCACTAAGAGCTAATGCTCATCCTGCAAGTATATCAGCATGTTACAATGAAAGAGGAAACATGAATTTCATTTTCTCATTTTACAGATTTAGTTTTTTCATTCCTTGCCTGCACATGCCAAAGGAAGACAAGAATGATTTTCTCCCAGCCAGCAACACACAGGATTTGTTATCTCCTGACAAATATGAAGGCCCAAGCAATTCAAGCACAGCCAATTTCCAGAGCTGCAGGTGTAGCACCAGCCAGTCAGTACAACTAAAACAGGGCTGTAGAAGGCTGCAAAATGTGTATGTTCAATGTCTTTAAGCTCTTCCAAATGGCAATGTGTTGTTTAAGTAATTTTTTTCTAAACCCTTGGCTGTTACCTCCCATAAAATACTAGACAAACCTTTTATTAGAGAAGAAACAAATATTTTTCTCTAAATGGCTTTTTTTTTTGCAAGGTGCTTCAGTTCCTTGTATTTGATGTTCTCTAGCTACTCCACAAATCCTCATATGTTAACTTTCATACTCTGACCTTTCTTATTGTCAGCTGGTTCCTTGTTAACACTGACTGCACCACCCAAAGGCCTCAGGAAAAATAAATATCAAATCAAATTTTGACAGACTTGCAGAAAAGAGATGGTTTGGCTCACATTGCATGAATCTCTTCTGGACCCTCAAAGGATGCAATGCATCAGTTCCCCCACCTCTCCTCCATTTTTCTGCACCAAAATCCACACGTAGAAACCATTTATCACTGACTACATCTGTCATATTGTTTCACATGTCAAAGCAGGTCTTGCATGAAATAAACTTGACATCTCCTGTCACTAAATAATCTGATATTTATCCCATGCAGGAGAGAAGGAAAAATGGGAAAGGCTATTCATTGTTGGGCTTCATGGCCATAATCTCCTGCCTGGGCCAGAACACTTGATGTTGGTTTATTTATTTATCTATCTGCCTGTCTATTTGTTTTCTAATGTAGGATGCATTCCTATTATCTTGTCCAACCTGTGACTGCACAGAAGTCTTACATTGATACTGTAACATGAAATGAACAAAGCATTTGAAGAGCAAAAATAGCATGTGATCGGATGCAAGAAGACACAATAAAGGGATATGCCTTGGATCCTTCCTAGCAGTTCTAAGCAAAGTTATATTCACACCTCTTTGATGTTCAAGTGCTACCTGTACTATATACTATGCAACTCTATGGCCTGAAGGGTAATCTGGATTTATGTAGTCTGCTAAAACCTTGCAGTGGGTGTCACTCCTAAACTTCAGCTATATAAACACTCATATATTGTTCCCTTTTACGTGAGGGCTGAATCTGCTCTGTTTGTTCACTTGATGTCTGTCCCCTGTCTGTAGCAAGAAACATATTGTTGGTGCCTCTGGTGTAGATACAGATGGCTCTGCTTTGGGTTTTGACATCAAAAGCTGGGAAAAGATCGTGTCTGTTACCAAAGCACATACAGCTATTTCACTGTGATACATACAGAGTATATCTAGTCATTTACAGTACTGTGGGGACTTTATAGAATTCACAACGTGAAAAGAATGAAAGTGCTTGCTGGTGAGGAGTAGTATTTGCACCATTTGAATTTCTGACACCTTTGTAGGTACAAGTGAATTTTTTAGTGTAACTAACTACATGCAAGACTATACAGGTTAACAATGGCAGACTTTCTTTCTGAAATACCATATGAGACCACTGAAAGCTGTTTGAGAGCAGAGACAGGGAAGAAATAATTTTCCAGCATATTAGAGTGTAAGTAATATGAAATATTGATCTGAAATCATAAGCCCATGAGAACCTTATTTTAAAAAACTTCCTGAACTAGACAGCACATCCTTCCACATAAAGCAGTGTAATGTTCTCTAAGATACCTGGTCTCATCAGCTCCAGTCTGGTTTATTATTAATTACTTCTTACAGATGCAGCAGTAGCTGGGAAAGCTAAATGGGGTGGTATGTCTGGTAGTGATTTTTCCTTCATATTAATCCCTTTTATGTCTGAATTGAAGCCAGAGGCTATGGAAGTTAATTCTATGCTGGCCATGCTAGAACTATAATAACCTGTGAAAACTGCAACCTTGACAAAGAGAATTAATTATTGTTTGCATGTATGTGCTTGTGAAACTGAGCAAAGGTTTACATCAGTAGGAAATGCATTTTTCTTATGCCGATTGAAGGATGTGAATCTACGTGCTCACTCAACATCTTGGCACCATGAAATAGGGATTAAAAAAACAAACCTTTTAACCACTTCTACAGAAGAAATTGGATTTGCCAAGACATTTAAACATGCAAAGTTGAAAGATTTATTTATGTAGACCTAGATGAAGGAAGCTGAGAAAGTGAAGGCTGGCAGCAACGTTGGCAGTGCAGTTACCCCCAAGGTGCAGCTATGTTCCTGCCCAATCAGTGCCATTAAATGTAACACAGAGACAGTACAGAGCCAGAGAAGAGTTGGTGGTCCAGAAAGCTCACAGTATATCCTGGGAGCTGGTTAGTAAAGACCTCTGAAGCTGGGTCAGGATTGTAATCTCTCTGGCCTGCAGGAACCTCCATACAGTCCCTGATCCAGAGCACAAAGCCTGACTTGGAGAGCATCCGAGCAACAAAACAGTCACTCCATATTACTTGTAAGCTCCTGGTGGCTACAGTACCTAACAGGGGATCTAGGTTCTAATCTTTCTGCTACAGATTCAAACTACTCTCCCACTTTCTAGGCATATGCATTCATCCACCTACCCATTGAGCCAGCCCTGTTTAGATCATGGGATGAAATCAGGCTGTTGTGTAGCTGGCAGGAGCCGTGGGGCAGAGGAGGCTGAGCAAAAAGGGAGCCTGATGGTAGCTGGGCAGTGGCAGCACTTAGAGCCCTAGGGAGTTTATTCTGAGCTGTCATTCCTCATAAAGGTGTATCTGCCTAGCTTGTTTGACCCTCGATAGTCAAACATTGAAGGGGCACAGTTCCAGGCAGCAAACATCACGCTGCTTTGCACCTCCGGTTGTTGCTTATTTCCCTCTCCTTCCAGCCCGCTCTTCACATCCTTCACCATACACTGACCAAAAGCAACATGGACCTCAAGTCCCTCTTTCAGGATGTGTGGGATGCAGAAGTACATCCTTTTGCCCTGAGATAGGAGGTGATGCAGATAGCTCCGTTCTTAGGTAAATGCTTGAACTATTACACAATTATACAAATCAAAGGAACTAGAGCTCCCACCTTGTTTTTCAGGCAAGGAGAAGGTTTTGCTGGGCTTTCTTCTCAATTGTTTTCTGTCTGCAAAGACATTAAGTGAATTCAGAGATTTCAGCATTATTACCCCAAACCCCTCTCTGTCTCATTTCTGAACTACCACAGTGCTGTGTAAGGTGCTAAGCAAGCAGGCTCTGAAGTTCTTCAGAGAGAGTCTTGCCTGTTGCTCTGTATTTGGGATACATCCACACAGAGACAATTAAATCCCCTTGAGGACCTGATGAATCCAAGTGCCTGTTCAATATCACAGAAGAATTCTCCAGTGAAGGTAAAAACCAAGCAGAGGAATCCCCAGTCTTTAATCAATTATTAATACATAAGAATATCTACTGCTAAGAGTAGCAGTCTCATACTATGCCCAGGTTCATATCTTTAATAATTTATTTTGGATTAAAGAACCCTAAATTATTGAGACCCACTTTTAATTCTCTGTGTATCTATTGAGGTTTGTTTATTTTCACCATGCCTATTAATTATTTTCACTTGTTTTCCTTTAGTAATGCAGTAAGTTAAACTGTTTATATAACCTTGATCTTTACCCCTACATTTCCATTCAAATCCTGCCAAACATTAGCCCATGCTCAAAAAGCAAGTACATGCTTCCCTCCCAACCCCCCCAGTTAGGAAAACAAGAAGATACAGTCTTGACAAGAAATTATGTTTCTATGACATCACTTTGTAGCTGCTACAGACAGCGTAAAAACTATGTGGCTTATCCCTGTAGCCAGAGAGCATTTGTAGAAGTTTTGAAGAACAGACATAGAAAACATGACAGCTCAAATTCTCAGAGACAGGTCAGAAAACTGCGACAATGTATGCCATGATCCATGAGCTGAGACCCTCTGCATTTCAAAATAAAATGCCTTTCCAGAGCAACCCTTCAGTGATAAAACTCCTCAGGAAATACCTCCTGCAACCTCTGGATTTTACTGACAGCCGTCCCTCTTTCCCTGTTGTGCCACAGTGCATTGGACCGGGCAGGAATCTGCCCACAAGTCATGAGAATGTGCTGTTCTGAAACACAACAATGCTCACAGTCGGGTCTCAGCGCCACTGGCAGCACAAGAAGGACTGCAATTCCTCTCAGGTTAAACTGGCAAATCTCTGTGTGGTAGCTCAGACTCAAGGCAAGTGAAACAGCTTTGATTCACAGGCACTTTCATGAGCTGTTTTTTGTTACCCCCGTAGTTTCCCTAAAGCCAGCCCTCAAGTACACATGACACCAGGCACAAGGAGAAAGTTCAGCAGAGGGGGTTTACTCATCCCATCAGGGCTGTCTGTCCTTTCCACAGTGCCCAGAACAGCTCCATTTCTGGACAAGTGACTGAGGTGTGAGTCACAGGTGAAGCACTTCCAGTTTGTGAGTGACCACTAAACGTTCAGAATGAGTAAACAGTGTGGACAATGAGATGAAAGGAAAGACAGAGAGGGGCTGAAGTTAAGGGCCCTGCCTCACAGGCTGAACTGAGTAAAATATGAGGGCAAAAGTAACTTCCAAGATCTTTGTCTGACTTTTCAATAAATTGGCACGTAACTTCCTTGGCCACTCAGAGTTAAGTAATAGAAATCACAGGAGAACTGCAAAGCTAGAGAAGCAGACTCAGAGTATGCCACATAGAAGCAAGATCCTTGATATGACAAGTCAATCAAAGAACACAAGTTATCTGAGGTATTACTAAGAGGTGCTCTTAAGGATCACAAAGCACTTAAATACTCAGCATTTATTTGGAGAGGGTGACTTTCTGGAACTACACTTTCTTACATTTGCCACAATGGAGCTACTCCTTTTCTAATGTAATAATATGTACATTTGGAAGTCTTTCCTGATATTTATTCTTTGTAGGCTGATGTAGCAGAAGAGGATGAGTCAGTGGCTAGGGTTCTACCTGAGACTGAACACTCAAAGGGTAACCACCCTGTGGTGAATTCACTCTGGGTTTTAAGCAAATTGCTCAATCTGTTTTCCTTCAATGCATCATGATGATAAGGTGTCTTGTAGACAGAAGTGTTACAAAGACATATTCTTTTTATCAATATAGTAAGGTAAACCTATAAAGTAAGTAGAGAAACATATTATAGAGAAACCCTTCCTCTTTTCTCCTGTTGGTGAGGTGCACTGATTACTGCATATTCAGAAAAAGCTGGAAGAAAAAACCTCCTAATCCATCTGAAATTCACAATGTGACTGAGCTCACTGGGGTAAGGATTTACTTTACTGTATTTAAAATAGGAGTAGTAGAGTCTGAAACAGATTTTGAAATCTTGTCCCAGGGACAGGGCTGTCAATAACCAGGTGCATGATAAATCTGTCTAGACCCAAATGATCTTACCCCATTCTGTAATATTGGAAACCTTTCCAATACAGAGCATGGAGTTATACAAGAACCCTTCCCCCACTGCCAAGGCATTGCACAGCCTTGTTATTACCTGGGATCATCTTTCTGTTTCATGTCCAGGCTTTTTCTTTCTGATGTGGATTGTTTGGTTCCCACAAATGAGCCTGTAAGCAAATGATTACACCCTTTGCATTTTGTGTGGAGGTATGGAAACCAGCCTGCTCCATCCAAAAGGCTGGATGCTGCCTGGGGAGTGTGTGGGAACTGGGCAAAGGGGACTTTTCTTGTCCTTTACAAAAGTTTGGTGCTGGCTATGCTGTTAAGCTCCTAAAGAAAACATGCCAGGAAAAAAAACCACACAGGCCTGAGCTTGATTACAGTCTGGTTTTGTAGCATCTCAAGCCTGGTTTTATCCAAAGAGAATGGATTAATTTACTTTATTATTTATTTTAAAGAAAAAAAGTTTTATGGCACTTGGGAGAAACCTAGAACTTGAGTAATGATCACAGAGAATTTACTTCAAAAAAAGTCAGAGCACAGTGAGGAAGTGCATGCCAGGACACTCTCTCTGACCAGGTCTGCTGCTTAACCGAGATTTTATTTAGGGAGTGTGGGGTCCAGCCTTCTCAGATTTCTGATTCTTTTAACCATTTATATATATTTCCATCATCTTTATCCTTGCATTACGTAGCTCTATGCACTCTCCCTGCCCCACCTGCATAGCCTCACATGCTCAGATAACCTCTCAGATACTTCCTAGCCCCAAGGCCTTCCTTAGTTAAGTCACTAAATCACCATCAAAATGCAGAGCCGAGCAATGCTTTACGAGATGTAGCAGCACTAAATGCTTAGTGCTAATTCGCTTCCCAGATTATTATTAACATGGGGTGAAAAGTGTGAAACGAGGGGGGTAATTTCCTTCCTACAGAAAGGTCAAAGAGGAGAAAACCTCAAATGCAGAGATGTGTGAAGGTTGTTGTCACAAATACAGTTTGCTGTTTAAAGATGTGGGGCTTCTCATCACATCTACTTGAACAACTGTGTTGATGCTGGGAGGAGTTGGGCTCATGAGGCAATCTCTCTTTTAATGGGCAAGCAGTCCTAGAAAGAAAATGAACAGTACAGGAAGCCTTGTTGTACAGAAGATGAAAATAGCAAGGAAAGCCCTGAAAGTGGAAACGGGACATCTCTACTTTACTCCAAGGCAGCACTGATGTCAGTGCCAGTCTCCTAAAAAAGAAAGCCATGAGGAAGTCAATCTTTTGCATATGAGAATATTGTCACTTTCCCCAGGTTTGTTTATTTGTTTGTTTTTTTGAGAAGTGCCTGGACTTGTAATGTTTTTCTTAAAGCCTCAACTCCAGGAAACAAGTGATTATGCGAGAAATTCAGCCTTAAGTGGGGCAATGAACAGTTTCTAGTCTACAGCTATACCAAGAAAAAGAAATGGGAGAGGGAAAAAGAATCCCTAAGGTTCGAAATCAGTAGGGCAAAAGGTCCAACCCCCAAAATAAGTTTGACTCTTCAGCTTTTTACATCTGGGAGCAATAAACACTGATGACATAAAATTAGACTAATGCCAGCTACAATCGAGAACTGTACAATACTTTTTTCCAGACAAAGGTATTAAGGCAGCTGCCTTGGCACATTTTCCACCTTTTGTCCTCCCAGTCCTCAGCATTTAAGTACTTTCCATTAGAAACAACCTTTGTCTTCCTTCTGCCGACAGAGACTGGAAGCTGACTTGGCAGAGCACAGCCCCACCGCGCTCTCTCTCCCTTTTGGCTATAGGTGAAGAGACCTCTTCACACACAGAGCCAACTCCTCCTTTCAATTGATTCTCTACGGGTTTAAGTTACCCTGCATTCTCACTGGTGAAAGAGCAGATACTGGCACTGGGCTGTGAAATACTCCACAACTCCTCGACATGAAAGATGCTATTAAAGAGGAGGTGTAACTATTAACCCGTGAGCTAGAGGAGACTGTCTGAGAACTTGGAAGCAAATCTAAAACCTGTAAGCAAGATGAAACTAGTCACCTGAGGGAGGGTGGAGTGGGACAATGAAAATTTATTTCACAGGGCAGAAAGGCAACAACAGTCTTGTTAGTGCATGCTAGTAAATGTACCCATTTCTCTCATTTTCCATCTGAAAATTAAGGTTATTATAAGGCACATATTTCCTTTGCAATACTTCACGAAAACATCTGGAGCCAGACTCTACTAAATGGTACTCAGCGCCTCACAGCTTGTGCCTCTAGGTATCCCATTAAAACTGGTCCCAAGTTTATTGCTTTACGTTCACTGTGGTGTGAATGGCATGTTCGTGCATATCTGACTAACAACTGATAAACAACGTGAACAGAATGAGCCTTTGTGGATGAAGACAATTTGCTGTTTATCAGGTGCATTTATCTCTTGTGTTTGTGAGAGCTCAGTCACTCTCCCCCAGGGCTCAGAAACAGCCCTTGCCTGCCTCAAGGCTGGACTGGCCCTTCTCTGAAGCCTCTGTCTTGCTGTATACCTTTTTACAGATGTTTGATTCCTCTTCTTATCAGCCCTGTGGTGAAGTTCATACTGAGCTGCAAGCTCATGGATGTACATTAAACATATGCTGGGGTCTAGTAGGCAGAAGCCTGTTGGTTGGGGCATTTAACTAGTGTTATGGGATTGAAGCCCATCTGTCTAGGAAAGGTTCTAACTTAATTAAAGCACTTGAGTTGCATTCTTTATGTGTTTCAGCAACACTTCAAAGTCCCGAACCAGCAGCAGCTTACACCTCATGCAGATTAAATGGCATTCCCTGGCTTCAATAACCAAGAAAAATATGAGCACCCTCCTCTTCCTCCACTATAATTTACCTTTTAATTTTTTTAGAGAAAGTTAATCTCTACCTTATCTAGAATGTTTCATTTCCCATTCAGAACAATGCTTATCTGTGCCTGCCATGGTGCCCTGCAGGACCTGCAGCAGAGACACCACAATGCAGCATAATCAGTATCTGGACCACAACCGGCCATGGCCATCCAGGTAGATGCAAATTAAATTTGAGCAAAACCCTCTCAAAAGCCAAATGAAAGGTGTGTATACTTTGATACTAAATAGAAAGAAATGTTGTAACAGGAGAATTTCCCGTTATTTAACCTGTC
This sequence comes from Pithys albifrons albifrons, assembly GCF_047495875.1. NCBI lineage: Eukaryota > Metazoa > Chordata > Aves > Passeriformes > Thamnophilidae > Pithys > Pithys albifrons. Next base: position 53,748,253 of record NC_092464.1, read on the forward strand.
ATAGTAACGTGGCAGCTTGACCTTCTGAAGCAGCCATGTGGAAGAGTAAGAAGGAAGAAAAAAAAGGAAAAGATAAACCACAAATCACATTGTTTAAATTTTACCTCAAGCAAAACTTTATGGGAATCTGACCTGTTTCTTTCCCTACTATTTATCCCATGCTTCCTGACAAATGGGAACCAGACCCAACTCTTTTGCAACAGGGCTCTGATCTAGGATGAATTATACCTTTAGCTCTGTCACCAGACACATCTACTACACTGGGTGGCAAATTATTCAGCCATACTGTGCTTCAATTCTGTGGTCTGTCAAACGATGGTAGTTTCCCCAACCTCCTTTGAACAAGCTTTCCACAGTATCTTTACAAGAATGCTCTTTCAAACATGAAGCAGAGCCTTCTCCCGCAGTCGCAAATGGCTTACTGAGGGTTACACTTGCCAGTTTGGTGGCATCATTACGAAAGGGCACGCAGAGTGCCGAGATTAACTTATTTTAGACCTGCCATTACAGGGAAAATGGGCAGTTGAGTGTGGTATGACGAGTCTATCTGAAATGATGATGAGTTCTCCCTTTGCAGCAGCAGAGATCTGCCCTTTCTTCTGCACTCGGGAGCACGAATGTCTCCTGCGGCTACACTGACACAGATCAAATTAAATAGTAGCCCTCACTGTTTCCCATAATTAATATTCTTTCCTCACACTGCCTCTGCCTCCTTTGATGACTTAAACACCAGCTGTAATGAGCCATCGTCCATGCTTGTTTTTTTCTCAGTCATAAGAAAAAAGCTTCAAAAAACCCAAAACCTTTAGTTTGTTCCAGGACTTTCAACTGTATTCTCCTCCTTCTACAAAGTACAAACAAATCAGTCAGCAACCACCTCCTGCTCCCTTTGGGACAGAAATCCTGCATCTTGACACAGTTACAACAGGCTTGAATGGCTCTTTTTACTCCCTCTTTGGATTCAAATAACATTTTAACGTGGCGCATTGAGGAGCAGATCACCAGAGGTGACGCTTTAGTGATGTTTTTGGTTACAATCCACCACAACCAGAGCCAACAACATACTGACAAGAGGGAGGGAAGACATTAACCTTTTACCCACACCAGAAATGCTTCCTTCAGCAGAATGATTGGAACGAAGCCACTTTGGTGTCCCTATCACCAACACAATATTTATTTTAAAATAAAATTAAAATCCCACCCACTGTATGAATTCCCTTAATGGGAACCTCTGTCCATCTGGATGGAGCTGCCTTCCAGCACAAGCAGCTTTTGTTTCATGGAGGCTGCCAGGTATTGTAAAGCTGAAATTCCTGTTTGGACTTACTTGGAGCACAAGTCCCAGGACAACAGAGCAAAGAAAAAGAGGTAGCAAAGATAAATACTCCAAGGGGAAAGTATCAGCTGCCTCACCATTATAGCATAAACATGCACTTATTTTATTACTGCTTATTAATAAACAAATCCTCATAAATACTCTTTTGCTTTTCTTCTGAGAAAATACAAATCTATTCTAGTGCTCAAGGCACGATACTATGATTCTAAATCTTCTACTCTAAGATACTCTTAGCTTTCCATATCCTTTATTTTTCTTACACCTTTTGAAAGTTGAACCATGAATACTGATTGAAAAACCTCATAACAGCTATAAAGTTTCAGAAGAAATCAAGCAGGAAATACACAAACAAGAGAGTGTTTTGATAAGCAGGGGTGATTTGCTGAGGAGTAAATAAGGGTGAGTAACAGCAACTCTGATGCTCAGTCAGAATATTTTGGCACAGGACAAAAATCACTTTCTAGAAGATGTACAGGAAAGGAGAAAAGCATAAAAAGAAATTCCATACCAAAATTAAATTCTTCTTCTTGCCCTTCTACCTCACCAGAATTCTTCTCCAGTTAATATCCCTGTTTTCATTAATTTTATCTGCCCTCTTACTATCTGACACCTATATTGTCTACCACACTTCCGTGTCTGATGAGTCGCTCTAAGTCTGTGGATTGACTGGTCAAAAGGAATAGGAGATTCAGAACAGGACATTTTCTTCTGCTAGGGCAGACAATTACTTTCTTTTTTAAAAAAATTAATTATTCAAGGACCTAATTTTTTTAATTAGGTAAACAGGGGGTAGCTCCATATCAGGTACCTATTTCCAAGTGTCACAGAAATAAGGAAAACACTATCAACTATTGACACACTCTGCAGGTTTACAGTGAGGAAGAAAGCTGTTCTGTTTACATGGACACCTCATCTGGTTTTCCCAGGCAAAGAAATGCCTGACTCATGAATGCCTCAAATATTTCTCTCCCTTTTCCTACAAGCCAGAATAGATCAAATATACACAGCTGCCATGAATAGATGGGTTTCCTTCTGCCTTTCCTAAAACTGAACAAAGAGGTATTCTCAGGTGTGTTGGATCCAATAACATCTAATTTAGTAGCAGTCCCTCTTTTATTTGAATTACTGGTATAAGGTACATCTGCATATCTTAAAAAAAAAAACATTCTAAAGAGATTGTGCTTCATATTAACAAACTAATAGAAAAATTGTAATTGAACCTTTTTCCTTGAAACATGCAACTCTGTGTGCTGCTCACATCTGATGGCTTCATGTATCATTTAGCAATTACAGGACCTATACACACACAAACATTGTGTCAGATACTTGTCAACTTTTGCTGTATGAATCATCACTTCCTAATGAAGCTGCCTTTAAAATTGCAAATTTGTCAAGACTGCCATTAAAAATTAGGGACAACATTTAGAAGAAAAACATCAACATTTAGAAGAAAAAAGTAGATCAACTGGAGTGTTATTTCTCAGAGTTTGAATTTTGTCTCCCTACATTGTGTAACACCCCCCCCTTCCCCCCCTGCAATAAACAAGGCTGAAAACCTGGTAACAATGGATGAGGAGAAGCCTGAGCTAATCAACATCTTTTTTTTGCCTCAGTCTGCAATGACAACCTCTCTTCCCACACCTCTCAAGTGGATGGACAGCAGGATGGGGACTGGGGAAGCAAAGTGCTTCCAATTGCAAGAAAAGATCTTGGTCATGACCCACCAAAGAACTTGAATGTATGTAGGTCTGTGTGACCCAGTGAGAGGCATCCCAGAGCACTGAGGGAATTGGCTGTGATAGTTGCCAAGCCAGTCTCCATGGTATTTGACAAGCCGTGGCAGTCAGGTGAGGTCCCAGGCTGGAAGAAGGGAAACATTGTACCCAGCTTTTAAAAGGGTAGAAAGGAGGACCCTAAGAACTACTGCCCTGTCAGCCTCCCCTCATTGCCTGGGAAGATCATGGGACAGATCCTCCCAGAGCCTGTGCTAAGGCTCATGGAACACAGGGAGGGGATTCAGGACAGCCAGGATGGCTGCACTAAGGGCCAGTCCTGCCTGGCCAACCCAGGACCTTCTATGGTGGAGTGATTGCATCAGTGGACAAGGGAAGGGCTACAGGTGTCATTTAGGGGGATTTCTGTAAAGTCTTTAATATGGTCACCCTCAGCATCCTTCTCTCTAAAACTGGAATGAAATTGATTTGATGAGTGGATTGTTAGATGGATAAGAAAGGGTTTGGACAGTTGCATCCAGAGGGCAGTGGTCAACATCTTGGAGTTGAGCAATTTGGTCTGGTGGAAGGTGTCCCTGGTGATCTTTTAGGTGTCCCCAGATGATATTTAAGCTCCCTTCCAACCCAGGCCATCCTGTGATTCTATACTTGTACAGCCAGAAAAGGTTTTTCTTGGATCAGTACAGAGGTATATCGCTCAGGGTCTTCCAAACCTCACTCAGAGCTATTTGTGCAACTCAAAGGGAGAGATGGCTTTCAAATTCCTACAGAACCAGGCTGTTCCCATATAGCCTTCTAGAATGTCTTTCCAATGACATTGCTTTAAGAAAAGATAAATTTCTCAAATCAGAATAACTCTCTGGAAAACTTAGTGGAGACAAACTACAGTCCACTTCTCCCTCAATGAAGGCAGACACCTCGAGCTGGACATCTTCAGCAGCAGAGTTCTCTGGAGCTGCAGTACAGCAAAAAGGGGCTGGGATTTATCTCTCTCATGAGATAATAAAAATAAATTTTGAGCTGTGCCCATATCCTTCATTTGATGATAAATAGAAAACGATGTGCATACAACAATACAACTGCTGCCCTGCCAGAGAAACCCACATAGAGAAGTGAGTTGGACTCGAGGAAAGTCTGTGCTTCTAAATGGACATGAAACTGCAGGAATGATGGAGAAAGATGGGACAGGTGTTACCCAGAAATTCATTGCCATTAGAAGGATGGGACACAATATATGTCAGTTGTCCTGGTAGGATTGGGCCATTGGATACTAAAATCACTGCTGGGTACTTAAATAAAGAGCTATTCCTGAGGTTGTGAAATATGCATTGTTGATATTTTTCTTCCTTCAGAGTTCAGGTATTAGCCTCATCCTGGCAGTTCTCTACAGTTTAACAAGTCTAAATTAATTTTTATTTGTTTGGTAAATGACTCTTAATGAACAGGCTATAAACAAGATGAATGGGTATGGCTGAGGAAATCACAGATCACTTACAATGTGCTGTCAAACCAATGCACTGTAAAAGACCCCTCCAAACAAAGCAAACCTCGAGCAGCCTGTACACTTTGAGCAGGACATTTAGCATGGGGTGCCTGGTACTGGACTAAAGGAAGGTGCTAAAGCATCTTAATTTGTGAACTGCTCACTTGCCCAATGTGAGCACAGTAAAAAGTCACTTTTATGGAAGAGGGGGCAGAGACACACAGGCTGGGTTTTATTAGCATTTCAAAAAGAAAGAAAATCTTCACTTTGGATTTGTATGGTACTGCAGCTGATGTAGGATCTGTAGTCACACAAATGATTACAGGACTTCTCTGCCATTTTCTCCAGAGACAGATCCTCTGTCAGCAATACAGAAAGATGTAGACATGGCTGGTGGTACTGAACTCAGTCTCTTATCCAGCATCATGAATCATGCTCAGATAAATCCTTTTCATCTCATTAGGTCATTAGCAGAGGTAAGATGCTCAATGGGGGCATGAATCAAAGTGAATATCCACAACACAGTAGTAGAAGTGTTAGAAGTCCTTTCCAGCCTCCGGGCAGAGTAAGGATTTCTTTTCCCAACACCAACCACAGGCAGCTAAGACAGGGCTGAGTTGTGTTAGCTGTGGCTGCGTTTGGCTCTGCTCATACGCACTCATTTGAACTCATGTTTTGAACATTACACTTCCCCTTCACCCCCCTGCCCACATTTGGGACAGGCTTATTGCAACGGGAGGTGTTTTCCATGGTCTAATTACAGGCTCCGGGAACAGGGCAGCATCCTCTCAGGAGGGAAGCGCGGGAGCACTTAAGACTGCTCCAGGATCATCGCTTCGGGGGATAAACGGAGGGTGACTGCTGGGCTGGTTCGAATGACACTGCTCTGCAGATGAAGGTGACTGTCAGCCTTTTCCTTGGCAGCTGTGACCTGACACACAAGAGAAGCAGCAGCAGCAGCAACTGTTCAGCACCAAGGAAAGTGGGGACAAGGCGTGGCAACGGGACAAGGTGTGCCAGCAGCACAAATCTCAAAACCTGATGCAGAAATCCATGTTATGTTTCGTATTATCTGCTGAGGCAGATGCAAAGGTATCTGTTGCATTTCTCAGGAAAAATCAATTATGCTTCTATACCAGACCACAGTCTCTTGATTTTTTTTTTTATACTGAGAATTAGCATCTCACTCTTTTGCTACAGGGATGAAAACACACAAACCTAGTTCGGCTGAAGACTTGATTTTTAAAAATTTTATACCTGTATCCAGCAGCATCAATCAGCACTGTTCAATCACACTCTGAAGTGGAAAAAACCTCAAACTGCACATTAACATCTTCCCACCCTCAAGCCTCCAGCACAATAACCTTTGACAGAAACTCAGCCTAGACACTGAAACAGCTCTCATCTGCGAAGCAATAAGCACTGCCATGCTATGTATAAACAACATACAATATAGAAATATCAATATACTAATAATGCAAAATAAATATTAATATAATCAATATACTAATATATTAAATTATATATGAAAATTAAATATAGCACCAGCACTGCAGTACCCTACACCATGTGCCATAAATATATAATAAAAATCAGGTTTATGTGTATGGATACAGAAAAACACACAACTTTGCCTGGGGAACCTCATAACTTGATCTGTAGTTCTCACACTGGACTAAGCTTTTCTGAATGCCTGGGGCTACACTTGAAATCCTGAGTACAGCCTGGGATCCACTCCAGTATCTCCTAAAGGCAAAGGTCCACAGCACCCAGAACTGACAGACAGAGCCAGTCTCTGGTTTGCCTAAAGCTTCTGAGTGAATACTGAGAAAGAAACATTTAAAAAAGGCTTCTATGACTTTAGCCTATTGTTATGGCCAGGAAAATATTTTTATTCAAAATTATATGAAAACAAGCAATCCATATTTTCCAGCTTTGGACACAGGGATGATAGTAGCACTTGTGAACTCAGGATCCCTTTCCCATTTTAGTTTGCATTTTGTTTTAGCTCGTTTCCAGAAAGTTAGAGGCCTTCTTACTGATTGTTGGTGAGTGCTGATAGCAAACTGCTAAAAACCCTAAAAAACCTTCCTGAGCCCATTAAAAAAGAATTAAGAAGGGACAACAGATGCTTTGAGAAGGAAAAGAATCATTAAAATAAAATTTCAAGCTCTGCTAAGTGCGTAAGCAAAAATTAAACTTCCTGAATATTAGTTATTCTTTTCATAATATATGAGTTTCCATTTACGGGTTTTATTTTCATAATTTTCATAGTGTCAGTGAAAGGAGAAAGAGTTACACAAGAGCCCCAAATCTTCTGTTGTCATAGTGGGGGTATGACACTTTTATCTTTAAGGATCTGGAGGAAGGGGTTGTGTCCTCATGCTAAATAATCTAATGAGGCCCATGGGAACACAGCTCTGCTGACTCTCAGCACTATTTACATTGGAGTCACTCTTAATTTCCTGATCTTACCAAAGTTTGAAAAGAAAAACATTGCTGATCGACAGAATTTCATCTGCACTCAGAGATAATATACACATCAATACATACTATGATTTGACATGGGACATAATAAAGCTACACATATTTATATATATGTATATAAAGGTACAGCATCTACTTTTTGTTTCAGAGAATGCCAAACAACTATTACAGGCTTTGGATATAATCTCCATAAATATCTTTAGGTATTTCTGTAGTTAACACTGGGTACCTAAAACCGCCATTAACGAAAGTAGTTTGCTGAGAGTTTGACTTTGCCTTTTCAGAGGGCAACTCAGCAGGATTTCTGGTTTTGAAATACTAGCAGTAGGGTAGGTATGGAAAAATTTTCCACTGAGATAAAAGGAGCCTGGAGTCCATTTTCGAGAATGTAATCAAGAAAAATTATGGAACCCAGTAAATAATGATTGATCAGAACAATCCTTTTTTGGGCAGAAGAAGCTGGGGTAGGGGGTGTACGGCAGAATTTAGCCCTGAAAAGTGACTAAACATGAACTATAAAAAGTTTGAGGGGAACTCCTGACTGCACAGACAAGAATGGACAACACAGCAGGGACTGCTGGTTTTAAAACTTTTTATAAAGAACAACTGGTCTAGGGAAGTACAGGACAGTGGTAAAGCACTTGCTGTAGCCAGGGACAACCTCGTATGACACATGCTCCTCTCACCACACACACACACACACAGTCTCTGAACCTGCTCTACCTGATCTTTACAACTCCAAACAGCTGCCTGTGCTATCACAGTTTTTTGCTCTGCCACACACCTATCTTCATTCGGCCTTTTTTGGGGAATTGCAGGCAAAGGCTGGGTACTGCAAAACTGGGGTTTTATGGCTTGCTGTAGAGACCTGCTGTTCTTATCTCATCACCTGAAGGAAGACGTGAAGCAGGTAGGTGTGGAAGAAGAGCAGCCTGATCACAAAGGCTGGGTGACTTTCACTTCAGGCGGAATATGAGACCAAAAATAAAGCCAACACACACATCCTAAAAGCAGGAGTGGGTATATTCTGGCCTCAAACCCCAAAGGTAGATCCCCATGTCTGAATCTAGGTACACATCAAACTTGAAGAGGTTTAGGATAACATAGGACATTGCTGAAATACTTCAAAAGGCTCTGTAGTGCTTGAGCAGAATAGCAATGGCTTGGCACAGCTGTGACCACAGGGGCTTTTCCAGATGCTAATATGAGGCTTGCTCTTTAAAAAACATAAACCAGAAGGCAGGCAATATTTGGCAAGGATTCATATGGGCAGAATAAGGAATACTTATCATTGGTTCACAGGCTTTAGAGGGAAATGAAAATTAAAGCGAAGCAGTTACCAATGTTTGTAATTTTTAAAATGGTCTATTTAAATATTAGCATGAAAATACTATGAAGGCACCACTGTCAGCCTAATGTTTGGACTTTGATATAATTTAATATCACATTGTGATTTACACCAGGAGACAAACAGTCAGAGAAGTGGGTAAGCAAATCAGATCAATGCCTTTTATGAAGCCTGGGAATTTAATAAGCCACAGGATAAATATTGACAAGCTGCAGACAGGTGGAACAGGTTTGTAAAGACATAAAATGACTGTTCTAAGGTTCAAGAAACCTTGAAGCTTTACTAACGAGTTGTACAAGATAAGTTCTTGGCATGTTCTCCTCCTCCTAAGTAAGGTCAGTTAGGCTCAATCCATGCAGAACGGGACGGCTTTCGATGTTCTGCTGAAGTAACACTGCCATCTAGATGTGACCTCCTTACCCACGCCCGTTGCCGCTGATCGCTTCTAATTTAGGAACGGCTGCCAACCTGATTAGAGCATAACAAAACCATGCATGTGCATAAAATAAATCTGCAGCTGGAGGTCTGTGTCCAGTCTCAGGCACGTGCTACATCAGAAGGAAACAGGATTGACCGAAATGTCTCAGTCTGGGGGTGCAGGGTAAGGACAGGGTGTCACAGAAGGTGTCAGGTGGGCTGTGCCCCATCTCATACTAACTACACGAGGCTTTCCTCACACTGCTGCTGTTAGACCCTACTGTAGCTACTATTAGTGACTGTAGAGCCCCACTTTGGCATGTGTGTATAGAGACTGTGAGGTGCTTAAAGAATCAGCACCAGCAACCTCTTTGGTGAGCAAGTACTGCTGTCCCTGTGGCCTAGCAGGGGAACCAAGGACAAGGGCTATGAAAAACATATTCAGACAAAAACACCTTCTATACAGCTACATGAGAATTAGACACAAACACAGTTCAGGATTTGGGTCCTGTTTGACTCCCAAGGTCTGTTACAGGAGCAGGGATTACATATATCCATTTGCAAGATGAACCACCTGCCAATGGGACATTTCCATGTTTACATAAGCTGCAGCACTTCACTGTCAAGCTGTGAGTTTCGTGAATCCTGAGAATCTGCAGACTCGATTCAAGCCTGAGTTTAAGATTTCTTAGAGCCTCTCTAAGCACCACAGTTTTAACATGCTCTTCCAGAAGTAAACTGTTTTCATTCCAGGCACAAGCACTCTCCCTAAATAGGCACAGATCTAGATCTAGACAAGAGAAGGAAAAGGTTATGTTGATTTTTACCCCTTACTCTTTATCTAAAGGGCATGTAATATGACAAAGTAAACCACCAAGAACTTCTATTATGAAGCCCTGACACTGAATCTCTTAATGCATGTGTGCATTTTCTCACTTGTAATATGGAAATAGCATTTAGCCTTTTAATGCCCACAGAAGCAGCCGCAATTTGCATTGCCTGGCAGAAGGAACTGGCCCATCCACAGGACCACACACTGCTTGCACGCAGAAGGCAGACTGGAAAAGAGGCACCCTTCTCACAGAACACTTCTGCTCCATGTACACAAATAAGCAACACAACTGGCTATTCTATTGTTTCTTTTTTGTGGATCATAAAAGCAGAGCTGAATCAATATGACTACAAAAAAGTCTACCAGACTTTAGAAAATTAGCTGATCAAGCTCCAAATGTATGACATGCATTGGCCTGAGGCAGAAACAAAGTGTATTGATCAGAAAATCCCAGGATTAGCTTGAACAGGTAACAGTTAGGAAAATCACCCTGCTGCAGGTTTGATGCATAAATTAATTCAAAAGCATAAAGCAAGGTCATTCTCAAAGTCTATTTAAAGGCATATCCCTTTGGATGCACAGCAGAGTTCAAAGCTGGAAAAAAGGTAGGAAACAAATGCAGAGTTACAAAGTTGAATAGGAAAAAAAAAAAGGGGGGGGCGGGGGTGATGATGGTCTTTTACAAAACCTATGTCTTCAGTACCTCACAGCACTGCTCCAAAGATGAGTGTAAAGATATTACAGCCACGATGAGTGAATTAGTCAGGATTAGTAGCATCCTACAGAACACACATGACACCAGGAAATCAAAGAAGTTGTTTCTCAGTGGCTACAGCATTGTGTAGTTCTGCAAATAAAAAAAGTCCCCTGCTCCCCAAAAAAGAGCCAGTCAGGCATTGAGCAGAAAGAGCCCACAAAAGGGCACGATCACTTCAGAGCCGCTGTGTGATGTTTGCCCCCTCTGACTCCCTCCTCCTCCAGGCACTGAATTTATTTCTCAGCTGCAGCTGGAGTGGCCTTGCAGGCAGAGTTCCTGCCAGCATGGTCACACTCAACGTGGGAACAAGGGATGCAGACAATGAGTGTTTAATTAAAGCTTACAAGGGTGTGTTTTTGGTGTTGCTTTTTTAACTTGTGCTTCTTTCACTGCTAATGCAATAATGGATTGCAGTTCAAGTCAAGCGCAGTCAAAATTCAAATAAACCTATAAAAGCCCTTTCTGGGAAGTTACAAGGCACCAGAGCAACAGAAAAATTTAAAGAATAATTCCCCAGGTTTCTCAAGACAAACAACTGGCTAGTCCAAGGGTTGCTAAAGAATTCAGGGCAAGGCAGAGCAGAGGCAGCTCAGAACTGTTTTGAAACAGAGAGCGTTATCTGCTCCTCAGCAAAACTGTGCTCCCAGCCAGCTCACTGCTGTTATCTCCCACCTGCTATGGCTGTCTCCTGGCAGTAACCATCTAGAGGACAGCCTTTTTGTCAGCTATATGTTTTCCAGAGAGATAAAATACACTGCTTCCATATTTCAAGACCAGAAGGTTAGAGAGTGAATTAAGGACAGCACAGGAATCACGCCCATCGTCTCTCAGCATTCAACAAGGCAAGAGCCACACAGAATATCCCAAGCAGTGCACTACACTGAGGGTTGCAAAGTTGGTGGCACTGGAAACTACAGGGACAAAAGCAGGTTTCATGATTTATAGGGATTTCTTCCTTCAGTGAAACTTCAGTGATTTTTCTCCTTATTTGAGGTCTGTTGTAGTTTTTTTCCTCTGTTTTAATTGACTCCAGCAAAGTTATTTAATCCTCTGCCTTCCTTTGCTCACATAGAAGCATGAAATTATGCTGAACCCGGCAAATATGCAACTTTTTCACAGGTTTTAGGATTAACAAATGTTCCATAAGAGCAAGGAAGCATCTGTAGAATTCTTGCAACTTTTTCTTGTGGTAATTTGAACGTGTTCAGACATTTTAAGAACACATCTTCAGAGAAAGCTCATCTCTCAGGTTTTCCTGTCACCATCTCCTGTTTCAGCAGTTTGGATTTTTATGCAGGTAAGTTCAATGACCACTGTTAAATTAGTTTAGGATTGCAGTTCCTGTGGGCAAACATCCACACCACTGAAGTTACAGCTCTGGCTCCTGTTGACCCACAAGCTGGAAACACTACACATAAGACAAAGAGTAATGCATAATAGAAATTAAAATTTGGTCTGTCCAGAAAAGGCTAAAAATACCAGCAATGTTAGGGCAGTGTAAAGAAGTCTGTATTATTCCCATCTAGATGCAGCTCTTTGCATGAATAAAAGGACAAAATCTCTAAGCCCAGCAGCCCCAAGGACAACTGACTTCAGTGGACAGAAACCCAAGACCAATGTGGAAAAATATTGTGTGAAGTGGTATGTGTGTGGCAGGAGGATATTTTTTTCCCCATCAGTTGATTTGCTAGATACATTCTTTACCTTAATATGGAGGTAACTCCACTCAAGCTGGCAAGTTCCTACCAGCTGGTGATGTCACCCTCCTGAGACTGGCAAAGGTGACTTCCATTTGTGGCACTGGGGTTGTTTTCTCAACTGCCTTTCTGCATGATGAGCTGTTTTCTTAATTCCCACCTCCCTTTTGTTTCCTGCCAGCTCCTGTGGTGAGGTCAAAATCCTGAGACTTGTGACCAGTTACTGAGGGCTGGATTTGCAGACAGTGATCCCACTAAACTTGATGTGGTGCAAAAATCCATTTCATGCATCCAGTAAGGATTTAATTTATATACTCTTACCAAAGATTCAAATACTATGTTAAGTTAAACTGGCCTGGATTAAAAACCAAACCCAGAAAACTTCTTTGTGTAGAACCAGAACTGAAGCCAGTAATCTTGTGTTCCTTTGATAATTTTCTTTTTTCAAAGGCCATGCAGAAATCTTTTGCTGGTATTCACCTACACACTCCACAGCACTGAAACTACCTGCTGCTACCTTTCCTCAAGCAGCATTGTCTCATCTTCCACCTTTCTAGTACTTTTTTTTTCCTGGTTCCTTTCAGCACTGTAACACCCACTGCTTTCATCAGGATTTTGTCATGGAGTTGTGCGTTTCGAGCAAAACAATACTCAGTGTAGAAAACTTAGTAGGTGTCCAGGATCTACCTTAACATTTATTTATCTCCAATTAAAAGAGTAGTTCAAAGGCTGCCTGTGGGCCTTTCCCAGATCATCCAACCTGCAGCTTGCCAAGGGATGTCACATAGCAGGGTGACTGATACCTCACTCTGAAGGCTGTAAAGGTGTGTTGCTGCAACCGCCAGGGGAGAGAGTGCACACACCTTTTATAGAACAGATTGTCCTTGCCCGTGGTATTTTTGCTCTGTCCAAACCACCAAGTAACAGATGGCAATGACAAAGTCTTATGCAAAATTAAGAAACCAGTTGATATGGAAACAGCACTGATCCACAATAGGAGCTGAGGTAATGAGATTATGAAGAGAGAGCTCTTGGGTCATCCCTTTAAGTTACATCATACTCAGCGCATGATTACACTTGACATTCCATCTAACCTGGTTAATACCTCTACTGATAGTGCACTGTCGACACTGCTTGGGATCAATTTTTCTGATTATTAGGAATTTTTCCCCCTCACTGCTTAATCCTAAGTCTGTCTCACTCTGGTCACTACAATGATTAAAACCCTTACTGCTATTGTAGCAGGAACACTGATTCCTTTGTCCTGCTGCAGTTAGTTTAGAGATTAGGATGTCTTACCTACCCAGTTTTCCATTCTGCTTTCAGGAACATACATTATTTTGTCCTGGGGTGTGATGCAGACCTGCATTGTGTTGCTTGATACAGAGATGCTGCCTTATAAAGTTAGAGGGCTACATAAATAATTCATCATGAAGAGAACAGTGTGCCCTGAAATCTACCATACATTACAGTTATTGCTGTTTGGGGGAACAAAAAAACTATCCACAAAATAAAAATTTGATAGCTGTGAAACACATGCCATGATCTTCCTTTCTTAAGACAGAAATTTCCAAAGAATTACACAGTCTGAATTAAAAATCTATAAAGTTTGCTTAGCATGAAAATACTCTAGATTTAACAAAATTTTTTCATTATATAAAGGAATCCACAAGTTAGACAAAGGGTCTACTTAATTCTCTTAAATGTGACACTCCAGTTCTCCTGCCTCTCTGATACAAATGAGTGGGGAATGGGCTGAGGAAAGCCCAGGAAATGCAGAAGGAGAAAGGGGAAACAAGTCTCTCCAAGAGGTGGTTCCAAACTGTTACCTGAGGATCCTGCTAAGAAGCATGAAAGGTCTCTCCTCTTACTCAGCCTTTCATAGGTACCTCACTTAAAAATCATCTTACTTACAGGTACTAGAGGGGAAGGGAAAGTATTCAGCAGAGTGTTTCCAAGACATCTCATGGAAGAAAGCTTGGCATGCTTTCACTCCTGGCCTCTCATCCTCGAGTGAGTAACTCACATGCCTGTGGCTGGACAGACTGGCTTAATAATTCATTCTTGTCCAAGTTTAAAAGGCAGAAATAGTCTAGATGTGTTCTAAACTGAGTAGAATTAAAATTCAGTATGATTAATATTTTAATCTATCCAAGTTTTTATGGTCTTGGTACAGACAGGAGATAGAAGACATCAAATCACACAGACGAGAACACCAGAAGAAAAGATACTAAAGAATGCAAGCATTATTTTCCCTCTCTTGCTGTGAGGAATATTATCTGCATTTGGTATTTCAGCTACTGAGGGTATTGATAGAATGTCAATAATTCTACTTCAACAGTGTACAGAAATCATGGTTTCTTGGCAATGTCCTACTTTTTACATTGACAGTGTTAGTTCTCTAGTGGTCACCTAATGCTGGTTTCTGATGCAACTTTCTCACTCATGACAAGAGCTATTATTCATCAAGGCAGCCAAAATCCAATTGTTTCCATGATAAATCCCGCCCACATCTGAGATCACACACCACAGTTGGAACTGTGGTTTTATAACTCCTAACCAGCAGTGTCAGCCAATGTGGTCAGAAGCTTAGCAGTGTGGTCTGTGTTCTCACAGAAGTATCTGCCCCGAGCCCCAGGCCCCGCTGTGCCAAGGGAGAGATGCTGGACAGGCATTCTGCAGACCCTCCAGAAGAGTCACCCCTGCCAAGGCAGCACAGCTGGTTTAGCAGAGCCCCTCCATTGCCTTAAGCAGGATTATAGGATAATCCTTTTTCTCAAGGGTCATGGTTCATTTTTCCATCACAGACACATTACTGTCAGTCTGAGATGCTGGATTTTCACAGCCTGTATCACACAGCCTGTGAGACCAGACAAAGCAAGATCAGACATGATAACACCCCCTCCAAAACAAGGCATAAACTGAAAAGTGACAGTTTATTTGCAGCCAGACCATCTTCCTGGCAGTTTGGTTTAACAGCTCCCAAGCTTGCAAAACCTCTGCTCCATTGGAAGGACTGACTATGGCTGTTTCATCTGACCCTGAAAGCTGAAGAAATAAATCCTATTTGGTTCACTGGAAATTCAAACCTGTGGAAAGCTGCAGTTTTATCAGTGAGGGGTTTTCCCCAAGACAAGCTGTTAATAACAGCAGGATTAGAGCTCATGGGTGGAAGCAGAAAGGGGAGTAGGGGAAGAAAGGAGGGACTTTCTTAGTAAGCCACGAGTATAAGCTGTGCAATGTTACCAAGTCTGTGAAAGCAACAGTGGTCTTTAAAATGTGCTCTGGCTAGTATGATTCCCAAATTTTGCCCTCAAGGGATTGCACAGGGTTGTGGTGGGAACGTCCAGGCCACTTGAGAAAAGAGACACCCTGCAGTCTCTCAAGATGTGCATCTCCAAGAGAATTGGGTTATTTTAATCCTACAGGAAGGAAGAGGTGCAGATACCATTCTCTCCATCCCTCAATCTGGCATAACAGCAATCTAGATTGGAGCCAAAGTACCTCATACAGTTTAATAAGTTCCTGTGAACATCATAATTATTTCAGTACCATTCTTCCAAATAATGACAAAAATAGTCTTTATAATTCTAAATTACTGTCCTCTGTGCAACAGCAAGTACTACACTATTACCCCTATAGTTATCTTGTTTTTTCCTTTCCTTCCACATGAAACACTCACCTTAGCACTGTTCCAGCCCATTTCTCTCTCTAGAGAGAGGTACAGTACCAGAACAACCAAAAGCAAAATCAGATGTGGTGTTTTACTATGTTAAAAAGGATGACTTGGCAGTGAATATTACACAGTCTTCCCTCTCCTTTTAGTCAGACCACAACAGATTTCATCAGAGGATGTCAGTAATCCAAATTTCTACCCAACCACCCCAAAACTGATTTTTGTGTGTTTTTTTTTTCTCTGAAGGTGGTCTTTCATTTGGGCTACCTCCATCTGCATGTCCCACAAAGCCACATCACTGAATCTGGCATTTTGACTAACAATGAGTAACATAAAGGCAGTTACTGTATTTTTTGGAGCAACTCTACAATGTATTTTCCTTACAGCTACTCAGACCCAAGCGCAGCCACAGCACATGGCTGAGCTCCAGTGACACCCCACACCATGGCTCCTGATGGGCACATCACCTGCCCTGTCCTGGCCTCTGCTGGCTGACACACTCTCAAGCAGGTCCCTGTCCTGGCTACATGCAAATCTGCTGCTGCAGTGTTCCCTTATCCCACCCAGAGAGCACCCAAATCCTGGGCGGGCAAAATGATAACCCCCCAAATAGGGAGTAGACATGAAAGAAGCTACCCCTCCTTCACAACACACAAGAACAAGGCAAATCTCTGTCCTTGACCATGTACCTGATTTCTCCTGTCCTTTTTAAATTATCACAGAGATGTCAGACTGCATTTATTACTAAATGCAAGGTAAAAATAAAAGGCTCCTGATACATACTAGACTGATCCTGGATCACAGACTGCTAGCAATGGTGATTCACTGCCTTGAAATGATTGCTTAGGAAAGCAAACACATGGATTGCTCTCCTACCCGGAGCACCAAACTTGCTCATCTTCCTCTCTGCTAAGGTGCCCAGGCCCAGCTGAACACAGGATTTCTCAGGTACCACATTCACGCCCTAAAAACCAGCACCCTCAGCTAAGAGCTGCTTTGGGAATTCATAATGCCTTACAAGGGGCTGGCACACTGAACAGCAAAGAGTAATGCAGAGCAGAGTGCATCAGGTGTCTTGGAGATGGAACATGGGAAAGATGTCCCCTTCTGAAAGTAGGCACCAGAACGCCTGACAATTGTCATCAAAATCAGCTACTTCCAGCATGTTATGTAAAATACTCCTCAGTCTTATTTATAAATAGCATCTAGAGAGATGTGCCTAAGTTTTATACAACACCTCAGTGCCTGGGACACCTTTTGTCTCCCTCTCTCACTCACACACATGTAAACAGATTTTGAATATATGCACCATGTGACAAGAAAAACTCCAATTTTTACTTTCTTCTCCTGCCTTATTCCTTTTTTTAAAATAACCACTGATGTGAAAAAGATAAGAGAAAGCTCACTTTTACAAGTGGCCCAACACTACCATACAACGAGGAGCTACATGCTATCAACTCACCCCCTGAAGTGAGGCAGCTCTTCTCCCAGACTTTCATTCCCTGAACAAGCAGTCCAGACAGTCCCTAGTTTGCTTCCTGATTGCCACAGGTCTCCCAGCATGACAGAAGCCCCCACAGCCACAGTGGTTGCCCTGAAACAGGTCTTTCCTCATTGTGATCAACCCTGAGGTACTCTGCAAAAGGAGATCAACCCCTGGATTGAAAAGGTAAGATCACAAAGGCAACAGCAGTTACAGACAACTCATGTCACAGTTATAATTTTAAACCCTAGCCTTTATTCTATATTTATTTTTAATTCTGCCCAGGAAGTGCCAGCTCTTCTCCCCACTTCTGATAAGGGACCAGCACTAAGCTCTACTGTTGTAATGGACCCATACTGGGCAGAGGAGAGTCAGCGCCCAACAACACTCATTTCCTCTCACTGTTTTCCTCAGCACTGGTTTTGAAGTGCCATTGTGACACTAAATGTGACTCTAAATGACTTCCATGGTCGACCATAAGAGCAGACGATGCTCAGTAACTCAAGGTGGCCATTTAGCAGGTAAATGAGTGAGACAAAATGCTCTAAGCACTGCTCTTATGCATTTTCTCTGTCTTTACATTCATAGGAAGCCCTCCACCCCCTTCCTTGCTGAGGCATAAAAAGACAGGATTAACTTCCTGTACATACAGAAGACCTGCTCTAAGTAAGCTCCTTATCACTCATAAATACAAATAGGGCAACTTGGGTAAGATTTCTTCCAATAGTATCTCTGAACAGAACTCTTAGTAGTACTCTACCCAATTACGCCTGCAGCTCCTCTTCATTCCTTCAGCATTCAAAAACTTCAGAATCTTTCATCCAGTCCAAGCACTTTTAATTCCTCTCTCCAGCTGAAAACAATCTTACAGCTCCTGTCTCTTCAAATTCCCATCCTGCTGCTAACAAGCATCACCTGCAGGAGCTTCCTGCCATTAGGAACCAGAAACTGCAGCAATGACACCTGAGGCTCTGCTCCTCGTATGTATTTGTGAAACTGAGTATTCCCCTGTTTCATTTCAGGCTGCTGTACATATAATGCACCCCAAAATATCTTCAGTCAGCTTTTACAATAGTTGAAGTTTATCATATCCTTCTAATCCCTTGGATCAAGTGATTAAAAACCTAATCCTCAAAATAAATTAACTTAGATGCTTCCATCACTCACAAGGTTTGAAAATAAAAGCCACTTTGACTAAAAGCACAGAATTAAAATAAATAAAGGCAGAAAAAAAGTTCGCAACACATGAGTTTTAACTATTTCACAACTATCCCATGATTTGCTTTGATTTTATTTTACTGTAAAGGCTCAGATTCTGTTGTTTAGTTTTTTAATGGCAGCAGGCCTCAAGAACTGACTGTGCAATAGGCATTTTAAGAAACAAATCTAGAGCCTGAGTGGCAAACATCCAACAGAATACACATGCCCCCGGGGCTAAAGTCAGCCTTGTAAAGGGACTTGCTGACATCAGGATGTCCTTCCCTGCAGAGAGTGCCCTGGACAAGCAGGAGTCCTTTCAAGACCTCAAGCAATTCAGACAGTGATCCCATCAAGCCACCATATGTCAGAAGCAACACGCCATTTCATTTTGTCTCCACACCATGAATTCATTCTGTCATTAAATCCCTCTGTTTCTCTTCAGCAATGACACCCACCATTTGTGTCATTGAATATGCCAAATTGGAAGGGACTGACAAGGATCAAGTCCAACTCCTGGCCCTGCATGGGACCATCCCCAAAAATCACACCATGTGCCTGAGAGTATTGTGCAAATGCTCCTTGAGGTCTAAGCCTCTCATTCTCCTGGATAATGAGCCATGAAGAGTGTCCAGTAAGTACACATATAGAAAGAAATTGAACCTGTACAAGATTTGAACCTCAGCAACCAGGACTCTTCTTGGAGGGTCTAGTGTGTGATCTTGTACATTGATCAGTATGGGAAATGCTGAAAATATTTGCTTTAAAAATACAGTTTAAAAGAAGTGCCACTTTCATGCATACCTTTGGAATTTGGCTTTAAAGGAAAGAGCACTCACAGATGATTCCAAATTGAGCTCAGCTCTTCAATAAACACTTCTGCCTTGGTGTGTCCTTAGGTCAGACAACAAATCACACCTCTGAGAACCACTCTGATTCAAGGAGTCCCAAACAGGCTTTTTGTGTGGCCTCCCAGTGAACATTTTGTTGATCTGTGCTCTTCCCCCAGGGCTTAGCTTTTCCTCCAGACCAGTTTCAGGACTCACTCTTTCTTATTTTCCTTTCTCCCATCCCTCCCCCACTGCCATGAAGGCATTGCTTGTTCTTTCAGGCCATTCCTATGAGTTATTTCCAGTTCTCCAGACTCCACATTTAGATTTGAAAAATACCCACGTGCATTTGAGACTATATTTCTTTTATTTCAGTCTTCAAAGTAACTTTTTCTAATTCTGCTCACAAGTCAACTTGGAATTGTGATTGCACAATCTTCTCCAATATGGATCAGTGTATGGATAGCAAAAACCAGCAAACCCACAGCAAAAATGAACAGTCCAGACAGGCTCAAAATTAACACTGATGCAATAGGCGTTTTTTTTTTAAACCACATCTGCAGAACCCAAACAAAGTACAGCTAAGGTAAATCAAGAGAATCCACTCTTCTGTAAACCTCTTTCAGTGAAAAATGCAGCGTGTGGCTGACCCTGTTGTGTGGGTAATGGTGTCATCTAGCGAGAGAGAAAGTTACTGCACCATTCACATTCTCCACTCACAACATGAACATTCAGATCTATTGTCTGTTGGGAAGTGCACTACAGGAAATAAAATGCCTCCCTATGAGGCCAGTTTCTTGCTAAAGGCAAGACATAAGCAGATTCTTCAACAACATCTCAATATTCATTTGCACGGGAAGATTTCATTATCTCTTCTGGACTTCCCTACTATACATACATATTAAAAATTGCTGTAACTATTTTTAGTTAAGGAATATTTTTTAAATAAAGACCAAGTTTCTAGCTGGTGTGCCTTTAAAAAGTTATCTGACAACTGATTACAATGAAAATTGTTCAGATTAAAACAAGTTTTAAAGTTGATTTTGATCCTGATGTTTTGCTAACTCTAAGGAAGGCTCACAGGCAATCTGCCTGTTGATTATTTTTTAAAATTCCTATGTAAAAAAATGTGAAATACACATTTACGTATACAGACAAACATCCAAAGAAATGTTTGACCAAAGCTGAAAGTTCCCAACTTCCACACAGACAAAGTTCATGCAAAAGAAGAGAATACAACAACAAGAAGAATAGCGGATGAGATGCCTTTAATTATCTGTAGAGGAAAGACCTCGGACAAGTCAGATGTTCCTTGCACTGCTGTGTCTCAAAGCACGAGAAACAGCACCATGGAGGTGTATGTTACCGTGGTCATATGTTTATAGATGTGTTTGGGAAGTGCTTAGAAACCCATAGGTTTAATGTCTCGTGTCTGGAATTGGTGTCTTCCTGTTGTATTGCTCACATTGATCCTGAAAGTTTAGTTCACAGAATGCCACTTGCTTGTTAGTAAATCCACAGGTGCCTTTGTTGAGGAATACATCTGGTGCAGGAGGTTCACGGTGCAAGCTGAAGTTGGAGATGCAGATTGACCTCTGGGTAGGAGCCCAGAGAGACAAGAGGCCGTGAGCTACCAATCCTTTGTGTAACAGAGGACACAACAAAGGGCACAAAGACCGGTGGCATCAGCCAGGGGGATGGACACAGAGACACAGCAGGAGTAAGAGCCTCTGTAGACTGTGAGGGGATAAAAGCCCAGAGGTTCTTTTGTTGAGTGTCCTCCTCTGAGGCGTCAGCTTAGGCTGTTTCTGTGTTGCTGCGCCGTGAACAAATGGCCTTATGGAAGGAGACATCTGAGACCCTGCCGTGGGAAGCCTGGAGTGACCGTGCGAGTGGGGTGTACAAGGAGGCAAGCGGGGGACCCATCTGGAGCCGCTGCTGTGAAGGGACTTCAGTGCCAGCAGTGGCAGCCCCTGGCCTTCGAAGTGTGATGGGCAGAATCTCGTGAATGGGCACACTGGGAAATTTCCCCTTAACACCCTTTGAGCCTGTTTGAAACCAGTTTTTCCCTGAGACGGCAATACTCAGTTCACCACGAGAGATATGTAAAACTCTTGACTCTTCCCGTGCAGCATCTGATGGATCTTCTCAGTTGTACAAACTGCTGCATGAGAGGACACCTTTGAGTTTGTTGTTCCAGCACCCACAGCCCTTGTATTTAGCTCTGTGAAAGCAGTGGGTACTCAGCAATGCCTGAAACAAGCTCCTACAAATACATACATATTTATCACTCAAAACTTGCTCTTTCATTTTGACACATTGTAAGAAAGATCCCCTGACAGAATTATGACTTCACAACTCACAGCTGTTATTTATGCTCTTTAAAATGTCACCAACATCTGCTACCAGTGCAGTACTGCAATGTAATCTGAGGTTCAGATACAAACAAACAAAAGCAGTTTCCAAACAATGGCATAAAAGGCAATAAAGCTGAAATAGCCCCAAGTGTTTTAAAATCCAAAAGGGTATCAATCTGTTGATTTTTATAGAATGAGATGCTTATGAAAATAAAAAACTTCAGTCTTCCAAATTCTTACATGTCTCTCTGAATAAATTCAAGGTTTTCAAAAGTGTTTTGTATTTTTAGTCTGTGTCTATGCCATGATGGCATTCCTGGTCTTCACATTTAATATTCACAGAAAAACAGGGGTGTCTTCCCATACTGCCTTAGGGTCTGTCACTCTGGGCAATTCAGAACTGCCACAGGCACACTGCTAGTCACATCCAGAAGGGAATGTTCTGGGACACTGAGCCAGACCTGTACACACCTCCTGTGTGGACTCATGTCACACAGCAGCCACCCTGACCTGGCTGGCAAAAGGAACATGCACACCTGCCTTGGGGCAGCCAAATGACTCCAACTGTTCTTTCCAGTATCTGGAGTTTTCCAGCATTTGATCAGTGAAAACCATCAGATCTTGCAATTCAAAAACCTGAAACTTAGAAATATCTTGTGAAACACTTCATGAAAATGTAACCCCTGCCACCAGGGATGCTAACCTAAATGCACATTTCCAAATACACATAGTCTGATTCTTACGGTGTGCAATGAATCTTCATTCCCTTTCTTTTGTTTCCTTTGGTATGAAGAACTAATTCCTCTAACACAGCTCACCCAGAGCAAAAGAATCTGTCCCGATTGCCTAAAGTCCAGTACAATCTTAATTTCTTGGGCTTTTCTGAAAAGTATCCCTGCAAAAACAATCAGCAAGAAACAGTGGAGAAAGCACTGGATGGTCAGAGGTTGGATCAGAGGTTCAAACCTTGGGCCACTCTGTCCATTTGTCTGGCCATACCAACAGCCAGTCTCCTAGAATTAGGCTTTCCTGGGATGGACAATGGTGAGAACTTCTTCTAAGCATGCAGCTCTCCCCACACCTCCAGTTGCATGGGCTGGTGTCAGAGAAGCCAGAGCCCAGTAGCCACCAGAACAGCCTTGTTCCTTCTGGAGTCATATGAGCACCAAGCTGTATAGGATGGAGCTGGTGCCAAATGTCATCAAGATCTGGCTAGTGCTAAAGAAGATCACTGAGAGATTTTCTCCACCTCTGGCACATGGAAAAACTCCACTGATGGTTGTGCTGTGTGTGTGTGTGTGTGTCTATGTGTGTGGCCAGGGAGCCTTTCACAGAATAGGAGCCCTAGTTAACTTTCTAACTCTGACACACTCCACTCCCGATACTCAGAGATAAAAAAACACTGCACCTACAAAACTTCCCATGGTTTTAGCTTGGCACAGGTGACCTATCAGCAGAATCAAGGAAGCAACCATTGTTAGATGACCTTTAAAAATAACATCTTGTAAAACTCAAATTGTCAGAGAAAAGTCCTGAGAGAAACAGACCCACAGATGGCTCAGTACCCTGAGGATCCATTTGCAGAAGCAAAACTTGAAAGTGCATAAGAACTGATATATTAACCTCTAGATAGCCTATGTGTTCACAGACTGTCAGAGTGTCAGTGAGCACATCCCTTAAGGAAAGTTGTTTGGAGTGCACCTTAAAGAGAAGAGAGCTACCTGGAGTGTGTGCGTGGTCCTGTGACCAATGAGAGGCTTCAGTGTATGTGAGGTGAATTGGTTAACCAATAATGTCATGACATGTTGGATGTGAAAGGATATAAAAGGTATGGATGTTACTGAGTGAGACAGAGATCTACTGGGAACTAGAACTATCTACTACTTCTACTACTACTACTACTACTATGAGCTATGAGGAAACTGTCTGTGAAACTATCTTGAATAAAGTCTTGTAAGCCTTCTGATTAAAGCCTTCTGATGCCTGCTGTGCCTGAGTTCTTCAGACTGTCATTCATGCTGGCCCCTTACTCAGGGTAAGGGGCTACCCCTACAACAACCTTGGAGCTGTCAGACATTCTGAGCTTGTATCTCCCCTTCCAAGGCTCTGGATCCCAAGGCTGGGTGGGGCAACACTGTAGCTGGAGATAGCCAGAAAAAGCTGAATTTTGAAAACAGTGCCAGCTGTGGATAGCAGGGTAGCATTTCCACCTAAGGTTTGGGACTGAGGAAAAGAATAAAACATTTTCCATTCCACGGACTGTTTCAAGAACTTAAGTGGGATATTTAATGAAGGTGCTGAGATTTCCAGCAGCTCCAAGAAAGCTCAGGGATCTAAGGATGGATGAGTGAACATCACCTTGGTAAAAAAACCTGCAGGGCTAATTAAGAGCCAGAGAAGACTGAAGAACCTCTTCATTCAACGCTACTTTCAAGACATGGCAGAGAATTTGAAACCACCACAGACTGTCATTTTACAAAGGCTGTCTAACGAGGAAAATCTACAGACACACAATCCTCGAGGACTACTAATAACACAGGCCAAAACCATGTGACTAATGAAGCGCAGACAAGAATGTGAGCCAAGACCTATCACCCAGGAATGATGTGGAGTCCAGGGAGCTCTCAGAGAAGAAAGCAAAAATGCTTCAGAAAACAGAGGAACTAACAGAGACGTGCAACACTATCCCCCTCTGTTTCAGCTGCATGGTGGGTGGGTGTACATTTCACACCTGAAGACTGGCCAAGGAAGGCTGTCTGGCTCTGTGCTCACACACAGGTATCCCCACAGCACAACACTTCATACAGACTCAGCACTTGCAGTAGTATTATGAATGTTAAAAAAGGGCAGCAAGAAGACTCATTTCACAAAGATAGGAGTTAGGTATAAAACTTTAATCTTATCCTGTTACAATCCAAAATGAAGCCCAGCCTAGTCAAATTACACTGTCAGTGATTGCTTCTTAAGACTGAAACAAACTCATGTTTACCATTTATTTCAGAGTACATTGCTAGCCACAGGAAATCTGCAAGTGACTCCAACTGTGGCTCTTTCTGTCCTTTTGTAAGAGAGGACAGAGAGCCCAAGACTGCTATAGGAGAGCCCATATTGCTCAAGTCCTCTCAAGTTCTTAGGCTCTATTCAAGTCCCAACCATGCAGAAAAACTTCACAGGATTATTTATTTGATAATTCATCTCCAACAGCCTTCTCTCTGGTTCCAACCTCTGAGAAAGTGAGGCATTCGTTGCTACAGGATAAAAGCCCAGAGAAAGGCACCTTGGATATTTTCTGTGTAACATATTTGGCAAGTATTTTAAAAATCTGAACTCTTACTACCATGTTGTAGTTTGGAATTATTATGTAAATTCTCTCCCTGCCACTAACTGCCCATGCCAGTAGTTAACAAAAAAAGTAGTTATAATAATTCCAAACTACAACATACCATCACCTCTCTCAATCCATGACGAGCTACACATCATCAATAAGATTAGCACTAAAAAGCTGCTGATGCAGTTAAAGACCTAACTCATGTAATTGAAGCTGTGTATTTTAAAGGCCAAGGGTATCCACAATGCTGAACTGACAATAATAACGATTTGTCAGCCTTTAAAAGCCTTAAATCTATGCAGCAGACAAGCCATAGATTTTTCAGCATTTAATATAATTTTAACAGCTTAATGATTGACTGATAATTAGTTACATAATGTTCAGAGGCCAGTATGTTTGTCAGTCTCATGTCTATAACTAGTTCTAGGAATCTAAATGCACTGCAGCCCCAAAGGAATAACAAGAACCTCTACAAATGTCCAGATTAGTGCCTGTAGGGTCAAAGCTGGAATACTTCCCACCAGGCACCTTTATCCTGCACCCAAGGCAGAACAGACTCCTAAAGATCCACCATTTCCTTCAGCTGAGCTATGTATTTATTTAGGTATTTATAATCTGGGGAGACAGTTTGATACAGACAAACCACACTGTTGTCCCCTGAGTCAAAGGATGTTTTGCTTTGCAATTTAATTGCCAAATGCGCTTAACACAGAAGTACAGGAGGAAGAAGTAGCAGGGGGAAAAAAAGAAACAAAAAGAGTTTCTGTACTTTGACAAGGTAATCAGTCCTTCACTGTTTTACCTTGCAGTTTCTCTTGCTCAGCTCATTGTTCCTTCCAGTTCAGATCTCTTACACCACTATATTACAGAAAATTTCACTTCCCCTCCCACCTCCACTAACATTACATACCACACCTGAATGCTCCCTGGCTTCACCACTGTAGGGAAACGCTGGGCAGCCACTCCTTATCTCTCTCCTACAAGTGGAATGTACTAAACAAGGGGTGTTCCTTAGGCACTTGCCTTCTCAGAAGCCAACTAAAGGTAGTTAAGGCTATTCTTTTCGAGTGAGAATCGGGCTTAGGGTTGAGTGAGAACAGAGCTGGCTAAAGGAGTGGTGGCAGAAGGGGTGCTCTGAGTTGGGGCTGGACAGCTATGAATATGCTGTGCTGGTGTCTGGCAGGGGTAAAAATGTGGAGACTACTTAAAGCTTCCTTAGCCCAGAAAAATCTCTCAGGTGATGTTTATCAGCAACACTGTCATACATTGTCGATTATTATTATTTTACAGTGATAGATTCTTACATGTTTACATTCATGCAAGAAGAATGAAATATTAAATTCAAAGAAATCTCCAAAGATAAGGACAATAATGCCTTGTGATAACAATTTCACAGATTGACTCAGCACCAGGTTCTAATCAGGGTTACAGGCCCAGAGCAGGCGTCTTTACTCCAGCCCCATAAACTCAGAATAATGAAAATTAATGATTTATACCCATGGAATATGTATGAGATCAAGTTCTCTATTGTAGGCAACACAGAAAAGTGCCGTTGACTACACCTGCAAACTGTGAAATTACAAATACCAGTACCAAACAGCCACCAGGTGCTGTAAAAATGAATTTTATAAAGGTAAACCACATGTCATTCGGATTGTGAGTCATGAATTTGCTAGAAGACAGACAACCTAGTCAATAGCATTATCAGGACAGCAGTGTGTCCACATATCAAGACAGGTGCAGGGTTCAATGTACAATCTGCAGATATAATTTGGCAAATTATTTCATACTTGATTAATTTAGATAACAATTTGGAAAAGGTGCTGATTAACAAACACCCAGGGTGGGTCACCTACTGCAAAACTACAGAGATGATGCTGTTAAAATGTTTCCACCTGATTGTTAAAGAAAGCACTTGGACTGGCTCAGGAGTTGGAGAACAGACACAAACTTACTCTAATGTTAGCAGAACTCACTTTTGAAACTTCCCAAATCTTACTGCAACATTTTGGACAGTTCTACAACACTAACTCCCTGATGAAGAGGAAATGACACATGGGTAATAAAGACAGCAGAAAGTGCTGGATCCTCAGGTATTTATTTTTTTAAACCCACACTGTCTTTCCAGCAGTGATGGAAGTAAATGATTTTTATCTTACTGGGAAAGGAAGTGAGAGAAATTAGATTTACAAATGTTTCATTGCCTGGCTGAATTGCAATTTTTACCGACAGGACTCAGGAACCACCAGCAATTTTGTGTTCAGAAACTGCTATCTAGGATTTACCAGGAGAACAGGTGATTCCCCAACCCCTTCTCACCAATAAACAGTTGGAGCATTATGGTGAGAAGAAGCAGCAGAATAATCCACAGAACCTTTTTATCCCTTATGCAGGAACAAAAATAACTGACTGCAAATACTGCAGATTCAGATAAAAGCAAGGAAGGTCTCCAGCTTGTTCATGCTGTGGAAAGCAGCTTTGCCCTCAGCATTCCTACTTGCATGTGAAGAGGATCATGCACTCAATCCCTGACCAAGGCAAAACTGCTCCTTGAACTACCAACATTTTCAGGTTGCTCTCAAATTATCTTTAAAGAGCAACTGTCTACAGTTCAGACACAGCGGGTCCTATCAACGTTCCTCAGCACCCAGAGACTGAAATAGTAAAAAATGCTACATTCATTTAAATTTCAGAGAGAATGAAGATGTGTAAAGGTAAAAAGGAAGAAAGGGACAAATTTAAAAATATCTTCAAAAGAGTAGCAAAAAGGTACATTAAAAAAAAAAAAAAACAACAAAAAAGCACAAACCAACAACCCCCAAACCCAATAAGCAAAACAAAACAAAACCAAGAAAAAACCAAACTAACTCAAACCCCAAACTCTGCAATTCTACTTTTCTGAAGTTCAAGAATGATTCCCAACCCTGTAAAACCTTCCAAAGTTGACTTTCAGTTCTGACATACCCAGACTCCTCTGGATTCCTTTATGCACAAATTATTATATATTTAGAGTATGTTTCCACAGCATCCTTTGCGAAAGCACATGCTGCTGACATGCCTGAAGGACACAGCTCCTGTACTAAACAATGACATATCTGCCTTAGCACACAGCCAGCAAAATTCGGGAGACCTCAACAGTATTAGAGAAGATTAACCTGAGCAAAAGGAAAAGGTCCCACTTAATCTGAATGTAGGAGCAGAGACAAGCAACTAACCAACCCTGTATAGTTCATCTGGGGGAAAAGGGGGGGAAAAAGGTTAAAAACCTGGGAACAAAAAGTTATTGCTCTTTTCAATGGAAAGGTTTTTTTCTGTCTGTCCAGCTCTATCCTTTCAGCTGCTCACTCTGCCCTACCTATCAAATGGTTCCCATCCTTATAAAGCAGTGACTCTCAACATCTCTCAATTTTTTTACAGTCTTACAACAGGAAAAGGCTGAAGAAACACCTTTTAACCTCCAAAGAAAAGGATGGCATTCTGGCTGACACTCCCAGCCAGCTGGAATCCCGGAGGTTGGAAATGAAACATGTAATGAAGCAGCTTTTATACCAAAACACATATAAAGACAGCAGAACTGGGGTCCAGCTCAGCCAACCCCATCCATGGGCATGAGCTCATTGCATGGGATGGAACAGACATCCTGAGCCACAAACAGAGTGTAACTGGTATTGGAACACCACAGAAAAGAAAGGCTTAGTTCACTACATGCATAGACTCCTCAAAAAGGGGCACATGCTTCACAAACTCAAATAAGTGCAGGTTTGCCAAAATGAAGTAAAACAAGACCTTGGCATGAAAGTGGGACTTAATATTCTGACACTATAGCCATACAGCCATGAACTGCTTTTCATGCTTACCAAACATGTTGGTTGCTCTGATTCCTTGGCTTGAAGCTGGAGCCACATTCAATACACTTGTAAAGATGATCTGATTGCACTTTTTCCTGATACTTCTGTATCCCCTGTATGATTGAGCTTCATGTATAATACATGTCATTGCAATACTTTTGAAAGCCAATTTTAATGTCTGAACACTTCCACACAGCACCTGAAAAACGTTTCTGCTGACATAAAATATTCTTCTGTCTTCTGGGGAAAAAAACCACAAAACATCCTAAAGTTAAGAATATTTCCAATTTTAATTAGAATTTTTTTTTAATCTGAAGTGTATTTCCACAACCACCATTAGCATTTTAGACAAAAGTCTTCAAGTAGAAATTGCAAAATTAGGGAACAAGGCCTGTACCATGAGCTCCTATTTACCAAAGCAAGACCAAAGTGTTTTTTTCTAATTATTTTTTCTTGGATGACCATGGAAATCATGGAAGAATCATATTAACTGGCACAAAAAACTCCAGAAAACAAATCAGTAACTTAAAAAGTGGTGCACGTCAAGGAAAGAAACCACAGCCATCAGTAGCGGTTGTGCTAAAATCAAACAAACCATTACAAGCATTACATCAGAGAAACTAATAAGTATTTGATTTTTCTTTCTCTCTCTGACTTAAATGGCTGATGGACAACACCTATTCCTCTGTTAACTTCCCTGTATTGCTTTTGCTACCTAAAATCCTGCCCTCAGACCCTTTTTATTCTGAAGTATCATTTAGTGATGCCATTTTAATATACTGCCCTTGTTTCTCTCATTTTGCCCCTATTATTACACAGACACAAAACTCCCAAGTGCTCTCTTTCACATAAAATTGAACATGGCCTTTGCTTAAAAGGTCATCTTTAAAATTATATACAATAAATCTAACACTGGTAAAAATTTATTTTAACAGCACTCGTCTCTCATCCCCGTATTTCATCTCCACTGAATAGGAAGCAGCACAAATCAAAGGATGGGGCTTGTTGACTTTCTCTGTCTAGCGACACTCCCTTTCACAGCCATGGCATTAAAGCCTGATCTAGTGGCATTTCTATAATTAATGAGGCTAACCCAAAGACACAGACCACAAGCACTTCATTACTTCCTTTTGAACCCCACATCTGAGCTATCTTTTCCCTCCTAACATTAATTCCTCATTTATGTTCTTACCCTGCATCTGTACAGCTAATGAAGAGGGAAATGAGCTTTCTTCTCATCGTAAATCATGCAGATGTGCTTATCAAATCCAAACAGAGTCTCTGGATTGTTCAGGAGAATGAAAAGCAAAAAATAATTTTTAAATGCCAGAAGAACATAGATATTCAAATGTTTTTTCAAGATATAATCAAACACATTTATGATAATGTAGAATTAAGGAATAGAAGGTCCCATATATCTTAACAATTTCTAAAGACAGAATTTTGTAGTTATTTAGTCATCCAACAACACTGACTGTCAAACAATGGAGCATTAGCAAGACTTCAGTCAATGGGGCTACTGCGCTGCTGCTTTTGAAATCTGGTAAGGCAGCTCTGTTCAACAAGCAGGTCCCCTAACACCTTTCCCACACCACCACTTTGTTTTCTCCTCTCTCTTTTTTTTCTCTGCCTTACTCCCTTGTTTGGGCTGGGAATTTCTGCTGCTGTGTGGTCTTTGTTCTTAGCTACCCATTTCTGACCCAGAGCACACTCACATGTCCACTCCCCCCACTGGCCTGTCTTTTCCTTCCATATGTAAGTCCACAGGTGGCCACCTTCACAGTTGTCTTAGTCTTTCTCTTCATTTTTGATGTCTCTCAGGATAACCATTTCCCTCTCCAATTTGTGAAGACAAGTCAGATTCTGTCCCCAGAGGCTACTGGTGCTCAGTCCATCCCTCTAAAAACTCCCCTGGGGAAGAAGCTGGTCTTTTGCCAGGGCACGATCATAGAACCCAGGGACACTGAAACCCTCACAGAACCTTCAGGGAACCTCAAAGTGGCCTGAGAGACCCCCCAGTCCAACCTCGCCTCCCTCAGAACACCATGATGGAACTTCGGGGCACATCAGCCGATAAAGGACCCTCGCAGCCATTCAGAGAGTGCTTTGCCTCACCGCTCTAACAGCTGTCAATGAAGTGCCTTCCCTAACACTCCAAAAGCAGCAAGGCCTTTGTGTCCTGGCACCTTTTCCCTGGGAGGAATCTTTGTCCATCTTCAGTTCTCAGCTGAAAACCCACAATTGCTAGATCCACTTGTGCCAAAGAGCGATTGAGTTTTGTGCCAAGGTAAAAGGTGGCAGCCTTGGGCTCTCAGGTGCCAATGATGCAGCGCCATTAACATTCTAAAAGCAGCAATCCCTTTGTGTACTGGCACCTTTTCCCTGGGAGGAATCTTTGTCCATCTTCAGTTCTCAGCTGAAACCCCACAATTGCTAGATCCACTTGTGCCAAAGAGCGATTGAGTTTTGTGCCAAGATAAAAGGTGGCAGCCTTGGGCTCTCAGGTGCCAATGATGCAGCGCCATTAACATTCTAAAAGCATCAATCCCTTTGTGTTCTGGCACCTTTTTCCTGGGAGGAATCTTCGTCCGTCTTCAATTCTTGGCTGAAAAATGTAGGAAGAAATTTGAACTTAGAAGCTTTTGTGCACAACCCAGCCCATGGAAAGAGAAACAAGGTCCCTGTATCCCTGAGCCTGCTTCAAGAAACAGAAACAACAGAAAGAATGCGACAGCTGTTAGGAGAAGCAGGTGCGTGTGTGTGGCTCGGCTTTGCGAACAAAGATTTGGGAAGGGCTGTCCCCACGTGGGTGTGCCCTTCCAGCCTGCGCAGTGGATTTTAGGTGAGGCTCAGCGTGCGCAGAACTGGCCCCACCGTTTAAGTCCTGACGTTCATCTGCCACGGCCGAGCGAGCTTGGACAGTGCCAGTGAAGTCCTCAGGACTAGAACCTACAGCACCCGGCATTTCCCAGGAGGTCTCCCATCCAAGTACTAATCCGGGGCTGACCCTGCTTAGCTTCCAAGATCTGACGGGATCGGATGTCAGGGAGGCATTTAACTGCCT
The DNA here is from genome assembly GCF_047495875.1 of Pithys albifrons albifrons. Lineage (NCBI taxonomy): Eukaryota > Metazoa > Chordata > Aves > Passeriformes > Thamnophilidae > Pithys > Pithys albifrons. The sequence continues at coordinate 53,780,126 of NC_092464.1, forward strand.
AAGAGCAGGTAAACACATTGATACAGGACATAGCTTTGAGAAAAGTACCAATCCCGTTGTGTGGTAAACCAAGCACACCCTAGCCATTGACCAATGATATTCCTGTACTATTCACGGACTCAGAAAGTATGCGATATGTGTGTGTGTAATATAAACAATAAATCAGAGCACTGATGATACTTCTATGAAGGACACGTCTTTGACTCTTGCGTCCAAACCCTTGGGAGCTCAAAAAATATTGACATTTTTTACTTTAATTGGTGGAGAATGCGGGCAAAGAAGTGGCGACAAATTATCCACACAGGTCAATATCGGAGACTGGATGAGGGAGCTATGATCGGCGGCTACGCCGGTCGTGGAAGCTGGAGAGGCAGGATAGGAGAGGCTGCCAGCAGAGTGAAGTGAAAGGTCTGTAGTAAGCAAAAGTGGGAGTCGCTCTCCCCATCCTATCAAACATCTTGGCTTATTGAAAAGATGGGTGCCGAGACAGCTGCTGCGATGTGGCTTTTGCTGGGTATGCTACCTAAGCGAAAAGAGGCAGTCAGCGAAAAATTCTTTAAAAAGCTCGTTGTATGGGCTAAAGAGCAAGGCTTTTTCCAAAGCCCGCCCACGTTGTTTATGGGGGAAGCCATGAGAAAAAACCTCTGATATGAACTCAGAAATAAGAGGAAACTTGCAAGGGACCAGTGGTAGAATGTAAAACCGAAAGGACTGCCGTGGTTTTCCGCTCTAGCCGTGATCGGCTCTTGCTCCCGCCGCTGCAGCCCCCCGCTGCAAGCCACCCTGGGGGGACACCTTTAGAAGTCGTGCACAACCACTGGCTTTCCCCTCGCTCCTGCCGCTAGTTCTCGCTGGCCTGGAGCTGGCGTTGTGGGTCCGGCTCCAGTCTCTGTGGAAAGCTGCTGCCGCCTCTTTACCCCCTCAGCCCTGGCCACCACCGCTGTGGCTCCAGCTCTCGCCGCTTTTGGGGACTGCTGCCTGACTGCTCCATGCCGCTCCCGCCTGCTGCTGGTTTTCTTCACTGCCTTGGGATCGTCAATTTTCCCCTTCCGCTGCCCCTCGCTGCATTGCACACAATCCCAGAGTCAGCGCAAGAAAGAAAGCACAGACGGGGACATGGGACACAAATCTGTACTTGCAAAGGACAGTATTGCCCCGATCTCACCACGTGGGCTTTGTTCTGTATTGTCTCCGAGCTCCACACGCTCTCTTCAGCCTGCAAAAAGCTGTTAGTTGCCAAAAACTGCTCTCTTAACTCTGTTTTGCTTCGTTTTCTTCTGTGGATGCTGCAAAACCTTGTTTCCAGTTGTATTCCAGCTTTCTGATGCGAGAGAATTTTTCCTGAGTAATTTAAAAACAGTGCTTCCTACTCTGAGATGGGAGGGGCCAGCGTCCCCACCGCTGGGGAGGGAGGTGAGCTCCCTCCTATGCGTCACCGAGCTCTCTGTCATGCGTGAGTCTTGCAGGGCATTGTGGTTTTTGTAGTTGGACAGGCAAAGCTTTGCAGTACATCATCAGCTCCTTGCAACGGCTTATGGGAAATGTAGTAGTCACACAAAGATCCTTGGGAATTGTGGTTCCAGCATACCCCTGACGGACTGAAAGCCTGTCGGTTAACCAGAAAACAAGCAGCCTAAACAGACCTTAACACACATCAGCAGAGTTTGCCTTTGGGACGACGGGACACAAGCACCTCATGCCCTGTGATCACCATTCCGCAATACAGCATGCAAAACAAAATGCAGCATCTTTCTCCAGCAATTCAAACAGCAACACAAAAGCCTAAGAAAAACCTGTTAAACTAATTCCCTTGTTAATTCAGTGTTTATTAAATGGTTAGTGTTGTAAGCATTTAATAATCTAGAGAAAAGTTTCTACTTTTGTCTCCACAGGTTGAAGTCAACGTTGGATAAGAACAACCAGTTTCCTCTGACTGAATCAAGATCAGATGATAGAACTTCAAAGTGACTAATTAAAGCTTTAAGTTTGATCCCTCAGATTCAAGATTCATAACACCTGGTGGTGCTTAATGTGTTTCCATCTGTTGGTTTTAGGCATTTTCAAGAAAAAAAAAGCTCCTTTTAAAATGCCAAAGTAAATTAAAACAAATAATGGTTTTAGTTATAAAGCACTAAATTGGTTGAAATATGTTCTTTTGAATGCAAAAATGCATGTTTGCCACAAGTAGCACTATAATCACAAGGCTTAAAAGTATTAAAAATCTGTTTTTATAAATGTAAAACTCCATGCAACATAACCAGTTTATAGTAATAATGTTGTGTAATATTGTTATATTTCTGTTAAAGTTTTTAAGTTTTTCTTGATGCATCAATGACAATGCCAGAATTTTTTTTTTCATTTGTTATAGATAATAATGTTAAGCAAATAAAATGTTTTTTCTTTTATTAAAAGAATTAATTTGTTAAGCTAATAAAATAATATTTTTAATTTGTTAAAAAGCTAAGATGTTAAGCAAAATAAGTTAAAAGTTAAAATGCTAATTAAGTTAGCAAAGTAATGATAATTTAGTAAAAGTTTAAGTCATTAAAATAAAATTACATTTATAGGTTTAACTGTATTGTTAACTAGTACTTTTCCTATTTAAAGTTAAGCTTGCTACATTGCAAATAGAGCAGCATTTAAGTTACTGGTTCTAAAAATAAAAACGGGGAGAAAAGTAACAGTAAAAGTGAATGACAGTGTGAATAATAGATTGAATGATAAATAAAAATAGCTAAACAAATTGCTTCAAAATGGACTATAGATGGATTATAACTAAAAAGATTTTATCTATGGTGAATACTAAATTGGAGATTTTTTGTAATTGTGACAATTATGCTGTAGTTAACACCAAGTGCAACTGGTCTTCTGCAAGGGCCCTGCAGAAAGCTATTGTTGCTATACTTTATAGCACAATTACAAAAAGATAAAATTGTCAAAATGACAGTGTGTGTGTGTGTGTGTGTATCCTCTAATGCTTGTATTGACTGATGAATGCGTCTTTAAGGACCAAAAAAATACCTGCAAAATGTAAATGCCTTGTCTTACTATTGATGTAGAAACCATTAAGTATGCATTATTGCAAATTGGAGTTGCTTTTGACTTTCTTTGCTTTCAGCACAGCTTTTAACTCAAGTCCTTAGTTGTGAAAAATTGAATAGATGTGCTGCATGAATTTGTCAAATCTTTCAGTTTCTTTTTGTGCACATTTAAGACGGCTAAAAGACAAACAACTGCAAGAAAGTTTTTAGTTTTTAGTTTCAACTTCTCCCTTCAGTAATTGGTTTAAGTCATTGTGTATTAACAAGTAGCTACAAAAATTATTTAAGCAAGGTGTTGTGTGTTTAACTATTTTAATCTGCTTGCTTGTGCTTAGCTGTGCCTTAAGTTATATGAAATGGCTGGTGTTAAAAACAATTAACCAGGCCAGGGGTGTGCAAAAAGAAAAAAGGGCAATTGTAGGAAGAAATTTGAACTTAGAAGCTTTTGTGCGCAACCCAGCCCACGGAAAGAGAAACGAGGCACCTGTATCCCTGAGCCTGCTTCAAGAAGAGCAGTAAACAATAGAAAGAAAGCGGCAGCTGTTAGGAGAAGCAGGTAAAGACGTTGATACAGAAGGACATAGCTTTGAGAAAAGTACCAATCCTGTTTGTGTGGCAAACCAAGCACACCCTAGCCATTGACCAATGATATTCCTGTACTATTTGTGGACTCAGAAAGTATGCGATGTGTGTGTGTGTAATATAAACAATAAATCAGAGCACAGATGATATGAAGGACACGTCTTTGACTCTTGCACCAAAACTCTCGGGAGCTCAAAAAATATCGGCATATTTTACGATAGAAAAATGTAACTTCCTACCCCCTGCCGTGGGGATGAACAATTAAGCTTTGCGCCAAGATAAAAGGTGGCAGCCTTGGGCTCTCAGGTGCCGATGGTGCAACCACATTAACCCTCTAAAAGCAGCAATTGCTTTGTGTCCTGGCACCTTTTTCCGGGGAGGAATCTTCGTCCATCTTCAATTCTGGGCTGAAAATTGGCAAATTCCCGGTCCCATACATGGGGACGAACAATTGCGCTCTGCACCAAAAAAAAACGTTCCAGCCATCGGCTCTCAGGTGCCAATGCTGGGACCCCTGTAACCCTCTAAAAGCAGCAATTTCTTTGTGTCCTGGCACCTTTTTCTTTGGAGGAATCTTCAACCGTCTTCAATTCTTGTCTGCAAAATGGCAATTTCCAAGCCAAGTACGGGGGAAGAATGATTGAGCTTTCCGCCAAGATAAAACATGGGAGCCTTGGGATCTCAAGTGCTAATGGTGCAGCCTCATTAACCCTCTAAAAGCAGCAATTGCTTTGTGTCCTGGCACTTTTTCCCTGGGAGATATCTTCCTCCGTCTTCAACTCTTGCCTGGAATAGGCAATTTCGCAGTCCCAGCTGTTGGGACGGACGATTGAACTTTTGCCAAGATAAAAGGTGGCAACCTTGGGTTCTCAGGTGCCAAGGGTGCAGCCCCATTAACCCTGTAAAAACAGCAATTGCTTTTTGTCCTGGCACCTTTTCCCTGGGAGGAATCTTCGACTGTCTTCAACTCTGGGCTGAAAAATGGCGATTTCACAGTCCCGCCACCGAGTACGAATGATTGAGTTTTGCACCAAGACAAAACGTGGGAGCCTTGGGCTCTCATGTGCCAATGGTGCGGCCCCATTAACCCTCTAGAAACAGCAATTGCTTTGTGTCCTGGCACCTTTTCCCTGGGAGGAATCTTTGTCCATCTCCAATTCTGGACTAAATATGGTAGTTTCCCAGCCCCCGCTGTGGGGACGGACGATTGAGCTTTGCGCCAATGTAAAAGGTGGCAACCTTGAGTTCTAAGATGCCAGTGGTGGGGCCCCATTAACACTGTAAAAGCAGCAATCCCTTTGTGTCCTGGCACCTTTTCCCTGGGAGGAATCTTCATCCGTCTTCAATTCTTGGTTTAAAAATGTCAATTTTCAAGACCCTTGTGAGCCAAGTAATCCTTTAGCTTTGTGCCAGGATCAAAGGTAGTAGCTATGGGCTCTCAGGTACCAATGGTGCATTTTCCCTAAGACTCCAAATTATTTCGGGCAGTATTGGTGGTGGTCGTGGGGGTCTAGCTGTCTTTGGGGATGGTGTGGGGGGCAACTTTGGGGGCAACTTTGTTGCACCTGGGGTTGATTTTGGGGGCCTTTGGGGGACCCGGTGGGCTTAAGGGGGATCTGGGGGAGCTTTGTGGGACCCAGTGGGTTCAGGGGGTATTTGGGGGGCCCGGGGCTTTGAGTCAGTATTTTGGGGAGGATTGGGATTTTTTGGGGGGATATGGTGTTTGGGGTTTTTTTTATTTCTCTTCAGCACAGCCTGGTTCTGCAAGGAAAAATGGATGCTGAAACACTGCATATTTAAGTTAATGACTCTGGCATCTCACAAAAGATTCCCTTAAAAGAAAAGGGAAGCAGAAATCACTTCAATCTGGTAGAAAAAATGATGAAAAGTGAGCCTTAATAAGAACAGTACACGTAATTTTGCCTTCTGGATTTGCAGCTGTATGGGCATAATGAACATCTGTATCAATGCTGTGATTTCCAGAGGCTCCCAAACTTCCTTCCTCGCTCTTCATCCCTATTTTGGGATGAAGCGCCACCATATCCCAAAGCTCATCCCCTGTCCCGGCACATGGAGCCCATGCTGAGTATCTCCATTCCCGGTCACCTCTGCAGCAGCTGAACACAAAGTCCTTGAGACTGCGTCCCACCTTGAAATGAAAGAACAAGTAAAGTAAACAAACTTTTGCAGAGAAAAAGGACTTCACAGTAGAAATCTATGAGATTCAAAGTGAAGACCTTTTATTTCACACAGCACACAGTTTATACAGGGTTAGAGGTACATCTTATTGGCTAAAAAGGTCTCACCCCAACACCCTAGAACTTCTAATTGGTTAAAAGCCTATATCTCACAAGTCCAGTGTTTGTATTATCTCACCCCAATGTTTTGAGGTCCATGTCTGGAGATCAGGAAGGCAGTTGAGATGTTCTCATGAAAACATTTGCAAGGAGTGACCGTCGCCTACCGGACAAACAGCAGGTGTGTGTGCTTGCAGGCTGAAGTATCTGCATGATTCTCACGGAGCTGAAGCAATGTGGATTGCTCAGAAATTCACTTTTTGCAAGCAATCTCACAACAAACAAGAAGCCACGAGATAAAGGACTTCTACAGACAAAATTGACATCTTCCATCCAACACTGAGTACTGATTGTAACAGTTCGCTTTAGATACATGTCTAGAATAAAGGTAATTACAGTCATAAAATAACCAGAAACAGCATTTATTGCAATGCCAACTAGCAACAGAGAAGAAAACGGATAAAACACTTAATACTCAATAAAAAAGAGAATACAAAGAAAAAATACTCAAAACTCGATAAAAGGATACAAAAGAACACAAAACACTTGATGTTTCAGTGGTTACTTTCTATCCCTGATGCACACTGGAGCAGACAGGCCAGGACTACCAGGATGGGAAGCAGTTGGACAGCACCCATGCTTAACAGGGGTCCCCGTGGAGCCAACACAGACTCGGTGGAAGGATGGGTGTTGCTCAGCTCCCCCACTTCTGGTGTCCTTATTGATCACCCATACGTTATACCACGTAGGGCCAGTACGCAGTACAAGGTGATGCTCAGTAGGCAGCCAAACACTGCCTATTAGTTACATAAGTGGTAACAGTCTGCAGGATTGCCTGTTGGACAGGGGTTCTATGACCCTTGCCTCCATTATCTTCCACCCATCATCAGCTTCCTCATGCCCCTGTACGACCTTCACCATTGTGTTCCCAGGGTATTTCTATCTATCTTGGGGTGTGCAGCCAAGTCAGAGAGGAACAAAGCCTTGATGATAGAGAACATCCAGGGTTAAACAGTTAGTATGTACACTACTCTGCTGGCATTTCCCAGCATATTAAAAATACTTTCTCACTCTTCTATGCTCTGCTGATCATTTAAATTAAAAGTACTCTCTTTACTTTGATGTTTTTTTCTATAATTTAGCAAGCAGCAGGGCCAGACACAGACCAAAATATAAAATATCATGACATTCTAACACACTGAACCACCATCGTCCTAAGCGGCCTAATCTTGTATCATTCTGAGGTACTTCCTGTCCAGTTCCTGGCAGAAAAAACCCAAAGAATTAGCCAAGTCACTCAGCTGCTCGCTAAGAGCTTAATAATTTAAAAGTTCTCCTTTCCCCTTAGAAAATGAATATTCCAAACAAAGCCTGCAATAAGAAAAATGACAACCCATCTTCAAAGCCCTGCTAGGGAAACCCCATCAGCCCCACAAATCCCAGCTCTAAGGACCACAAACAAGTTTGGGACAGCTGCCCCATCTGCTATGACTGTACAACCATTGCCTCAAGAGGATAAGGCAATCCACATGCCAAAATTACACTCAGAGCAATATTCTACCTACCCACCCATCTACAGAGCAGGGCAGAGCAGCTCCAGGCTGAGCCCAGACAGACACCTCGTACCTGTGAGAACACCAAGCGTGCAACACAATTATGAGACAAACCTGTTACCAACAAGAATCGCGCCCAGTGACACAAAACACAGAAAAGACAAAGGACGTGACACATACCAGAACTGCTCTGCTCTGCACACACTGCCCCAATGATAAAAAGCAAGACAAGTTCCCTTGATGTGCCCTAAGGACCTGTTCTGGGATACCCATTTCACTAGACTGCCTTGAAAAATGCCTCCCAGCAAGACACAAACATGGACCCAACTCCCATCCTCTCTCTGGGTCACAGCCCCCCACTTATCTTTCTCAGAGCTGGGGATGCAAATCCATCTTTGACACAAAGGAAGTGTGTCTGGGCTGCCTCAGAGGTTCCTGCTGTCTCGCAGTTACTGCCTTACTCAACTACAAGAAAGAAAACTGAGATCAATTAAGGATTTGAGCAGCAGGGAGGCCAAACCCCAAAAATTCCATTACTTACCCTCCCTGAAGTGTGCCAAGGTCCTTGGGTCACCAGCTCTGACTGGACTTGGAGGCTGCAGCTGTCATCTCGGGGAAAACCTTAGTGAGCGAGAGACAAAGTCAGATGACATTTCTGAATGTTCAGATTCCACCTCCTCCTCACTACCTCCCAACTCACCTGAAAGGCTCCTCTTGTTCCAGATGCTCCTGAGCTCTCCAATGCTTAGGGATTCCTGACTGGGTGAGCCAAAGATCACCGAACTTCATTAGAGTGTGCATTCAAGTGTTTCTGCGCCCCTCCCAGTGGGCAGACTGCCACTGCAAAGAAAACATAAGACACTGAGGCACAAACTGACCTACCTCCTCATAGTGCATTGTTGCCACATAAGTGCCTCAGGATTCTTTACCTTGACCTCTAATTGAACATACCTTCATCACATCAAGCAGACACTTGTAGGATTGGGCACTGCCTATAAAGAAAAATTTACAACACATGTGCATAGTTTGACCAAATAAACAACACCCTAAAATAACATTCAAATCAGACTGGGAGTAAAAGTCTCACCTCACTGATCTCCTCTTCTCTGCCAGGAGGCCACACCAGAGATTCCATCCCATCTTGAAACCAAAAAACAAGAAGCCACAAGATAAAGGACTCCTACTAACAAAAGCTTTCATCAAACTCTGAGTACTGACTTACCTTCTTCCCAGGCTGCTTCACCTTCTCTTGTTCTGGGGTACTTCTTGTCCAGTTGCTAGCAGAATAAAAACAAACAACAGATTAGTCTGGTCACTGAGGTGCTCACTAAATCTTAATAATTTAAAAGTTCTCATTCTCAAGTCTTAGGAAATGAACAGTCCAACCACAGCCTGCAATAAGACAAATGACAACCCATCTTCAAGGCTCTGCTAGGCAAGCCCCATCAGCTCCACAAATCCCAGCTCTAAGGACTGCACACAAGTTTGGGACAGCTACACCACCTGCTATGACTGTACAACCATTGTCTCAAGAGGATAAGGTAATGCACATGTTAACAGTACACTCTGAGCAATATTCTACCTACCCACCCATCTACAGAGCAGGGCAGAGCAGCTCCAGGCTGAGCCCAGACAGACACCTCGTACGTGTGAGAACACCAAGCGTGCAACACAATTATGAGACAAACCTGTTACCAACAAGAATCGACCCCAATGACAGACACACAGACAAGACAAAGGACGTGACAGAGCCCGGAACTGCTCTGCCCTGCACACCCTTCGCCAGTGGTAAAAAGCAAGACAAGCTCCCTTGATGTGCTCTAAGGACCTGTTCTGGGATCCCCGTTTCACCAGACCGCCTTGAAAAATGCCTTCGGGAAGGTAGAAACTTGCACCCGACTCCTATCCCCTCTCTGGTTTGCAGCCCTCCACTTATCTTTCTGAGAGCTGGTGATGCAAATCCATCATTGACACAAAGAAAGTGTTTCTGGGCTGGCTCAGAGCTTTCTGTAGTCTCCAGGTTACTGTCTGATTTGACTATAGGAAAGAAAAGGAAGGCAAAGAAGGACTTCAGCAGCACATAGATTAAACCCCAGCAATTCCCCTACTTACCGTCCCTGAGGTGAACCAAGCTGCTCCCCTGTGGATTCTATCACCCTCTCCTTACATGCTGAGCAGTCCCAGCTGTGAGCAGTGAGGATAACGAGGAGTTGGAGCAGCCGAAGGTGTGGGTAGGGAGGATGACGAGAGACTGGAGAAGCTCCAGGTGTGGGCCATGAGGATTACAAAGGGTGACCTTCAAAAACAGAGACTAAACCCGATTCCAACACTCCTAAGCCAGCACTGAGATAAGAACTCTAGGACCCCAGAAACAATGCTGCAACAATAGAGTCACATTCTGTAACTGCAAGCTGATCTATGCAAGACCACAGAGGCTAAAGTGGAGCTGTAGAGGCTGAGTCCAGAACTGACATCCTATACCACCAAGACCAGAGAGACTAAACTGGAACTGTTGAGACTGAGCCCAGAACTGACAGCCTGCACCTCCAAGACTAGAGAGACTAAGGTGGAGCTGTTAATGGCCCAGCTCAGAAGGGGGAGCCGACATTTCTTGCCACATAGAGACTAAATCAGAACCATAGCACCTGAAACCCCTGCTGAGAGCCAACACATCCAAGACAGTACAGATAACGGGAACCACAGAGTCCCTACCCAGAACTGAGAGGTGAAACTTTGCAGACCATAGAGACAAAACCAGAACTGGAGGTTCCAAATCTGTAAATGACAACTGATGCCTCCAAGATCATTTAGACTTAATTGGAACCATTGAATTCAAAGCTCAAAGTCACTTAAAGGCCTTATTATCATCTGGGACTCTTTCTTTGTTATCTTAATTAGCTGTTTCTGTTCCTGGGGCTACAGGCAGTCCTTGTGAGCATTTGGTGCTTCCCACAGTCACAGGTGTTCAATTCTGCTTTAAAAGGGAAGGTGCATCAAAGCTACCCCGAGAAATTCCTCCCCTCCTGTCGCTGCTCTGCTGCACTGCCCAGGCCTGGGTCAGGACAGAATAAGCACTGGCATTGAGGGTGGGGAAGGCACAGTATGTGACACTGTCCCTTTTCCTGCTTCCCAGTGCTGTACTCCTGAGGATAAGCACTTCCCAAGCAGTGGCATGACAGATGCTCAGAGATGCAGGGGTTCTGGGTGGGCACAGAACAAAAAACAGACTGTCTTTGTTCGTAAATAAAGTGAACTTTTTGTTATGAAGTCCTAGCAGGTATCCAGCCCTTTGGTAAAATGATGCTCAAAAGAAAAACCAAAAAAACCCCAAAAACCTTCTGATGCCTAAATTCCTGCAAAAGACTCTCCAAATAATATTAGTGGAGATAAATAGATAGATAAAGTAGCCCTTTTACAAGAAACTTCCAGGTGCTTACCAAAAGTATGCATTTGTGCAGCAGTTAAATGTTACAGATTCAGAGTCCAGAGTGCTCTCCTTTAAACCACAGGACTGCCCCAACTCCCTGAAAGGAGATTGTACCCGGGGGGAGGGGGGGTTGGTCTCTTTTCTCAGGCAACCAGCAGTAGCACAAGAGGGCACAGCTTAAGCTCTGTCAAGGGAGGTTTAGATTGGATATTAGAAATTCTTCACAGAGTGCTCAGGCACTGTAATGGGCTGCCCAGAGAGGTTGTGGATCCTCCATCCCTGGAGGTGTTTAAGATGAGACTGGATTTGGCACTCACTGCCATGATCTGGTAATCACAGCGGGGTTGGATCAAGAGTTGGACTTGATCCAGGAGGTCTCTTCCAACCCAGTTCATTCTACAATTCTATGAAATCTGTGTTATCTTTGTTTTTCCTTTACCTGTTACAAAACGAAATTTTCCTTTCAAAAACAGCAAGGAAGTGCCCACCTTGCCAGTGGCAGCCTTTTGGCCCCTCGGGCAAGGAAGTGTCTTACACCAAACACCTCGTGGCAAGGAAATATTTAAAGCTTTCCCACCTTTGAGTGCTGCACCAAGAAAAGCCCCAGGACTGGGTGTTGTCCAAGGTGATGAACTGTGTAGCCCACAGTGGTGTCAGTGCTCCCACAAACCTCTGACTCGTGGGTAATCACAGCACGAACAAGTTTTTATTGTTTCTGGGTTGCTTTTTTCCCCCCAGCCCTTTACGGAACAGCATTTGTTACGGGCACATTCACGGAACCGCTTAGCTTAGAAAAGCCCGCGAGGTGATGGAGAGACCCAACACCACCCGGGCCCCGAGTGCCACGTCCAGCCTGGAATTCCTCAAACCCCTCCAGGGATGGGAACTCCACCTCCTCCCTGGGCAGCCCCTTCCAGTGTCTGACCGCCCTTTCTGGGAAGGAATTCCCCGTGATACCCAGCCTACACTTTCCCCGGGGCAGCCCGACGTTGGGCGCTCTCTGCTGACGCCGGTGCGTCCGTCCGTCCGTCCGTCCATCCATCCATCCATCCCTTTATCCCTCGCATCCCAAGGATGCCCCGCATGGGAACAGAACGCACCGCCGTGCCGGGCGGACGGGCGCATCCACGGGCGGATCCCGGGAGCCGGAATGGAAGGAAAAAAACCCCGCAAACCCCAAACCACCGCCACGCCCGAAATCCTCCTTTCCCCGCCCCAAACCCGCCCCCGCCAGTGGTGACGCCATCGTCCCGCCCTCGTGACGTCAGGGCCGCGCTGTGCGACGTGTCCCTGTGGCGGCGGTGAAGGCGGTGAGGGTTGTGCTGGGGGACTATTCCGGGGGGATCGCGGGGGAGCATCCCGAGGGAGCATCCCAGGGGGTCACGCCGGGGGTCGGGTCGGGCCGGGCCGGGCATCGCGGGCAGGGAGGGCTCGGGAGGCCGGAACGCGGGTGACGGGGCCTGGGCAGGGCCCGGGGAGCCCTCGGACCGTGCGGGGAAATCGGGCACAGCCACCCCCTGGGACCGTGCGGGGGGATCGGGCACAGCCACCCCCTGGGACCGTGCGGGGGGATCGGGCACAGCCACCCCCTGGGACCGTGCGGGGGGATCGGGCACAGTCACCCCCTGGGACCGTGCGGGGGAATCGGGCACAGCCACCCCCTGGGACCGAGCGGGGGGATCGGGCACAGCCACCCCCTGGGACCGAGCGGGGGGATCGCGCACAGCCACCCCCTGGGACCGAGCGGGGGGATCGGGCACAGCCACCCCCTGGGACCGAGCGGGGAAATCGGGCACAGCCACCCCCTGGGACCGTGCGGGGGGATCGGGCACAGCCACCCCCTGGGACCGTGCGGGGGGATCGGGCACAGCCACCCCCTGGGACCGTGCGGGGGGATCGGGCACAGCCACCCCCTGGGACCGAGCGGGGGGATCGCGCACAGCCACCCCCTGGGACCGAGCGGGGGGATCGGGCACAGCCACCCCCTGGGACCGAGCGGGGAAATCGGGCACAGCCACCCCCTGGGACCGTGCGGGGGGATCGGGCACAGCAAGCCGCTCGGACCGTGCGGGGGGATCGGGCACAGCCACCCCCTGGGACCGTGCGGGGGGATCGGGCACAGTCACCCCCTGGGACCAAACGGGGGGATCACAGCAGCCCCTGGGACCGTGCGGGGGAATCGGGCACAGCCACCCCCCTGGGACCGTGCGGGGGAATCGGGCACAGCCACCCCCTGGGACCGAGCGGGGGGATCACTGCGAGCCGTCGGACCGTGCGGGGGAGTCAATCACAGCTACCTCTGGGATCGGGGAGCCCATGCGGGGGAATCGGGCACAGCGAGCCCCTCGGCCCGGGCAATTCTTTGCCGTGAGGCACCTTCAGAAACGCGGCTGATGAAGCTGTTGTTTTCTGTGCCAAAAGGCTTAATTTTCCGTAATCATTTCTGCAGTCGGAAGTAAACCCTCATGTTTATTTTTCTTCGTTTTCTCCGAAGTATCTTTTAAAAGTCCACCTGGGTTGGAGTGTGAAATTTATAAGCTGTTTTAAATCTGCACAAGTTTTGTAGGTAGCTGCTTTTCTGTAATTAAAAAATTCTGGGTTTCAGTATATATACAGTGCTAAATGCCTTCATCTTTGCAGGTAATCATGGACCAGGTAATGCAGTTTGTGGAGCCCAGCAGGCAGTTTGTGAAGGACTCCATAAGACTTGTTAAGAGGTGCACCAAGCCTGACAGGAAAGGTAAAGCACCCAATAAACCAGAACACAACCTGTTTCATCCTACATCTTAAACTATGTGTCTCTCCGTATGTCACTTGTGCTGATTCATTTGCTGTGAGTGTTTCTCAGCTGCCAATACAAGATTTAAACTTGAGCAGTTGTCTAAATTTTAATGGGTTTATGGTTCTGGCTGTAAGAAACTCGAATGTGTTCTTTTCTTAAGAAAGAGGCTAATTAGCTGAAATCAGCCATTTTGAGGCAGGCAAGTAACACTTTTCATGGATCAAGTAGAATCATAGAATCATAAAATGGATTGGGTTGGAAAAGACCTCCGAGATCATCAAGTCCAACCCTTGGTCCAACTCCAGTCCCTTTACCAGATCATGGCACTCAGTGCCACAGCCAATCTGCATTTAAAAACCTCTAGGGATGGGGAATCCACCCCCTCTCTGGGCAGCCCATTCCAATGCCTGAGCACTCTGTCTGTAAAGAATTTTTTCTGATCCCCAACTTCAATTTTCCCTGGCAGAGCTTGAGCCCATCGTGCCCCCTTGTCCTATTGCTGAGTGCCTGGGAGAAGAGACCAACCCCCACCTGGCCAGAACTTCCCTTCAGGCAGTTCCAGACAGTGCTGAGGTCACCTCTGAGCCTCCTCTTCTCCAGGCTAAACACCCCCAGCTCCCTCAGCCTCTCCCCACAGCACTTGTGCTCCAGTCCCTTCTCCAGCCTTGTTGCTCTTCTCTGGACTCACTCCAGCCCCTCAATCTCTTTCCTCAACTGGGGGGCCCAGAACTGAACACAACACTCAAGGTGTGGCCTCCCCAAGGCAGAGTCCAGGGGAAGGGTCACTGCCCTGGGCCTGCTGGCCACGCTAGTTTGGATCCAGGCCAGGATCCCATTGGCCTTCTTGGCCACCTGGGCACACTGTTGGCTCCTGTTGAGCTTCCTGTCCCTCAGTCCCCCCAGGTCCCTTTCTGCCTGGCTGCTCTGCAGCCACTCTGTGCCCAGCCTGGAGCACTGCAGGGGGTTGGGGTGGCCAAAGAGCAGGACCTGCACTTGGCCTTATTGAACTTCATCCCACTGGAATCAGCCCAGTTCAGTATAAGTCAACTGAACTGAAAAGAACTTGTGTGCACTTCGAAGTGACAAATGCAGCAGTCAAATTGGATTGATTGCACCTGGGAGATATCCTGGTGGAAACTGCTTTTTATTTTGACTTTGGAGGAAACACTTCATTTTAGGAGACTTGAGTGGAACTAGAATTGCTTTTTGTGGTGCCCATTCAGTGCTCCACAGTTGTCACTCACTGCCTGACTGGGACAAGAAGAATTTTGTTGCTGGGAGTACAGAAGAGTAGGTTTTGCACTTTCTCAAAGGCACTGGAGAGAAGCTGTAACTATAACCAGAATGCAGCTGGTCATCCTTAATGGTAGTAGTTGCAATGCTTTTTTCATGTACTCAGGATGAACAATTCTTAATTTTACTGACACCTTTGGAGATCACTAAGAAACTTCATTCATTGTCAGACTGGCAGGTTGTGAGGGGCTGTTGACCTTCTTAGTCCACTTCATGGTTGCTGTCTTGAAATAATTGAAAATATCACAATAATTGAAATATTTTTGCGGGGACTTAAGGTGCTCTCCTCTTGTGACAGGCATAAATGGAGCTTTTCTGGTTTTGATACTGTATCAGGGATTATTTTCAGGGCTTGTAGGGGTGTAAAGGAAAGATAATGGAATCAGTGTTCCACGAATTGTCATGGACTGTGGATGTTTCTGATTCTGCTTCTTAAAGAAGTTGTGGTAGGCCATTCTTTGTGGAAAGCAGCACCTTCTCTTTCAAAATCTCATCTGTCTTCTGAAAAAGTGAATTAATTTCTCAGAGTCACTGCAGTTTGCTTTGGAATTATGTCCTGTGTTAACACTGTTCTCTAAAGGTCTCTCTTTTGGTCACTGCAGTGCCCACCTCTATGTCATACATGAGGCTTCCTGGACAAAATTCTGTTTTGTTTTTGCAGAGTTCCAGAAGATTGCCATGGCAACAGCAATTGGCTTTGCAATAATGGGCTTCATTGGTTTCTTTGTCAAATTGATCCATATCCCAATCAACAATATAATTGTGTAAGTAAATATGACCTTCAATTTCACTAAATATTTACCTGTTCTGTTTCAGAGGATGTTGGTTTGCTCTGCAGGATCTGTGTTGCTTTAGTGACTGTGCATTTCACATGTTAGTGCATATGACAGGAATTGCTGGATGCAAAGGATTGATCAGCAAGTAGGTTGTTAAGTTAGCATGCTGCAAAATATTAGATGCATGGATGTTCAGGTTTTTTCTGAGTATTCTGCTTCAAAACTGAACTTCAGATATTTTGATTTCCAGTTCCTCGGTGTCTGTTTGACCACAGAACATTCACTTTATCTGGATCTTACATATTCGTAGAGTTTCCAGTTTATAATTTGAGCATCCAAAGTAAACAGAGGGATGGTAAGGGAGAGTAAACCAAGTGGGTGTGCTGTAGGATGACAGGGCACAGAGCAAAGTTGGTCTTGTTTCATTTACTTACTGCTACATATGTTTGAAACTTTGTTTTATGTGTAGCTGCATTTTGTAAAATCCCTTTTGGAATGAATGTTTCAGCAGGAATATCTTGACCTTAAGTTGACTGGCACCATGGTACTGGCCCATTATGATTACCAATTAAAACTCCCCTTATTTTCCAGAGCTAATGTAATGCCCTTGCTAGCACTGGAAGAGGTTAAATACTATTCTGTGCCCCTGATGTGTGGCTTGCTTACACCACAGAGAAGTGTCTGAAAACAGGAGATAAGCTGTAAAGGTTGTCCTAGCAAGGCAGTGGTGGGAGAACAAATTAGCCTTCAGGTGGGATCACTTCATTACCCTTGATTAATTGAAACTGATTACTTTGTTCTCTCAACAGAGGTGGCTGAATATTCCTCATGAAGAAGAAGACAGTTGTGACACCTATGGCAAAGATTTCACAGCTTTAATTTGTTTGATATTAAACAAGTTCACTTTGGGTTTTCAAACATTCTTGTCATCTTATTTCTCTTTTAAAGTGTGTATGATCATACCTGTCTATATTACAGGCTTTTTATTTTTAAGCAGTAGTAGGAGTGTCTTTTGTTTGGTTTGTGACTTCTTTTAACCACAGTAGGATCATTCAGGTAGAAAGAAGCTTGGGAGGCCTCTGGTTCAATGTCCTGCTCCTGGCTGGGTCAGGGTTGCTTAAGGCTTTGTCCAGTCAGATACTGAAACCCTCCAAGGGTGACAACTGACCTCTTCAGGAGCTGTTTACCAAGGAGTAAATGAAGCATTGGAACAGCATTGCTCCAGCAAGAGTAGACAGCAAGAAAACAGCATTACTGTATCCTCTCAAGTGGTGATTTAAGTCTGTCAACTGGAATTCTTGTCACTAATTTCTGGGATCACCATCATTATCACTAATTCCTGTCTGTATTTGGAAACCTTTCTAGGTTATAGTGTGTACTTGACTGGAAAAAAACTGCATCAAATGAAGAACTTGCAGGGCCAGTCCTTATTCTGGTGGCATAATTATAAAACCCAAAGTTAGTTGGTTACTGAGATGTACCATTTGAGCACGATTTAGTTGTCATAAATAAATCCACAACTTGCTCACAGTGCTGGACAGGATATACACCCATTTTGGATGCTGTTCTGTACATAGAATTTTAAAGCAGCCTGGAATTTTCATCATTAAATCATTGAACATTTTGATTTTTAAGAACTGAGCCTGCAGAAACTCTGGTAGATGCAATGCTATTCCTCCTCAGATTGAGATTAAGAAATTTATTTCACTCCAGAAATCTTATTGTAAGCATTAGGTATTTGCAGGAGCTACAACAGTATTTCTATTACAGATTTTAAAAGCACTTAATACTTGGAAATCTGATACTGGTATTACAGCAATACTGACACTTCCTCAGTACACAAACTTCCTTCCTAAGTAGAAAAGTTCAATTATTATTCTCCTTGAGAAATCTTCACCAGCACCTACATATGTTACAAACCAGGACAGAAAAATGAGATTAACTAATCTCAGTGCTATCACCTTGTAATGCAGTCACACTGTGTGCAGCTGGGTACTGTATTTCCTTTCAGCAAAAGGGCAGAAAATAGTTCAGTATTGGAATAAACTACTTTGTAAAAGTAGTGTGAACTAAGCAGATAAGCAGTGGCAGTTCCTTTACATTCATTTCTGTTTGTGGCTGTACTGGGTGACTGCTCATGTGTCATCTGATGGAATAGTGTGAGGTACCAGAGCGAGGTACTCCATTACTGTAAGTCATTTGGATTTCAAGTGACTTTTATTTCAGACTTGTTTTCCATTCAAGACATAAAATCAGTGCCTGCTTACATCTTTTGGAAGAGCTTTGCTGTCTTAATTCAGTGAGATTTTGCAGTAATTGGAGTCGTGTGGGATCAGAAGAGGTGGCTGTAGCTGATCTTATCTTTTGATGGCCATTGTCCACAGCAGAGGCTTGTCTGTCTCGATGGTCACAATCCCAGAGTTGTCATAGGTGTTGGAGGTACTGACCAGTGTTCCAAACTTCAGCACCTGGTTAGCTGTAAAGCAAATATATCAGGCTTAGTGTTACTCCACAGCAATAAATGCACATCAGTGCTTTTGCCTGAAAAGACTGCTGCTCCCAGACAGAATGAAAAGATAGCTGAATAAATCTAACCCAGATAAACATAATCTAAAATACCTATGTTAAATAAATTAGAAGGCGTGTATGATGCTTTTTGAGGACCTGTAGTGGGAATAAATTACTTCTCAATCCCTCAGTTAATATTTTGAGTTTACAGCAGATTATTACAAAATCAGGATGTCGGATATTCCCCAGAGTTTGACATCTGGAAATTTGTACTATGTTAGCATCAGCTCAAGTACCAGTGCTGGAAAAGGTATTTAAAGTAAAACAAGGCAGAGTAGTTCCAAATTTGGGATTTGCTTTCACTCAGCAACCTGCCTATGATGTTTTAAAATGTGAACAGTTCTAGAGCAAAGGCCAGTGGTTAAAAGTTACATTATTTACCAACTTTGAATTAAGTGTCCTGCATCTCCCATTGCATGTTAGTGAGGTGGGTGTCTGTGTACAATACAAACCAAGGGGCATTACTCCAACACAGGCCCAAACATTCAGAACTCTTAAGACTATCCTTTGCTTTAGCCTATAAAACAAATGACAGCTCTTAGTGGCAGCACAGGGATAGATACAAGGACGGAGGATACGAGGAAAGCTGCATATGGGGAAAATATTCAGGAAGATCAGCAAGTGTGTGTGGCCTACCAGAATTGCCAAACTGTGCATTAATACTGAAGGAAAAGCCCTCTAGATTTGCTATTGAGTGACCCTCTGCAGCTGAGATCTCCCAGTGATCGAAAGGCACGCAAAGCAACTTGGTAAGTCTATTTTGTGATTTGCACAGGAGACACATTGTCCTGTGTTGGTAAACTTGGGTATAGTGCAGGATTACAATGCATGGTACACTCTGTTGCTGGAAGCTGCACAGGAGGAACTGATCGTGCCATGCTGTAGAGCTTTAAAATAAGGGACAGCGACAAGCCAGGAGATGTGGTTCTGTGTCTCCCACCAAATCTGTGCTTGCTGATTCTTATTCCTCCTCCTACGCTTGTTACTAGCTTGAAATTAACTGAAAGAGAGAAGAGCAACGAGGCTGGTGAAGGGACTGGAGCACAAGTCCTATGGGGAGAGGCTGAGGGAGCTGGGGGTGTTTAGCCTGGAGAAGAGGAGGCTCAGAGGTGACCTCAGCACTGTCTAGAACTACCTGAAGGGAAGTTCTGGCCAGGTGGGGGTTGGTCTCTTCTCCCAGGCACTCAGCAATAGGACAAGGGGGCACGATGGGCTCAAGCTCTGCCAGGGGAAATTGAAGTTGGAGATGAGAAAAAAATTCTTTGCAGAGAGAGTGCTCAGGCATTGGAATGGCCTGCCCAGAGAGGGGGTGGATTCCCCATCCCTGAAGGTTTTTTAAGGTGAGATTGGCTGTGGCACTGAGTGCCATGATCTGGTAAAGGGACTGGAGTTGGACCAAGGGTTGGACTTGATGATCTCGGAGGTCTTTTCCAACCCAATCCATTCTATGAATCTCTAAAAAGAAGGTCTCAGCTGCTAGCTGTGTTTGTTGGAAAGAGAGTAACACCCAAGTTTCACCCTGCTTCAAATGGGAGAGTCCCTGCCACTTGAATTTCTCAGGAGCTGGGAGCATAACTGCAATGCAGTGCAGAGATTCAGCACAGAGAGAGGGGAAAAGAAAAAAAAAAGTACTGCTGTACTAGATCAACTGTGGACCTAAATTAAAGGTGCTAAATTATGTCAGGATGCTTTTGGACACACAGTGGTACTAGGAAGGCTCCCAGACAAATGCCAGGACAAATGAGGTGTGGTGTTTGCCTTTGGAAGAGACAGCAAAGGCCACTGGGGTTGTGCCCTGCCAGAGGCTGATGCAGTGGACGGAGTTGCCAGCGAATCCCGATTACACCCTCTGCAGGTAAACAAGTCACTCAGTGGGGAGGTAACACATGGCAGAGTTCCCTCTGTGAAAAAACTCCCAAAATACTGTCTTAAGTGCTGTGGTCAAGTGATGGATGTTGCCAGTCAGTTTAAAGTAGGACAGTACCTTAAATAGTTTAAAATTCTTATTGACACACAAATTACCCCTTTTTCATTACTATGCATTGAAGCTTCAAGGGGGTGGGGAGGAAGAACTTTGTGGACCTACTGCTGTATAAACGCACTCAGTATCATTTATAGCTTCTTGCTCAAGAGTCAGAACAATATTTAATGTTTCACAGCTTTAGATATGAAACAATGGCTCTGTAGAAGGCAAGAATTAACAACAACATGGCAGCTTAATGAAACAAAATCTAAAGCTATATTTCTTCAAGCATAAAATTAAGTGAAAATGAGAGTTTTTTTTTCCTCTAAACAGAAAATCCTTGTCCACTAGATGGAGCCTTTTATCTTTCTCTGTCAGGTTTTCTCCTGCACAGGGATCACAGTTTGAAATGCTGAAGTGAAAAAATGCAAAAACTATAAAATATTACTACTGATTCACGTGGCTCAAATGGACCAATTCCAAGCCCTTGGTTTCACAACCAGCCAACATTTCCACTAACGTAATTAAAAATGCATGCTTTCCATTCAATAAATGAACAATAATTAATGTGAAAAACTAGGTTTGAGCCCGTAAAGGAAATAAAGATGATGTCCACATCTACTGCTGCTCGGCAAACTTCCTGCTGTGTCATGCATTTTGATGTGAAGTTTACAAGGTCAAAGAAGTGGAAAGTTTTATCAGTTCATACCTGGTCCATTTTCTTTTTTTCCCCCTTTTTATTTTTTTTAATGTATTTCAGTCTTATTTGTTCAGTCCCAGCAAGAGTTTATGCCTTGGGGAAAAAGCCCTGTTACAACACCCATTCTTGCTATTGAGATTAATTTTCAGGAAACGCATTCCAAAGAAAACCACCTTTTTATTTTCTAATATTTAGTATTTACAGTTTTGCTGCTTACCAATTTTAATAAAGTATTTCACATTCTGATTTAAAAAAAAATCTAAATCTCAACACCACTGTGAATTTTAGAATTTTCTAATTAAAAGAAATCTTACTTTGGCTCACTGAAAATTTTGACAAATATAGTCTCTTGTTTCTCATGAGAACTTTCTAGAGCTCTTCCTGTCTTTATTTTTTTGGGAAAAAACCCCTCAAACAACAACAGCAAAAACACCCAACACAATCTCAGATGGCTTTTTATGGTGTGCCCTGTCTTCCTACCAGTATGGAATTTCCCATGGATTGCAACATACCATTAATTCAGACCTAAACTTGGACATGGAGGGGGCTTATTTTGATGAGGCAGTGGAGGAATGTTTTTCTAGCAGCTTTTGTTTGAATCTGCTGGGATTTGAGAATGTTGGAAACAATTCAGAGAAGAAATCTGAGGGCATGTAGGTGAGCTTCCCAAAGGAGCATCACCACAAAGATCATGGTTTCTTAGATATCTCTTTTACTGACCAAATTATATGAAAAAAGAGGTCTCATTAACCCAAGACTGCTAATAATTTCCACTATTTTATTGCTTATATTTTGATATTTTGTAAAATACACAAATCTAAGGATGCCATGTGGAAAATGTTAATCTCAGTTTAAAAACTGGGGACTATCATTGTGGCAAGAACAACATTTGGAAATGTTAACATAAGTTATATAAATAATCAAACAAAACCCCCAAACTTAAACATTTATTTTAAGGTCTCATATTTATACTTCTACCACAGCTGGGAGTTGGTTTTGAGTTGATAGCACCATAAATGAGACCTAATCCCTCCTTGCAATCCTTTTGCTGCCAGATTTCAGTTTGGAAACTGAGAAATGGAGTGGGAGTCATCATGGCAGGTGCTGCAAAAACACTAACTCAATATAGGGAATTCCTCTTAATAATTGTATTCATGATCTAGTAGACTTATAAACATTATTTCTATGAGTTCATTGTAGTGTTTAGGATATCTATCTATCTATCTATCTATCTATCTATCTATCTATCTATCTATCTATCTATCTATCTATCTATCTATCATGTATGTCTTAGAAGCTGCACTTAAGCAGGGCTTGAGGGAAGGCATATTCAGAGAAAAACTTCATCTTAAACTTGTTGTGTATGGCAAAAGCAAATCATTTCAGGTTCTTATCACTGTGAACACAAATGACAGAGACCAAAACAGTATCATGATAAGAATGATACTGGGAGACTTAGACTATGCTTCTTTTCCTCAACTGTGTGTCTCAATTACTTCCCAAAATATGTAAAGTCACACCTTGCTGGTTTCCTCCACTGAAAATAGAAATAAGGAAAGGAATACAAGCAGACTGCCTTGCTGGCATGGATGTTTGGAATATTAAAATAATTAATTATTAATTAAAAGTCATATTATACTGAAAGTAAGCTTCTCCCCCCTAAACATGCTGCATCAAAATTATAGAAAATAAAGATCAATAAGATGAAACCCAAGCTAAAGTGAAATATTGAATCACCATTTGGTATCCTATTACAGTTCATCTGGATAGGATTTCCCTGAAGTTCTGTGTTAGGAGCAAAAATCTGCATTTAAATGGAGATACATTAGTAATGCATGAGCTAGTCCTTTGCAGGTCACCCCGTGTCTGCAGAACAGCAGCATTAATTTTGCTATTTAAAAGTAAAAGAACCCAAGTTGTTTGTAGACTGATTTTCCTTTCATTCCTCCTGGTTCTACACTTGTGGTTACACTGACTTCTCTCGAGTTAATCTTGATTTACACTGATGGATACAAAGGCAAAATTGGGTCCTTGATCTCTGTGCAGTGGGAACTGCAAAACTGGAAGTTGCAAATAACAGTAATTTACAGTAAAACATGAACTCTTTTCAATACTGATGCACCAGAGGTACCATAAGGGCTTGCTGAGTCTGGTGGGAGGGAACAGCCTGGCCTGTTCCTGCACAGATCCCCTCAGGGCCAACAGGGGGTTTGAACAGGCAAAAAAAAATTACACTGGACAATTTTTATTACTGCTGTAGCTTTTGGTACCTGCTTTTGTAGCACAGAACAATGCTTTTGGAATCTCAGTGTATTCATACAAGCAGGCAGGGCCAGGTGGCCATTCCAGCAGTTCAGATGCTTGGCAGGGGCTCTGCAGCACAGCCTGCCTGGCCTCACCTCGCTGGGAATTCAGGGAGTGACAACAAAACCACTGGCTGTCAAGGCTTCACAACCTCATTTAGAAGAGAGGAAAATATGTTCACAAAACTGTGTGTTCTACCCTGGATAGAAACCACCCATGTTGGGTGAGCCTTCAGAAATGCAAATAGATGTCAGAAGTTTTCAAATTTATTTCCAGCACATATTTTTTTTTCCCGCTTTGTAATCACGGTGGTACTGCAAGGACAGCTTGAACTCCTCCTGTCACATCACCTGGCAATTTAAAGAGATAAGCTGGTAAAAACGATGCTAAGAAACAGATGCCTTCTCCACTAAGGTCTCTGCTGCTACTACTGCTTCGCCAAGATCAACAAGAATCATTAACTGCAGGGGGTTTCTACATATTAGTGGCATTTTAGCACTACTAACAAGGTGTGCTTCAGTGTTTGTTCAGCATCACTTCAGCCTCTTAATTAAAGTGGCCTGAAAAGTTAGAGGAGGATACTATATACTGTGTTTCCAGTAGTGCCTTTCCAGTCTAGATATGATAAAGCTGTACCAATAGAAGAACCAAGAGTAGAAGTGATTTAGCAAAAACATAAAGTAAGTGAAGGAAATAGCTGTCTGGAAGACTGTTTCACTAGGCTGAAGGCAAAGCCAGGCTATGAAGTAATTATAAGAATTGAGTTAGCTGGTAAAAAGTGGGGTGTTTACTTAATTTTTAATGTTTGCCAGTAAGTTTGCATAAGGTTTATCAAACTGCTTACAGCTCTGAGGGGCTGTACAGGTGACAGGTACTATTAATAATAGTGTTAGAGCACTGAAGAAACAGCTGCAGAAATAAAATGTAGCTTCAGTTTGACAGTCACCGCTGTAGAGATTTTGCATATAAGGCAGACAAAATAACCTGTTGCTATTTTGGTCTGTCTCTACTTTGTGTTGTGAGATAAAGAACATAATTCTCATGGGAAAAAGGGCAAGAGTAATACTGAGATGCATCGGCTAATGAATTGTCTTACTGCTGACTTGTCTATAAGACACCTCGTTACACACATCATCCTATTACCCTGTTGTGCTTTAGAGACATTACTTAGTCACACAAAGCAGAGGATGGAAATCTGGTGCAACACTGAAACCTGAGATTAGCTAAAAACAATGGTGTTCTGTCATGGCATTTTGGGCTGAAGCTCTGGTTTGACATGACAGCAAAGCACCTAAAAATACTTTCCAGTTTGAGAGGTGCCACTCTGCCAAGTTGATATGATGCCAGTGGTGAAATCCACTGCATTTGTTAGAGAAAGGCATCCAAATGATCCCAAAACTGACCCCAGATAGTGCTGCAGAAAGGGTGAAATTCCCTCTACATTGCTCAGGATTGGGCTGTTGGAGACAGGCAAGAGAGACATGGGAAGAGGAAGGACAAGGAATCTTTTCCTTACCCAAATCTCAGGGCTAGGTGACTATATCCATGGACTCAGGCTTAAACAAACTGGTACCAGAAAGCTTCTCACCACAACCAGGTCCAGGATTGACCATGACCAACAACCTGCCTCTAGTTACAGTAATTTTCCAGCACTTCATATAACAATAGAAAAAACACCCTCTCACAAAACCCTCTCTATCCTTCAACGGGTTTTAAAGTGTGGTATTAGTTAACCAGAACACAACGTTAATTATTTTTCTCTTCTATTCTTTGGAATCTTGATAAATCCTGTCACATTTAGATTAATATATTCACAAGAACAGGCAGTAAAAGAGGATTTTAAAACACAGTCATAAAACAAGTCTTTCAGTTTCTGTATGTGTGCCATTGTTCCCATCATTTGCAAAAATGTGCAGATACAATGATTATTCCTCTAACAATCAAACTGGGCCTGTAGCTGCAATATTGGGATGTTGGCTCAGTGAATACCTACACAGCTTGGATTAAATGAGGATTTCACTCACCTGCTCCATGAAGGGGAACTGCAGCAATGCCATAAATATTGTACAACAGTCCTGGCCAACTTCTTATACCACCTACCAGTGTGTAGGATAAGTCCCCAGCATCCACCCTCCCAAGAAATTTAGCACTTATCTGCTTGCTTTCTCTGTGATGGTGATATGATTTTCCTAAGGGAGTTGGTCTAAAACCAGTCCCTAACCAGCCCTGAAACCCAAATTTAAGCTATCTTCTCCTTACTGCTGCTGCCAACACTAGCTCAGGACCACATCCAGAGTCCTGTTCTGCTGCACACATTGCTTTGTCACTGAGCTTCAGTGCTAAAATTAAACTAAACAAGACTTGACAAGGCTCCATAAAGTCTCAGCCCTTACCTCCAGTTTCTGCTGGGTTTTGTAGGGGGCAGAGCAGCTGGAGCCAATACATGTGGCAGAGCAAATGTGGCTGCTCACAACGTGCAAAGTTACTACAGCAAAGATCAAAGTAGACATTCTCAACTCTGTGAGGGTGTGCTGGGTTTGTGTGGACAGGTTTTGGCAGGTACAGGGGTGGCTTTTGTGAGGAGCTGCTGGAAGCTTTCCATGTCCAACAGAGCCAATGCCAGCTGGCTCCAAGGCCAAGGCTGAGCCCATCAGAAATGGTGGCAACACCTCAGAGATAACACACTTAAGAAGGGGGAAAAAAAAGTTATTGCACACATGTAATCGGGGCCAGAGAGAGGTGAGAATATATGAGAAGAACAGCTCAGCAGAGCCCAAAGTCAGTGAAGGAGGGCAGGAGGTGCTCCAGGCACTGAGATGTGGTCCCTGCAGCCCATGGTGAGGCAGTTGTGCCCCTGCAGCCCAGGGTGGGCAGGGACAATGCACAGATCCACCTGCTGCCAGGGAAGAGACTCACAGCAGAGCAGGTGGGTGCCTGAAGGAGGCTGTGACCCCCTGGGAATGCCATGATGGAATGGGCCCCTGGCATGGACCTATGGACTCATGGAGAGAGGAGCCCACACTGGAGCAGGTTTTCTGGTAGGACCTGTGACCCTGTGGGGAACCCACACTGGAGAAGGCTGTGCTTAAAGAACTGCACCCCATGGAAAGGGATCCATGCTGGAGCAGTTCATGGAGAACTGTTGCCTGTGGGATGGATTCATCTTGGAGAAATCTGTGGAGGGCTGCCTCCTGTGGGAGGGACCCCACACTGGAGCAGGGGAAGGACTCCTCTCCCTGAGCAGTGTCAGGAACAACATGGGATGAACCGTCCAACCGTAACCCCCATTCCCCATATCCCTGTGCTGCTGAGGGGAAGGAGGTAGAGCCAGGGAAGGAGGGAAGGGTGGGGAAAAGCTGTTTTTAAGATCTATTTTCCTTCTCATTATCCAGCTCTGATTTTGATAGCAATAAATTCAATTAATATTCCCAAGTCCAGTCTGTTTTGCCCACAATAGTGATCAGTGAGTGATCCCTCCCTGTCCTTGTCTCAACTCATGAACCTTACACTATATTTTCTATCCCCTGTCCAGTTGCAGAGAGCAGTGATAGAGCAGTTTCAGTGGGTACCTGGCATCCATTCAGGGTCAACCCATCACAGAGGGGTTCAACAGATTGCATATTTAAACCCTTCCCCTCCAGTCCAGCCCCCATCAGAACTACCCACAGATTCTGTTGACGACCAGTTGCTGAGTTTTTTGCTCCAAAACCTCATATCAATCAAGCTGCAGACTAGACAGACTATTAAACTGTGCCAGAATGGTGGATCTGCTGTTCAAAGAGTTCCTCTGACCGACCACAAGGAAGTGAACTGCTGTCTTCACCTCTGAGCACTGGTCAGACTGCAGATAAAAGATGTGTGCCTGCCACACTGAATCCCAGGAGAGCTCTTTGCATCATGGCAAGGGCACTGCCAGGCTTGAAAGTAAGCTGTGACCCCTCTTAGCTAACTAGCACTGTATCACAAACAACCAAGTTCAATCACATTAAATCCCTGACAATTTTATTATACAAGCTTTAACAGCGAAAGGCACCATTTCCTAACACACTTTTATGGAAATATGGTATTACATTTACATGGGAAAATGAAGAGAGCAAACTAGAATATTCATCCTTATGCACAAAAGGCACCATTAGTAAAGCAGCTGTGCTTTTGTCTAAAACGTTTCTCTAGAAGTGGGTAATTATTATTTAAAAACCCCACACTGATCTGCTCCTGACAGCTCACAAGGTACACGCTCATCTCCTTGCTCTCCCTGACAGCTGATCTATTCTGGGCACAGGTAACTAACTAATAAAGTCTATTATACTTCTAATAGAAAAGTAATTTCATTTATCTTCACCCTGCTTAGCAGCACTGCTTCCTTTCACTGCGTTGGGGTGGGATGCTGTAAGAGGTTTCTAAAATGTGGTTATTTTCACCCCCACAATTGCTGTGCATTACTTAGAATTTTAGATTGCTCTGCTTTCTCGAGGAAAAACAATTAGACACAGATAGTATCACCCTGAGGATGAAGCAAAAGCAATTACTTCTGTTACAAAACATCCCCCTCGATCTGCATGGGAACAACTAAGCTTTTTGATTTTTAATTTTATTACTTTGTCTTTCTGTTAACAAATAATTAATATGATTACTAACACCCAATGTACCTTTAATGTCTATGTGATTTCAATTATAAAGCCATTACTGATCCTTATTAATTCTATTCCATTTATCTTCAAACTTGCATCGTAAACTTAAAACGTTTGTTGCCATTCATGGAGCTGCAGCTCCTCCAAACTCGCTCACAGGAATCCAGCAAAGTTTATGTGTTGCAACCCCTGAGACAGAACAAGAGATTCAACAGGAGACTGCAAACTGCACTGTTTGTAGTTCAGAGGCATTGGATTTTTTTCTTTTTTGGAAACGGTGTTGCCACTGTGTCTTTCAATCTTCACTTTTCTAAAGGTATAAAGTCAGATTAAAAAAAATCCAACAAAAATGTAATTTATGACACAGCAAAGCCTATTTTAGCTGGTAGAACCCACTCACTCCTTCCACTTCACCCCTCATTAGAGCCCTTTGCTTCAGGAAGGACATGGCAGTGGTATCTGCCATCTGTATGAACCAGTAAGTCATTGCATATGGCTCATGTAAAGTTCCTGGCTTTTTGTTTTTACAGTTTTTTGGAAGATTCAGATTTGTTACCAATGCTGCTGAATACAAGCAGCTTCTATATAAATTTGTCCCCAAAATGAAAACAGGGAGATTCATCATTAAAGACAAGTCCTAAATCTCATTGACTGTCAAAGACTTTATTCGAGTGGAAAACTGGGAACTGAGAAACCATTAGCCAGTTGTGCACTCTGGAAAGAAATCTGATTGATTTTGAGTAATGATTTCCAATAGGAACAGTGCTCTTCTCTTGCTGTGCTTCCTCCTCCTGACCTCTTCTGTTTTTTGCCCTGCAAACTGCCTTAGCTATTCATCCTTTACAATCAGAAATGTGTCACGCACTTCTAGGCCCTGCCAGGATTCAGTGGTTTGGGGAATGTTTTCTGCTTCTTCCCCAGGGAACTCTGCCCCAGCAGGGCTATGCCATGCCTTGTGCCTGGGCTGAGGGGATGAAAGGCTTCTGCATTAGCCACAGGGTGCTGTGCCAGGCCCTGCCCAGCTGTCCCAGTTCAGCAGGTGGGACCAGTTTATCACTGTGTGGGGGAGACAAAAAGCTGTGTATTCTACACCCTCTATTCATTGCCCAGGAACTGTTCCCAATGGTCCATTGGCAGCAGCTGCCCAGGGCACACCTGAGCCCTCAGGCTGGGAGCTGGCTGGGAAAGAAGCCTGGCAGAGGAGCTGGGAGAACTGCCCTCCAGGGAGTCCTTGGCACCTCCACACCCACCTGAGGGGTCATGTCTGCTCATGGGCCAGCAACGATTCTAAAACACCCCCTGACTCCCAGAGTCAGATCACCCAGTGTGGAATTCCCTGCCCTGGGGCAGGTACTGGGAGTTCTCACCTGCACCTGAGGGGAGAGAATCTTGGCCTTTGGGGACTTTGGGGACAACTTGTCAGATCCAGAGGAGGAGCAGAACCTGGACATGAGGAGACCACCACTCTCAACCAGACTGTGCCATCGTCTGCACCAACAGGTTTTTCCCTTTCTTTTACTTTGGACTTGAGAGAACCACGTGGGCCTCAGCACAGGGGCCAACAAACCCCACTGTGTTTGTGCCCCAGGGGGCTGGGTTATATTTCTGGGTTTTGTGGGTTAAAACCAATTTCTCTTTGTGCCATTGCATTTCTTGTAATATTGCTATTAAATTGTAACTCTGACTTATAATCTCTCTTGTGTTGGGTTTGTTTCTCCTGCTGGTTTACCTTTAAACCAGCACACCAGCCCAGGGGGTGCAGGTTCTTGAACCTCACACACCGAATGCACCACTAAATTAATGTAGTGCTACATAGTGCAGCCAAAGGCATTAAAGTTTTAAGGATGCAATTGATTATATGTGGTTCAACTCCCAGACACACTGGTCAGGATAGATGGCAAGAGTCACACCATGGCATAGTGATGCATGTCAGCAGGCTCCCAGTTTTACTGCATGGAGCACCTGACAGTGGCTTTTAAGCTACCAATAAACTACCCTAACACACTGCAAGAAGTGGGAAGGGAAAGGAACTGCAAAGCCAGTAGTCACATGTAAAATAAAAGGCTAAGCCAACTACATTACAGCTTGTCTGCTGCCAACACAAAATAATTTCTATCTTTTGGGGTTGAAATAACATGATGGCTGCAATTGCTAAGTAAGGAAATACATCCTCCAACAGCTTCTTTTTCCAGGCTAAAAGGAGCTTCCATAATGCAAATCTACTTTTAGATTGGAATGTTCCTTATCTTACCTGAAATTACTGTCATCTTCGAGCACTAATTATCCACTGATAATTAGGATTACTGAGGAGAAACATTCTGAGGATTCTGAGGATTACTGTAGGAGAAACATTCCTATCAACAGCTAAGAAAGCCACCATTCAGAACCGTATGTTGAACTCAAAATCAAAGTGGTGAGACACTAAACAGGTTTCCCAGAGAAGCTGTGGCTGCCCCATCCCTGGAAGTGGCCAAGGCCAGGGTGGATGGGGCTTGGCGCAACCTGGGCTGGTGGGAGGTGTCCCTGCAGGGGACAGGGGGTAGGAACGAGGTGTCCTTTAAGGTCTCTTCCAAACCAAACTGTTCTATGATTCTCTAAAATATCATTGTATCTTATTTGACATTGCTTTTCCCATCCTGGCCCTTAGTTGTATTTTCCACTCTTTTTGTTTGTTTGCTTATTTTGTAGTCACTTCACAAAATGTGTGATACCTAGCAGAATTTCATTGACACAAACTATTTCACTGACTGCCTGAATTCACGAGATGTGAAACACTTTCTCATTTTGAAAATATGGAAAATTTTACTGAAAACGATATTATCACAGAGGAAAAGCAAGCTTTGCTAAAAATTACTATTAAAACATTTCTGTTAGTTCTAGAAACAATGATAGCAGCTTAAATTCCTCTCATCTTTCTTAAAAGCACCTGAAGGAAGAAAAAGTAGCTATGTAAAAAATTTCTGATAAACTCACCCCCTACAGCAGACTAATGCAACATTTTAGAGGTGTGGCATAAGTGTGAGAAAAGAAAGGAAGACAGTTTAAAAAGAGATGAGTAGGGCTGAGTATCTCTTTATCCTGGGGGAAGAATAACAGATGTAGAAGTTTATTTTGTATGTTGCTTTGAAATTTATTTTAACTAGGTATGTTTGTTTAGAATTGACCAAAAAAAATCCCAGCAACGTGAATTTCTACTTTCAAATACGGCAGATCAATAATAAATCACACATTATTTACAATTATAACCATTTCTTTAACTACTTTGGGGGTTCCTACCAATAGTCGCAATGTGTCTGCTGCACAGTGCATTAAGAGATGGATGTTATCTATGACTAATGCTCATAGGGAAAACTTGATACAGCAATAATACTTTAATTATAATTCTTTTATGCTGTACCATTCTAAAAAATAAATCCCTGACACCTACACGATTACCAGGTAAACAGATGTATCTAAGAACATACTGACGCATCTAAAAATTAATCCTGGGATATTTCAGGTCACAGTAGACACTTTATAACTAACCCAATTCATAAGTCTCAAAGAAAGTGAGCCCTACAACTCTATTTTACCTCTTGGAACATGTGGATATTGGCACATATTCCTCTTTATATCATAATTTTAGAAGGATATTGTTATGTATCACTACAGAGAAGAGCAACAAGGCTGGTGAAGGGACTGGAGCACAAGTGCTGTGGGGAGAGGCTGAGGGAGCTGGGGGTGTTTAGCCTGGAGAAGAGGAGGCTCAGAGGTGACCTCATCACTGTCTAGAACTGCCTGAAGGGAAGTTGTGGCCAGGTGGGGGTTGGTCTCTTCTCCCAGGCACTCAGCAATAGGACAAGGGGGCACGATGGGCTCAAGCTCTGCCAGGGGAAATTGAAGTTGGAGAGCAGAAAAAATTCTTTCCAGAGAGAGTGCTCAGGCATTGGACTGGGCTGCCCAGAGAGGGGGTGGATTCCGTATCCCTGAAGGTTTTTAACCTGAGATTGGCCGTGGCACTGAGTGCCATGATCTGGTAAAGGGACTGGAGTTGGACCAAGGGTTGGACTTGATGATCTCGGAGGCCTTTTCCAACCCAATCCATTCTGATTCTGAGATGTGACATGGAAGAGGTCAGTGCACCTCTGAGGTAACCCTCAAAACCCAGAGATTCAAGGTTTGGACTCAGTGTGAAGCTTGGTGATCTCTGCACAGTTATATTTGCTTTGTAATTTAAGGCCTGGTCACCTATCAAAAGGTGTGACTGTTGCAGAACAGGCAGTGCTGCTCTTCTAGCAACAGGCAGGCTTGTTTCAAGACCATCAGAGGAATGACACATGCACAGCCACTACAGGGCAGGCTTCACAAAACCAAGGGATGCACACTGCAGTGACCCTCAAAATCAGCCAGGAAGAAAGTCTGAAAACAGCTTAAACCTCACTCGGGGTTGGGTTGAGAAAACACCCAGTTAAACAACAACATTTCCAGGAAGAACTGGAGAACTTTGCAAGGTGTGTACCTAACTGGTATAGAAGAGCCTGGAAATGACAAGATGTTTGCCGTGTCACAGGCAAGAGTGAAAGTTGGCTAATACTGATTTGGAAGGGCTCATTTGCACGTATATAAGCATAAAAAACCCTCGATAAAGTGTCATGTTTAAAACCTGTGAGTAAAAATTACTTCTTATGTCATTGGCAGCCAGGGTGATAAATCTCTGCCTGCTGCTCTGAAAGGGTACCCAGAATTAGCCCCAGCATTCTCCAACAAAGCACAGAACCTTTAAGGAAGGCCAGAATACTGCAGGAAGCTCTTGCTCAAAGACACCTGAAGTCAGTCAGCCACAAAGGAAGCCCAACAGATGTCTCACACACAAGCTATACTGAAAACCGACTGAGGGGCTTGAAAACAATGCTTCAGGAACACAGAAGTCCTTCAAATCTATCCTTTTGGGAGAGGGAAGGAGGAAAAACATGCCTTGGAAAGCTCACCTTGGTGCAGCCCTCTGGACTCACTGAATGCACTTTCCTGTCTAACCTCTGCTGCCCACAGGCACACACTCCTGGGAGGGAGTTTTGTTCTCTCTCTTGGACTACAGAATTCGGAAGTCAGGGGATGCTGAATGGAACACCGAGACAACTGCTGTGATTTGTGGAGGGCAGGAAGGACAACAGCACTGATGGAGCACAATGGGCCATGTCCCTGCTCCCCACTGTGCTTAATGGTGTGGAGAAGTGGTCTGCTGGCTGGTAGGCACAGTCCTGGCCCTGAGAATACTTGCAGGAGAGATTGGCAGGCAGAAGCAGCTCTGGGAGCCTTTGTTATTGTCCAGCTTACTCTTTCCTGAGCTCCTCCAGCTTGCACAATCTGTGTAGCCTCTGGGAAGGCAGCTTTAGGATTGGCTTACTTGATGGGAAAAGCTGCTCTTCTTGATGCATATGATGCAAAGTAATGTGAAAATGACTGACAGCTAGGGGAGAAGAGGAGAGAAAATTGAGTTAAGTTGGGTATTGTGGGAAGCAGCAGAAGGGAAAAGAGAAAAAAAAGGAAAATTCCTCATTATCACAGCACCTGTGTAGTGGTGGAGGTAAGAGTTACTGGGTTTTATAACAATAATCATTATTAAAATCAGTTAAGTTGACACAAGTTCATGATGGCATAAATATCACCCCAGTGATTACTGGATGTTTTTCTTCAAAACTGTATCTTCCCCAAAGAGAAGATAATTAATAAGTTTAGGAGTCTTCCAGCCTACTCCCCCTTCACATTTGTGAAGAGTTAATATGTATGGCCAAACTTCGTGAACGAAGATTTGGGAAGGGCTTTCCCCAGGTGGGTGTGCCCTTCCAGCCTGCGCAGTGGATGTTTTAGGAGAGGCACAGTGTGTGCAGAACTGGCCCCACCGTTTAAGTCCCAAGGTCCATCTGCCACGGCTGAGCGAGCTTGGACAGTGACAGTGAAGCCCTCAGGACTGTCTACAGCACCCGGTACTAACCGAGGCTGACCCTGCTGAGCATCCGAGATCTGATGGGATCGGATGGCAGGGAGGCATTGAACTGCCCTCCCTGGTACGTTCCCCACCTAACCGGGGCTGACTCTGCTGAGCATCTGAGATCTGACAGGATCGGATGGCAGGGAGGCATTGAACTGCCCTCCCTGGTACGTCCCCACGGAGACTCGAACTCACGACCTTGTGATCAGAGTCCGGAGTGCTCACCATTACACCCCGGGACCGCCCCTTGAAGAGTTAATATAATGTGAATATAAACCCCAGGGCCTAGTCCTCTCTGCACTTCCACTGATACACTATGATCCTCATGTACACATTTAAGGGGAGCCAGAACTTGCCTGCCAGCTTCTCATTTCCTTCTCCCTCACACTATGGAGTCAGTTGCAATTTTTATTGAATGATGCAGAGTGCAATGTCCCAGGCAAAAGTGCACTGATGCTTTCGTGCTTTCTTAGTTCAAGTCTGAAAACAAGAGAAAAAGCTGTAATTGAATCCATCAGCCTTTTTTGTATTGAAACAAAAGTTAGCACCCAGAGAAACTCCCTTCCACTAGAAAAATGAACTCAAAATTTGGAGTCTCTCACTTTTTTG
This sequence comes from Pithys albifrons albifrons, assembly GCF_047495875.1. Taxonomy (NCBI): domain Eukaryota; kingdom Metazoa; phylum Chordata; class Aves; order Passeriformes; family Thamnophilidae; genus Pithys; species Pithys albifrons. Next base: position 53,814,620 of record NC_092464.1, read on the forward strand.
CTTTAGGAGAAGGTACATGCCCAAGAGAGCCATCCCATTTCAGGTTATATCTTAGTTTATCTTCAGCAGACTGTTAGGTTCTGGACCACTTGCTTGGAAAGATGAAATCTTGAGGAAAAGAAAAAAAAGGGAGGCATAAATTATAACACCTTGAAGACATGATAAAACTGGAGATAGCGATATATGTATCAAGGAGGTAAGAGCTTATTTGAACAAACTCCAGCTGTGTCTTATTCTTAGTGATGAGTAAAAGACCCTTCTCCTGAGCTCCAGAAGGCATGCTAGAAAGCACTAGTTGCTGCTATTTGGAAAGTTTTACAAGTGTCTCATAAGAATATGCCATGCCTGCATTCAGCCTGAAGGAACTGCCATCATTAGTAAGCAGGTTGTGCTGTATTTGCCTCCTGCTGCATGTGTGGATGCAGCTCTGTGGAACAAAGGAGGGAAGGACAGGGAATGACAAACACAGTAAGTTGTCTGTCAGTCAATACAGAAACCTTTTCTTCCAGAACAAAAACAAATGGTGGATTTTTTGTTTGTTTGTTTAAATTCAGATCTTTTGCAGTTACTAATACCAGACTGGTGCCACAGCACACTCGGTTTGATGTAGCATTTTAACACCAGTATTTTAACAAGTTCTGCATGAACTGTGATGCTCTAAAACAAAAAATTATCCCCTCAAAACCCCTTATTTGCTAGTGGGACTAATTTCAGTGTCTGTCCCTTGGAAATCCTAGAACTCAAACCACTCACTCTTTATAGAAGGCTGCTCAGGGTCATCTTTGCAGAAGATCTGCAAGTCAAGATGGGTCATGACGGGTCAAACTTTGAATGTATTTCCTGCTTTGAGAACACCCAGTAGGTCTCTCTATCCTTCCTCAGGGATATGGGCTTCAAACAGTACAAGTCTTCAGGCCAGTTGAGTACATTCACTATCATGTCCAGGGACAACTGCAACTTCAAGACACATGCATAGTCACCTTCAGGGTAAATTCCTACCTAATTTAGACCTTATCTGGCCAGTCTAGTTCACTGCTCATTTCTGCAGGCTACAATTCAGAGAGGGACTGAATCATGTGCTAAGGTAAGTCCACGCAGGCATGTCACTGTTGTCATAGAAACCTCAGCACCCAGCCTGTGCTGTGCTGAATCCAAGTCCAAAGAATTCCCTTTAAAACCTCTGCCCATATAACATGATGGGAAAAGGACAAATTTGCAACCTCCCACAATAACATCTAGACCCCTACAGTGCCTCTACAGTGCAAGTAAACTAAGCCAAAACAGCCTAGCAAGCTCCTTCTACTTATAAATTAATCTCTTTATTTATAACCTTAATCATAGTAAGACACATCAATAATAACATAGTATGAAAACTCTTTTCTCCCCAAAGTGTTTTTTCTTATAATAATCACGGTAATTTTCATTCTCGCTTGATTAAATGAAGGTTGTTTGCTTCACTTACATATGCCTTGCCTGAGCCAAGCTGGCTTTACATGTTGGCATGCACAGAACTCCAAAACCAAAAGACCTTTGCCAAGATCTAGTGTTCAAAAAGCACTGAGTCTTGACACTGTGCAGACTCCTCCATTTTTGTTGCAGCTTTGTTATGGACAAGGGAAGGTTTTTAACTTGTCACATTAAACTGAAATTGGGTTAATGTGACCCTAGTGACATCAAGCCAATTTTAGGAACACATGAAAGTTCTGTGCTGCTTTTCAAAAAGTAGTACAAGCAACAGTTACCTTTTCCCCAGTCTCTCAAACAAATACACCCCTCCACTACTAAAACTAGAGATGTATGCATAGAAATTCATCCTATGAAGCATTCAAGACATTCTGACGGCTGCAATTTATCAACATAAATTACTGTACTTCACAGCAAAGCTTCTGTCATAAGAAAACACCATGTGCCCTAAATTGCCTGCTGCCCTCTTCAATAATCAGCCTAGTTTTTAAGATCTAGAGATTTGCTGATAAAGGACACTTCAGTGCATACAGCAACAAAAAAAAATGAGTTTCATACACATGACTGGAAATGTCCACACACTGCTCTATTAATCTTTAGATTGGGGTCATTTGTCTCTTGAGATGTGGTAATAGATTACTTGGAGAGAAAGTGGGGAAGAGCACCCCTACAGAGGCCTGCTGAATACTAAGCAAGCTCTCCTCCTTCTTTTTTGCTTTAATCCTAACAGGTATCTAATGGTCAAAGCCACTGTTAACTCTGTACCAACCAACACTGATGCAGAAAGAGCACGGGATGTGTTAGCAATGTCAGTCTGCCCCTGCATCTTCTCAGGCAGCCTGTGCTGTGAGACCCACTACTCCTCTTCTCTGCCTGATCACAACCTACTTTGCTGGTTCCAGCATCATCACATACCTGCCCAAGGGGCTCTCAAATCCCCTACCCAACCTCCTTTGCAGTCCTCTTTTTGTTTTCTCTGGGCTGGAAAAGCAGTGTGAGCCCTTGTCTTTTCTCCTGTGGAGATTGGGTATCTAAGTTACAGCATACAGAAACAACTTTCATTCCTCAGTCCCACTGGATGAGTCTCAGCATGGTCCCAGACCTTGAGCTCCACATGTTAATGTTCTTTTCTTTCAGGACATTTAAACCTCCATAAGGAAAAACATACCTGAAAGTGCCTGGGAGGAAATTATGAAGGCAAGTGGCCTCATGTTCTTTCAGCACCTTTGTCAGTCCTGATTTTTATAGTTTCCTTCCCATGTGGACTCTGAAAACTGTGATTAGCAGCAGCACAGGAAATTCCCACTACTGTGTTCAGGGGCACAACTCTCCACTCACAGAGCAGAAATCAGGACTGGGAACAGATATCAGTGGAGTGTCCCTGGTGCAAATGACCAAGAATGGTCTTTGCTCGTGAGGGCACAGTCCTTGATCCTTGCAGCACGTGCTGGGTTCCTCCTCTTTCACCACTTCATTCTGCAACCCAGGGGATGGTCTGTCAGGGTGGAGGAGAAGCACATTGTGCTTCACCACTCCCACATCAGCTGCACTGCCTGTGGGGGCTGTGTCTGTAGGCAAAAGCTTCTGTAGTCCCAAGATGCTGCATGGAACGGCAGCACCCAGCCTGCCTCCTGGGCAGCCCAGGAACCCAGCACAGGCAAGGACACTTCTCTGGTCTGATGACACCACTGCTCTGCATCTCTGCAGTCCTCTGGTGTGCTTGCACCTCCAGAAAGCCTCAAAATGAAGCTCTTTTGATATACTTCTCTCTGCTCACGGTAACCTTGAAACACCTTCTCCTGTATAACACAGTGTGTACCAGCAATGCTGAGGTTCAAAGTTCCTGTTAGGATTTTCAAGTTTGTCAGGGAGCACACAGCTTTTAAATGACTTCATGTCTTAAGAGTTATAGCCTCTTCATTATCAGTTAGGAAAAACTATGAAAATGGTGGGCACATTTTGAGTTTTTTTGGACAACACAGGCTAGACTTGATTGAGAGAGAAGAAAGGTATTTCTACAAGGAATAAGTTAAAGTATTACCAGGTAGTCCCATATAAAGTGGGCCAGTATAATATTAACCAGTTCTAATATATTCTGTAATGGCCCTGTTCTGTTCCAGTCTTGAATCCCTAAATGTCACTTTTCCCATGAGAGACTTTTAAAGAGCCTCATTGATATTAATGAAATCTGCTGCTCACAGCCAGCAAGCCCCCACCAGCACGGGACATTTGAGCTTCAGAAGGGGAGATGCTTCTATTATCACAGACAATGTGAATTCTGCCTCCCCACACTCTGGGAGCACCACCCAAACTGCACAGCAGGGACAACTTGCTCACTGTTGCTCTTGCTGTTTTAGATGCCACATACATTGCTTTGCAGAACCTTCCTCCTCCTTTTCATGTTTTTTCCAAGTCCCCTAATTTCATGGGGGTAAAAGAACTTAACTTTGCTTCTTGGGAGAAGCTGCACAAGTGAATGATAGCAGTTCTTACTGCAAGCACCTTGCAAAGCTACACACTGAGAAAGAGCCACCACATGCTGGTCCTACCTGGATGCTAAACCACAGCAGATTTTGGCTGCCAGAAGTGGTGTTGAATAGCTGCACACAAACCTTGAAGCATCAGCTTTGAAAGTTTTTTTTACACTTAAGAAGGTCATAATTTTTGTTCCCATGTCACTGCACAGAGAGAAAAAAAAACCATCGGGGCACTCAGTGACATTATGGGGGACAGGATGAAGGTGAAATGACAGGGCTTACTTCTTCATTAACTCAAAGCATCTGGCACTTTGTTAATATTCCAGTATACCCTACTCTCAGAGAATTGTGAAGGCAGCAATGATTAAAGCCAGTTCCAACTGAGGAAAATGCATGTTACACTGACCTCAAAAGTGTAATTCAAAATTTATGCTGCTGAATGGTCTACACTCTAATAGGAGGAACCATCTGTGTAGACACAGATCCAGCACATGCACAGTCTCAGCAGAGCCACCCCAGACTTATTGTCAGCACAACAGGGAACAAAAGATGATGGTCCACTGTCAATCCCTGCTGCCAAAAAAGTAATTTCAAGTGAAGCTGATGACCCAGGAGGTAAAAAGTTACTGAACCCAGTCCTCAGAGAGGCCACTGACCTGACCCAGGCAGCTGTAACAGCTCAAAGAAGCCACCTCAGGCTGCTCAGGGCGGTTTTGCTGTAAATAGACAGCTGTGAACGCAGGAGACTGCAGTGGCTTCCTGCCAAAAATCTGCATTTTAATAACTTTGTAATTGCATATTTTTGCAATCTGTTGACTCTGACTTATTTTAAGAACATCTAAGGAATAAAACAGTATCACCACCAGATTTTCTGGTGCTTTAAATTTCACAATGAAGTTTGCAACAACTCAGTAATTACTGTGAATAATTCATAATAAGGATGATAATGATGTGACATATTTTAGTGAAGCCCTGAAATTTAGGATGCTGAAGTGATAAAAACAAAATCAAAACTAAATTCAATAGTAAATATTAGAAGGGAAATAATTAAATTCCATAATTAAAAAAACAGATTGCAAATCCAGTCTGGGTGGTGGTGTTGCTGTCAAGCTCATGTAATTTCATTAGAAGTGATTTGCTTTAAAGATGAAGCATAATTTTAATGCAAACGGCTGTGATCCTGCAAATGCCAGCACCCACAGGCACAGCCATGCATATGAGTAGTCTCACTGCACAATGGGACAACTTGTGTGAAACTACTTGCAAGACTGGGGCTCCAGTCACAGTTTGCACAACAAAACACTTGAAAAAATTATCCATCTTAATAAAAATAAAGTGGAATTAAATCCACTTTTACTTGGTCACACTTTTTAGGTTAGTGCTACAAACAGTATATTGCATAAGGGATATTGGCAAAGTCCCTTAGCTTAAAGAAACTGAGTCAAGCATGTTTTGGCTCACCTTGCCATCATCCAAAGTTCTGAAGCTGTGATCACTCAAGCAGACTCCCAGGGAAAGCCACAAGAGACCTAAATGCAGCATTTCCTTCATGTACTAATCAAGTTGGAGAGATCTTGAAAAGCTTGTTTCACTTGAAATTGAAATAATGGGCTTTTTACACCTTCCCTCTACACAGATTCACTGACTGGACATTCAAAGTCAACCACTTGAACTCTAGTGCTCAAACAGAATAATAACATAAGTTCAGGTTAATAATTGTAATGCTTTCCAATTTTAAGTCAACATTTGAACAATGGCAAGCGTGTTGTTCCCTTTCATGACTAGAAGAACAGAAGCCCAGTTCTCTCACCCTTCCTTCCAATGAGGCAGCAGGCTGAAATTAAAGTTAAGACTGAAATTAAAATTAAGGCTGAAATTAAAATTAAGTCTCTACTTTCCAACACTACTGTCTAAGGAACCAGCTCATAATAAAGCAGGTGAATAGTTACACCCTACTGTGTACAACTCTGAAGGTCGATGAGGCTGAATGGGCAGTGACCAACTGCTTTTCTTTCCTGCTCGTGATGGGCAGCAACAGCAGCCCTTTGTGGGCAGGTGAATTTGCCCCAGGAAACCCAGGGAAGGGCAGTGACAGACTGCCAGAGACATGACTGAAGGTATAGCTGTGCCAGTCCAGCCCAAGAGGTGGAAGGCTTTTTATCTTCACTCACAAGTTATCATTCCTTGTCATTAGAGCTTATTTCCTCAGTAAAGGTGCATGTGTTTGCCAGCAAGGGAGGAAAAGTGCTGGATGACAGAACCTGCTGACAGAATCTGGTGACAGATTTGCCACGTGTCATGATATACTGATGTGGTTTTCATCATGCTTTCAAAAGGAAATGCAGTGTGTTCACCTAATCCTGAAGAATGTAAAAATTCAAGGAGGTTTGCTTTTTTTTAATTATCCTGAATATTTAGCAATGACCTTCTTGACAGCTTCTGCAATTATTTAGTTGCTTTTCTCATTAATTCTCTTCAATAGTCACTACACGTACCTTGTCCTCCAGTTTGAAACAGTCTCATGTAGCTCCAAAGAACATATGAATTTTTATCAATAATGAATGAAATATTCAGGGAGAATACACTAGACTTGCAAGTATTTAATGCTGGTCATTAAATACAGCAGAACAAGAGCCTAGAAAGATGGCTGTCGTCACAGAAAAGACAGATCTGGGGTACATGTGGGACGCAAAGTTCCCCCACTTTCCCAATGCCACAACTTTTCTAGTGGCAAGGGAAACATTGCAGTGTTTTCATCTCCTTATCAGCTCCAAGAAGCAAAGTGAAGAGCTTTATTGACTTAGAAATGTAAAGTAACAGACAGTGAAAGAGCCTTCTTGAAACATCCTCCATCACTCATCCACTGAGAAACCTTCATCACCAGGCAGCAATAGCAACACTTTCTAGCAGAGGATTCTAGTGGCTGCTTCAAGACTCAGCAATGGCATAGGAGGAAAGTAACATTTAATTTTACTTCTTTATTGGTAGGTGGGAAGGATGGGAATGTAACAAATGACCCCTGACATAAGGCATTTCATGGAGAATTGACCAGTTGGGATTAATGGCCCTTGGCTGAATTTGGGCTGTAAAATTTTTCAGCCAGCCATTAATTTTCAGGAAATGTTCTGTTCCTCAGTCATTATTACTTAAATACAAACATATATTGTATATATGGCCAAATCAAATTATGGCTAGAATTTTGTCAAGCACAGATAAGGGTGTAAATTCACTGTGTTATTAAAGCTTTCTGTTTTATGCTCAGATAACTATAGTTTGGTAGTGGGAATGACTATTACACATGCTCAGGGAAAACACCCTTGCTTTGTCCTTGTGTAAAGTGGTCGTGGGATTAGAAGCCAGGATAACTAATTAAAAAAAAATCAACATCAATTACCTCAATCTTTTTATGATCATGAAGAAAGGTAGTGTACATACAGGCACAGATGTTCACTGTAATTACATCCAGTGATATGTGCACTTACCACACAAAAATATATACAGTGTATTAAACACATCGAGGGTGGGGTGGCATTTTTGCCATCAATTTGTGCTGACTGCATTAATTGTGTGTGAAAGCTGTAAGTGCATGGTGCAGATCACCCTAAAGAAAGGCTAATAAAACTCTCCTATCACACTTATGTTTCTAGGGTTTTGCTGCAAACTGCAGGATCTGTTTATAAAAAGGGATTTAACAAAACTTTATGGAAACTATGGCTTGCAAGCCTGAGTCTGTACTTCAGCTGCCATCAGTGACAACATACAGTGATTTGGGAAAGACTATAATATAACCAACACAATTTTAAATGATTGAGAACAGATCTTCCATAGAAGTGCCTTGACTTGAAAGTCTAACAGTAAGGCCTGGACCCATGATAGGTGCAGTATTATTTTATCAATACAGAGAGGAAATTTATAAGCTTACCAGAGATTACAAAGATAGAGCCAAGATGGTCCACAAATATCTGACATGAAAATCTTGAATGCTTTCTAGATATACAGCAGTGATGTTACTTCATGTCTGGAGGTGCTTCACCTTTATGAGATGCACTGTTTGCCTCCTACCCAGTCAGGACATATCCTTGGGTGCGGCCCTGCAGAGGCCACCTGGTTTTGAGGTGACAAAGCCAAGAAAGGAACAGGGAACCTCCACTCACCCAGCACTGGGAACTAATGTCATGCCCTGCCTCAGACTTAAGAGATGGGCTGATTCCAATGGGATGAAGTTCAACAAGGTCAAGTGTTGGGTCCTGCCCTTTGGCCACCCCAACCCCCTGCAGCGCTCCAGGCTGGGCACAGAGTGGCTGGAGAGCAGCCAGGCAGAAAGGGACCTGGGGGGACTGAGGGACAGGAAGCTCAACAGGAGCCAAGAGTGTGCCCAGGTGGTCAAGAAGGCCAATGGGATCCTGGCCTGGATCCAAACTAGCGCGGCCAGCAGGCCCAGGGCAGTGACCCTTCCCCTGGACTCTGCCTTGGGGAGGCCACACCTTGAGTGTTGTGTTCAGTTCTGGGCCCCTCAGTTGAGGAAAGAGATTGAGGGGCTGGAGTGGGGCCGGAGAAGAGCAACGAGGCTGGAGAAGGGACTGGAGCACAAGTGCTGTGGGGAGAGGCTGAGGGAGCTGGGGGTGTTTAGCCTGGAGAAGAGGAGGCTCAGAGGTGACCTCAGCACTGTCGAGAACTACCTGAAGGGAAGTTCTGGCCAGGTGGGGGTTGGTCTCTTCTCCCAGGCACTCAGCAATAGGACAAGGGGGCACGGGCTCAAGCTCTGCCAGGGGAAATTGAAGTTGGAGAGCGGGAAGAAATTCTTTGCAGAGAGAGTAATCAGGTGTTAGAATGGGCTACCCAGAGAAGGGGTGGATTCCCCATCCCTGGAGGTTTTTAAGGTGAGATTGGCCATGGCACTGAGTGCCATGATCTGGTAAAGGGAGTGGAGTTGGACCAAGGGTTGGACTTGATGATCGCGGAGGTCTTTTCCAACCCAATCCATTCTATGATTCTATGATAAACCTGCACAGCAATCCCACACTGCCCCCGAGGCTGATGGCACGTCTGCATGCACAGCAGGGCAGCAGAACCCCTCGATGGCTGGTCCTGGGCTCTGCACTGCTTTCACAAACCACTTGCAGAACATGAAAGCTACTTTAAACCTTCTCCTTGCCTCCTGTACAGGCTGGTCAGCTCTTCCTTCCCCAGGCACCACATTCATCTCTCTCACCCTCCCTCTCCAACACCAAGAAGCACCTTCTCTTTCAGCAAAACACAGACCTGAGTATTCCCAGCTTCTCAGCACCTGCAGTTTGTCAGGTGAGAAGGAAGTCTCCCCAAAACACGTGCAGACAGGTGGGTTCTAGAAAGAGTTTCTGCTTTCCAAACCATTTGCTATTCCTAATGTCTCCCACAATGGTCCCACAAGGCATCATGCCTTGTTAGCTCTGGAGATTGCACAAAGACTTCCAAGCAGTGTGATATTAAAATGCTCTCAAAAGATGACAAAACCAGGACAGGGCCCAGTGTATTGTGAGCTTTATACTAACACACCATCAGTGAAATAATGACTTATTGCCTCCACACTTCATGGACACATTTGAAACAAAGGAAAATTAAAATTGCATGTACTGATTCACCTTGGCCTTCTTCAGCCTCGTGTTTAATGTAGTCACTGATATGCAAACCAATTTTATCGAGTCTCAAGAGATTATTCTGGCTGGTACTAATGACTGAGCTAAAAAAATCACGTTTGATCAGGCTCTGATGCTGAAGAGCTGCATATTGAGTTCCAAATTTGTATTTCCTGGCAACTGCCCATTTACTGCGAACACACAGAGATGACAAAAAAGGTGCTTTGTAAGGACAGAAAATTCATTCTCAAACCCTGCCCTGGGAATCCAACACACCACAGCTGAGAAAGCAGCCAAGATTTTCTTTCCTTTTTCATTCTTTGTATCCAAATGAACCTTTTTTTACATGCTGTGTTAACACATAAGAGAATCAGGAAGCAAATATTAATTTCTGCCATAAAATCAATGAGAAAATATTTTATGTTGCAATTTATGTAATCAGTACAGTAAGAACTGGTGAAAAATGCATATCCACCTTAAAAAGCAGAAACCCTGTAATGAAGGTTAATAGTAATTATTATGTTTAATTCACCAAACGGATGAAGCATAAGAGATCATATGCTGTGAAAGATACAACTCAAACAGTTTCAGAGCCCTAGAATAATATAAAAACAATAGAGCAGAAAAATATATTTGTGTGCCACGGATTTAAATTCTCTTCTGGGTAGAGAAAAGGCAGGAAAACACACTGAGGTGACATTGCCATGTTCTCTACGTGAACAAACACACTTAAGAAACAATTAGGCAAAAATAATCATACTTTGTTTTTTTCCACCAATCAGTATATCCTACCAGCATCACAGTGCTGTCAAAAATTAGTATTAATTAAAAAAATAACACCAATTTAAATCTTTTTAAAGGAAAACGCTTTTCCTAGCTGTGATGTCTGGTTAATGCAAATCCATTTCCTTCTCTTGCTCCTCTCTCCTTGCTTTATTTTGCTGTTATTCAATTCATTTTGCAAGACTGAGAGCCTTTAGAGGCAGGTGTTGTGCATGTGCTGTATGTTCATACACTCTGCTTTAAGACTTGCTTACAGCTTCTAAACATCACAGCAGTGACTGAAAAATGAGATTTCATCAGCTTAGAAATAGGACCCATGAGATGCAACAGACATTCCAATGCACAGTTTGATTTTAAAAGTAAGAATCCAAAACTTTCAAAAACTTCAGCAGTAAACTGTGCTAAGCAAACTAAGGATGGATTAAGGAGTGATATTTCTAGGATTTGGGGGTATTTTATCTGTAATGGTTATCAAACATGGTTATCAGAGGGAATGTGTTAATTATCTCTGGAAAAACAGGACACTTACTACAGGGCATGTAAACATTTTGGTCATGACAGCACAGAAAATGCACAGTTGGGGAAAAACTCCTAATACCTTTTGCAATTTAAAACCACTGTACTCATATTTGCCACGTCAGCCAGGACTCCTCTAACTTCCTTATGCACGTGAAAAGTAATGTCAGATGTCAGACACTAAGAAGCAATTACCAGTGTCCCCTATGCTTGTAATTAATGCATTTTAGCTTAAATTAAAAAAAATAAGTATTTAATTATGTTTTCTACAAAGAAAACCCAGCAGGCAGCTGAAGAAGAGCTATATCAAGATATCCTCTCATAGTTTTCAAAGTTTTTTGGCCTAGGTTATAAAATAACTAAAGATGGTGGAGGAAAAGAATCTGCTCATAATGCTTTGAACGGTATCATGATGTTACCAGCTTGAGATGATCAGCTACTCATTTAATACAGTGCTGGAGTAATTTTTCCTATGTCAGTCCTCAGACATGGGGATTTTGCACATATTTTTATTTCACAAAACAAACCAAAATCACAGTTAGCAGAATCATTTAATCCCTTTCAACCAATGCTGGCAAGAATTATTTGCCTCCTTTTTACTCATCCATTAAGATGTAATTTAAAACACTTGCAGAGGAGCTATTTTTATTTCCTTTTCCTGCCTCTTTGATACTGAGGTGATTTTTTCAGGCCCTTGAATTATGATTCTGTGAGTGGTTTTGCCTTTGGAATGTTTTGAATGGGCTTGGAATGGCAGGGAGGAATTTCAGGGCAAAACCTACAGTGAGATGCAGCAGCCAGAAGGGTTAATATGTTCCTCAGAACAGCAAAGATGGATTGCTGCTTGCTACTAGCACTGTGATCCACTTAGGTGAGGCATAAAAAAATATGAAATTTTGCTCCTTCTGCTTTCTGATGTCTTTCATTGCTCTTTATGTAGGAAAGTAAATAGCTGATGCTGGCCCAGCACCTGGGCAGTCACTGCCCTGCTCATAAATCAGGATAAAGCAAACATCACTTTCTCCACAGTGCAATCAGGACACAAGTTCCCAGCTGATGGTGCTTTCAGCTGCCAGGTTTCCATATTTATCTTGTCTTTTGGAAATCAATCCTACGCAATGGGAACGTGGAGAGTTGGAAATGAAGGAGACAAACTTGCACAGTATCACTCCCCAAGTTTATCTTGTAAATCCATAAGGCATCTCTCATGCTCATGTAATGAGCATGTTATAAATAAAAAAGATAAAGAAAACATCCCTGCAAAGTAAAATCAACAACAAATCAAACACTTTCACCCTAGTAAATGCCAGGAAAATGCATGGAAAAGAGATCCCTTCCTTTTAAATATTTTAAGGCAATATATTTATGAGAGCATAACTCATTCAGTGAGTTTACTTCCAGTGTTTAAGAGAAAAAAGTTTTCCTCAAGACTCAAGCAATAATGGAAAAAAAACAGAAAAAAGTTATTTATAGTGGAACAAAGGGTTTGTCACATGGAATCAGATCTGTATAAATAAAGTTATTATATTAGGCCAGTATTAACTCAGTTGCAACTTCAGCTGTAATTGACAATAATGGCTTTAGAGTACATACAAATAATGTAAATTTTATATAAATACTGGCTATATAATTGTTAAACCAATCTATTTTCAAGGATGGTTTGCATCAATTAAGACAGGCTATTTAATTCCAAATGCTGAGATGGTTCAGCTGCCTTTTATGTGCCAAAAGGAAGATCTGGAGATAAGCAAAGTAATGACCTCAGGACTTCAACCAGTGTCAACAGACAAAAAAAAGAAATATTTTATAAAACTTTGATAAAGTTTCTAATATTGCTTTAGCTGTGTCTTATTTGCATTACTTGCTCTCACCCCACAAACAAGTACAATGCAAATGCATTTGAATAATGAAACATCCTCTAATAATCTCAAGAGTAAATAAAATTTTCTTTAGACATCTAATTTGATGTCTAAATAAGGATGATTCCAGAACTGCACACAATAACCCCACCATTGCCTTGCACCTCAGGGGGACTGAGTTGCCTGACTTTAAACCTCTAAATCATATCTGAACTAGAAGCATCAAATGATTCTAAATAAGAGGGGAGAGGCCCTGAAAGAGGTTTCTGGAGGACACTTCTAGGCCATTTCTGATTCACTGCTGTGACCCTCTTGGAGATGGTGGATCATGAGCATATGGAAGTGGAAGGCCCAACAACAGTGACACAGAGAGGTATAAATAATTGTAGTGTCCACCTTGAAAGGGATTCTCTTCATATTTAAACAGACCTGAAACTTGTATTCCTGAGGAGAGGCCAGAATTAAAGAGAGGGACATTTTCTTCTCTAATGCAGCTCACACTTCTCAGGTTCAAGAGGATTCAGTTTGGGGCTGTGCACAGGGGCACATTTCTAGGGGAGCAAACCACTAAAGATCTCATGTTAAGAAAGACCAGCTGATGTTTGTTCCTGCCACCTCACCTGTAGATACTGCAGAGCAGAAAAGTGAAGAGACAGCCAAAACACAAGTGAAGTTTAAATGAGACTGGTGTGACTCATGACTGTAATAACCAGCTCACCTGGGGCATGTCTCCTACATGTAGGCAGGAGCTCCATCAAAGCAGCCTGGTACAAATGATGTGATTTTATAGAGAATGACTTAAGCTAACTCAGCCTGGTATGTGAACATTTTGTGTTGATCAAAACCTGAAAAGAAATCAATACAAAATGAAAACTCAACTGGTCAAGCTTTGAGTAGTGGCAGACCCTGACATTTAGACCTGAGCTCTGCAGGCAGACATCTCTTTTCAGGTACAGGCATGTCTCCACATCAAATGCTCATTTCCCCTGCTTGGCACAGCAGGCCTTTAAATGGACTGTCCCTTCCTTCCTTTGGACAGAAAAATAAATCAGGTTAGCTCAGCCCAGCAGCTGGGGCTGTTAAAGCTGCCTGGGTCTGCAGCAGGTCAGGAGGGGTCCAGGTGGGTGCCCGGCTGTGGCAGCAGCTGATGGTGCAGCAGCCTGGGGGAGGAGGATGAGGGAGCAGTGATGCACCTCTTCCCTTCCACAGCATCAGGTCTGCCCAGGGGCCATGGCAAGGGATGCAAGGAATTACATTGAGGGCTTAACATGCTAATCCATCATGATGGGAAACCCCCAAGACTTCTCCTTCCTTGTTTGCCTGTGGTGCCTACATAAACCAGAGCAGCCTTAATTCCTGTGCACACGATCCAGTTAAGTGCTTGGAGCACGTACATGACCTTTAGTGAAAAACTTTTTCCACAAGCACAGAAGTACCAGGAGCAGGGAGCTTCAGCTCAAACCAGCAGGCTGCTCCATATGCTCACCAGAGGTAAGTGCAGCCCTGAGTTTGGTATGTGAATCACGTAATTAATCCCACTATGCCTAGTGCTAATTATGTACAGATGATTTTAGGCAATAAAGCTCAAATGATAAAAAAAGGCCTTGTTAAAAAAATGACTAGAATATTTCCTACAATAAAGAGGTCTTTCAATACCCTTTATGTTTACATCAGACTGTCCTAGCAGCTCTTACTCTTTCCACCTCCTTTTCTCTTCTGCCCTCAACTATAGCTCACGGACCATTGGCTCTGCTTGGGTTAATGGGCTCTGGTTTTAGCCACCTCCTCACTTGTCAGGCAGAACTGAGCTACATCTTGGGGAGAACCGTACAAATACAAGTAAAGTAAACAAAACCTAAACTGCTTTCCTCTGTTTGTAAAAGCTTACATAGGATGGTGCAACAGGTATTATATTAAAACCTAAAATAAACAAATATAAGCTGTTCCTAGCACAGTTAATATGACATTACTTTCTGTGTAACCCAAGGATTGAAAAGAGAAGAAAAAACTCCCAAATATAAAACAGGTGATAGAACAAAATGGGCACTACACCCTGGTAAAAGTGAAGTTACTTACACTCAGAACCTAAAGCAATATTTGTACCCTTTCTCCTAGGTGATCAACAGGCAGGATGTATGTATGTATGTATGGCCAAACTTTGAGAATGAAGATTTGGGAAGGGCTGTCCCCATGTGCCCTTCCAGCCTGCGCAGTGGATTTCAGGTGAGGCTCAGCATGTGCAGAACTGGCCCCACCGTTTCAGTCCTGAGGTTCATCTGCCACGGCCGAGCGAGCTTGGACAGTGCCAGTGAAGTCCTCAGGACTAGAACCTACAGCACCCGGCATTTCCCAGGAGGTCTCCCAGCCAACTACTAATCCGGGGCTGACCCTGCTGAGCTTCCGAGATCTGACGGGATCGGATGTCAGGGAGGCATTTACCTGCCCTCAACAGGCAGTAATTATTTGTTCATTAGCTGCTCAGATCACTGTAAGCTGGTGATGGGTTCAGAAATGGCTGGGGAGTAGACAAAGAAATTTTTCTCCCAAGAAATCAATTTGGCTGCTTCAGGAAAACATGATGAATGTTTTCTTGGGATGCTGCCTGCACCAGAAGGCCAGCTATGTATTTAGACATTATTAATATAGAGTGCAGTCCTGCTATAAAACTCTCTGAGGTAAAGCCAGCTATGACAGAATTACCGACCTGTCAAACCTCACCAATTTGCTTTCTAACACTGAGACCATCCCACCCTTACCAAAGCTGCTGTTCCTCACCACTCCTGCCCTCTAATAGGCATGGGAAGGTGCACAGGGGCTTGTATTCCTTCTGCATGTGTCCATAAACTTGTGGAAACTTGAAAACACATCACAATCCAGAGTCAATTAGGTGCTGAACACATTCTTACATAAACACTTAAACTGCTCCAGGATGGGGGAGATGCTTCAGTTTTTCTCTTCAAATGAGAATCACTGTATTTGTCATACAAAAGTACTGCTTTGGAAATGGGTATTTGAATAGTTTTCTCTTTTTGGAGGGGACATTCCTACAGGTCTTATCTCATTGAAAGTCTACCTCAGGGCATAAGGACAATGTATGTTTACACCTTCTTAGCCAACAAGACATAAAGGTATACTGGGATCTAGAGATGTTAAGACTTCAGTGTGCATTTGTATGTATGCAAATATCCACTTATATAATGAAAATGATTCTAGAATATACCATTGTGCAAGCGCTTTCTGTTGTTAAAACAGAGAAAAACATTTTCCCCCATGAGAAAAGACATTACAGATGCCTATGGAAAAGTTTCTTCCTACTACAATATAAGACAATTTATTCTCAAGATGTCCACTGAGCAATAAAGCACAAGTAACCATAAAGTATTCAGCAACTTTTCTGCAGTTTGCTGTACTTCTTTCTCCAAGATGTTTTTATGTGTGTGCAAATGAGCACATATATTATCTGACTTGTCATTAGCTTATCTAAATCTTGACATGGAGTATAAATTGTTAATGATGTGCAAATAATACTGCAAGCACTGAGAACTGTCAAAAGTATGTAACAGGACTAAAAGTCAGCACAAAAAGGCAAACAGGAAAACTTTCTGTGGCACTTTCTTTCCTGCTATGAAAATGGTTCATTTTAACACCAGTTAAGGAATATTTACACAGCACTAAACAGGTGAAAGAGCAGAAAAATTCTCCTTTCACAACAGTACTTAGGGGGGAAAAACTAAGATTTCTTAAATGAATCCTGGAATAGTCAGTCCCAGTCCTTTCCTCATGGAAGAAACCTCCAAATTCTCATGTCTTTGAGCCCCACTGTTGGCAACTGATCTCTAAGTAGGATATTGCACTCCAGTGGCACCTTTGATTTTACAGTGCATTTAGTTTGTTCCCTTAAACAAGGGTTTGTTGTTTTGACTAATTTTTTTTTAATTAACTGCATGAGGAAGGGTCTAATTTGTAAGCACTGTTAAATACACACCAAGATCTGAAGAACAGCTGCTATTAGTCTACAGTTTGACAGGGACTACCCCTCTAATAAGGGAGTAAGAAAACCACATTCTGCAATGCCAAGGTGTATCCCAACAAAGAAGGAAGGATTGGAGAGGTATTGCCCAGCTTCTTTCTTGCAGCCCACCCTGGTGTTACAGCCTCTGAGATAAGCAGGAAGGTGTTGGTTTCCACTTTGAGTTGATGATGTATCAGCAGGAGAGGGCTGTTCTTTCCATCCAAACAAGAGAAGGCCCATCACACCCCTCACTGTGTCAGGCACACATGGGTACAGTCAGCACAGCTGCTCCTGAGATGCTGCAGTTTGAACATCACCTCTTGCTCAAAGCTGCATAAAATCAATGTCAAGCTCCTCCTGGCTTCAAGTAGTTACAGTGCAAACCCAAAGTCACCCTTTCTACCAAAGCAAGATACAACAACCTTTGTAGAGAATCCCTCATATACTCTGTGTAAATATGTGTGCCCTGGAAAGTTTATCCAACCTCTTTGTCTGAGGAAATATTTACTCTATGAACTGCATGTTTCAAAGTCACATTTCACATTCAACACATGCTCATACTTGAGCACATCTTATTAGCAACTCGTGGCACACCAGAGTCCTACATGCAGCAAAGCTGCCCTGTTTCCTTGAGACTTTGAGGCTTTGCATCAATTTTATAGCTCAGTGTGATGTCAAAGGGGTTTTTGCTTTCTGATTTTTTCATTTTTATAGATTTTAGAAGTACTTATAACAGCTTAAGTTCATTGTTTATATATCCTAACCCCTACCACAGATCAGTAGCTCAAATTCTTTTAGTTATTTAGACTCTCTTCAAGGTAAAGGGCTAAAGAATATCAGAAGGCCTGCAGAACAAGACATAAATATGAGGAAACAACCTTGGGACTCAGAACACTGGAAGATCTCCAAAAGCCCAAGAAAGAGGAAAATGAAGAAAAGAGGGTCCCAGTGACCCCAGACTCAAATCTTGAGGAGGTGTAACCAGGAGCTGGACCGAGAGATGCATGAACTGGGGATTGGGTGGACTGTATTATAGAGACTATAGAAACCAGTGTTCAGGGGTGGCACGAAGATGTCATCATGTATTCCTGTGGGCCTTCAGCCTGATATTAAAGAATCTACCTTTTTATCTTATCCCATATTAACTTGGCTCGGAGTCCTCTTTTTGGGGTCTCTCTCACGGCACCAGTGCCCTCTGATTGAGGTTTAACTTACTGTAGGAGCTCATGCAGAACATCACCTGCTTTTCAGCTGGAAGATTGCACATGAACAGTTTCTATTCAGTTTGCAGGAATGCTGGTTTGTAAAGCACACTGACCATCGGTGCTATTATGCCCTAAACTACGAGCCATTATTATTATTATGATAAAAATTTGCCTGTTAATATTTTATGGAAAAAAACCCCAACAAATCAAACACTTCTTATACTTGTCCATGGTTTTACAGAGTGGTACTCATGGGAGAAACACGAAGGTGAGAGCACAAAGCATGAGCCAAAGTAGGTGCCCTCAGGCCATGGTAAGTATACATGGAATGTGAGGAATATGAAAATAGATAGTTTCAAGTGCCAAAGTTTGAAGTCCTGCAGGTTAAATTAATTCAACCCCAAATTTCTGGTCCAGAATACTGTATTTGGAAAATCTGCTGATTCGGCAAGTTAGGATCTACCAAATGGTTGTTACACAAAATCAGTAATTAACCTGGAGGTACTAAACTTGCTTTGGCATTTGCTGCCATTCATGTGCAGACAGACACAGTGCATTGTTTCTGCCCCCTCCATGGAAGTGGACACGCTCAAGAAATTAGATTTAGTCACAGGACAGCTTTAGGGCGCAACATTTAATTTCAATTTAAAACTAGAATTTTGAAATTTTAAGGACGTACTTTGTCAAACAAGCATCTAAGAACGAGAAAACTCCAAGGAATCATGCAATGAACAGAGAAAAAAAATTGCATGTTGAAGAATACAAGGACATCTACTAGTCCTGACTAGAAATCAGGGTCATTGTATCACCTAAGTAAATTAAGGATTCTTTTTGGTCCAATTAACTTCAGAAAGTAAAAACTAGAACTCCTGCTGAAAAACCAGCAGAAAAGCAAGCGAGTAAAGCTAAAATTTCCAAGGCTCCTGAGCACCTTGAGGATGTGCCAAAACATGGAATACATGGAACAATATCATGTATGTTCCAGTCATGCCTGTAAAAATATCTCCAAAACACTCCACTTAATAGCAGTAGTCCTTCCAAAACAAACCAAAAGAATCTGCAAAACATAGAGAGAAAATGACAGTGAAGCAACAAAAAGGGGGCTAAAAATTGTTGGGAAAAACAAGGGTCACTCCCCTCCACATTTTTCATGTAAATTATGTAATTAACTTTTCGACATTTATCACAGATTTCAGTGTCCAAATCTGCTGCCTTCAGAAGCAGATTTTACAAAGATTGACAGCTTGAGTAACTCTTCAAAACAACAAACAGCACTGACCTCAGAACAGAGAGGGGGCTAAGCAGGGCTGCTACGAAGCTCGAGCAATTAATTGACCTTCTGGTCTATTATGAAAAAAATTAAGAGGAATAAATTCCACATTACCTTGTGGAGTATTTTTAAGTTTGCAAGAGTGACCTTTAAAATTTATTATAAAGGCTCTTGAAATGTTCTGATTTACAGCCAGTAAAAAAAAATGTGGAAAAGCAAGTGCTGTATCTTGGTTAGAACAAAAATGCCATTCATTTTTCAGTTTTCTGAGTTACTAATAAACCACTTTAGAAAAAAAGCCATTTGCATTAAGAAAACATTAAGGAGCTATTTGTCAGCATAGTAGGGGTCATCTTTAGAGACCATCAGAGATGTGAGATAGAAGCTACACAGCCAGTTTCAAACTCTGCAGAGCACAAGAGGATGAAGAATTTTGACCTTGGATGAAGGACAGGAAAAATCTCTAAATAAAGTATGGATTAAAAAACCACACACATTTGCATCCACAATGAAAATCCTCTGGAAACACAAAGAAAAACAAGAATGATGGGAATTCATAAAGTACTTCTTCTCAAAAATACTTTGCTCAGGAGAGGAAATGGGAGTGAGATTCATCTGAGTAAATACAGACACCTAAAATGCCTTAAGGCTGTAACTGCTTAGGGGGTGTGACTCATCTTAAGCTAAACATACGAAGTAAATCAAATAAATGATACTTTCAAACTGCCCACTCATCTTCTGAGCATAAAAGGAGCAACTGCAAATAGGCAGCTGCAGAAGTACAATGTTTGGCAAGATGTATCACAGCATGGGTACCTACATTTCCCCAACAGCACCACTGTGGACAGACAATTTATCCCTTAATCCCTTGTCCCCTCTCCCCTTGTAAATGTGATGTTTCCTACATATTTTCCTAGTTATATCTGGAGAGAAATGCAATAACTTTTGTGAGTCTGGAGTACCTTCATCAAAATTGTCTGCAATGGGCTGTGTGTGTGTATGGATGGATGGATCCCTGGATCCCTTGCTGTGAAAGCAAGGATGCAATGGTATTCCATCTGATTACACACATATCATAAAAATGTCTACAATACTGTCAAAAGCAGCTTGCAATGCTTTGAGTAACATAAACTACAGCTGCTGATTTACATTCATCCAAACAGCTCCTGATGGTTTATGAGCTGGATATTGATAGACACTTAATAAAAAGAGTGACCTCAGTTCCCAGAGAGCCCCTGGGTTTGTCCTGCACTAGGAATTGCAGGCTTCTCCAGTTTGCTCACTCCATCACCCACAACAAGTCCACAAGAAGTGATGTGGGATCAGTATTAAGCAAAGGAAGAACTAAATCAAACCCCCAACTCCGGTGTTGCACTGGGAGCTCATCTAAAGTGCAACAGGAGGAGTTAAAAGTCACAATAATATCATACGAATGAAAGGAGAGTTATTACAGTAAATGTGACTTTTGAGAAATGGTATGCTAAACAAATGGAGAAGGAAACAGAAGGCAGCCCAAGCTGTTTTGCTGACCCTCACATGCACATATATTTAACTCTCAACAAAACAATTTAATCATAATTCTGCAGTAAAGTTGGCAAGCAATTCTCAGCCAGACTCCCTGCCCGCCTTTTCCTAACCTTCTCTGGCTGCACAAGCACTTCTGCAGCTGGCCAGCTGTTCACTGCTTTGTGTTGTCATGGGGAAAGAATGATAATAAAATGCACAGACCAACAAAAAATGGTGTCAATGTTGCTGAACATGTCGGAAAAGGGCAAGTTCTCTTGCTTCTGATGTAGCAGAATTTTACGGAGAGTTAACCAACTGCCCAGGAGGGCAATAATCATTACTTGGGGAAATTAGAGTAGTATGGGCAGAAATAGGACAGTGCAATGAACATGGAGATGTCAAACTGCTGGCTGGTGCCTCTCCCAGTGACTTGAAGTGCCATCTCTCATTAAGCTGCAGGATTAGCTCACAGCACACCACAGCACTGTGTGGGTTGGTGCCCACTTCTGTGGTCCAAACCCAGGTGAAGAACCTCCGGCAGGACTTCCTGCATCTGCCAGGCTGCACCCACAGCTGTGCAATCCTTGCCTTGCCTCGCTCCCCTCTCCAGGCACCACAGCTATGGAGACAGCTCTGAAGAAGTGCACAAAGTGAGACACAGTACCCAGTTGGCTTTGAGAGGCAACAGGCACCTCATCAGTCACAGCGACTTGCTGAACTATTGAATCTAAAAGGTGACAATTAAATATCAGCACAATCATTTAACTGCTGATCGTTTAGCAGAAATATCAAGTCTGTCCCACAATCCAAACTGCCTCCCACGCAGTGCCAGATAGAAGATTGAATATTGCAACAACACCAGGGGAAGCAGGACTATTTCTAGTCTGTACTTTCATCTCCCCCCTGCTCAAAGACTAAATTAAAAACTTCCTTTCTTTACAATTTTCTAATGGGAAAAAAAATCAGATTTAAATAGAATATGAATTCAAACTGATACAGTTATTCTCATGTAATTCCTCAGATGAGAGCACCTTCTCAAGCTCACCTTACCTGGGCAGAGATACAAGATTAGCTTTAAAAGTTGCACTTTCTAGGAATGGAAGTACCTAAAGCTGCATTACGTGAGCAGTTTGACTGCAGTGATATAACCAGGGAATGTGAAAGTTGAAGGGATATGAAGCAGGAAGCCACAAAAAAGTTCTTATGGGAGAAATATGACTCACATTTATACAAGAAGATTTAAATACAATAGTCCAGATTCAGTATTTAAAGGACATTTAGATGTGGCACTTAGGAACATGGTTTAGTTGTGGACTTGGCAGTGTGAGGTTTATGGTTGGACTCCATGATCTTAAAGGTCTTTTCCAACCTAAATAATTCAGTGATCCTATGAAAGTGGATAATGACAAAACCGAAAAAGATGTGTCTTCTCCCTATAAAATGTGCAGCTGGAGACAGAAAAGAACATGACGCTTCTTCTGAAAGTTTCACGTCAGGCTTTCTCTCCAGGAGTAAGCTGAGTATGAGCAGCAGGCAAGGCCCTTCCACCACCTGCAGGTCCAAAGGCAGGACCTCCCCCAGGGCTTCCCTCCTCCTCCCTCCACTCACCCCTATCTCTACAGCAGGTTCCTTTCAGCCCTGCAGTGATCCCCATCTGTCCTTCAGCCTGTTGTGGAGATCACACTCACTGGCCTCTGCATATTGGCTCCTTCTGCTGCCTGCATGTCTTCCTTAAGGGACCTGGGACCCAGGACAGGAGCTGCACCAGGACCACTTCTCTTGGGGGAAGGACTTACTAGGGCTTGTGCAGGAGGGGGACAAAACCACAAGATCTGTTCTTTTTTTATATATAACTTAACAGTTGTGAAACATTTCAGGTTCTTTGACACTAAACCCAAACTTCATGCCTGCACAACTGGTAATGGTCAAGCACAACTGATGCACAATACAGAAACTCTCAGCAAACATGTAGATTATTGATGCTACTTTTTCTACCCTGCTCACTAAGAATACAAGTGTATGATGCTTTGGCAAAACTTCTGTAACTACCAGATACCTTGTTAAATAGCAAGTGAAGGAGCAGTCTTAAGAAGTGTTGCACAAAAGGAAAAACAGAGCTGTGTTGTTTGTATGAGCAGCAGCAAATGGAGATCCACATGTGATCAGAGACAGCCGAGAGAATAAACAACTCTGAAAAGTCAGGTTCTTAACCTTGCAACCTCCACAGCTCTGTTAAAGCCCTTTAGGTTTCTTTGTAAATGACAATTTTCCTCCATAATTTTTGACTTTCAAAAGAAACAACACCCTCCCCACCACCACGTTCAGAGTTGTCATTGAAAGATTGTGGTACAGCTGTTGCATCTCACTGAATTCAAAACAGTCTGGGTAGAAGCAGAGAGAAAGAATTTCTTTTTTTAATGCTCTGATACAACCCACTGATTGTGCCATCTGTCTGACACATGATGAAGAATCTCTAAACAGAGAATAGCTCTAGGGGACACTGTACAGTATTTGTAGATCTGTGCCTGGTAAGAGATAAGAGCTTGTATTAAAAAAGCAAATTCGGCTTTTCTGAGCACAATGTATTATATTTGCAGTATGTTTCTGGCATAAAGTGAGGGAAAAATAAACCAGCAGGTATGTCCAGATGGAAGGGGGAGGCACTGCCCAAGGCAGGACAAGAAAAAGGTGCTTGATCCTGTGTGAAGACCATGTCAATGCAACCTGCCTAGCACGAGTATAAAGGAGGAGGATGGGAGTTTTAAAGATGCCTCTCTGCAATGCAGGAAGTCACACAAAGGATGAAAAATACACAGCTCAAATTACCACGGGATGAGTGTGCAAAACTGTGCTAATAAAAGTGACACTGCTAAGTGCTCCAGCTAAGTATTTAATAGGCTTGTAACAGCTACCTCCATAAATCTGTCCATATCAAACATCAATTATGGAGGGACCTATCTCACTGCAATAATTTCTCTAAATTGGCTCCTCACTGGCACCTCTCCAATTATTCTAAGTAGTAAGGATAGTATGTCTTTAGCCTTTTGACTGGCATAGGACAACATATCTTCAGAGAGTCTGGGATATTTATAGGCCATTTCAGCTCAGAAAAACCCATGGGCAGGAATTCTAAACCTCAGAGCAGCAGAGACCAGAGAGACAAAATCTTTACCTGCTCAGATCCCTCTCTGAAACACCTCAGGCTGTGCTCAGCCCTGAGTGCTGCTGGATGGAGGGCTGGAGCACCACCTGAGCACAGTGACTCGGGGTGTGCAGGACCAGGGGAGCAGTGCCCAGCGGGGTGTGCAGGACCAGAGGAGCAGTGCCCAGCTGGGTGTGCAGGACCAGGGGAGCAGTGCCCAGCTGGGTGTGCAGGACCAGGGGAGCAGTGCCCAGCTGGGTGTGCAGGTGAGCAGTGCCCAACTGGGTGTGCAGGACCAGGGGAGCAGTGCCCAGCGGGGTGTGCAGGACCAGAGGAGCAGTGCCCAGCGGGGAGTGCAGGACCAGGGGAGCAGTGCCCAGCGGGGTGTGCAGGACCAGGGGAGCAGTGCCTAGCTGGGTGTGCAGGACCAGGGGAGCAGTGCCCAGCGGGGTGTGCAGATAAGCAGTGCCCAGCTGGGTGAGCAGGTGAGCAGTGCCCAGCGGGGTGTGCAGGACCAGGGGAGCAGTGCCCAGCGGGGTGTGCAGGACCAGGGGAGCAGTGCCCAGCGGGGTGTGCAGGACCAGGGGAGCAGTGCCCAGCTGGGTGTGCAGGACCAGGGGAGCAGTGCCCAGTGGGGTGTGCAGGACCAGGGGAGCAGTGCCCAGCTGGGTGTGCAGGACCAGGGGAGCAGTGCCCAGCGGGGTGTGCAGATAAGCAGTGCCCAGCTGGGTGAGCAGGTGAGCAGTGCCCAGCTGGGTGTGCAGGACCAGGGGAGCAGTGCCCAGCGGGGTGTGCAGATAAGCAGTGCCCAGCTGGGTGAGCAGGTGAGCAGTGCCCAGCTGGGTGAGCAGGTGAGCAGTGCCCAGCTGGGTGTGCAGGACCAGGGGAGCAGTGCCCAGCAGGGTGTGCAGGACTGGGTGAGCAGTGCCCAGCTGGGTGAGTAGGTGAGCAGTGCCCAGCTGGGTGTGTAGAACCAGGGGAGCAGTGACCAGCGGGGTGTGCAGGACTGGGTGAGCAGTGCCCAGCTGGGTGTGCAGGACCAGGGGAGCAGTGCCCAGCAGGGTGTGCAGGACTGGGTGAGCAGTGCCCAGCTGGGTGAGCAGGACCAGGGGAGCAGTGCCCAGCAGGGTGTGCAGGACTGGGTGAGCAGTGCCCAGCTGGGTGAGTAGGTGAGCAGTGCCCAGCTGGGTGTGTAGAACCAGGGGAGCAGTGACCAGCGGAGTGTGCAGGACTGGGTGAGCAGTGCCCAGCTGGGTGTGCAGGACCAGGGTAGCAATGCCAGCATCTCCTGCTCACACCCTGTAACGTGGGCAGCCTCAGGAAGGCCAGAGGAGTAGTTTTTAGACTGTGGAAACTGATGGTCCATAGAGCTTTACCACCTACAGACCTCAGGGTCTTAATATTCTCCCTTCCTGATATCCCAATCCCTAGAGCTGGCAGGAGCCTTTCAGCAGCACTACTCTCACAACTGATGGGAACTGAGGCCTTTAAAAGTCATTATATAAGTACTTGTGTAAACAAGAGTGAACAGAAACACTCTTTCCTATACTTCCAAAGCCCAAATTACAACCTAAAATATTCAGTGACAATTTTTCTCCCCCACTGAATTTAAATTACACAGAATTGGAAGTACTGCCCAAGAAAACGCTGTAGTTTAAATAAAGAACAAGTTAGCTCTCTGTTGCTTGATTACAAGACCTTAAAGAATTTCACTGCAAGAGGCAAAAGAGCTTGTAAATTTAACACGACAAACACAAGCAAATACCTAAGACCAGCTTTGTGGAACCAGTGGAGCCAATGTACTTCAAAAACTGACCAATGACGACTGTGTTTTCTCTCAAACTATTCCAACTTGCTTAAAAATCGAGTTTTCCATTCTCCACAGTAAGAAAACCTCCAAGATCAAAATGTCACAAGTACAAGAATTCAACAAGTTAAGAACCATCCAGTTTTGTGCAGGAGGGATTTGCAAACTATTAACATAATAACCATCCTGTTACAGGCTATTAACATAACCATCCCATCAACTTACCAAATTCAGTTTTAATCACCAGTGCGACAGCAGTCATTGCCTTCAGCCTTCATTATGCTGGGCACTGTGCAAAGAAAAACTACATGATTGTTGCAATCCTGAAAAAAACTACCAATCAAAGGAACCAGGACAGTGAGAAGATGGGAGAAGAAACAAACCAGCAAAGAGTTCAGCTCTCTGCCAGGGTTACACGGCACAGTGACTCAGACAGGAGTGACAGCAGCAGCTGCTGCAAAGAAATGTTCTTCAGGAGATCTCACAGCACTGAAAGGATGCTCCGTGGCTTTACTGATGTTTCTGAATGGGAGAAAATGAAGCACAGGGATGTATCTTGGAGTGGCCCTGGGTTACTCAGCATAACCTGAGAAAATGCCTGTCTAGTGATTCCTAGTGCAATTCCCTATCTGCTGGACTATGATGTTTCTAATCTAAAATATAACCAAAACCTGCAATGGAGTATCATAAAAAGGTCTTTTTTTCTTATGAGGTCAAATACCAGATTGAATACTGGAACAACTATCCAGTATACAGGCAGTGAACACACATGACAACAGATACTCATGTTGAGATCAGATCATAAAAATCATAGAATTTTGTGACTGTTTATGTTGCTAAACACTTTGTACATAACAAAGCCTGTGTTCTCCCCTTCATAACTCTGCGAGGGGCACGGGGAAAACTCAGTGCTGAAGACAGTGCTGCTTAAAAGTGGAGGCTACTCCACAACTCAATTATTAGAGCTTTCCCTGAGGTGACAAAGACACTCAGCAATCCCCACACCTTCAGTTGGCTCATTCTGGCTCTAAGTCCTTCCTCCTGCTTCAAACCATGACACAAATTCCTTGCCAGTATTATTAACTAAAGGAACTGTATCTTTGAAGATACCTACATGAAACTATCTATGTGGTTGCAATCCTATTGAAACCAGATTAAAAGGTAGAGATGTCAGTTTAAAAACAAAGCGGAACAAAAGTCAGGCTGATTGAACTTAGGAAACGATAGTCTTCAACACAACCTAATCCAGATACTGCCTTTTTCAATGTGGCTGTAACAAGGGAAAAAAGCATGGAGATTTAGATAACTTAAAAAGGATTTACTGGGTTTAAAAATATTTTGTCACAAGAGTGTACCCAAATAAATATTAGCATCTACCCAGCTCGAGTGAAAATACACTTGACTGCTTCTAGGCCAGCCTGTCTGACATCTCTGCCCTCTCACCTACACACAGAGATAAAGGTCTTAGATTTTTCAGTTAACTGAAGGTGTGGTCTAATTACAGAACTGATTAAAAGTTCATCTTTGAAACAGTTAATGAAGCAGGTGTGATGCCATCCTTTATGGAGATCCCTCTGACTCCCCAAATCTCCATTCCTACTGCAGACTGAGGCTCTGCAGTGGTTTGTCTGCTCATTTTTCCTGCAATACTTCCTTTTGAAAAACAACATGCTGTGATGAGGAA
The DNA here is from genome assembly GCF_047495875.1 of Pithys albifrons albifrons. Classification (NCBI taxonomy): domain Eukaryota; kingdom Metazoa; phylum Chordata; class Aves; order Passeriformes; family Thamnophilidae; genus Pithys; species Pithys albifrons. The sequence continues at coordinate 53,841,960 of NC_092464.1, forward strand.
ATATAAACTACTGAGACCTATCACAAGACTTTTAACAGCTTTTCCACTATTCAAGTTGCCCTGAGTACCACTTTACTGCATAGTATGAGTTACTGTTAACACTGACAATGAGATTGGCTGTAAGTTATTTAAGCATTTCTGCCTTGTGCTTCTGAAGGAAAATAAAATAAACGAGAATTAGGAAAGAAATTGTATTTACCTAACATTAAAAGTTGTTTTAAATACATATTTTGAGTTTTCGGCAAACAACAGCCTTAAGTGTTGATTCTAAGAGGTGGAAAATATAAAAACAGTAAAAAACTAACTTTATGTGAATGTAAAATTATGATGGAATGCTAAAAGAAACGCTGGGTCTCTGAAGTACTAGTTTTTCTCAAAATACTGCATAAAACAATAGCAATGATATAAAGCACTTGGAGTTTATTCTCATGTTAGGATTTCAGTGTGCTTTTACAAATACTAATTAACTAAATTTCAAAAGACTCCTGTGAGATACAGTAGGTAAGTATTACTGTACCTATTAAACACATATAAACCAGAGTTACGATGTTTAATTACAGAGTTGCTTCCTTTCAAATTGATTTTCCTCTATAAAAGAAGATGCTGATGGTCTATTACTTTTATAACAGGTTTTTATGAGTTTAGTTTTTAATAGGCAACATTCACTGCACCTTTGTTTCCACATGCATATATTCATTTAGAGTTTAAAAATATGCAGACAACCAAGAGCTGGTAACATTCTATGCAAAGAGTTTGTGAGACAAACAGGCCTTAAACCAGATTTAGGGGTAATTATGGGAAAAGGCACACCAATCTCCCCAGAAGCCCCTTTTCCCTTGGTTGTAATTTTGGTAAATTCCCAGTCAAATTCAAAGGTAAGAACAATGCCCCACCAATCTCAGCAGTTCTGACACAGCTCCAATTTTTCCCCAGGGAAATATGGTTCTAACCAGCATGACCAATGGCCATGGAAAGACAAAACTTTCAAGAAGAGTTTGTGCCTTTTTTATTTGAACTACAAAAGGTTCCATTACTTCAATACATTATCCACTGTTGTGATTTTCCACCATTCTCACATTGGGCCACTCTGGCCATGCCCATGGCATGTTGTATGATATGACATGAAATGGTATATGATATGGTATATGACATGATATATGATACGATATGATACAGGTTATGATATATGATACAATATATGATATTTTACGGCCAGACTTCGCAAAGGAGATTTGGGCAGGGCTCTCCCCACGTGCCCTTCCAGCCTGCACAGTAGATTTTTTAGGCGAGGCACAGAATGCACAGAACTGGCCCCACTGTTTCAGTCCTAAGGTCCATCTGCGACAGCCAAGAGAGCTTGGACAGTGACAGTGAAGTCCTCGGGACTGTCACAGCACCTGGTACTAATTGAGGCTGACCCTGCTGAGCATCCAAGATCTGACAGGGTCAGATGGCAGAGAGGCATTGAACTGTCAGGGATGGTCCCCAATGAGACTCGAACTGATAAATTTGGGATTCGAAGTCCAGAGTGCTCTCCATTACACCATGGGACCGCCCAAGATATGATATATGATATGATATGACATGATATGCATCAAAGGACAAGGCAATCAGGCAGGATGACATGCTGCTGTCCAGGACTCCCTTTGAAAGAGCACAGTGTAGTCACACACAACCAGAGCTGAACAAAACCTGACACCAGCTCAACCCAGCGCGCTCCAAAGTGCAATTATGCACTGCAGAAAGCAGTACCTTCTCATCAGTTTTCCATTTAGTGCAGCTCAGTTTTGCTGAGTATTCCCTGCTGGCTCCCATGTCTCCATCTCATCTAAGTTTCAGAAGGACAGGACATATTTAGTAATTATCTAACTGTGATAGCCAACTGCTAAGCCTTTTAAGAGCACACAGAATAATAAATATGCATGTGTTCCAAAAGTAAAGCATGCAGGGCAATATAATTTTACTAATAATTAGTTTTGCTTTGATACAAAATGTCACATGACAGCATCAGGCGACCTGCATCAGTTAAGACACAGGAGGATCTGATTTGTTGCTTTCAGTTTGCAAGAAACAAATTCTCTCTGGAGCAGAATCTGCTTTGCCTCTGAGTCTCCGGAGTGCCCATGTAATTGTCACTGTGATTGTCATTCCTAGCCAGATGAGTGACAGTGGAGACTAAAATGTCATCTCCAGGCTATGGCAAAAGCTACAGATTTGAATCAGCCTCCACTAGCTCTAGTGAACCTTGGTATGACAAGGCAGAAGGTCAGAAATACCAAGTACTGTAATTCAGTGCATTTTAGTTTCCAAGACAAAACACTGCATTTTCAAGCAATGGGATGATTTTTCTTCTTCTGAAGCAAGACAATCAGCAGCTTGGAAATTTCCTGCTAGTACTGAACGTTACCTGACCCGCTGATTAGGGGGCAGGAACTTTTGCATCATCTCTTCCCATCAATTTCTTTTCAATTTATTACATGGGAAAAATCATTTATTTCAGGTCACTTATTACATAGCACTTTTCCAACAGGGGCAACTTGATTCCTGAAATCCAAGCCTTTCCACCACCCTGCTGAGCTCAGCACTGCCTGTATTTGCCACAAAGGATCCCTGACTTTTCTGTGGGGCCCAGAACACGAGACTGAATCATTCTTGTTTGTAACTTCCAAGTCATGGGTCATTTCTCTTCCACGATATGATTATACCTACACAGTGCAGAGACAGAGTAATTTAGGCTACCAGAAGCATAAAGAACAAGCAGATCTGGGATGAGGATGGTGTTACTCATGCAACACTAAATCACACCATAAAAAGGGAAAAGTTACATCAGCAGCACCACTTTCAGACTGTATCTGCTCTGGGTCAGTCACCACTCTCCTTGACACCTGGGAGTTGTGGTAGAGCCACCAACCCTGACAGTGTTAAAAAAATGAGTAGACTTTGTGATACAGTTTAGTGAGCACAAGTTTGGACTTGATGATCTTGGAAGTCTTGTCCATGATTCTAGGATTCTATGACTAAATATTTACCCTCAGGGGCTTAGTTTTGGTGAATAAGCTTTCTGCCAGAGTTAGGAGCTGCAAGCAGAAAAGAAAGGTATAAACTACTTCAAAACAAAACTTAACTTTAATTCCCTGAAATCCCTCTGATTATTAGAGAATGAAATGTGACAATCTGAATCCTCCACCCCAAATATCCCATGTTACATACATACATATATAAATATATAAACATACATATATTTAAATATATAAACATCTATCTATCTATCTATCTATCTATCTATCTATCTATCTATCTATCTATCTATCTATCTCCTGTCTACACTTACAGATAGGCCTTCATCCACAAGAGACTATTTGGGGTTTTCTTCCTTTCCTTTTTGTCTTCTCTTGTAGGGAACAGGCTTCAGAGACTCCACACCCAAGGAAAAAAAAGGACAAAACTAATACCCATAATACTTCTCTTGGACATACAGAAAAAATTCACAGCCCTGGATATTACTGAATTTCTTTCTACATTATGTCAGAAATGCTTTAGTCAAAGCATTTGAATGAAAAAATCAGACTGAGGACAGAAGGTTCTCTTTTGCATGGTGATGGATATGTGGATGTGCAGGATATCATCCACCCAATGTCCCTAGGAGCCAAGTTGCTAAAATACCAGGATCTTTTAGAAAGATGTGAAAATTACACATTTTGCTTCCCACAGAATAATCCAATTACCTTTCTAAATTTGAAATATTTTATAGATTTAGATGCAAACTCACAACAAAGAAATTGAAGACCAACAGGTTCTTGAAACTTTGGTTATAAACACAACAGACTAACAAATCACAAGGATGACCAAACAACCTGCAAATTATGACATCAGATTAACTCCCAAAAGTGGCATTTCTTCTGGAATGAAACATAACCTGTCAATGCTGGATATTGTTACTAAATAGTGCAAATATGTTTCACTCCCCTTCCCATCACCCTGTATATAAATGTTATGTAGTTACATAAAAGCCACAGAGTTATAATGGCTATGGTAAGGATTCTGGAACCTTATGTTCCTGCCAGCTGCTACCATATCTGCAGCAAAATAAAGAGACATTACAGCCTTCAGAAAGCACCATCAAGTGGCTATTATAATGTAGTTTTACCTTTCAAGTCAGTGATGCAACATGCTAAGAAGGTAATCACGGAACATCTAAACTGCAGTTTCAGTTCTAAAACTACAGCTCAAACCCAACACGGGCTAGACAAAAGCCTTCTTTGTGGCTATACTCTGCCCAAAAGCACCCTCTCTGAGCCAGCAGGGATTATATGCATCAGAGGAGACACAAATGGGATGAATTTGAAGAGAATTAATAGTTACTTAATTCTTTCTAAAACAGGGCTTAAGGAAAGCAGTGAAGAGTTTCCACCTGTCAGATGAGCTGCTATGAATGAATTTGTGGTCAGCAATCACAGCTTAACAAGAGAATTTAATGAGAGATCAACTGCTTAAGGCACAACCTGGCTAACTGCTTTCACTCACATATACCTCTAGTCTTACCGGTCAGGATTTTAAGTGCTCTTGTAGCTGCACACCCTGTTACACATGTATCTACCTCACAGCCTCTTAGCAGGGAAGCTACAATTGTACCAGTTAAAACAAAACCACCCAAGAGCTCAGCTGGTTAAAACTTGGTTGTAATAATGCCAAGGTCATGGGTTCAATCCCCTGTGTGGGCCATTGACTGAAGAGTTGGACTCGATGATCCTTGTGGGTCCTTTCCAACTCAGAATAGTCTGGGATTCTGTGATATGCACAAACCCAAACAGTTTTCTCTGTGATAAGCCTTAGAACTCAGGAGAGAGGAAGAAGGGAAGTCAGTTCTGTTTAAGACTCCTCATTGTGGGCCCATAAAACCACTTCCATGGATGCCTGCAGACCTACAGTGCCACCCTTAGAAACCCCAGCTAGAAAGAAAATTTTCAAGTAAAGCAGAAAAGTCCTTCTCTGAAACCTCTGTAGCCAAAGCCCATTAAAATTCCAAGGCAGACTCAATTGCCAACTGAGTTTGACAATTTAGCAAGCAATTGAAGGCTGTATTTTACAGCTGCACGAGCAGAAATAGCCTAGAGATGGCAAAAAACATTTGGCAGGTTAGATGTTTTCAGCAGAGATAAACACATATTATTGCTGCAGCACAGGGGGTACGTTGTACAGGGGAATGCTTTCTAATGAAGGGCTCATAGTTCTAGTCCTCTGCCCAAGAAAGGATAATTTAGACTGAAAAGACGAGTCCCTAATCTGGATGGGGGACAAAACAGCTTGGAGAGGAGCCCAAAAGGAAGAAGATATCTGTGCTCTCAGGAGGAAAAACAGCTGCAGACTCTGAGTCAAAAGAGCAGCCCCTGTTGTCATCCCAAGGATTTACCTTAGTAGGACACTGATGCAGGAGCCTCAGGCAATGGCCCATAACAGGTATTAGGAAAGAACTTAAAACACAGGGCAATATGGAGCAGTATTTCCCTCTGCATAGCCTTCCTCAAAGGACCTATATCTTAGGGCTTTCTTGAGGAAGAGACTGTCTCACTGTGTTTGCTGAAGTTTTTTCCTGAATCCATTAGTCTCTGTGGGCCACAGTATTGTGTGGCAATGATTTTCACAGCCCAGCTGTGCTCTGTGCAGGGACTGTGACTGGGCATCACAAGCCATGGCAGTCTGAGGGAGTGAACACTTCAGTCAAACCAGTCCCAACTCTAAAATTCCCTCGAGTGATCCCCAACCCAAGACAATTTCTTTTCTTGGGCAGTGAGTTAGCCCAAAGGCTGCCTTAGAACACACAGGTGCTCTCACAGTGACAACTAACAGTTAAAGGGCTGTTGGAGACCAAATACTACATCTGATTTTTCAGAAAACTGAATTGAATTTTACATCTACACACCTTCTTCACGTTCAGGGATGGACACATACCAAATGACCAACAGCTGACTATATATTCCAAGAGAAAGGCAGTGTTCCTAAACATCATTTTATTAGATACATTTTGAAAATATTATGTACAATAATATTAAAAATATATTAAAATAACCCCTGAATATCAAACAATTACTTCCTTTGTCCTAATTTATTTCTATTAAGATTAAAAAATAAATCCAAAGCCCAAGATACTGGTATTCCTACCTTTTGAGTAACTTCATTTACAGTTTTGGACCAGAAAAATGCTCTGTGACTCAGTTTCCTTAATTAAGAGATGGAGAATTAAGCAGTTTCTTTCAACAAAAATGCTTTCCAGACAAGGTAATGCACTTAATTTTGGTAAAGTGCCTGTGGAAATGGCTGGTGGCAGGTGCTATGTAAGTGCAATGAATTATTTCCTAATGCTCCTCCACTTCCTCCTCTGCAAAGGAGGAAACTTGTCATTCTTCCTTTCATGAGCAAATGCAGCTGGGAGCTAAATGTGCTGGTGACTCCAGCTGACTGATTTGGTAGTGTTTATGCAAGTAAGCAGCAAGAAACACTAAATCAGAGCATAAACAAATCTTAGGCTAAATGTGCAGACGAAAACCTAATACATACTAAAAATTGTATGTTCCTGAAATTAGTATTCAGTTGGTAAAGATGCAAATTTTATTTTCCGGTTTAATTTTCAAATAATTTCAGTACTAAAGCATAACTGCAGTCTGCACAGAGAAAAAAATACTGTAATGGTTATTTTCCCCAAATTTAGAAACCATCTGTTTTGAAGTTCTGTTTGGCTAAGCAAATTACAGGACTCACAGACCTGCTAAGTAGTTAAACACACACAGAGAATACCTTTTCTTTAGTGCAGGAGAATAATGTCTTTAGCTTGAGCTGTTTTGCATGGCACCTCCAATTTATCCCTTCTCAATTTTCCCTGACAACTGTGTCCTGCTGCGAGGGGAACAATCCCATCAGGGTGCTCCACAAAGGTTAACACAGACAACAGCCTGGCAGCGTTTGATGTGTAAGGGAACAGGACTACCATCTCCTTTGCATCTAAAAGGTCAACAAAACACAGACCAATTCCCTCCTTTTACACAAGCCTGGGGCAGGCACAAGACAGGAGAGACAGCAAGTTCATTGTCAGTTCTACAACACCACAGAACAGTAACAGACAGATTTCAGCACTGGAAGTGAAGTGAGCAGAGCAGGGAGTAGAGCCTGCTAATGATCTGGGCCTTTTCTTTGGTAATACCCTGCTTATTTTTTTCTCAGTGAAAAGAATAATTTATGCATAATGAAGATTTAGTCTGTGATTTAATTACCACAGGTTACTTTTTGCATTGTATGATACACAAAGAGCTGATACTCAACTCAAGCTGCTGCAATAAAAATCCCTTTCAATTAATCTAACTACCCAACGTTGTTACTGTGATTAATAGCAAATGGCAGGTGACAAACCAAATAGAATTATAGCATCATTCAGAATATACAAACCTCTCATCCCACCCTGGTTTTCTAGAGACAGCCTTGGTTATGTCCTTGTACCCACTGACTTCCAATTATCCAAAATACTTGTTCTGTCCCCAGTGGTTCCTACAATAGGGGTGTAACACAGTCACTCCCTGGCTGTCAAACACTGCACTGCAAACATCTCATAGACCTACAGGGCAGAAGAAAGGAGGGAGGACATTGAGAAGCAGTAGAAAAATGAAGAGAAATGGCATCTCCTGTTCTTTGGAGCAGTGGATCAGTGAGTGGGTCTTCCCCACCAAGAGCCATCGTTCAGCAGTGCTCAGCCTCCCCATCTGTACGTTCAGGCTCTCTCCTGCAAACCCACCTCACCAGCTGCACTTGTGTTCAGGCCTGAAGCTCAGCTGGCAGACCTTTGGTGCTCAGCCAGGTGATATCAATGGCAAAGCTCACCAGCTCCTCAGGTAACAGCTCTGTGGTTATCCCAGCCTACAATACTGGCCTTCTATACTCTAAAGCACTACAATTTGAATTCATATTTCATACATCATCATTTTGCCTACAGGCTCCATCCTTGCTGAATAAGAAAAGTGTTTACAATGGTATATAATGATAAACATATAAAGCCATCATCAATCATTCATCAATTACAATTACCACTTGCATCCGTTTATCTAATCACAGTCTGCAGTAACTGCTGCACTTAAGCAGTTCAAAACCACTTTAAAGATGGAAATGTTGAGGATAACTACTACATAATTAACTTCACATTTTGTAGCACTTTTCTAACTCATATTTCTGTCCCTTTTCAGGTTTAATGTATATTAAATAAAGAGGAATTGTTATTTACATACACCCCCACTCACCTACACAGTCACATGTACTGACGGCGACAGTGCAGGTGAGAAATGGCAGGCAAGTCTCATAAACTCTATTTAACATGTAACTTCAGCTGTCTCAGACACTCAGCCTCCCTGCCCATCTCTGCTGCTGCTTTAAATACAGTGGGTTTCACATGTAACTACACAAAATCTCCAAAAAACCAAAGACTATCCCTCTTCACCTCTGCGAAATCATCTGCCAGAAAATTATTTTGTCTCTGCTCTGGATGTCAGAATTCATTCTCAGCCCTCCCTTCCCATTTCTGTTTTTCAAGCCCACTAATTTGAAGATGCCAAACTGTGAGTCTTGAGCTAGTAACAGCCAAAAGGTCAGATAACTCCCAATGTTCAGAAGCCAGACAAACGAGGACAGACAACAGTTTGTTCTGCAGCAACCACAATAACTTAATTTGCTATATTACATAAATATTGGCTTCCTGAGAGTGGAAGGAGTGATATTTTTGTGTTCTTTCACCTTTGCCAACTTTTAAAAAAATTATTATAATATCCAGCTTTCCACATCAAAATTAACATCTGTTGAAGAGGACTCTGAAGATTTTGGGGATTAAATGCAGCTTTCCCTGCAATGCCAATGCTGTCGCTCCTACAAGTGAACCATGAAAACACCGAATGACTGCCTACCATCTTTCCCTACAGCGTGGGTGACCACAGGGGAGGACCCACTGCCCTCTCCACCGCATCTGAACACCCTCATACCAAAGGGGACAGCTGACAAGGTGTCTCAGCACCCTTCATGTTCATAACATGATCCCACTCGGGTTTTTTCCTCTCCTGTCCCTTCCCTCCTTTTTTCCACTTCTGTGTCCCTGTCAGACCACTGCAGCAGGTCCTGTGATTGCCAGGAAAGTGAGCTGCAGTTGCAGAGTTTCTAGAAATAGTTGTATTTAAAAAAAATAATCAAAAACAACCCCCAAGAATTTAGGCTTCTAAGAGAAAGTAATAATGGGTGTTCTTGGTGAAGGCTGGCCTATGCACGCTGTAGATCAGAGTGCAGCAAATGGGCACACAAACTACCCCCTCTTTAGGTACCCTGGGGGACAAACCAACCTCCCAAGCAGCAGCAGCAGATGACAGATCAGGAACTGCACCCCAACACCTCAGCCAGGTTCTTGTACTGTCCTCCTCAGACTTCCACAGACACCTGACAAAAACTTCTCTAGCCATTAATACCAACTGGAGTGTGACAAAAAAAGATGTAAAAAAACCCAACACCAATACAGAAATTCAAACAAAACCCCCCATATAATGTATAAAATGCAGGTTGCATAACCTGTTCTCTAGATGGCACTGTATGTTAAACAATGACTTTCTTCTCTTTCCATGATACCATTTCTGAAGATAATAACCCAGATGCAGTCCCTAACACATAAAGAATGTGCATTTATTTAAAATCAGGGATCATTGCATGGTATTAGCTTTCAACTGTAACTCCAGAAGTCACCTCCCAATCACAACTAATTATGTTTATGTGAGTCCCAGGCAGAAGAGGGAGCACTGTGCAGTCCCTGCCCCACAGAGGTGACAAGATGAACAGCAGCACAAGTGGGGCAGTATTCTAAAGAGGAATAATGGTGTGTTCCAAACATCCTGCTGGTCTCCCAGCCTGCTGTGCAACCCACACAGTCAGCAAGTGGTGCTGTGCCATGAGAACAACTGAAGGTTTTTGGTTTGTGGTTTTGGAGTTTTGTTTGTTTGTGGGTTTGTTGGGGTTTTTAAAGTCTTGTCTTCCTTATCTGTGACTTCTAAAGGATTTGCTGAGAAGGGCATAGGAGCAGATAGAGCACAAATGCGGCAGAGAACTTCAGGAAACATGGGCACAAAACCAAGGCTGACAAACACCTCTGGAATCATTACTGTGGGAAGGTAGAGAATGGCAGAAACTGGAAAAAGTGAATCTCACAACAGTGAGTAAATTCTTCTGAGATTATTTCAGCTGGGACACTACAGTAGTTATGGAAGGAACACAAGCTAATCTAAAAAACCACTGTCAAAAATGAGGGTTTTTGAGGTATTTGGGATGTAAAATTAATTCCCAACAGAAGAGCTCCCAAAAATCCAAGGCAAGTCTTCAATGGCCCAGAGCTCTGCTAACACAAACACACAAGATAACACGAGGCAGCAGCAAAGACAAAGTGGCAGGCACAAGCTCTGCATAACCAACCACTCTGCCTCCTGCACATTGCAAATGAGCAATATAAATCTCCCCAGAAGCTCACAACAGAAAGCTCTTTCAGGGTGTTGCCAGCATTCGTTGATTTGCATTTGCCAAAAAAAAAACAAAACAAAAAAACACACAACAGTTTGTAGGCTTTTGGAATGTTAAAAGGTAAACATAACTACCCTTCATATTTTAAAATAAAGAAGGAACAATAGTTTATTATCCCACTACCAAAAGATTTATGTTGATGTTACTATTTCATACATTCTAGCCCACAACGTGATCTGGAAAGTGTTCCCTGTTCCCTAATGTGTGCCTTGCATTGGCTGCATACCTTGTTTTAATGGATTGAAAATCCTGCTTTACATATGGCAGAGACACACAAAAATGTGGCAAATTTGTATCACTGAAAAAAAAAAAAAGTCAAATCCACTGTGGTTGATTCATTCTCTCCAGAATGTTTTGTTCTCCTACAACTATGCAGACATGTACCATATTCTAATGCTTTTGGCTATTTATGAAAATTTTATGATTGCTTAAAAATTCTGGTAGTTGTTCAGGACCCTTTCTTTCCAGAATTCTCATATGAAAAATTCACTGGACACATGGGCCTGGCAGCTGTACTGGTGGGAAACCACAGCTGTTGAACCACAGGTAAAGAAGCCAGATGTGAGGAATATTTCAAAGTCATTTGTCTTACCATGCCTTCATACTTTATCCAGGCATTCCACACTAAAACCAGGAGGAATTCATGCCAATTACTGCAATCAAAGAGGAATACCTACGAAATGTGCAGAGGTAGAAAAGGAAACTTTATGGCAGTGGGGAGTGGGAAGAGGTGTTTGAATAGGAACCCTGGAAACTGAGATTAAAGTCTCTACCATCTTATTTTACACACAGAAGAGCCATTTCAGAAATTTTGGAAGGTTATATCCACCCATGGCAGAGTCTGACTTGCAGGAAGCACTTCTGTATCTGTTTAATGTTACCCACTCAATAATACCTTTGAATTCAAAGAATTGGTAACGTATAAAAATACATGAATGCCTAAATTTTCTGATGGACTGGGGCCTGAAGTTACCCCAGTAAGGAAGGTACAGATGCATTCCAGGGTAACACACTGATATTAAATTCAATGTCTACTTCTCCCATTAATTCCACAAGCTCGTTATTGTGCTCTAATATTTTCCTAAAACATGAGTTCTTCAACATACATTGGATATACAAACTGCAGCATGACAAGGTTTGTTTACAAGGGGTTTACAATGATTACCAGGGGATAAATTTGGAAAAAGCACTTCATTTTTGTGTACCAAAACTATTCATAAATTGTGCAGGTCAACTGAAGCTCATCTTGTTAAAACCTCTTAAATCATCCAGTAAATTGTTTTCCTGCCAGACACGCTTGACTCTGCTTACGTGTGGTTTAGATAACATTTTTAAAATTAAAGCCATTCTGTCTGTGACTGAACAAAATAATGAAACACATAGGAAGAGGGCAAGGAATAATTAATTATTCTCTGAGTGGAAAAGAGGATTGGCTAAATTTAGTGGGCTGAAAACTAAAATTTGGCATGTGAAAGGAATGGAAAACTGACTATGCCTCAGCTTTAACTGACTAGACCCAACAGACTATATATAATATCACATAATTATTATTAAAAATGATTGGAAATGAAGCACCTGTTAAACCCCAACATGTTAATGCTTGAGCTATCATCATCCAATTTGCAAAATGCACAAAGGAAAGAGCCTGAAGAATACTGACTCATCCATGCCAAAGCTTTTAATTCTACACTGAACTTTAAAAGGCGTAATCCAGATTCATGACATCAAAGCTTTCTATATTTGTGTTTTTCTTTTTAATCGTATCAATGCCTCATAAAATGGAAAAAAAAAACCCCAAACAAACTGATATTTGTCTTTGTGACTTGCTTTTTATCCTGGTTTGTTTTTATAAGCAAAACAAACCCTGTCTCTCTCTCTAACTACTTTAAATCAAGAAGAAACTCCTGATGAGTGTTCATGTAGCTGATTAGAAAATTGTCGTATAAACAGCACCATTAAGTGGCATGCCAATCAGCAGTGAGACAGTGGTATTGCTGGTGCCTGTGTAAATTATGGTTATGCCCTACACTTGGGAAACCTAAATGTACAATTCTGGGATTCCTTATTGGCAATTGGATTATAAATGCTGTGTTGTAACACTTAACAGCATGAAAATATATTTATCACATACTGTATCTGCAGGATACAGGAAGGAAAAGGAAACTAATTGCAGCAGACTTTCTGAAGAAGCTGCTATGAAGGAATCCCCAAAGTTGAACTGAGAGCTCATAAAAGAAGAACCTTTTTTCAGGTTTCTCAAGAGTGATGCCACAGAAAAGCTACACAGATTGTAAGACCTCTTGACATTCATGCCTCCATATATTTGGATTTATTGTTTGGTTTATGACATGTATCTCCACTTACTTAAAACAGATTAATAATATTTGGAATTGCTTGAAAGGGTAATTTTGTTTTATTCAAATTTCCTTATTAAATACAGGGAAAATCTTCAAAGTGTAGATAACACAGGAAGGTCAGCAGCCACATGCTGACCTAGACTTCTGTCAACACCACGTGACATGCTGCATACAGAACATACAGCTGAACAGCACTTGGACCCACATCCATTTGGAAATAATCCACATGGAAGACAACCCTTAAGAAATGCTAAGGCTGCAAAGTCATGGAATTTGAGAGCAGTGGGATGCCAGAATTCAAGTTTGCCTGTGAAATTTTCATTCATGTTCTTTAGCTTTCATCACATTGACAAAGCAGGCCAGGATCAGTACAGTAAATGGCTTAAATAGTAAAATTAAAATTAAAAAGTAGTAAATAGCTTAACTGACACACTTTGAGCCCTGGTTCATCACAGTGTTCTGTGTCTTATTTACTGCACAGATTTAAACTGCATCTAAGGCATGCATGCTGAATTCCTCATGGCTGGTATGTGTGCTGCTCATTCCAACAGGAGGGATAATGCCATTGCACACGTTCAGCTGTTCAAGAGCAAAGACACAGACACACTAACATCTTATGTAGCATCTTCGAGGTGACATTACAGCTTTCCTTCTGGAGTATCCTGTGCAGAGCTCTCAGGAAGGTCAGGGTGCTGAGAGCTCAGCTTGAGTGCAAAGAGAAGGGAGCAGCTGACTTGCAAGTAGCTAAAGTACCTGCCTAGAGTAAAAACTCCAGGCAATCAACTGCCTGAACCATAAGAAAATCCCATGTTTCAGCAGCACTTCACCTTACTCCTCGCAGGTATCTCTTCTTCTGCACTGGGGCAGGCTGAGGTTGGATCATCTGCACGTGCAGATGCATTCCTAGAGAATGCACCTCGGGCACTAAAGTGATGCCAATGTCTTGAATCTAAATGCATGATTACAGCCCAAATCATTAATTAATTTTATTTCTCTGTTTCTGGCTTTTCCTAGTTTCAGAGTCTTGAATTGGTATCCATAAAAGCGCAAGTAAAGAGTTTTCCTTTGGTTCTCAGATCAATGCCCAGTGCCATCTTTTGCTGCTGGATCAACACCCAGGTAGATCCTGCATCACCTGGCTGAACAGTTTACTGATAGCAGAAATAGGTTATAATGCCTGGGCAGCAGTGGAAAGTGAGAGAGATTGCTGACAGCAGAGAAATAACAAGACAGAAATTCTGGTCTCAATTCAGTGTTTCTAAAGAGATGATGTCAACTGTCTACTTAAAACACTTCTGTTCTCATTTTCTCTATCTGTATTCATATCTTTCCTGATTTTGATGTTATCTGCTTTTCTTCCAAAACAGGTTTCTAATCCCAAAGGTAATCTCCTCACATCCCAATTTTGCCATTCTCTCTCTCTTTTTTTCTTCCCCTTCCTCCTGTTGCCCTGACTCCCCCTTGCGATGTGAATTTACTGCCCAAAAGAATCCACACCTGCTTCTGTGGCAAGACATCGAATCATCACTATCAGAACTGTGTATTTTCCTGCTCACCTGAAAACAACAGCCCTGCTTAGTGATCTGCAATTGGTATGTAGGTCTAAAATGAATAGTTCCATAGCATACTCACTACACTCAGTTGTTAATGGCTTATTAATTACACATCAGGACGCCATAAACAACTTACAGCTAAACCATAATTTTTTACAACATGCAACAAAAATCAGTGATGACATCCACCAGACTTTTGTCCTCTCTGGAACTTCACAGAACGACAGGGCAAAATCCACCTCCTTCTTTTCCAGAAACATCTAGAGGCAAAAACTGGGAGACAGTAGAGTCCCCTCAGATACAATGAGCAAAGTGTTTACAAAGCGAACAGCGAGTGAAGAATTGAGACACTGCAGAGGAGATAGCCAGGACTGTTTACCATTAAGGTGCAGGAATACATCACTGCAGAGAAAATAATTTCCCTCAGTGTCATGTTTTTCGGGAGAAGACATCAATCATATACACCAGTATGTACTAAAAAATAAACAGAACTAAAAGGCCGGCAAGCAAATTGGAAAGGAGGAGTCAGTGCTTGGTGGTAACACCTACCTGCCTGACCAATCTCCCCAGACCTGACCAGCACACGTTCATGAACTGAGACACCACACACACCTCATTTTTTATCCCTGGAAGGCTGGAGCCAGACTGGATTGATTTGTCCTCCTGCTGATCCTTGCCCTTTTGTGGTTCTGCAGAGCCACTGGACACCAGCAATAACTCACCACACGCCTCAGAGAGCTTTTCTGTTTTTGGAAATCTCTTGGCAGCATGACATTTACATTTATTATGGCTGATTCTGGGTATTTAAATATGAAAACAATTAAAGAATATTTGCGAGGGATATGACAAATGAACATTTGTACTCTGGCCAATTTTTCACTGACTTCCATTTAAGGACACCATTATGTTCCAGCTTTGACTCTGCTATTGTCTAAACAAGATGATTTCCCAATATTCATGTGGGCAGGCTGACTGGTGAGGATGTCTTTAGGGTTAAATGTCTTTGTATAAACTATGATGTCTCTTTCTCGGACAAATTCAGCCCCCAAACTCACCTATAGAAATTCAGAGTCACTGCTGAAATCCATAGAATTAATTTGGTCCCCCAGCAGTCTAAATGGTATCTCTCTGGCTCTCTGAAGATCTCTGTCTTGCCTAGAAAGGTGTTTTGTCTTTACAATCGCCACCTTTCAGTAGCAGCAGGTTGCTTTTGATTTTCATGTGACTTTAGTATTCTCACCAATCTACTGCCAGCAGAGAGATGAGGAATACCTGCCCCAAATCTGGGCTGAATCAGAGCACCTACTTCCTCATACCTCGAGGTTACATTTCCATTAGTAGAAGCAGGGACTGAAGTAACATAAGGGATGCAAGGGAACAAACTATTTTGGTCTCTTAACAGCCCACTCCCCTTTGTATTTAGAATAAAATGAATCTATATTAATAATGAAATTAGTTTCCACAGCTGCAACATGCCACAACAATGCAGTTACACATATGAAAGTGTTCTGGTTGAGGGAAGTAAAGTGAGCTAATTGGGGACATCCAAACTGGAGGCAGCCTGGGCTGCAGGGATCATGCACAGGTGGAGTTTGAAGTCCTGAGGGATATGAGTTGGGTAAGGACTAAAGTCAGGCCCCTGAACTTTAAGAAAGCAAACTTCCAGCTCTTCAGGGAAATAGTGGGATTTTCTGTGAGACTGCCCTCGGGGACAAGGGAGTAGAACAGTATTGGCTGATCTTTAAGGAAGTCTTCCATGGAATGCAAGAGCAAGCCATCCTCAGGAGGAGGAAATCAGGCAAGGAAGGCAAGAGATCATCATGGCAGTGGAAACAAGGACAGAACACCTGGGAAGAGCACAGAGATGAAATACAGTTGTGTAGGCAAAGCTGGAACTGAACTTGGCAAGGGACACAAGGGAAGAGCAGGAACAGCTTCTGCAGGTACATCTTAATCAGAAAAGGAAGGTCAAAGACGTACCCACTCCTGATTAACAATGGGGAAAGGAGGACCCTGACAACTACTGCCCTGTCAGCCTCCCCTCATTGCCTGGGAAGATCATGGGACAGATCCTCCTGGAACCTGTGCTAAGGCATATGGAACATAGGGAGGGGATTCAGGAAGGCCAGGATGGCTTCACCAAGGGCCAATCCTGCCTGACCAACCCAGGGCCTTCTATGTTGGAGTGATTACATCAGTGGACAAGGCTTCCCAGGGAAGTGGTCATGGTTACAAGGATATTGTTCTGTTGGAGCAAGTCCAAAGGAGGGCCCCCGAGATGATTAGAGGGATGGAGCATCTCTCCTATAAGGAAAAGCTAAGAGAATTGGGACTGCTCAGCCTGGAGAGGAAAAGGTTTCAAGGTTACCTAACTGCAGCCTTCCAGTACCTGAAGGGAGCCTACAAGAAAGGCGGAGAGAGATGTTTTGCAAGGGCATACGGTGACAGAACAAGGGGGAAGGGCTCCAAACTGAATGAGAGCAGGCTTAGGTGAGACATTGGCACAGGTTGCCGTGGGAAGCTGTGGATGCTCCACCCGTGAAAAAGTTCAAGGGCAGACTGGATGGAGCTCCAAGCAACGTGGTGTAGTAAAGGGTGTCCCTGCAGAGGATTGGTATTAGATGACCTTTAAGGTCCCTTCCAATCCAAACCATTTCACGATTCCATTACTGTCCTGCTCTGCTCTGCACCTGTGTGGCCTCACTTTGAGGACTGTGTACAGTTTTGGGTACCTCAGTATAAGAAGGTCATAAAGCTGTTGAGGGTGTCCAAAGGAGGGCCTGGAGGGGAAGCCGTACAAGGACCACCTGAGGTCACTTGGCTTGTTCAGCCTGGAGAAGAGGAGAATGAGGGGAGACCCTACTGCAGTTACAACTTCCTCACAGCAGGAAGTGGAGGGGCAGACAGTGACCTCCTCTCTCTGGTGACCAGTGACAGGATTCAAGGGAACAACATGACGTTGTGTCAGGGGAGACTTAAGATGGATACAAGGAAAAGGTTTTTCACCCCAGAGGGTGATGGGCACTGACCAGTCTCCCCAGGGCAGTGGGCACAGCCCCAAGGCTGCCAGAGCTCAAGAACCCTTTGGATGATACTCTCAGGCACATGGTGGGATTATTTGGGTTGTTCTTTGCAGGTCCAGGAGTTGGACTTGATGATCCCAGCAGGTCTCTTCCAACTCAGGATATTCTATTATGATTCTAAGTGTCTTCAGTTTACTTGAGGATGGTATCACTCAGGTTTGGGAGAATCACCTACTCTGTGCACAGTTCTTTCTATAAGTGGAGTCAGACAGTAGTAATGTTGCCCCAACAGTGTGATCTGGAAAAGCATCATCATTTATCATCTTAAAGGAGCATTTCCTAACTGAATGCCAGGACCCTGCTACTTCAGTAATGAGGAGATGGAACCAAATTTCTCTCACTAATTCCAAACATTTATTGAAGTATGTGGAAATGAACTGAATGTGTGACCTCAAATCCCCATTTCAAACCTCTTCACAAAGCCTGACTGAGTTTTCAAGCTGCTGCTCAGGAAATAATGCAAACAGAGGTTTAGAGGCTGAGCACAACTGAGCTCTGTGTTCATCAGTCCTTTAATGTAGCCCAAAGAGTCTTTGTGCTTCAAAATCATTTAGTGCAATGCTAAGCAATGCTCTCATTGTTTCTTTTGCTGACTTTCAGTAAGCCAGTAGGATGCCAGGCTGCCACCATCAGAACACCTGCTTCACTGCAAAAGTATTTCAGCAGCCCTTGCCTTGTAATAAATGATGTGACCCTGGAAGGCTGACAGCAGCACTCCTGTAGCCAAACAGCTCACCAAAGGTCAAAGCCACCCAAAGCTTTGGGATCAGCAGCACCATTTCTGTCCTCCCCACCCTACCCAGAGTATTAGAACTGTGATGAATTAGTGAAAAAGCACATCACTGATAACATATCTTCCACCAGTGAAGAACGTGGGAAGGGAGGGAAGGAGAGGAGAGGGGAATCCAGCTGTGAAGCCATTTCCTCTGCCACTGAACACAGAGCTATTCCCAGAAGCACCACTTAGTTTGCCTCAGTCAGAATGAACCTGGGTAGCAAAATGTGAGGCACAAACTATTTCAGTTATGAAAGAGGCCACAGAGTGCTTACACAAACAGCTTCAGTAGCACACAGATACCTGTCCATCTTAATTTACAGCCTTTCCCAGAAGAGTCCCTCACCAGCCAATATTCTTTTTTTAAAAGAGTTACTCATTTTCTTTCTCCTTTTAGACTCTGAATTCTGCTAAAACACAACCCCCCACTGCTTTTGTAATCCTTTTGTTCCATTCACAACGCAACTTGAAGAAAACCCCAATGCTATAAAGCAAGGCTGAATTTTCAATTTTGCTAACAACATAAACAGCATCACCAAGATTGTGGATCCTGCTCATCTACCTGTGCCATCAGTAGTCAGTGCCTGCCCTGTTGCTACTGTTAGAGAAATAGTGCCTTTTGAAGAGCAATGACAATGGTGCTCTTTTGAATTGTAGCATTTTACAGCAATTAACTTCGTGCCTAAAGAAGCAAATTTGAATGAAAATTATCTGGAAAGCACAATCACATGCACGCAGAGTTTTTATGTATTTATATATATGTATACACACACATACATGCTGGCATTTTCAGAACAGGATATTCAGCATATTAAAGGCCATAGGGATGAAGAATAAATTAGCTGGCAAGATTATTTGCTAAACTAATTTCCTAGAAAGGGAACAATTTCCAAAAAAATCCTACCATTACTCTCCAACCTCTTCTTTGATGAGTAGTGCAGCCAATTTCTACCTTCATTCTTATTTACCTTCCATGAAAGCACCACTGAGGACCTAATGAAGAATGCTGGGTAATTCTGGCATTATTGGATTTTTTGTTATTTATTTATTAGACATGAGAGCTGTTATTAGCAAGCAGCCAGGTGAGTCAAATCAGATAAAGCATTATCTGATTCCTGTGCTGTAAATCAGATTTTAATAGAGAAAAGATCTGTATCCCTTTGGGAGTGAAAGGAATATGTTTATAATGTGTTCTTAGTGTCTGCTACACAATAGTAAGGATGGATAAAAATATTTTCTATAATCAATTTGCCACCTGCTTCTCCAAGTTCTTTTACACATGAGAACTAAAATAAATGAAAGTTCTGTTTGTGACAAGTGCTATCAAATAACTAAGATAAGCGTGCACAAAAACATGCATACATGCTGCATTCTTAAACAGACACAAAAAAATACCCAATTCTGCAATATTCAAAGACATCATTTCTCTGCTGGCAGAATCATTTAGAGATTTCAGGTTTGCCTAATTCAGCCACTGAAATGAGACCTTGGGCAGGCTGCTCTTAACCTCAATACAGCTCCTGTCCTAGGCATTTATCCTTGTCCTTTCTACTCAGAATCTATGAAGTCTCATGACAACACCTGTAGACTGGACACAGATAATATTTAACTACTTCTTGAAGATTTTTCAAATTTTAATCCACAGAGTAATCTAGACATGCCCAGACAGAAAGTCGTGTTAAACATGAAAACCTTGATGCAAAGCCAGCTCCATCTCACACTGCAGTCTCATGTGAATATTAGTTTGCTGGAAATTATTGTTTGCAAAAATGAGGGCTCCCCTCTCACCTAATGCATCACTGTTTGAACTAAAATCCTGAAATTAGTTTACTGCCCAGATATTTACATATTCCGAGGACCCAAAAATTACTTTTAAAAACTAAACTTGTTAGGTCACATCCAATTAATTCCATAACTTTCAAGGCATATTTGGCTTAAAAATTTCTTTTATGATTTACACATGAAAATGAATTTATAACCAAACAGTTTTATTTACTGAGGTTTTGAAGGTGTGTGCTCGGAGTGCCACTAACAAATGTGTAGGGAAAGCTCTGCCACTGCCAGCCATCAGCAGCAAGGCTGACATCCAGGTCACAGTGCACTGTCTTCTTATTCCCTTTCCTGCCCAGGTCTTTGCTTCTCCACCCCAGTTCACAGGAGGACTAATATTTTTTAAAAGTAACTGCAAAACTACAGGTAGCACAGGAGTCATTAACACAATGGAAGTTAATATCAAACCCAAGCTATCTGAATGGAGGTCCTATTTATCAGGGAAAAAACCCAAACTAACCACATGCTGTATTTAAGCGATTGGTTTCCCTTTCCAGGAAGGCAACTGCACTTCAATTTTTTTTTATCAGCATCTGAACAATAACCTTATTCAAAGGTTATTCTGTATTTGGAGGAGTAAGGGTTAGCTCCAGTCACTTGGGCAAGAGGGCAACTTCAGGCTGCAATGACATTCATGTCTCAGATAGATTGAACCTCTTTAGGGAAGACAGATCATATTTTGGTTTTATAATCCATCCATCCATCCATCCATCCATCCATCCATCCATCCATCCATCCATCCTGTGATTAATACAGACAATAAATGAAGGAACTATGACCTGTGAAAACATGAATACTGAGTCTGAAAGCACAGCCTGTAATGGACTGCAATGTGCACACCACTCTGCTCTCTTTCCTCCTGGACAGAGACAGTAACAAGGGCAGGGAGAAGCAGAGATGAGGGTGTTGTGTCAACATCAAACAAATAGGAAACAGTCACTTAAATACTATTTTGTCCCTCCAGAAACAGAAAAAAGATTAAATTAAGTGTAATAGAAATCCTTATAGGTCCACATTTAGTTATGCCTGTAAGAAACCTGAAGAGGTTTATTACAGCACAGCGAGAATGATCAGCTTTAAGGAAACTGATATCTCAACCAACCCAGACAGAAAAACCATTTACTGTCCTTGCATCTCCCCTCTGAGCCCTCTTCAGCTGGCACAGCTAGACCAGCAATCCCTTTCTCCTTACCTTTAACAGGTGATGCAATCACTATTTAGCAGTAACAAAGTAACAAAGCTATGTCATCTGTGTATCTTTAAAATTATCATCTTTCTGATGAGCACCTTCTAATCCAATGGTATTTATGGCATTAAACTCAAATTCTGATACATCTGAAAAATGGCTTTTTAAACCAATAATAACAAACACATTGCTCTTCATGCTGCAACCTCACAGCATCAATCACATCCTGATCCACAGAGTAGCCTTTTGCAGTATGACAGAGGCTTCAGAGATGCTCCTTTCATTAACATGATGTTGGTTGGAGCTTTTGTTATCTCACTCTGGCAGGTATAACACTTTCTGAGAAATCAGTACTTCAGTGCAATGGGCCAACAAAATCTGCTGCACAGCAGGATATGAGCAGATGTAGAGTCAGTGCCTTATTTGTCAGCTGTGCTTATAGGTACAAACGAAAATATCTGATGCTTTCAAATTAAGAGAATGTCCCTTATCCAAAACATTCAACTCTTCCAATCCAGCATAAAAGGACAAACTCACTGCTAGCCTGACATCTCTTCACCTGGCAATTCCCTCACATCCCCAAATTAATGCCATATTTATATCTTTTATCATCAGTGAGCTCCTAAAGCCTTCCACCACCTTAACTGCACATGCTCAAACTCTCAATGGAATAAAAGTCCCCAGATTAGATGTTTTGCTGGCTGGTGCAGTGAGGGGCTCAGGCTCAGATTTTAGCCAACAAAAGCACTGCAAAATGTGCCAACCATGTGCCCTTTCTACATGGGATGGTTCTAAAGTCTGGCCACATCAATCAGACTGCAAGACCAGAGTCTCTCAATTACTGCTTTGCTTCCCCTTAAGTTTTAATGAATCATTATTGAAAATATACCATTACTCTACTGTGTATATACATTCTGAATGACTCAGGGATGGAGGAAAGGGCAGGAGGATGAAGTTGTTTCTTTTTTTTTTTGTTTTGATCCTGAAACCTCCATTCTTTACAGATAAATGTCCTTAGTTCTAGATCAAATGCTCTTTTCCACTTTAAAATAAGAAAAATGATCTATTAATTCACAGCTGACGAACAGACAACATACATGAAGCAGTTCAGGGGAAGTGAGGTAGCTTTAATAATCTGTATCACACTATTATTTGTCTGTTGTAAGTTTATGGCTTATCAGCAGGAGTTTAGACACTCCTGGCTTCTCCTCCCTGGAGGGCAACACATTAAGATGGTGATGTATCATGACTTCAACAAATGTTCTATTTGAAGAGCACAATGACTCCCACATGGAAAACATGTTTCTACTTGTGATACCTTAGGTTTAAACATATTTATCTTCTTTTCTTGTAACCCCCCCTTCATTTCTAGGAAAAAAACCAATGTCCTGGCAGGGATTTGGTGCCAGGCTCCACCTTCCAGGTTCTGCACTTGTGACACTGGTGTAAATGCAGGGTTAGGATACCAAACCCACCATCCCAGAGGCTCTGACTTACTGAGGTTCCACTTGAGGCCGGTGGTGGTGACGCTGTCGCAGGAGTTTCCAATGGGGATGAGGCCACACCAGGCGCCTTCCAGGCCCGTGTCCACACGCAGCTCGTGCTTGCCCTGCAACACAGAAAGGCTCCTGCACTCAGTGCCTGCCAGGCATCCAATGGCATTGCACTCAGTGCCTGCCCTGCAACACAGAAGGGCTCCTGCACTCAGTGCCTGCCAGGCACCCAATGGCATTGCACTCGGTGCCTGCCCTGCAACACAGAAGGGCTCCTGCACTCAGTGCCTGCCAGGCACCCAATGGCATTGCACTCGGTGCCTGCCCTGCAACACAGAAGGGCTCCTGCACTCGGTGCCTGCCCTGCAACCCAAATGGGCTCCTGCACTCGGTGCCTGCCCTGCAACCCAAATGGGCTCCTGCACTCGGTGCCTGCCCTGCAACCCAAATGGGCTCCTGCACTCGGTGCCTGCCCTGCAACACAGAAGGGCTCCTGCACTCGGTGCCTGCCCTGCAACACAGAAGGGCTCCTGCACTCGGTGCCTGCCCTGCAACACAGAAGGGCTCCTGCATTCAGTGCCTGCCAGGCACCCAATGGCATTGCACTCGGTGCCTGCCCTGCAACCCAAATGGGCTCCTGCACTCGGTGCCTGCCCTGCAACACAGAAGGGCTCCTGCACTTGGTGCCTGCCCTGCAACACAGAAGGGCTCCTGCACTCAGTGCCTGCCCTGCAACTCAAATGGGCTCCTGCACTCGGTGCCTGCTCTGAAACATAGAAGTGCTCCTGCACTCGGTGCCTGCCCTGCAACACAGAAGGGCTCCTGCACTCGGTGCCTGCCCTGCAACACAGAAGGGCTCCTGCACTCGGTGCCTGCCCTGCAACACAGAAGGGCTCCTGCACTCGGTGCCTGCCCTGCAACACAGAAGGGCTCCTGCACTCGGTGCCTGCCCTGCAACCCAAATGGGCTCCTGCACTCGGTGCCTGCCCTGCAACCCAAATGGGCTCCTGCACTCGGTGCCTGCTCTGAAACATAGAAGTGCTCCTGCACTCGGTGCCTGCCCTGCAACACAGAAGGGTTCCTGCACTCGGTGCCTGCCCTGCAACCCAAATGGGCTCCTGCACTCGGTGCCTGCCCTGCAACCCAAATGGGCTCCTGCACTCGGTGCCTGCCCTGCAACCCAAATGGGCTCCTGCACTCGGTGCCTGCCCTGCAACCCAAATGGGCTCCTGCACTCGGTGCCTGCCCTGCAACCCAAATGGGCTCCTGCACTCGGTGCCTGCCAGGCTCCCAAACGCATCTGCCGGCAAATAAACAGCACTGGGATGGAAACAGGGCCAGAGTGTCCCCCAAGGGTTCATAAACACAAAAACTCAGACCATTAACGCTTTCAGAGAGAGGAGAGATGTGTGCTTAAGTTCCAGACTTCAGGTCTGTCAAGAGTTTGTTTCTAGGCTTTTCTAAACAGAATGTGGCTTTGCCCCTCCTTCTCTGGCACTTTTTGAGTAGGCACTTTTGTCAAAGCAAGGCTCTCTACTCCGTGAAATGAAGGCATCTTGATCTATTCATTCATTTTTCCCCTCCTCTAAACAGCTGTTTCACTTCCTAAACAATGCTAGTCAAAGTGACACCCAAACTCCCTCATTATTCTGACAACATCTGTAAAATTTCATGTACTTCTGCAGGCATGTACTCCTCCCAGAAGGATGAATATGTGCAGAAACTTAACTAGGTGCTAAAGAAATTAACTTAAATATTTAGAATAATGTGCTTACAGTAAGAACAAAACTGAAATTAAAAAAAATTGTACAGACAAAAGATTGTCTAAGATAAAGTTATCTTGTAACTATCAAGTTCATGGGATGCAGGAGAAACAACAGCTATTAATGATGATGGATCTGTAACAAAACTCTTAATTAGCACTTATAGACCCTGTGTGAATATCTTGCCACGTATCAGCATCTGAACAGCAGCAAGGGAGTGGATATAGTGGAACTCTTTTACAGAATGAAAAAAAGTGCTGAGTGTTATAGTTCTGGCACAATTTGTGTTCTAGGAAACTAAGGAAGTGTTTATGGAAACTAGTTACAAGAAAACAGCAAATGCAAAGCAGTGACAAGATCAGTGAAGAACTCGCCCTCTGGTCTCTTCTGTCAAATAAACATGGGCTTCATAGGGGGAAGTTAAGAATCTTTAAAGAGTGATTTCTTTGGGGGTTTATTTTATTCTACTGTGGATGCACAGGCAAGTGAAACTCTTGAGCCTGTCTTTTAAAGTCTTCATCACTATAAATAACATTATATATGCCTAAATATAAATAGACCAAAACAAAAGAACTCTCTGAAAGCCAATGAGTATTCAGTGAGTGCTTTGTTAAGCAAGAAACCAAAGTTTTATACCAAGAGAAAGAAAAAAGAACAATTGAACTATAAAAATCAAGTAAATGTCCCAAGCAGCAAAAATATCATCTCACAGATTTTCTTAGGAGAATGTATTTAAGCTTTTTTCTCATGCCTTGTCCTGTCATGTGCTCATTTCAGATGCTCTTGCACATACAGAGTCACTATTTAGAAAGGCAAAATATGTTGTTGCTGAGACATTGATGTCTGAGGCGTTCAACAGCCTCTGCTGTTAATGCCAAACGCATTATGAAGAAACAACTCCAATACATGTCATGCTCTCAGCTAACAAATGAACCTTGGCAAAGCCGTCAATTAGGGAGTATCAGATTGCAGAGCTGCAGTCTATTTGATTGTTTGCAGAGGAACAAGAAACCAATCCAATACCATCTGTCTTCTGGGGGTGTCCAGCTCCTCCTGCGGCTGAGCCACGTGTACCTGTGGTGTTGGGAACACTCACCTACAAAGCCAGAGCTGGAACACGGGCAGGTGTGATAACCTTTTACTGTGCAATATGCCATGGCACTTGTGCCACTGCACAGAGGGAGGAGGACAGGGAGAGGAGAGCTGCAAGGACAAGCTCTCGTGTTATACCACTGCAAATATTGGCTATAATGAACCTGATAACAAAGGAGAGACGAAGGGTGGGACTCTCTATTCCCTTCAGTAGCTCTGAGCAGCAAACTCACCATATTAGAATCATAGAATGGATTGGGTTGGAAAAGACCTCAGAGATCATCAAGTCCAACCCTTAGTCCAACTCCAGTCCCTTTACCAGATCATGGCACTCAGTGCCACGGCCAATCTCAGGTTAAAAACCTCCAGGGATGGGGAATCCACCCCCTCTCTGGGCAGCCCATTCCAATGCCTGATTACTCTCTCTGGAAGGAATTTTTTGCTGCTCTCCAACTTCAATTTCCCCTGGCAGAGCTTGAGCCCATCGTGCCCCCTTGTCCTATTGCTGAGTGCCTGGGAGAAGAGACCAACCCCCACCTGGCTAGAACTTCCCTTCAGGCAGTTCCAGACAGTGCTGAGGTCACCTCTGAGCCTCCTCTTCTCCAGGCTAAACACCCCCAGCTCCCTCAGCCTCTCCCCACAGCACTTGTGTTCCAGTCCCTTGACCAGCCTCGTTGCTCTTGTCTTCATCCATTAGCAAAGGAATAGAAAAAGCAGATGTAAATGTAGGTGGCCCCACAGAGAACCTGATTAAGTTCTGTGCCCTCAAAGTCTGTGTCTAACCACTATAGGATTGCATTTCCTATTTTATGACATTCTGGCCCAGCTTACAGATAAGGAAATAATTCAGTAGAAATTCATGCAGAAACCTGTTTTCCTCTGCTCATGAAATAAATCTTTAAACCAAAAGATGCCAGTACCAGAGGCTCACCAATATCTAGCATTTCATCAGGAGTCTTTTAATGTCTGGTGCCTCCCTAAAATCCCAGTTTTCTCATTCCAGTGATTATGTCAGAACATGGACTCTCTTCCCGAAAAGGACGTTTTCTCAGTTGTTAAGAGGAATTTCAAACCAGGAGCCCAAAGGGCTAACCCAAGGCAGCAGCTAAACAGGAATTGAATTAAATATTGAAATGCAAATTTTATTTCTTTTTAAAAAGCCTCTCAACTGCTAGGGCAAACATATCTTAGGGATTGATTCACTAATATTACAGAAGTCAGTTTTTAAGACTTTTTTTTAATAAGTCAGTAAGAGATCTTAATATTACTGGTGACAATGGAGACAGAAAAGGGATATGAACTTTAGGAAAAACCAACCAAACAAAAGAATTCCAAGTAGCCACTATTTTTTTTCCAAAAAAGATGAACCAACCATTGTATTTACACAGTACTCAAATATTCAAAGCACTGTGAACCTCCCATGGGGAAATCAGTGCCCAAACTTATCTTCAAATTTTTGAGTACAGATTTCCCAGCCAAGCAAGATGGAACTGATATTTGCAGGAGGAAAGAGGATCAGAGCTTGCAATCTGCAAATATAAGTAATAATTTGTTCTATTTAGTTTTGTGTGATTAAAAGAACAATTATATACCGGTGCTTAAAATATCAAACTGTTTTCAGTTTCTGCAGAACTTAAAGTTCAAAAACTAGGTTTAAAAAGAAAACCAAAGTTTGACTAAATAAATCCCCTCCTTCTTAAGTTTTTTTTTTTTTTTGCCTCTGTAGGAGGTAACAGAAATATTTTCACATTTAACTTCAGAATCAAATATTACCATGTTTGAATGATCCTGGTGATAAAAGAATGGCAAATAATACAGCTGCATTGATTTTTATCTTATTAAGTCAGTTTTGAAAAACATTGATCAATCTTCAGCATCGATTTTTTTTTCCCCTTCATTTTGCCTCTGATGCTGGGAAATAAGATCAATTTCTGAGTTCACCAATAAGAAGGAAATGTCAGAAGATATTTTTAAGAATTCTTCATCCACACAGGTTAAACTTTTCCTTTGGATTCTAATGCCTTGTGTTATAAGAAAAGAGGGAAACCTGGAACTTGGCAGGCTGAAACGCAGGGGAGAGGCACAAAGTTAAGTTGCTGGGGAAGAATAAGAATTAAAATTAAGATTTAAAAAAACAAATGAAGAAAGACATTGCAACTAGATCTTGGAAACTGTTGAAGAACTAAGACATGTGAAGGTAACAGGGAAGGAAAAGGAAGGAGTTACCTCATTAGAGGACAAGGCAACCTTATTCTGATTTTTGGGTTGCCTTGATAGTTCCTCCAGTATAAACTAATCCAATTAATAATTTGAGTACTAGAAATCACTGATTTCCTAAAAGCTGTACTTTCACCTGTGCTTGCTGTGAGACCTGGGACTACAGAGAAACAGGATTTCGCGAGACCTGGCCAACTGCTCCACTGGCTAGATCTTGTTTTCCATGATCCTTTGATAAAACACCTCTTTTCTATTAGCTTTATTTCCATGATTACTCCATAGATGGCAGCACACACTTGAGAGCAACAGCAGCAAAAAGCTAAATACAGATATCATAGTGCTACCCAGGGAAAAGGCAAACCCCACAATCTGTTTTAGTACATAAACATCTGGGTGCAGAAAATGGTACACAGATAAAAGGCTCAGCGGATGGGTGGGAATCAACACAATCACCAAAGACTGCAGGAGGAGGAGGAGGGAAGGAACAAGCATGAAACAAAGCCAAGAACATTTATGTTTAACATCAAATATTATGACTGGCAATAAAGTAAAAACAAAGTTCCAGAAATATTTCTACTAATCATTAGTTGTTCAAGAGCTTGACTTAACAGTAATAAAAGCTTTCAGGCTGAGGTTCTGAGCAAGACAAATACAGCCAATTTTTAGAAAAGGATGTACTTAAGAAGAGCCATTTTGTTATAACCCTAAAATACCAGCAAATTGTCTTTTCACACAAATACACATAGTGCCAAGTTGCTATTATTATGTGAATGCTATTCAAAGAACATTTTCTGAGCCAACCAGGCTTTTTGCTGTTCAAAATAAAAGCATTCACAGTTCCAGCAAAAACTCAGAAGACTAAAAGCTCTTTACTGTCATATCAATGACTGCTTAAAGACATGTAGAAAAACCTGCAAATTTATTATACCTCAAAATACTATTGAAAACTATTGGACCCAATCCTGCCAATCCCTACCATGAAATGTTTGCAGAGTTCCTGCACTGACATGGACAGAGTTCAGTTCATCAGTTATTTGCCACACAGAGCCTCACCAAGGCTCCCCTTCAAGAGGAGCACTTCATAAAAATTCCTTTATAGTGAATAAATTCCCAGGCAGGAGAACAAGAATATATTAAAATCATTATTAGACACAATTAATGAACACAGCTGCTTCGAAGCAATTTATGACAAGGGTCCAGAAGGAAATCCCTGTGGAGTGAGTGCCACTAAAGTGAAAAGATTTACTGTGCCCTGAGGTTACAAGTGTAAGTGGTTGCTACTGTGTGTCTAATGTACAGATTATCCACAGAGAGCAAACGACTCCAGAGTTTCAGAGAGTCACACATGGACAGGGTGAGCCTGTGAAACCAACTCTGTCCTCTGCAGTCCATGCAGGTGACAAAATCCCAGCAATCACAGGTGAAAAAGTGTGAAGTTGTATTTCTCTCTGGATACTGCAAGCAGTTAAAACTGCCAACAAGTGTAGACACTGCCAACAGGCACACAAAATGAAGGGATGAAAACATTTCATCAAGCTAAAAAAGATATCTGGGAATACAAAAGCTGCTTTAAAAAGGAGTTTCGTTAGTTTAATTTCTTTTCACAGACTTATCTTAGAGATTGACAAATGTCATAAATACTAATTCTTGTTCTACTCTGAACACCATCCAAAAGAAAACCTCATTCTGTTGAAGCTTCCCACTTGCACATGAAATCCCACAACATTTTCTCCAGTTCTCCATAAAACAATGGAAAACACACCGCAAATGCAGAGTGAAACTACAATAAGAATTTACTGGTCCTTCTCTCATTCCAAGCAAGCCTCAGACTGGCCCAGTGTGACATTTTATCCTTGAGCTTGTGCATTTGATGCCCTATCCTCAGCAGACTCATCATTACAGGTTTAATTAGCATTTTTAGTGATGCCTTAAAAAAAATCAGAACCATTTTCTTTATATCCATTTATGAGACTACAGAGTATAATAGATTGCAGATAGGAGTGAAAAGTAGACAAGCTGCTGAAGATTTCATATTGCCTGTATAATTATTAT
Organism: Pithys albifrons albifrons; assembly: GCF_047495875.1. Lineage (NCBI taxonomy): Eukaryota > Metazoa > Chordata > Aves > Passeriformes > Thamnophilidae > Pithys > Pithys albifrons. The sequence continues at coordinate 53,871,942 of NC_092464.1, forward strand.
GCAATGCTGCAGTTAAGTTGTCAGCCTGGAGGGGCCTTCACTAAGGACACTAAAATACTCTGTAATTCCTCAGTGATAAAAAAATACAGCATAATCTTTCTCATTATCCATCAGTTCATAATAAATTTAGTGTCACTGACCATTCTCTTTTGGGCATTTCTGCAGGGAAAGAGTCCATAAGATCCCCTATCTAGACTTCATTCTCTTGTTTTCCTGGGTATTGGAGAAGCATGGGAGTTAATCCAGACAACAGGGTATTATTCACTTAACTTGTGGCAAGGGACAATTTCTTCATCACATAACTGAATTGCTAAGTGTTTCTAGAAGGCACCTTAAGATAAGAACACACAGAATTCAAATCTGTTTATCTGTTCTCAGAAGCTTTTCTGCTCCAAAATCTCCCCTGGAAATCTGTACTGCATAAGTAAGAAGAATGATCAGTGTGCTGCTGGCCAAGACCTTCTTTCAGTTTCTTGTACATCCATATGATGTGCCCTTGCTTTTTTATGTGCTGTACAATGCAGCAAATCATGAGCCCACAAATCCTCTTATAAACCACCATCCTTTTAGTAGAACTGCCTTCATCTTCAGGGCTTTCATGTTCGGATTAGGGGCTTCATAAAAGCCTGGCTTCTGTAATTTCTTTGGTGCCAACAAACTGATGAACAGAATTCTTTTCATTGGGTAGTGGAATCTCACAAATGCTCCCTTCTCAGTTTCATTTCTGACTGTTACCTTCAAATACCTCAAGGCAAGAAAGAAAGAGGCTTGAAGTAGCAAAGAATGAACTTTGGAGACAATTTTGCACTTTCTTGATCTCTCTCCCAGGAAGAAATAATTTGGTGATATTATAAAGATATTCATTGACCCAGGATAAGAAGCCAAATCTATTTTCAGGAGACAGGAAAATAGCTTCTGCTTTGTAACAGCAGACTTTGAAGAAGTGTTATACCCCAAATCCTGTGCTAGCAAGGACTAACTGCTTCTCTCTACACCTGTGAAACTCAAACACGTGTTGTTCAGGTCAGGAAGAACAAATATAATCAAAGAAATTTCAAGCTGGCCATGCAAATACAGAATTCCTCCCCCTCCCCCCTGTTTTCTTGTATAACTCAGTAGTCAGTTGGAATTACAGTCCACACAAAAATCCTTTATTGGAGTGGTGGGGAAACAGAACACTGTTCTGCTCTGAGCTCCACTTTGCTCCTTTATGAGTCACACTTGGATAGAGGTGTGAAGTTTATTGGCAATAGCCCTTTTGTAACAAATAAAGCTTTCCATTTCAGTGGGATCAGCACTCCTGTCATCACTGTCACCACTGACAGGTTTGGCACTCAGAATACAGAGGAATTTGCACAAGCACTAAAATCATTCAAAGTAGGCCAACCTGAGTCCTAAATATTTGACAGTGATTTCTTACCATAAACAAATACACTCAGTCCCTGGCATCTTTTCTCAAGAATTTGAATGCTGAATGCACCTTCCCAGCACCCCATATGTCATCAGAGTTGCAGCTCTGAGGGAGCATCCCAACAGAATTGTAGCTTTATTTAAAATACCAAAAGGCAGAAAGAAATTGTATTGTACAGCACACAATGAAAGAACAAGAATCCCAGGAGGCATTTACCTCAGACCTATGTGGAGGACCTCTTATATCCCCCAAATGAGTGCTCAAAATTATTAACATGCTGATAGCATACTCAGCCTTAGCATGAAATGGCTGAGTAGTAAACTTGTGCTACAATGAGAAAAAAAGGTCAACAGAGGTGCCACCCTGGATTTTAAGACAGCAAACTTTCAGCTGCTCAAGGAGCAGTGTCCCCTGGGAATCTGTTTTTGAGGGCTCAGGGGTTCACAAGTGCTGGGCAAATTTTAAGAACCACCTTTCAAAAACACTGGAGCAGGAAAGAAAGGGTTTTTCCAGTATGTTAATAGCAAGAGGAGGTCCAAGGAAAACATTGGACCAACACTTGCCGAGGATGGTCACTAAAGGAGCCAGCAGATATTATGGCAGGACCCTCCTCAAAGTATATGCACTTGCTCAGCTTTGCTGTATGCTTATTAACATTTCAGCCAAATTTTATAAGGGCACATTCACATTGGGAATTATTGACACAAACACTCATCATTATTTAAGAAAAACTAAGTGTTGGTGTCTGTGAATGTATCTGTCTGTCCATTTGTTTGTATCACCACCTAATTTAGGAGGGGGGAATCTAAATCTACCTCCTCTCAGTTTAAATTATCATCCCTTGTCCTGTCACAACAGGCCTTGGTAAAAAGTCTCTCTCTGTCTTCCCTATAAGGTCCCTTCTATATCAAAAATGGTGCAAGAAAGTCTCCCCAAAGCCTTCTCCAGGGAGAGCTGAACAACGCCAACTCTCAGCCTTTCTTCATAGGAGAGATATGCAGAAAGTATTTAGCCCAATATCATCTGAAAATGTCTAATGAGAAACAAAGTTTTAAAGCAGAACTTTTCTTTCCAAACCACTTGAACCACCTTTTTTTTTTTTTTTTAATTAACAGACAACTAAATCAGAATTGATTGTGTGAGGACTGCATAACAGAACTGAGAGAGCAAGAAAAGGTTCATTACTTTCAAGTTTCTTCTGACATAATTTCAGAAGATCAGGTTTCAAACTATCTGGAATATATTGCAATCTTAATTTGAGTGACCAAATTTCAACCAAGGCACCTCTAAAAAAAGAAAACAACCAAAGAACAGCTAAATCATTTACATGCATTGTCTCAGACTTTGAAACAGGCAGCAATAAGTATTCCTGGTTCAAAATAAGCATCCCATGTGGAGACACTCATTTTCACACACAGGACGTGCAGAGAGACCCTTTCCAGAAGCAGGACAAGCAGAGACTACCACTCTACACTGTTTTCTGCAAATGGGAAGCTCAGGATATGAAGCTCTTCTGAAATACTTTTCTGATATGGGTCTTAGACTTCCCTCATCTCCCACACTCTGCTCCACTCAGTGAAGACTTTGAATCTGCTTCTTAACAACCACGACTCAAGAGCAGCTGCAGAGAAGCCCACAATGGCTCACTGGAATCCAGACAAGAAACTTCCCACTTTCATGGCTGTTCATTTAAGGAGGTTTTGGAGAAAAGTTCAGACTCATTCCTGACAGGCTGCTGGAGTGGGAAACAATTCTCTGTGGGTTCCTGGGTCACTGCTGTGAGAGCTGGGGATGTAACAGCATCATCAGGAAGCCTTTGCACAGTGGTGACAGAGGTAAGTTCAGCAGCTCCTGTCTCAGTCCAGACTCTGCACAAACAGAGCGACTTCTTCCCATTTGAAACAAAAATTAAGAGCCTACAATAGAGATACAGGACAGGAGCTGAGATGCAACAGGCAGCTGTCAGTCACCACAGCCATACACAACACTTCAGTGGAGAACTCTCCAGACAGTTGTGAAAAACCAACAAGGTTTGTGAGGCCCTTCAGGAGGGCTGAACATGCACAATCAGCCCCACCTGTTATGGCTGCAGGGCCAAGCACAGTGGCAGGATGAAACCAGAGAGACAGCTTAATGTATTCACAGAATCTCTCTGGAGAAATCATCCATTTTTTTCTGGGGTGTTTTGGAGTTTTCTGCCAAAAAACCCAATGGAGATGAATGCAGAGTGTCCAGCCTTGGTCAAGACTACACTGGCTAGTCAATACAGCCAAGAAATATTAAGCACATCAGACTTTGAAATAGCCCTCAAGAGAAAGAAAGAAACATATGCTGGTTTCAAACCTAATTCACCTTGACTGCTGGGGGAAACAGTATGTTTTTGTTAAAAGATAAGAAAACAGGCACCTCAGATTTCTTTTGGAAGTTACTAGAGGACCCCTCTCTAATCTGGGATTACTCCCATGAAACACCCACCCACAATAACATTGATTGAATCTATAGGTTTTCTACAAGACCCTTGTTAGCTAACTGAGGACCATTTGCCTAGAAAATTACTGAATATCTAGAGTGGATGAAATGCAGCAGGAGGTGCTACATGGACATTTTGTGAAAGGATATTTAAATAATAAACAGGCTAAGTTCATTTGCTTTTGCTTTAGCATAGTTAATGCCAAAAAAGTTGGCTAATATGTTGCTTCATTCAGCTAGTGCTGCAGGCTTCTCTATATTCTACAATGTGCTACTATAAATTACTGATGATATTTGAGCTTAATTTAGAAAGTGTATATTAAGACCCGAAAACTGTGTCATTTCAACTAATTAATATGAGAAATTAATGTCTCAGTAATTTTTTTTTCAAATGAGGTTCATCAGAGGTCAAATATGACATTACATATAAGATGAGATATGTTAGTACTAATTTTGGCCATATGTGGACAATAAAATAGTCTGTGCTTGTCTTAGCTTTGAGGTAGAATGAGGTTTGGAAAAGACTTGTTTGTGACTATGTTGAACAACTTGTACTTAACATAACAACTATTCTTGGCCTTCATCACTTTAAACCAAACAATTCCAACTTGTCTTTTTGGGATACCAGGAAGAAGGGAAGTTCTAGCCAGGTGGGGGTTGGTCTCTTCTCCCAGGCACTCAGCAATAGGACAAGGGGGCACGATGGGCTCAAGCTCTGCCAGGGGAAATTGAAGTTGGAGAGCAGAAAGAAGTTCTTTGCAGAGAGAGTGCTCAGGCATTGGAATGGGCTGCCCAGAGAGGGGGTGGATTCCCCATCCCTGGAGGTTTTTAACCTGAGATTGGCCGTGGCACTGAGTGCCATGATCTGGTAAAGGGACTGGAGTTGGACCAAGGATTAGACTTGATGATCTTGGAGGTCTTTTCCAACCCAATCCATTCTATGATTCTAAGAAAAACAAAAAAAATCAGGTCTGCCCTCTAAATTTGCACAGTGTTTTTTTCTCCATGTCTCCTTCTCCCCTTTGCTTTTCTTAGGACAGTTTCAGGCAGCAACTTATCAGCCTCAAAGGCTAATAAATCCTTGAGATAAGTGTTTTCCGGTAGTTTCAAGAAAACATTAGTTCTGATCAAAGTGAGGTCCTGAGAACACCAAGAGGGTGTCATACCCCAGTTGGGTTTAATTTTCTGTCGTTCAAATCCTTCCCTTGTCTGTTGGTAAAGACAATAAAAGCGCATCAAAATATATACATGTTTTACTGCATCAGGATATCTGTTGTCACACCTGGGCCGTAAGTGCTATGCTAAATTTTAAGTAAAATCCACAAACCTTCAATTTTAGCTAAATTATCTTCTGGTGACCAAACTGGAAAGGCAGTTGTTTCCTCCGTCTGCTTTCTGTCAGCCTAACTGGAAGCTGGCACTTAGATTTCATGCAGGAAAATAAAAAGGAAAAGAACAAAGAACTCAAATGTCTAAAATGCTTCCCACTTCTGCAAACACAGACAGCAGAAATGTCACACTTGACTGTGATAAGTGAGACTAGAGAATTTAAAGCAGAGTTTTATTGGGGCAGCAGAACTTTTATCCAGCTGGAGTGAAACTGCTGGCAAACAAAAAGGATAAAGCTTTTGAGAATTTAAATAAGAGTGAGAAAGAAGGCTGACAGGTGCTAAGGAGCACTCAGGCCACACAAAGACATCTGCCAGAGACTTCAGCAACATAAGGGTAACTTTGAATCCAGTAGTGGAGGACAAGGCAAAAAATTAGAGTTTAAATGAAGGAGGTGCAAGCTGAAATCACAGAAGGAATTTTCATGGAGAAAAAAAACCCCACCAGGGATTGAAAAAACTTAAATAATAGTACATCTACATGTATAAAATGAAGGAAAACAAAGGGTTAAAGCTGTAAAATAGAAACATCAGTACTACTAGACTTTTGCTACTGACAATTCATAGTGTGTTTAGAGTAATATTTTATTTCAGAACATTTTTTTAAATGCTGTGCAGTGGCACCAAACACTCCATGAATATTGTGGTTTATCTCAGTACATTGTAGAGAAAACAGGAATACAGCAAAACTCCAGCTCAGGATAAAGTTCTTCTTGAGAAGTTATCCATTAGGATACAGTGGAGGGATGAACAACGGCAAAGGTCTCACTTTTTAACTCGCACAACAAATCCTGGCTCAGAGGATGGCAGGGAAAATTCTGCATCCAAACAATTTGGTTCTGGCTGAGTGAAAGGACCTGTCACTCCCTGCCAAGGGAAAGCTGCACTTTGGAGGAGCTGCTGGTGAAGGAACCTGCAGAGACAGGTGTGCCCCCACCAGACAAACTTAAGGCCAACCATTGGACAGAATTCCAAGCAGCAAACAGCACCCAACTCCCCCAAACTGAAATTTAATCTTCTCAACACCAAATTTATCAAGTGCAACATTTTGTAACCTGCTTACAAAGTTAATGAACCCAGTTCACACATTGTATTTCTGCTCCATTTGATCTTTTCTCATCCTCTACATGTAAACTGGCCTCTTGCTATAACATTAAATAAACCCCAAAAATATACTGACACAGGGAAAAACCGACAGCAGCACAATCTTTTCACTGCACAAGCTGGCTCCTCTCACAATGATTACTTAAAGCTGGGCATGGCTACCAAGGCATGTTGCAAAAAATAACTATTCTAGTCATACCTAAAGTGTGTATGTAGCTTTAAATAATAAAATTAGTATTGTTCTACACTCCCTATACACCAACTTTGACTAAGGAATCAATAAATAATCAGATCAAATAATAAATTAAAAGCCTGTTTACTAGATTTCTACCCTCTCATTTCCTCCTGGATTATAACCATACCTATTTCTTAATTTAAAAAATAGTGTGCATGATGCTGACTTGTTCTAGAAAGAAACCCCTTTTTCTCGTAGGAAATGGTTACACCCATGTGCAAGGGAAGACAAAGTCAGATATGGAACAACCAGAAAGTTCAGACCCAACTTTAAATTCAAGCTTCCCCTCAGTTTTCAATGCTAAAATACAGGTTTGGTTTTCTACTATTGCAACATGTGACTTATCACAGAAACCTGCCCTCAAAGCAGCACAGGAGAAATATCTATAGAAGACATGTATGTCTGGTTTTAGTTCTAGAGTAAATCAGTATAACAGAAACAAAGCGGAGAAATGTCAGTGTCCCAGATTTCTGTACACAAAATCAAAATACACATCTGTGTCTTGTTCCTGCACAGCCTCTCTACCTGCCTGCTGGATGTCTGAGGGCTCCCTCCCTTTGAACAGCTGCTGAAACTGAAACCACACCTGGATTACAAGGACTGCCCTGCAATTGCCCCACATGACGGATTGTCTTCAGCTCAGGCATCGCTCCTAACAGACAGCTCTGCCCCTGAGGGCCCAGCAGCACCTGGGAATTCCAGCTACAAACTTAGCAGTGGATCTGCTTTGCAAAGGGGTTAATTCTCCATACATCAGAATTCCCAGCTGCTTCATTGCTTATGCCCTTTTCCACCTGCTGTCTTTGCAGTGATCAGCCGTGTAATCCTTAAATTTTGCTTCACAATGTACAATTGGTGGGAAGTTTTCATCAGAGAACCTACTGATATCCTCAATGAATTTTAAAAATCTCCAGAGATTTTTTTCACATTTTTTCCCCTACCCCCATCCTGGAAAACAAAGATTCACAGACTCTCAGACTATTCTGAGTTGGAAGGGACCCACAAGGATCATCGAGTCCAACTCTTCAGTCAATGGCCCACACAGGGGATTGAACCCATGACCTTGGCATTATTACAGCCAAGTTTTAACCAACTGAGCTCATCTCAGTTTAGTATCTAACAAAATCAAGACCTAACAAAACTTAACCTTGAGTTATTACCCAAACCTCGAGTTACTGCAGATACATCTACAAGAAATGCAAGCCTGCTCTCAGGATATTGCAGCTCAAACTACTAATGGGTGATGTTAAAAATGCCACTGTTGCCTGATGTCACCAGCTGAGGTAGCCTTAAATCCACTCTAAGTTTGGGGAGTTTCTTTTCATCACCAAGCACTCTGGGACACAGATTTCTTTCATTCCTACCCTTTTCCTTCTCCATACTTTGTGTCCATACACATAACTGTATAGATGGGATTTGAATATTTTCAGACTTCATTTGTGTGTTTCATGAAATGTCTAAGTATCCAAAACTTTTGGATTTAAAATTGAAAAACCAGGAAGAGTGACAAGGAAACACTTGCCTATAAATATTCTCATGAACTGTTCAGGCCATCACTGAAGGGAATGTCAGCCACAAAGTCAGGCTCTGGACAACGAGCAGTGTGTTTTCCACTACAATGTTTCTGTACAGAAGCAATCCTGCCCAAGAGCAGAAGGGTTTTGGGAATAACTACCCTCCTTCCCTAAATTCAAAGACCAGAGGTAAATGCTTCTAGTGCAATGTGTTCCCTGGGATCATATTGCATGTTTTCTGAATCACTTATTTCCCTGCAGGTGGGACACACAGAACTGTCACCACATGTGATGTTTACCAACATAAATCTCTATAAAGCATTGAATGGAACATTCAATAGCCCATTCTATAAATTGTGTGTAGTTAAATTTGGGAAGGGCAATCTCTCTAAAACCAAAGGTGAACTTTTCTAGTACAACTTTTCTGCACCATGGAGTCAGGGATTCCATTTTTGCCTATATTCCAAAAAGGACACATTTGATAAATGGCACAGTACCTAAACATAATTTTTTTTCCAAATTGCAAATACTGTTAACCCGCAATTTTAAAGATATCTAGAATGTGATTTGAGATTCTTACAAAGCCTAAAGTCCTTAAGCCTCTGCCTGTATGACACAGATCCCACAGAGATACAGATCTACAATCCCATTCACATAGTGCATGTTTTTACATACTATGGAAAGGAAAAACTCTGCTCAGAAAGATTAAATTCTAATGTTTTCTAAGTTAAAGAAAAGCTGCTATGCTGTGTAAAAGGAGGAAACTCTGATTCACTGTTCATTGAAGCTGAATATGAACACAGATGTGGGCTGGACAATAAAAACAGGGTGTGTACCGGGGATTTATTATGTGAAATACAGGAGGATAACACTGTTCCTAAATCAGGCCACCAGCTGATCACATCCACACAGCTGAGAGATGAGTAACTATTTGCTGTAGGCACCTCTCCATGCAGCAAGGGAGAAATAAGGCTCCATTTCTTTTGCTTCCATAACAAAGGCTTCTGACTTTGGTTAAAAAACCTGGGTGACAGTAAGACTGAGAGGTCAGACAGAAAACAACATCAGAGTTCACCACAGGAATTTATTACCATAACCTTGCTCGAAATTTAAAGTGCTTTCTGCTTCATGGGTAAACAGAATATTCCTGTTGCACCTCAAGAATTTCTTGCTGCCTTCACATCATCGTGCAAAAGTATTTCAAGACATTTCTAAAAATGCATAATCTCTTCATATGCAAAAATATTTTCAGACATTTCCTGAAATGCATAATCTCTTACCACTGCCATCTGCAGAGCCAGAACAGAAGGAACAAACGTGTTCCAACTTTGTGAATGAAAGATCTCGTGTTTCAGTGACCAGACTCTGCAGTAAATGCCCATTAACCATCCAGCTGATAATGTTTAATTTTCCCCATTTCCTCAAAACCCTCGTTAATGACTTCTGCAAATTACTGGCACACAGTCAGTCTCAGTTTGCACAAACAGCACTGCATGGAATTATGTGGCACAACTAAAACCCACCAGGCTACAGGCCAAATCTTCATTCCATTGGCAAGGCAACACTTTACCCTAAATTCAAATGACTGAAAAATAGGAGTTTTTAGGGTTTTGTTACTTCCACAGATTCATCCAACAATCAGAGATTTGAATCACTACTGAAATGAGCTGTAGAGGCTTCGGGTGACTTGGGGAGAATGAGGAAGTCAATGCATCCTTTATGCTTAAGCAGCATTTACATTTCTACTTCTGGCAGCCCCTGCCCAGCCCAAAGAGGAGTTGCCCCTTGTTACAAGGGGGATTTTTAAATGAAAAACAGTCTCACAGGGATTTCTGTATAAAGAAAGTCAGCTGGCAAGTGTGACAGGTATGTGGATAACACATTGAATCCATTCCCACTTGCATATTAGCTATCAGAGGCTGAAAAAGGCACCACCCCAGGATGCTTTTCCTGTAGCTGTCTAAAAGATCAGCTTCACAATACCTGCCTGATGGGGAGAGCTCCCTCCCCTGCTGGAAAATGAGAAAAAACCCAACCCAAACCTACCCTGAGAAACTTGACTGACTATCCATTTTCATATTCACAGCAGATTATTGGTAATTCCTCTGCATGCCATAAAACATTCTGCTGCTCAACTTCCATGCAGTGCATGGACCTGCTCAGCTTTTGTCCCTGCTGTAAATAACTCTTTTGACCCAGGGCTCACATTCCTGAGGAAATCTCTCTTCCACTGTCTGAAAACCAGCAGGTTTCATGAAACTATAAGCAAGGGGAAGTAAACAAAATATCAGTCAGCAGACTGAAAATGTACTTGTTGCCAAGGCAATGCGACATCTCCCACCAGCAGTTGTGCAGCTTTGGCACCTCGTGCCACCTCTCATGCCACACCTTGTTTGCCCTCCAGGGCTCAGAAGGGCTCTGTAAAGGAGTCAGCCAGGATTTCAGCAGCCCCTGGGATGGGGCTCCCTATGGAAAAGCTGGGTATGCAGAGGGCAGGACCTCACTCACACGGTAAGTGAGAACACCTGGGACTCCCTCCCAGGTGAACTCAATGACAAACACAGCACTAATTCTAAAGATCAACCCCCCTTCCCACCCCCCTGGTGAGATTCTAAGGCACTGACTGTGCCTTCCCAGCTTTCAGGGGCTCCTCCACTCTGCCTGTGGGCCAGAATTGGGGCCATCAGCCCCTGCCCCAGTGTCACCAGGTCCCCACAGTCCTGGGCTCACCTCCTGTCCCCTTCCCTGAGGAGGGCACAGTGCTTGGGACTGGGGGTGCCACCTGGCTGGCACTGTGGGCCAGGCTGGGCTACCAGGCTCCCCCCAGCACCCACTGCACCCCACATGTCTGTGCCTTCATCCCACTCCTAAGTGAAAAAAGGCTCATGAAACTGGGACATACAAGGAGGAAAAAATTGCAATTTGAACTCTTACATCTTCCTGAGTGAGACCTAATACTTCTGGAGCAGAAGATAGAAACAATAAAAAAAATCAGATACTCTGATTAGTTGAACAGAAACAAAAGGTCACAAAAAATTATTTGCTTTTCTCACCAAAAAAACCCAGAGCAGTTATCAGTGGCTAATGGATCATCTAACAGAATATTGGGGTTTTTTTTGAAAAGGCACACCTTCCAAACCATCTTTTACTCATTCTTTGGAAGAAGTTGTTTGATTTTCCCTAATTTTTCAATATTAAAATGAAGGTCATAAAGGACCATCTCTTGTCAGTTACAAGGTTATTCTACTGAATCCACTGCATTAATTAGAGACTGTATACTGCTTGAAATCAGAATAAAAGGGGAAAGCTAAATTAGTGTGCAAACTCCTTATCTGAAACTAAGATTTCACTTGAAACTAAGATGCCTTTCTAAGAAAATCAATTTGCAAAATCCAATTGTTTTGTCCTACAGTGACAAGCAACCAGCCAACAGTATATTGGTATTTTATTGATGGGTATACCAAAAGAACACATAAAAATATTTTCTGTAGATTCATTTACGGGGTTTTTTTCTCCGTGTTTCTCCATGTGCCATTTCTTCAGTTATCTCTGTTCCACTCAAACTTCCTAAAAATAGTCTTGGTCTTGAAAGATCTGCTTTGATTAAGACACCCTTCCTTTGCCACACCTCAACTTTTTTTTTGCTCCCAAACCCTAGAATCAACTAAATTAAAGAGATTTGCTCTCCCCAAGCCCTTGGAAGTACATCTGCAGGTGCCTAATCATTGCAGATACACTGAAATGTAGAAATTAGCTTTCAGGCCAACATGTACATACCTTCTCTCTCATGCACCACACATTTTAAACATCTGACAACAGTTTTATTTTAGGATGGTTAATCATCCATGAGTATTTACTTATAAAAGCCTGTTTTCAAGAGAACCTAACTAGACCATAAAAATTTGCTTTAGGCACTGACAAGCACAAAACAAAAGTTAATGCTTTCAGTTTGTTTCCAGAATAATAAAAACATGCTTGAGCACTCCTAAGTCATTGACATCAGTGAGTCTGGTAAAAACAGCGTTTACTCTTAAATTAAGTTTTGCTAATGTGTTGGGTTGACCTTGGCTGGATGCTGGGTGCCCACCCAGTCCCTCTATCACTCCCCAGCCATAAATGGGAGAGGGAATAAGATGGGAAATGATTTGTAGGTTGGGATAAGGCAGTTTATGAAGGTAAAGCAAAGTAAGAGGTTGTGGGTGCAAAAGCGAAGTGGGAAATAACAAGGTTTATTCCTTACTTCCCATCAGCAGTGATGTCCAGGCACTTCCTAAGACCAGGGTTTCAGCACAAGGAATGGTTTCTCAGCGGGCAGACACTGGGAACAACAAATAGCTATCCCTTTGGACCCCAAAATGTCACCCAGTTTGGAATCTCCTTTGGTTTGGGGCAGCTGGCCTGGCTGAGCCCCCTCCCATGAATGTTGCAGTGCTGGTGCTGTGCCAGCCCTGCTCAGCAGTACCCACAGCACTGGTGTGGTATCAGCACCCTGGTAGCTCCCAGTGCAAAGCTCAGCACTGGGAGGGCTGCAATGGGGAAAGGAACTCCAGCTCAGCCAGAGCTAATACAGCCAGCCAGAGGGTAAAGATGCCCAACTGTTCTGATACTAATTTTAGGTCTAAGATACTCCAGAGAACAGGCCAAAATGTGGCAGAAAATACTTTTCTTGAGAAGGGAGGGGCTATTACTACAAAAGGCTCCCTTTGCAGACCTCCCAGCCAGAGCTGTCACTGGACAGAAAGTCTGTTGTGGGTCATGCTATCAGAGCATTTCCCCTGAGCTTCACTGAAAAGCTGGAGTGGTGCTCAGGTGTGTTTTCTGTGCACTCTGTACCCATCTGTCTCTTCTCTCACCACCACCACCATCACTAACACTCCCCAGCCACCCTGAGAGCTCAGGTGAACCCCACTGGATCTTTTCTGAACACATGTCAATACTGACTTACACACACAGCACTGTTTAAAACCAGGAGCGTTCACTTCCTAATGCCGCCATCGCTGTCTTTGCTCCATGGTTTGTGCTTTCTAACTCCAGATGTGCTGACTGATTTTTAAACCACTGGTTTCCTATTTGGTCCAGTGCAATTATTTGCAGACAACTCTAACAGTGCTCTTTAGACTTAAACAGAATTTCTGCATTGTAATGTTACAATAAATAAAGGCACGATACGCTATCCTGCCTGTAAAACACTTTCCCTGCCCTTTCCACCCCAGACTCAAGCCTATCAAAATTCCTTTAAGAGCTTCTTTATATTTTTCAGAAACTGAGAAACTGGCACAAAGTTCATTTTCTAGAAGCAGGTGCTTACTCCCAATGTGCCATATCTATAAAGCATCCCAACCTCCTATGCACTGCTGACAAATCCCACCAGGCACATAATTTATGCACAAGCACACAAAGCAGAGATTTCCCACACCTTTATTCTCTCATTTTTTGTTTGTTTTGGCTTGCTTTGTTTTTTGTTTTGTTTTTCCATTCTGTTCACTCCCTATTCTTTTTTCTTTTCTTTCCTTCTTTATCCTTAGGATATTTTTCTAATTTCCTGTACATAAAGCAGCACATCCCAAGAACAAGATGAGTCAAACCATGTTTGACTTTGGCTATTCATACTGTATTTAGCATATGGGCTCAAACCTAAACAAAACCTTCTTATTCATGAATTTAAGAAATAGTAGGGATGGTCTTGGACTAAGACCTACCATTGTGTTCAATTCTGGGCCCCTCAGTTCAGGAAAGAGATTGAGGGACTGGAGCAGGGCCAGAGAAGAGCAACGAGGCTGGAGAAGGGACTGGAGCACAAGTGCTGTGGGGAGAGGCTGAGGGAGCTGGGGGTGTTTAGGCTGGAGAAGAGGAGGCTCAGGAGAGACCTTATCACTCTCTACAACTACCTGAAAGGATGTTGTAGCCAGGTGGGGATTGGTCTCTTCTCTCAGGCAACCAACAGTAGGACAAGAGGGCACGGACTCAAGCTCTGCCAGAGGAGGTTTAGGTTGGATATCAGGAAGAAGTTCTTTCCAGAGAGAGTAGTCAGGCATTGGAATGGGCTGCCCAGGGAGATGGTGGATTCTCTGACCCTGGAGGTTTATAAGGTGAGACTGGATGTGGCACTGAGTGCCATGATCTGGTGATCACAGTGGGGTTGGATTAAGGGTTGGACTTGATGATCTCAGAGGTCTCTTCCAACCCAACTGATTCTATGATTCTATGATAACTTTCCCTAATCAGGACCATACATAAGCAAAACCCACCAAATTTTAGACAAGAGTTACATAAGAAAGGTATAAAATTCTGAAAAATATATCAAGAATTAAGTAAAAATGAGAAATGGGTAATGGAGACAAACACAGAAGTGGCTTGAGAAATGTAGGGGCTTTTTCTTGCCTATTCTGAGTGCTAGAAATGCCAGTAAGACTAGCTAAGCTACAGCACATCAGGGCAGTGCTTCTTAGCTTGGCATAACATTTTGACAAGTCATTTAAGGCCTTAAACTTTAATGAATATGGAAGCAATAATAAAAATGCCTGACATATACAGTGTGTGTTTGCTGCCTAATAGGGTGTTTTTCTACCAGAATGCCTGTAACCTCTCAAAGTGTGGCTGATCACCTACTGATGAACCCACAGATGCTCTTAAACTCAATGCTTTATTATGAAACTCTGTGTGGTTTTATTGCCTGTGTACACAAATACACCCATATTTCCCACCCATCATAAATATCAATCAGGAGAGAAATAAGGAGTCAAACTCATCCTCATCTATTCCCATCTACTGCAGCAATGTGAGCTTCACCAATCAATACTCACACCTACAGGATGCAGCTGCTCTTTCTGGCAAGTTAAACCCAAGAGGGGGCAGGAACCAGGTCTGACAGGAGGGTTCAGGTAGCCTCTTAAAAAATGAACTCCTGCAAATGAGGTCTTGTTCCCTGCAAAGCACTGCACTCTTCTGGGCTTCAGAACAAGTGTCTCAGAGAGGTGTAAGATTTCTCATTCACATGGACACAAGAGTTCTGCTATTTCCTGCTGATGCACAGAACACTCCTGTGAGTCTGAGCAATGCCTGAGATCCAAAAAGTGATAAACACGGCACAGAGAAATCTTTTTAAAATTCCAATGAAGTACATGGCAGTGTACACAATCCTGAAGTTGTGCATATATTTCTAGGACAGATGTCTTTGGGATATTTCTGTTGTAAAACCAATATTATATTCATTTTTTCTTTTTAAAAAACACATACAGACTGACATCTGGAGAAGGCTCTGAGAGTTTTAGCTCTGTTACTTTACAGATTAAAGAACAGACTCATCTTCACACTTCCATGTAGATGAAAGCTGGATTTTAAAACACTTACTCAGTCTTTATCTAATCTGTCTTAACATAAAATGGAAACACCCCTTTTAACCAGAAGAAACATCAATCAGTTCAGAGTAGCCTTCAAGTAATTTCCAATAAATATCATTATATTGCCTTTTCTCTCCCATAACAATAAAAAGGCACATTTGGGCACAGTGTCCCCAAATGACTTATAAGCATATTCTTTCCATCAATCCATCACATTCCTGGGAGCATAACAGTTTTAACACTATGGTTAATAACTTTCCCTTCAAAAATCATGTTCCATTTTTGAGAACATATTATGGGTCTGTAATGAAAGTAGGCAAAATGCTATTTATTGGATAGCACTCAGTTTTTAGAACCATATAATTTTCTCCAGGTGTGTAAAAAACACACCCACACAGCAGAAAAAAAAAGTCAGGAGTTTTGGAAGGGGAAAGGTCCTACAGTCAGGGAATCTTTTGCAAATGTGCCTAACTGTGATATACTTACAGGAAACACACATCCCTAAAATCTTTAAACCAAACTCTCGTCATTAGGTATTAGATGATGTGTCATGTATGTGATGATAATTCACAGAAATCCCACCAGTCACTCAGAGACAAAATTACTTCTGAGAAGCTCTATCTTTCACCCTGGTTTTGTTTGACCCTCACTTATTTCAACCAGGGCCACTCAGTTGCAAGGAACAGACTGGAATATATCTTAGGATGAAGGAAAGAAATCACACTCCTTATATACCACTCAGTTACAGGTAATGAACATTAAGGCTCTGGCTAGTGCCAGTTATAGCCCATCTTGGAAAGACTGACATGCTTTGCATGACTTCCTTTATCCTTGGAAATGGAAAGGTTCATGTCCAATTTGGGCAATCATTGCTTTGTGACACAGAAACAGAGCGCAGGTAAGAAAAATGCTCATCCTTCCAGATCTCTCCCTCTGCTTCTGACTCCTTTCCAATCTTTTTGTGACTGTCTCCTCTACAGCTGGCTCTATCTCCACTTACACACCAGCCCTGTACTTGCCACAGTGTCTGGGCTCTGGAGAGCTGCTTACGTTTGAAGGTCTAATGAGAAAGTTGTGCTCCTTTCATCCATAGTTTGCAATGAGGCCCAGATTGTTCTGAATGACTCAAATGTATTTCTACCAATCTGTCTGGGACTAGGGAGGTCACTCTGTGACAGCCAATACAATCAATGAGAAAAGGAGACACAAATATAACAACAAGTACCTTGTTCTGAACAGAGTCACCCATGTAACCCATAGGAGGTGCTAAGAGATAATTTACGACACACAAGCACACATTACCCATGATTTTTCACATACTGGGTTGGAAACAGTCAGTGACAGCACAATGTTTATATAATGTACCAGTATCCTACCAGAATGTAGTGCACTATTAGTGTACTGCTAAATGTTTCCACAGGTTTAACACAAAATCACAACCAAAAAACAAAGCAATGGATCTCTGAAAATCCTTCCCTTTGTCTCCAATAAATCAGAGATACCTCACTTGTAATGCTGTCCCTTACATGGATAAACACTGTCTGGGGAGGCACTGGCACCACAAGCAGAGTGAATGTGTGTGTGTAGTCTTGCAACAGATACTCTGCCATGACCTTAGAGTTCATTTCAATCTCCTTCTCAATCTACCATGGATCCAGATAATGATCATGGACATCTCTAGAAATTTTTCCTCAACAATAGAATAGGATAACAAGTGCTTCATGTTTTTATCCCAGTAGATAATGACCATATCCGCACCCTGTTAGTTTTTCATGTAATTAATTTCATTCTCTTCTTTTATAGCCTGTCTAAATGCCATAGCACTCTGCAGTCCCTACACAGTTTGCATTGCCTCTCTCTCCTCTTTGGATCTTTGCACCAATGTCACTCCTGCAGCACACTCAGTACAAAGGTTTTCCCTGCATTTCCAAAGTTATTTCCTAACTTGGCCTAGATTGCAAACCTAATCCAACCCTTACAAACCTCCCCTGCCTTCCCTCTATAAAAGAACAGGTTGATTCTGGTTTTCTCACAGTGTATTCAGTCTCTTCCTCTGTGCTGAATGCTACCCTTCAAATACTTTATTTGACACCTATTTGGGATGTTTATTAATTTCAGGGGGGAGAAAAAAAGAGAAAGAAATGTATGCTAGTTCTACTAGTTTATGCCACTGTGCTGAATGTGGTGTCCTGTGGGATCACAAAACTCCCCGAATGTGGGAAGATTGGTTGGGAAGTCTGCAGCCCCTTGGAAAACCAGCAGAACTTGAAAATGATGCCAGTAACAGAGTTGAATAAACGTCTGCAGATATCGCTGTCCCTTGCATTTAAAAGAAATATAGATTGCATAAGTAAACCTTGCTCGCTATCAAGAGTGTAAAACCTATGTCGAATTACTCTTTGTTCTTCTCCCCCTTGTTTCATGAATAATAGATTAGCTTTAGGCCTCTGCTGTAGACAGATATACAAACTGTAAATTCCTTAGTTAAGAACTATTTGCATGTTGCCTGCCCCTGGATTGTAGAACCCTATATTAAGCAAGAAGCTGTACAATAAGATGTCTTTATTCCTCCCTCCGAATAAAGTCCGTTTTTGACCGTCTCAGTATTCCAGGATTTTCTTTAGCTCAGTGGCCTATGAAAGACTGTGATAGCTGTAGTCATTTTCCCTTCTGCATTTCCAACCTACACATCTCTAATCCATTACAAAAGGCAGGAGGGAACAAACAGCCATCCTCTGATGTCTCCTGGGAACTGCTTTTTGTTATGACAATTGAAATAGAATGTATACAACTCTGCTGAGATGAGAAATGTTTTATTGGATGGCACAGTGGTCATGCACAGGGTCAAAAGCCAAAAGATATAAAAATGTAGAAATTATTATTTCTAATAATAGTCACACTCTGACTAGCTCTGTTTCTTTTTTTACCTGGATATCCTGTTCATTAGAAATAATGAGCTGTTGTTATAATTGGCATATATATGTATTTGGCCACTCTAAGCCATGGCATTCTCAGATACAAGCACGAGATTTTTTTTCTCATGCTTCTTAAGACCTGAGATTATTCACACATATCTGTCTCTTCACAGCTTCTCCCAAGGAAGTTGGGATGAGATTTTGACTACTATAGAAAAGTGAGCTGCTGTGATTTTTCTGAGAGGATGAAGCACTTTCAGTAAAAATCTCCATCATCTCTAAAGGTCACCTCTAATAAAGTTACAAGCCCCGAGAAGGAGGGGAAAGGTCTGAGCTGACAGGTCACTGGAGGTAGAAACCTGGAAAACTGGATTCAATTTTCAATATGGTATTGACTCCCTGAGTACCTGAGCAAATCATTTCACTTCCTCATGCCTTTGTCTCTCTCTCCCTCTGCAATATAGGAATATTATACCCTGAGATTCAGCTAAAGACTGTGACATTCACTGAGACTCACTAATGGAAGATCACAGCCTGTGTGAAAAGCTAGGCAAGTTATTATTCTTAATCTTATGGATTCCTCTAAAAGGAACTATTTCCACCAAAGACTTTGTATGTCAGCTGCCCTGCACAAGAAAAATTGTTGAGAATACACATAGCCCCAGTATGATTTTAGGTGTACAAGCTGAAGGAAAGGAATCAGGGAACTACAGTACAGTACATTATAAAACTGTAAGAGGACAGTAGAAAGCAGGTCTAAATACTAAGCTGATTTTCAGATTTACTTCACTTTCCCCCTCTCCAAGATGACTACAAAGCAGGACTTATCCAAACAATGAGCTTCAGGTAAGCTCCTGCTGATACAACACTGGATTTTTATCCCTCGGATGAGAAAAAAAATGTCCAATTATAGAACAGTGGTGCTAAATCCCCCTGCATTTCCAGAGTCCCCTGGAGAAACACTGCCAAACTTCAGGGAGACATGAGCTTGTTCTCACTCCCCCAGCTGCAAGTGAGGTTTGCATGGGAGCAAACAGATGCAGGCATTGGCAGGCACGGATTTGAGGAGGAGACACCAGCAGGGTGTCAGCGTCTCTGCACTGCAGGGGTTGTCTCAACCTGTCTCAGAAACACGAGCTCCTACTGCCTTGAGGAGAAGAGATTTGAGCAACATTATGCACAGGTTTCCAAGGACTGCAAAAAGGAGCCATTACCTTCATTATCTGAGGACTGGCTCGGGCAGCGTAGCCCATTTTGCTCCAAGCTCCATCAAGTCTGGCCTTGAGCACTTCCAGGGATGGGGCATCCAAACTCTGCCTTTTAACAGACTGCATGAAATGGATAAAACTGATTCACTTTCTCAGGTGACTTGGAATGAAAACAACAAAAAATGAATGTTTAAGTACTTTATCTTCTTAGGTTTTCTAGGAATATGGTTGACAGTTCAATGGGCTTCCATACTGGAAGCACTTAAAAACTTCCTAGACTATTCCTGGAAAACCTGTTTTCTAAATTGACATCTTCAGAACACCTCCCTAAGGAGACACAATGCATTTAGTACAGTAATCTGGAACTAGGTTTAAGTAAAAAAGAGAATAAAAAACCCAGAGAGATGCTCATAAAGGGCATTAATATTGATAAATTATAATGGAAATTACACGTTGCCCTGATATTTCTGCAGTGTCACTGAGTGCTTGTGAACAGGAAAGGAGATCCAGAAGTCAGACAGAGGAGAGATCAAGAAATTACACAAGCTGCATGGCATTATTAATTCAGCTGATATCATTAAGCTTACAGAAAATTGATAAGCTATGTATAAGAGGGATGATGAACTACCTCCTTTAAGTGCAGCAGTTCTGAAGTGTCCCTTCATTTGTGGCATCCATCATCTGGCACACCAGAGGAGCTGAATTTCTTCATGATACCTTGAGCTGCTGCTCACGAGCTCTGCCTGTGGCCACCCATCTCACACAACAGGAGTACACCAGACCCTCCACATTCCTCAAGGATTTCAAGAACCATGAGCATGGGTGGATTAAGGCTTGCACACCCTCAACACATGGAAATAACTCCCACACAACCCTGAAGGGACAGGAGGGTCTGGAACTTTATGCTCAGTCCTACTGAGTCCTCCCTTGGTGCCCTTTTAATTGCTTTAAAGTTTCAGCCAATACTTGGGGTAGAATGAAAATGTTCTCAGTTGTATTCCCAGTTCCCTGGTTCCTCTAACATAAAGGAAAGAGGCAGTTCCTCTTAAAAAAGACTCCCCAAGCTCGCAGCTAACGAGAGTGTCTGCCTGTGGCATCGCTGCCACTGAAGGCTAATTCCAGATCTACAGCTGCTCTCACTTCACTCTGAAGTACCTCCCCCCAGCTGAGGAAAAACTGCTGGTGCTTACAAAGAGGAGAAGGGAAGAGAAAAGAGAACAGAAACAGAAAAATACACATTATTTTTTTCTGTCTAGAAAGGCTTTTTCCCAAAAGAAAAGGATAGCCAAGAAAGAACTGAACAAGGTGACCTTGTTATCGAGAGATACCTGCTGCAATTTTATATCTAAAAATCTTTAAGTTGTGAGGTAGGAAGACCTCAGACTCATAACACGAGGGTATATTTCATTGCCACCACTGTGGTTACTAGCAGAGAATTCTGCAAGCTAATTATTATTCAATCTGATAATTTATTCTTCCTTCCGAATAAAGGGATTCCCCCCTGGGTGCAGTCCCTTATTCTCCCTCAGGTACCTGACACTGCCGAAATTGAAGGCCATAATTGAATTAACAATGGATGGGAACTCTGAATGAAAATTAACCATTCAGAAACAGATGTTGATGCCACAGAAATGCAGATACATCTCATGAAGCATCAGTGGCTGTCATGTGGATGGGAAAATGCAGAGACATCTTAACTTAGGATTGTACACCAGATGAGATAACTATACTTGCATCTGCAGACCACCATTCAGTGAAGTGCTTAAGCACATGCTTAGATTTCATTAATCTGCTTGGCCATATGCTTGAATTTATCCTGTACTGGTAACAACACTAGCCAAAAGGCATACACTTTCACACTGGTACATCTTTCCTGACTGCTAAACCACCTTTGGATACCTGTGATTTGTTATGGCACACACAAAAGCAATGTTTGGATTTCACAGAATCATTAGGATTGGAAGGGACCTCTGGAGATTATCCAGTCCAACCCCCTGCCAAGGCAGGGTCACCTACAGCAGGTTGTACAGGAATGTGTCCAGGTGGATCTTCAACATCTCCAGAGAGGGAAACTCCCTAACCTCCCTGTTCCAGTGCTCTGCCACTCTCAATGTAAAGAAGTTCTCCCTCATGTTGAAGTTTTAATCTCTGGCCATTACTCCTTGTCCTGCCACTGTCCTGGGCACTGTCTTCTTGGCACCCACCTTTCAGATAATGATAAGCATTAATGAGATCCCCCCTCAGTCTTCTCTCAACTAAACTGGCCCGGGATCTGATCTCCTCATAAGTGATATGCTCCAGACCTCTCATCATCTTTGTGGACCCTCTCCAGTAGCTCCTTATCAGGACAAAGTATTCCACACATGGCTTTGGTAGGGCTGAGTAGAGGGGTAGGATCATCTCCCTGGACCACACTCTGAGTACCCCAGGATAGTTGTTGGTCCTCCTGGCTGAAGGGCACACTCCTTCTCCGTGGAGCTGTTATCTCACAGGTCAGCCCCCAGCCTGTGCTTGGGGTTATTCCTACCCAGGTGCAGGACCCTACACTGTTGCTTGTTGAACCCCATCAGGTTTCTCTCCAGACTATCAAAGTCCTCCTGAAAGGCAGCCCCACCTTCAGATGCATCACCACTCACACCCAGTTTTGTATCATCAGCAAACTACATCAGGGACATTCTACCCCTTCATCCAGGTCATTGATAACAGGTGGAATAAGGCTGGACCCAGGAATGCTCCCTGGGGAACACCTCTGACTACAGGCCTTCAGCTGGATTCTACTCTGCTGATCACAACCCTCTGAGCTCTGTCATTCAGCCAGTTCCTGATCCAGCTCACTGTCCAATCCTCTCACCCACATTTCCTGAGGGTGTGTTGGGGGACAGTGTATTTCCACAGTAACTGCAATGTGAAACAGGCTCCATGGCCAAGGCTAGAACTCAGAACTCCTTGTTTTCAAACCAGCACTGCTGAAGGGCTGGTCACAGCCCATCACAAGTCCTCTGACTCGTGGTTCAAACTGACCAACACAGCTGTCAGCCTTCATGTTTAAAAGGCAGCAAATTAAGGGCAATTGGAAACAATGCCTACAGGTCAGCAAATTTTGAAAATTTGGTGTTCAATTTTTTGTTTTGGAATACAGTCAGGGATATAAATTCAACATAGTGAGCTCTGTTTCAGTCGTATTTGCTCAGTGCATTTAGGGACAGCAATCATTTCTCCTTCCAGCACTGCTTTCTGTGAGGTTTAAACACACCTGTTCAGTCTACCTGTGTTCCCACAAGTGTCCTGGAACATTTTATGTGGGAGGGGTTCTCAGGAGGTCATGGAGTGCTGTCTTCCCATCAGGTTTTGAACCCTGCCAGGGGTGGAGATTCTCTGGGCAACCTATTCTCGTATGTGATTAACTTCTGAGCAGAAATTTTTCCTTACAGTTACCCAGAATCTTCCATTTCAGCTTAGGACCATTGTCTCATTCTTCTGCTGTGCACCTCAGGAATCAGCCTAGCTTCATCTTCTTGATAACCTCCTCACAGATCCTGGAAGGTTGTATCCAGACTCCTTTTCTTGCTTTTAATGGGAGTGTATTCACTCCAAATATCTTGAGTTTAGTATTGAGTTCAGGAAGCCTGTGCATTCCTATGAAGGTCATTGGCACAACTGCACTGCTGGCAAGTATTTTTGACTGGAGTTGTCATAAGAGTGGCAGACACCTTATTGTCCTGAAAGACAATGAGGAATTCCAACCCTGACCACCTCCTGCTCTTGGGATGTTCTTATCCTGAAAGACAATGAAGAATTTCAGCCCTGACCACCTCCTGCTCTTGGGATGTTCTTATCCTGAAAGACAATGAAGAATTCCAGCCCTGACCACCTCCTGCTCTTGGGATGTTCTTATCCTGAAAGACAATGAAGAATTTCAGCCCTGACCACCTCCTGCTCTTGGGATGTTCTGTTAAGGCAGGCAGAAGTTATCACTGAAGTTATCAAAGAAAATTCATATTGCCAAGTCAATCACTTCCCATGGCAAAGCTGAATAGTTCTGGCTAAATCTTGTTTATCAGTGCGGTACAGCATTTTCCCCAGAATCCCTGATATTACCAAAGATTATCATTCTTCTTCCTTGACCCTTTTTTAACAATAAGAACAAGCATCAAAAATCCATGAAGTTGACAGTGGTGCCCTGGCAGATGCAGAATGAACAGTGATCCTGTAAGGGACCAGAAAAGCCTAAGCCATTTCACAAAGGGATTGAATTGAAGAGATAACATATTTTCAGATATAACTGAGGCCACAATAAAGATTCTCACCTTCTACAACATCAAATATTGCCAGTACTCAGATGTGAGCAGAAAGGACCATTATTAAATTATTAAATTTACCTCTAAAGGACTCTATAAACCCTTCAGGTTTGGTCAGCCACTAAGTGTTCAGCATTCAGATTTTTTTGGTTTTGTAGTAGATAATAATTTATCACCCACTGTCACTCAATTTTTACTGTTATTTACATTCAGTCTAGGAACAATAATATTGATTTTCCCTGTTATAGTTTTAATTGAATGCAATAAAATATTTGCTTTCCAGAGGAGGGTCTGTCACACATTACAGACTTCTGATACCTCTTAGTTTCCCTGCAGAACTTTCTATAACTCAAGCAGGGAGTGAAAAAAAAAAAAACATACCCCCCAGACAATCACTGAAAATCATTTATACTCAAAGAGAAAAGTTCTACCTACAAAACTCTGGTGAAATTCACCTCAATCAAGGCAGTAAGAGGCTTTCAGAAAGACAGTGTCACTCAGTGGGTGGAACAGAATCCCAGGACTGGAGAAATTTGGGCTGACACAGGAAAGCTGGACCAAGAGTCACAATGCAGCAGCAATTCCAGGGTGATTCCCAGGCACACTCCAGTGAGGCATCACCCCAGTGGCTTCCAGTACATGAGGCCACTTTGGTCACTGGCACAGCAGAATAAAGAGGAGACACTGTGAGATCCAAGAGGAATGTGATTCTATGAATAGATGAAGCAGAATGACTGGGCATTGGTGAATTAATGCTTTGTAACATACAATTGGAACTGCTGGGGGGAGACAAATCCTGGGAAACATCTTCAGGCTGCTTAAGTTAAAGCCAGAATATTTTCTAGAAAACTAAACTGAAAAATCAGGATACCTTCATGTGCTGAGAAATGACAGTTCATGGGATCCAAGAAAAATCCGAAGGGGGGGGGGGAAAGGAAAGAAGAAGAAACAAGATTAGAAAAAAATAAGTAAGATCTTGCTATGTGGTGACTTGGGGGGGCTTAGCCTTTATGAGGCAACTCACAGAAAGTGTTCCAATTATTCCTCTAAGTCCCCTTAGCTCCTCATGTCTAATGGCTGACCCTGAAACTTCAAAACATTGCATTACTCCTTCCAGGTCTTAGATGGTAGACAAGTATTTTAAATCACAGCAATAATCATAAAAATACTAAAAAATCAACCCATAAAGTACCAGTCTGTGAGACCATCATACAGACAAGCATTTGAATAATTTTTCTTTTTAAGGTACAAAAATATGGCACCTTACAGAAATAGAAAGCTTATAAATTATGTACAAAGCACTTAATATTTAGACCAAATCTGGAATCCATATCAACAGTGTTATAAAATGCTTTTGCCTTTATTTTTCATCAAAAATCCATTCACAAAAAGCCTGGGAATTTTTTACCTTCTACAAATCCCCCATATAGGATCCAAGTTCTCCTTGGAAAAAAAAAATCAAACAAAACTGGAATGAACACACACATGCACACACATTCTAGCTTTGTTCTGCTCAGTTACAGACTAAAGATAAATGAACACAAAGCAAGTGAAAATACTGCTGTGCTCTTTCCCAGTTACTGGTATTGTCTAAACAGGAGAAAGTTCTACCAGCTTCCTGCTGATCCCACTTTAAGCATCAGATCCCACCAGAGGCAAATGTCAAAGAGAAACATTGTATGTTTTGTTGCTGACCATTTAATATTTTACAGTACACAAAATTATGAATACTACATTGCACACAAACCCCCAAAGTATCAGACCACTGCAGAAAGAAGTTTGTTAAGGGTAGGGATGAAAGGACGGATTAAGACTTCAAAGGAAAGAAAAGTAATTAACAGGTCTGTGGGAAAAAAAAAAAAAAACAAACAAAACCAGCTCTAAGAAAATTAGTTTTGTAGCTAACTTTGTAGCTAAGAAAATTTCTTATGGTTTCCATAAAGCAGCAAAATAGATATTATCATATTAACAAGAGCACATTACAACAGCCAGGGGCAACAACAGAGAGCAGGAACCTCATTGGGAGAGTTTTTATTTAGGGTCAAGGTTCTCCTAGATGATCATCCATCAGCTGCTGGAGTAACTAATTAAAAATCTGGACAAACACTGAAAAAAAATTGAAAGCAAAACTGTTGACACTTACCAAGCACAAGATACTGATTCAGAATCAAACTGGGTAACATCAGGATTTAGAAATAGCTAAGCAATCCAATCGGACTCCTCAAATCATCCTCTCCTGCAGACACCATGAAGATGTGAATTTAAAAATGCCTGTGTGCTTATCATCTCCTGCTATAGAATCTTACTTGTTTCTTAAGAGTTATGGACAGATGAAAATGTCATTTAGCAAAGACTACTCCTTTTCAGAATGATGGTTTGGTATTTTCCCTTCCTCCCTGAAGAGTAAGTATTTTTTCTGCAGTGGTTCCCTACAAGCTAACAGAGTGACTTATGAATTTGTTGTCTAAACAAAAGCTGTAGGGTGAGACATTAAACACCCCATATTTTACATATGTTTTCATTATACAAAAGTAATCCATAACTATTAAATATCATCCTCTGCAAAAAAGTTCACAAAAATCCACATAATTCCAAACTGCACCTAAAGGTGATGCAAGGTACACTTTTAACTGATGCTAAATAAGCTGTTTAAAAGGATCTGACTGTTTCAAAAGCTCATGATTATTTCTAAGACACCACATAAGCTTTGTGTATTTCATTCTACACATTTACTGATGCTGGGATAGAACTAAGTTACACAGAATTTGGCTGTTATGAGAAAATCCACCTAATACTTTCCTTTTGTAACAATGAGAAGCAAAATAGAAAGGAAACCCCTCCCAGGTCAGAATGGTATTGGCAGATATGAATTAATTTTGGATCACTGGTGTTCAGTAAAACACAGAAATCCCGTGGTACTCATGAAGCAGCACCACTTTATAAGCATGAATTAAACTTGAATTTTTCAGACCTGTAGCCTTTTGAAGGTCACATTTACACAGGTCCAATATATTATCACATGGGAACAATGACTGGACAATCAGTGCAGCTGGATTTGCCCAGGGCAGAACAACAACAACACAGACTCTAAGTCTTATTTTAAGAATGGAAGTTGAGCTGTAACCAAATCCTCAAAGTTTCTTATGAAAGAAGAAAACTGAGGCAGATAAACTAACACAGAATTACTTTTTTTTTTTTTATAAGAAGCCATTTAAATGTGCTACTAAAGCTCTGGAAGCACAAACCCTCCTTTCTGTGAAGGAGTCTGACTCCCAAAGAAGGGCTTCCTTAAGGCTTTTCACTGCTAATAGTTTTGATATGGCAGTGTTTCTGTCCAGCTGTGTGGCAGGTTTGCTCAGAGAAAGGCACAAAAAAGTGTATTTATGAAAGAACAAGCAGCTGTATGTTTGTGAATTCCACAGACTTCCAAGGAACTTGAGGCACTCATTGCTTTTGCAAGCAGAGTAAGTTCCAACAGTGCTCTTTGAGAGCAGGTACCAAAGAGGAAAGACAGCCTTTCAGGACAGAAAGTATTTTAAGTACTAAATACATGTTTAAATATGAAATATTTGCTTAAATGCCTTCTTTTACAACTGCGACCTTTTAACAACTGAATTCACTGACCAAAATATAAATATGTATAGGAAGGGGACACATTAAACTTTAAAATTCCAAAGTTATCCTCCATAAGAGGCACGTTCACTAAGGATTTTCTGCACTGAGTGCCAGTACAGGCTTCTTACACATACGAGGATCTACAGAAGTGGTTGGATAACTCACTCTTGAAGTTCCTGCAAAATTCAAGGAACTGGCCTCCAGAAAAAAACCTCAGAAGTTGGAGGTGTATTATCCTGACCTTCCCATTAAACTTTACAAGCATGGACACAAACCAAACCAAGCAGAGAACTGCAGCAACAAACACCAACAGAGTTTCCAATCTTGTGCTTTCTCTCCCATCTATTGCAGTGCCTCCATTTAGGAGCAGATCTTCATGCCTGGTCATTCTGCCTGAACCTGTAAAATGCAAATTCCTTGGAACTCAAGCCAACCAGCACAGCAGTGCTCCTATCCATGTGGCTGTTCTCTCTGTCCCCAAGACCAGGCAGGACCTTCCAAACACTCAGGAAGCAGCTCCTGGCTTGTGCTAACCCTGAACTGTCCCAGACACATCTGTGAGACTGACAACTGGCTCTCCCTAAAGCTGTGCTTGGAACCACACTCACTAATTGTCTGCACAGCCTCCTGCCTGCCAATATTTATGTTAATGAAGGGCCTTACTAATACAGTTGTTACTATCACCATAATACCACATTCCACCCCAGTGCAGAGCTGAGGGTGAAATGGGGTTTGCAAAAAGTTAAATGAGCCTCCAGTACCCATTCAGAGAAGGGTGTGGGTTTTGCCCAGTCTCACAGGAGACTGTGAGATCAAAGGACTGTAATGATATACTTCCCTTCAAGGAAATGGTAGCAAAGAGGCAAGGATAAGGAATGGGATTCCTGCTTCTTTCTGCTCACATTTAGCTGCTGGACGACTGTCTATGAGGTTAAACCACTCATCATTTCTCCCAGGGAAGGCAGGCATGCACTCAAAAGAAAAGCTGTGTGCAAGAAAAAGGGGTATCAAAGTAGTCACACACTCTTTCAAAAGACTTAGTTAACTGACAAAAATATGCTGCTGTAACACATTTTCATGTGTAGGCAGCAATTCTTCTCCACATCCTAAGGCTGGAATCCTGCATGGGGAAAACTGAACTGCTCGGTGTATGTAAAAGACAGGCCTCATTAACTCTTGGACATCTTCTCATTTCTTGGCCATAAATCCTATTACCTCACATTACAAAGTGCCATAAAACTCACAGATAAAAGATAATTTATGCTCAGTGTACAGAAGCTAATGTTTCTGTACTCCTGAGGAGCACACAGCCAGAAAATGAGAAAGTATGTACGTGAAACCTTAAGCCATTCATACTGAGCATGATAAACACTCCTCTAAGGGCTCCATGCTCTTCAGCCAGGGGACAGCCTAACAGTAATGGATATTACCAAAATTTCAAGCATAAAATGGATGAACTGTTGCATAAAACATCCTGCTTATAAAGAGTAATTACTCATTAAAAATTCAGCCTTCCCTTCCTCCCTCCCTATGGGAAGAAATATGACACCTATTCACACCTATTCAGTATACAGGTACTTTTCTTCTTTTTAATTCCAATCAGCGCATTAGAAAATGCTTCAGAACAAGCATCACCTCCTGGAATTCTCACAAAGTCTCCCTCTTTCTGACTCCTACTCTAATTAGCATTGCATGGCACGCAAAAAGTATCAACCCTTGGAGTTGGCAAAATCAAAGGCAGCTCAATCTTTTATTTGCTTTTTCTCTGAAGCAATTTAAAGTCTTCAGACTTTGGCACTGATTTTAACTATGCTGGTTATCTGCTCAGAGGAATATTTTTCTTCAGTGAAGACTGAGCAAAAGTGCTCATTTAGGCTGCCTGTTATTAGTTTTCCTTTCCCAGTTAGACAAGAGAAAATCTTTCACTGCCAACTTATAATTTCTGTAGCTGCAAATTATGTTCTCATTGTTTGGGCCCTTCCATAGGTGCACCTCATTTCATGCCTGCTTTCTTTTCTTAAAGACTTGTTTAGTAATTTGACACATATTGGAATTCATTTATCTAAATTTAGATACCTGCAGTGTATACAGCTGGATTTCAGCCTCCCACCCAATTTCTCCATAGAGACCACGGAGACAGGTATTTATGGAGTGTTATTATTCCTATCTTTTTTTTTCTCTTTTCCTTACAGGAGCTCATCCTTATAGGTGAGAAATGAACTTAAGAGAGTTTACTTCCTTATAGTTGCCTTCACTTCCCATGCCAAAACATTTCTACCTATATATTTCAAAAATTTGCACTGTCTGTCCATCTGGTTTTCAAGAAATGCTTCAATACTCCAAATGCCAATTGTTCTTACATTCAGCACTTGGATAATTTTACTGGCTTTGTTTATCTGGGCCCCTGGCTTGTTAGTCTGCAGTGGAGCCCCAGTCACACTTTGTCCTTGCTGTCTTCCTCTTACCACCCTGAAGACTTCTCCTACAACACTTTGTGTGTTACACATTAATATAGTTCTCCTACTGTAACTCTCTATGTTGTAATAATGTGAACTCACTCTCTTTGAATGCAATTATTAATAGATTTTATGGTGAACTTGCATACATACTCACACCATCCTCCTCTTAGTTTATGCCTTAGTAACTAAAAATTCAGCTGCTTGGCTTGCTGCTCCCCTCAGTATCCTTCCTAGACCTCTTATAGGATTGCCAGTTTCTCTGCTGTACCCAAATATGTCAGACTCTGTCTGGGTACACATGAGAGAGAACCACACTCCTGCTACAGTGAACAGAGGGCTAAAGTCATTTTGAAACAAAACCATAATTATATTTTATTCATATCTTTTATCCAGAGAATCCAATGAAGATCAGATTCTTCTTTCCCAAGAGAGAAAGGTTTCAGATCTACATTTTCCAGAAAAAACAACATGCTCTTAATTCTATCATTTGCATTAGCATTTGAATCTCAAAACCTTGCTTCATTTGTTGCACAGTTTCCAGACTTGCATTTTGAAAAGTCAGTGGGTCCCCCACTGTGTTAAACTCCCTCCTACAAAGGGGATTGATTTTAAATTACAAAGGGGAGAGAGGGGAAAAGAGAGAATGTCATAATTGTGGCTGTTTGCAAGACAAAAATACCAGGCTGAACTTCACACAGGGAAAAAAAAAAGAGAACTCCAGGCTTAGGATCCTTGTTTCTTTCCATGTATAAACCACTCAATTTTTATCTAAACTATGCAGGATTAATGTTATTATCCTGAGGTACCCTGACAGCTGACTGAAGGTGCTGACAGTGACGGGTTTAAACCAACAATCAACAGCAATTTTGTGTCTAAGTTAGCACTGAGATTGTTTAAGTGGCCTGCCCCTGTATCTGCCCTTTATTTCTGTATACCAGAAACAGCCTCACGTTACAGAAGTCAGTTACTGGCAATACAAACTGAAAACCAGGTATGGCAGGAAAATAAACCCTGTGGAACTCTCCCCTTTTACAAAAAAATATTAAATGGTTCTTGTATAGCAGTGCTAAAAACAGAACAAAGAAGTTTTCAGCAAATACAAACAAGGAGCAACCACTCATTTCTATTTAAAATGCACAGATTGTGATTTTTTTCAAGTTAAGAAGAGTTTAATTATTCATGGGAGACTCTTGTGAAAGCAACCTTGGGCATGGCATTTTAAAGCCACTTATGGAAAAGATGAATGAAAATAATTAAAAGTCTTTCCAGTTCCAGCAAGAGCTTTATAAGCTAAACTGGGAATTCTCCATCTTCTTTCAGCACTTCAGCAGATTCTTTAAAATAATCTTAAATAAATTTACAGTGGCCAGTGAAGTCCTGCACTCACAGATGAATCACAAGCAAGTTATTACTCACCTGCAGATTTTTCAGCACAGTTATCCTCTCTGCCCCTCACTCTGTGCCTCTGTCCATTGAGCTGTGCAGCTGATGATCACAGGAATTCCTCATCATACAGCCAAACAGCTCCTGTGCCCACCACCTTTCCTGCAGACACAGGGCTTCAAACTGCTGACAGAGCACCTGCCCCTGTGGCTTTCAATCTACAATCTCACAGAACCTCATTAATGCTTTTCTCAAATTACAATGAAGCACACCTGGTGCAAGGTTTTCTCAAGTTTACCTGTGAATGTTATTTATTTTAATGAAAGAGGCTTTCCAAGAGAAACTGGGAAAGTTAGGTAAGCTTCTAGAAACCCTGACAACAAGAGAAGATATTTCCAAGCAAATAAATTAATCACTGTTAGAGAACAGTGTTTGATGTTTAGATTTGCCTTTAATTTAAATCTTAGAAGCAGAGGATCAGCAAGATCTTGTGTGTGTGTTGTTTTAGGAATCAATAAATGCAATAACAGACCTGAAAACCCACAAAAATAACACATCTGAGGGAAATTCTCTTGTTGATGCCAGATGAATTCCCATTATAATGAACTGCACCACTCAGACTGCAGAAGAGCTCTGCCTGATGTGCCTGTCAGGAACTCCCTCATATCATCCTCTTGTGTGCTTCTTCTTATTGCAGATATTCCTATTGCTGCTCAACATGCAAAAGGGCTCTGTGCAACATTTAAACTTACTGGAATGTAACTTCAAAAGGTTAATTTTACTTTTTTTTTCACATTTGTAATCAAAATCCTATATTTACCTAAATTCAGTTTTCATAGTTTCTGGTTTTCTTCTTTCTCCTGTTTTAAAAAAATCTATCCTGAACAAAATAACCCCAATCCTTTCCAAGGCAGTAATGCAAAGCCCATCATTTGCCTGTAATGCACATTATTAGGCCGTGTCCCCACAGAACACAACAGAGAAAATGAGCACTTAATGGTGCAAGCCCTGTGGTGTCAGGGTGGGTGGAAGGTCATTTTCAGTGTAAAGTGACTTCTTCCAACACTTACAGGTTGGAGCAGGTAAATCAGTGAGCAGTCCTGGATAACT
Source organism: Pithys albifrons albifrons (assembly GCF_047495875.1). Classification (NCBI taxonomy): domain Eukaryota; kingdom Metazoa; phylum Chordata; class Aves; order Passeriformes; family Thamnophilidae; genus Pithys; species Pithys albifrons. The sequence continues at coordinate 53,904,391 of NC_092464.1, forward strand.
ATCACTGGAAAGGGAGTGATGTTTGTTGCGTGAAAAAGCGTTTCCACCGATGCCATTGTTTGGTCAAAGCGTCCTCCAAGTCCACCCAAAGTCACAATCACATCGACCTAAAAGATAAAACAAACACAGTCACCAAAGAAACTCTCAGGAATGATCTCTAGACCCTGAAAATCCACAATCAAATCACCTGGGGGGAAGAAACTGGAAAAATAACTACTGACTGCAGAAAAGGAAATGTCAAATACAGTTATTTACTCCCATTACTGATACATACCATTATGTGATTTTGAGGCAGAGTATTAAAGCACAGCAAATTCATGGCCAACATGTGGTATTTTGTATAAGGACATGAGTATGCTCTCTAAAATACAGGCCAGGCTTTGAAGGTGCTTACCTGTCTGCCCTGAATATATAGAGCCTGGGGTATATCACTCCATATCTCAGCTCTTCAGGTCAGTGTGGTAGGTGTGAGCCACAGTACCCCCAGTTTCTGCACAGCATTTCAGTATCATCCTCCCAGGTTACAGAGCAAATAAAGCAAATTTCAGGTTAGGGCCGTTATATGCCTGTGTCATTGCTGCCACACAGCATTTCAGTGTACCAGCAGTACCACTGAAGGTTGGCTCTGCTCAAGATTGAAAGTGCTACTCAATAGGAATTCCCTTCCAGAGGGGACAGCCACATCAGCTCCCAGTGCTCCCCAGACCCAGACACACAGGAAGCACCACCTGACTGCTCAAAATAGGCCATGGAGCTGCACTGCTCCTGCTCAGGTCTCTCACAAAAGGCTTCTAGACTTTGAACACTGTTTCCTATAAGCAGAAAGGGAGTATTTAAAAGCCTTGGTTAAGAGCTTTTGTGTTCTCAGATTAAAGGTCACTGAGTGCCAAGTATTATTATTATTACTTCCGTAACATAGATCAGTTATGTTCAGTAATTGTACTTTAAAAAATCTAACTCTAAGTCTTATCTGGGGCCCTAAAACATTGCAGCTCTGAAGTCTTCAGAAGCTGCCTTGACAATGGACATCTGGTGAAGTTTCCAACTATATAGAGCTTAAGACTAAGGCTACTGTGATTACATGAAGTTCTGCTCAACCCAGGAGCCACATAATGGTGCTCTGTGTCTCTGGAATGATGTATTAATAGCATCAGCTTCTATTTTTATTACCAGGTCTAGGCCTTTATGATTCTGTTGAATATTGTTTTGCATGAAAATTAAGGTATTTTCCTTTCTTGAAGAAATGTACCATGTTTTTCAACAGCACCAGGAAAATACTTGAGAGGCCAGAATGGATCAATATAACATATTATATTGGCAGCAAACACTGAAACAAAAAACTATCCTTGTATTGCTGACAGCATGTATTTTTGTGCAGGTTACAAATCACATAGACCTAAAATACCACCAATAGAACACGAATGGTAGGAAACCCCATCCTTACACAGAAGACAAAATAGCAAAAGGTAAAAAGCATGTGTTCCCAGCTAAGCCATAACACCATAATACATTTTTTTCCCTTTTATTGATTCCACTGTAGAAGCAAACTGCTTTTGTTTGACTGGCGATGACTGTGAGTTAAAAGGGCAGATCAATCCTCTGAAAAGAACAGTAGTAATGAGACCCACCAACAGCAGCTCCCTACCAGACAATCAGCAGCAAAATGCTCCCCTCCTGCCCCTGTAGAGGCCATGAGGAAAATCTGCTACACTGAACTGGAACCACAGCGAAGTTAAGGCAGATTGGCACAGCATCAGGATCCACATATATGTTGTTTTTCTTCTGTGCTGTAGGACTGAAGGTTACATATTAGCCTAGCCTTGTCTTGAAGGAATTGACTGTGTAGCTTCTTGGTGTGTATGTCTCACCATAATCAGCTTGTTTGTGTTGGCTTTGATGTTTTGTACAGTTTGAAAGGTAAGAATGAAGGAAACACAGACTCCCTTTGAGCTGGAATTAAAATGATGCAATAACATTCTGAATGTGTCTTCTTTCCCTTGTGAAAGTGCCAGAAAAATGCCAGAAAAATCCTGCTCTGTTATGCACACACATGTACTGGCTGTGAAGTACAAGACCTATTTCAAAGCAAGGAAGTGACCACAGCTTTCTGTGACAGAGATTGTCTCAGCACTGCAAGCTGAAGAAAAACATAAGAAAAAAGTATTTCTGTGTTTTCCAGTATGACAGAAGCCAACCCAAAGTCCTACTCCTTATTCAACAGCGACAGCAAAATCTTGTGGACTGGTTCCCAAAAAGGAAGAAAAGAAACCCAATCCAGTACGGAGTAGATATGTTGAAAAGGTTTGGGTTTGAGGTGTGTTGGGAGAAGGCTAATAAAGATGCCTGAAAAGGGAACGTAGTTGTTATTTAGGGCTCGTATGGGTTGTGGAAATGACAACCACAAGTATGTGACAGGTACACAAACAAACCCAGCTGGAATATGAGAGGAGCAGACTGAGAGGAAAGCTGAAATTCTGCACTTCTGTGAGTTGACAGTCCTGCCTTTCACTGGATGATCTTGCAGAAGTGACAAGCATGCAGAGTTGTAGGACTTCTAGAGCCTTTATCTGAAGGTTTAGGTGTACAGACTTTGTTTATATAACAAAAACACATAGAGGGTAAGTGCAACAAAAACCTCAAGAGCCTTTTCATCCTAAAGCTATCACCTGTGTTAAAAAATCCCAGCACACAAAAATCACAAACTAACAAAACAACCACCTCCCTCCCTGCAATCACTGCTCCTCCCACTCTGCCAAGCATTTCAGAAAATGGATGTGCCAACAAAGCACATACACGACTCTTGGTCGTTCCAGAACCCAAGACAAAGTGAATGCCAAAGCACAAGGCATTTATATATTCCCACACTACAGAGAGGAAAGGCCATTCATTTGTCTCCTATGATTTCCTGTACAACACAGGCTATAGAATTAATCCTGTTACTGCTAATGAGCCCAGCAGGCATTCGACTAACACACTGTACTCCAATTGAAATGTCCATGCTTCACTTAAATGTTCCATCACCAGTCCCCTCACACAATTTGTTTTCACACAGTGTCATTCGTTTCCTCAAAGAAGGATATAAAGCTGTAAATAACTACAAAGAACAGCCTAGATCATTGCAGGCACATTCTCTTGGACTACATGACAAATGTAATGCACAGCATCTTTAAAGACTACGAAACTTTAATTTAGAAAGAGTTGAGGATCTAAGGGTATGATCCAGTCATCTTTAAATGAAAGAACTGTATGTTACAGTATCTTTTGAAAAAGTTTTAGAAGTCACTACCAAACAGCAGGGTAGTTAACACGAGAAGGGAAGCATAAAGGAAGACTCTGTGCTGGCACTTCAGGGATATATTTCTTCCTTCACCTTCAAGTTGTATTTTAGAGGGTGCAGTAAGCAAGGGGAGCTCAGGCTCCCACCACATCAGAGTGAAGTTGCTCAATTCCTGCTTTAAGGACACAGGCAGATGGGAACTGCCTGGGGTGGGGGAAAACATTCTCTGTATCATCAGCATCACCATGACATACTGAGTGAGGGCCAAGGCTCAAACTGACACAAAGGATGCCCACTCTTTTCAAAACTATGCTCATTATCTCTGATAAGAAATACTCTCCACAGGGAGTGAACAAACAACTCAAATTACTTTCTTGTACATGAGCTCACTTTCAGCCTGACAACTTGCAAACAAACGTGTGTAAATCTCAGAGACGTGGGGAGGTGAAAGGAAACACATTTGACTGACAACAGCACTGAAAGAAAACTGCAAAAAAGACCTGCCCTAAAGGAAAAAAAGGAAGGTAACAGTAATCAAGATGCTTTAAAAGCTCTGGAGTCATGACCAAACCTCCCTCTCTCTGAGACCATGGAGAGCACCCACTGGTAATATCCAAGATATGACTCTGCCAATTACAGGTAGATGTCTGATTGGAACATAGCTTGCTTTTATCACCTCACTTCACTGACATATTTTCATCTTCCACAGCCTTTCTATCATTCAAAAACCTACTTCTTTAATGCAACATTTGAAGGAATATGACATAGACAATAAAATTATTGTAGTAACATGCATAGTATGTTGGAAACATAATAAATGCTGAGATGCATATATATTGACACATATAGTATGTTGAAAAGTAAACAATCAGTAGTAGTGTTAATACTACATTTATTATTATTGCTTTATTGCTTCATCACTTCATCAATTTTGACCAGTTTACAAGAAAAGCATTTTGGCCTTCATAAGGCAATTTGTCAACTCAGGATGTGGTTTAAAAACCCAGATATATCTTTTCTAAACTTTGTATCAGCCTCAGTACTGAAGACTTTAAAGCACAGCAAGCACTTGCCTTGATAACAAATGGGCCAGAGTAGATTTTAGCTTATTCACCCATGGGGGTATCAGAGCTCTCATGCTGGCCACTTTTTTATATCATCCTCAGAACTGCAATGTAAATTTAACAGAGTATTAAAATCCCCAAACCCAACGTTGAATATATAGCAAGCTGTTTGTCCACTTTAATTGATTTTACTGACTCTTTGCCTCAGTGTTTTACAGAAAAGGTTTGGCATTCATTTCCTACAGGAATGATGTGCTGAAGCACAGCAGCATCTGAGCTTTGCTCAGGTAGAATCCTCTTTACTGTGGCCAGGATTTCCTCATTGCTCCAAACACCTGACTCTTCATGGGAACAAGAGCTCTCACCTAGAAAGTGCCATCCTGGTTGTGTACCTTGAGCTTCACCATCACCTCCCTGACTCCACTGACCTTCATATTACATTGTTCCAGCTCCTTCACAAAGCATTGCTTGCTGCTGACCTTCATTTTCTTACATTTTTACCTGAATGCTTTTTCTCTATTTGCAACCCTTTTCATTTCAAATAAGAGGTTGTTCTTTCTGCTAATGACAGTGAGTATCCAAATAGAGTGCATCTGTCTGCTTCAAGAAAGAAACATGTATGATGGTAACATGGAAATGAGAAAGATAATCTCAGAATCCAGTAATAGATTTGGAATCATCTTAAACTTGGATTTACGATTGACTTGTATTTACATCTCTGTTCAAAGGATTTAATTTCATTTCAGGGCTTTGGCTTTGCTCTCTCTTGCAGGTAAATGGAAAGTTTGAGAGTGTACTTAACATAATGTGGCATTAATTTTGTGGAACATAAACTCCATAAGCACTGACTTCATTCTTTCTAACTTAAGAAAAACCTAATGTACAAAATCCACATGAATTGCTGAACCCCAAGCAACCTGAATTTGACTATGATTCCTTCTGTGTGTGAGATCAGGGCCACTGGAATTCCTCATTGCCTCAGATTTTCTGGGTGAAAGGCCTGTCCCCACTCCATACTGTTACCATGCTCTAGTGAGTGGGTAAAAGCGCATTAAAACTCTTTGTTCACTGGGGCTTTGGAGGAAAGTGTGTGCTGGTTTTGGCCCAGACACCTTTACTCTATGCATGAACAAGGATTCCAGAACTATCAATCACATGCCTTCTGATAATACATAAAATCTCTTTGTCTTTTAAAGCAATGTGAAAGGACACTCACAAGCATCAGGCTCACTTCTGTTCCCATAACTACTGTTATCCACAGTACTCACCCCCATGGAAGTGCAAAACCAGCAAGCAGACTGTCATATCCCTAATTAGAGAAGTCCTGGATTTGTATTAGCAGCAATGCAAGATGCTCTCAAAAGATTATGCTAAAATGGTCTAGCAAATCTCTGCAATGATCTGTGAACACTGTGTTTGGCACATGCTATGGTTTAATTCATTTTGCCTTATACTGAGTTTAAAAAAGGAAATACAAACTAACTAAAACCTCTCATCAATGAACAACTCAGGGAAGAAAAAAACCCGATGCTATCTTCTTCAAGAGGATCTGTTCATTGTGAGCTTTCTATTTCAAATTACACTACACTCTGGCTGCCAGTCTTCACTGTAGCAGCCTTCGCTCCCCTCCCTCCAACATCCTGAGATTGGCTCAGCTGGTAAAAACTTGGCTGTAATAATGCCAAGGCCATGGGTTCAATCCCCTGTGTGGGCCACTGACTTAAGAGTTGGACTCGATGATCCTTGTGGGTCCCTTCCAACTCAGAATAGTCTGTGATTGTGTAAGGATCAACTCCAGAAGGAATCTACTCTAATGTAAACGAGCTACATTTCCATGTTGTCCCAAGATCATCAGGTCAACACAAACAGAGCCGAGGCACAACCCCAGCCTACAGAGGTGCACCACCCCTCTCACCTGAGCTAGGGTATGTCAGCCTGGTCAGCATGTGGGAAGAGGCTCTTGGCTGCAAAGAGCCTCCCTTGAAAGCCTCTCCAGGCTATTCCCCCAAGGGATGCAGATCACAGTGCAGAGCAGGGAGCCTTGCCTGGGCTGTGGCTCCTGCTGCAGCCTGCTGGCACAAGGGCAGTCCTGTACAGGCAGTTCCTGGCTACTCTGCACTTGATGGATCAGACCACGCAGGGTCTGTCTGCCAGCCCACAAACAGGGGGTATATCCTGTATCAACAGCACTGTGTGTGCCTCTGTACAGCTCCAGGAGCCCTAACAACATCCCTTTGGCTTCTCTTGCAGTTCTGTGCTGGGTTAATCACAGCTGGCTGTGGGGCACACACCTATCCACTCTCTCACTGCCCCATCCTCACTGGGTCGGGGAGAGACCATGAGATGAGCAAACTTGTGGGTCAGGACAAGGACAGAGAGATGGCTAATGACCAATTGCCATCCCAGGCCAGAGCACCTCCTGCCCCTGCTTGCTGCTCCCTCAGCACTGGCAGGGATGTTTCTGATCTGTTGGCCCTCACACCTCCCTGCCTGGGCTCAGCTGTGCCAGGGATGGGGCAGCCCAACCTCACCTCACCTCACCGACACCCCTGTGGCCCCTGCCAACACCTGGGCACACAAAACCTGACACAACCAGCACCCCTCACCACCTGGTTCCTCATATTGCTGTTCCTCTAGGAGGCTGGGATGAACAGAGGATGTGTCTTGGCCACAAAGCTTCCTCTCCTTTCCTGTTTCAGCTCTTGCCCAGACACTGTCCGGCACCCTTGGAACACTCACAAGGGAAAACAAACCAAGCTCTGTATTGCAAGGCAAGGGGGGGGAGATGCTTGGTAGACAAGGATCTCTGCATGAAACACTCTGCCAGCAGCTCAGGTGTTATGCCCCCACCAACAGGGAGAGTCCACTCCGACACTGTGGAGAGCTGAGACATTTCCCTGTGCCTTCCTAAGCCAGGAGCATCTTTTCTTGAAAACTAACTTTCTGCCTATCTTTATTGCAGTTCTGTCATGTTAAGTTTAGCTGTAAAATTTCAAGGAAAGAATCACAGATTATTAAAGGGAAGCATTCCCTAAGAAATACAGAAAATTTAAAAATATCCATTTTCATGATAGATAGATAGATAGGCAGATAGATAGACTAATAGATAGGCAGATAGATAGATAGATAGATAGATAGATAGATAGATAGATAGATGAATACTTTTGTTATTTCACCTGAGTAAGAGGCAACAGCTCAGGCACTTTCCCTGCATATTGTAGCAGTGAAGTCTGTATAAAAGATGCCACGAATAAGGCAGAGCTCTGGAGGACCATCACTCTCCCTCAGCAGAGGACATAATTGCAAGAGGCACTTGTTTCTAGGCAGGGCGAGGGGTTGGCTCTGCTATTTAAAGTGTTTAAACTCGGGTTCACACAGGTCTGAAGATTTCCTGACGGGTCCCAACAGAACAGCAATATTTTCAGCTGGTCTGAACATTAATCTTCATGATGAACAAGGGGATAATAGCCTTTCCTATGACACTCCAGGGACAGATGTAAGATCTGAAACTAAAGACAGGACATTTTTCCCTGTCTCTCAGGCCCTGTTCTGTGAATGGCTCCTCTTTGGAGTGATTTCTCTGAATACTTGGGCTGTACAGAATTTTTTTTCCCCTAAGGGAGGACAGATTTGCAGAAAGAAGCCTTGAGTTTATACATTTGTTTATAAGAGGCTGCAGATATTTTTATATTGAAGAAAGTAGGTTACGATTTGGATGCCAATTTTCCTTTTCAGCGTAGGTTCAGTATTTATAGCAGATAATTTACACATGGCCTGAATAATTACAGAATCCATTTTATTTTTCTACACTGTCCTCTAGACCATATAAATTTAGCCACGCACTTAAAAAGAAATGGAGCATGATTTCTTAAACTGGAGGCCCTTGTAAAGCTGTAAACATTTTATGTTCACATTTAACTTGCACAAAATATTGAGCTTTAATTGTTCAGTGCTTAGTTGTTCAGTGGTTTAAAAGGGAAACTCGATGGGTTCTTCAGGCAAGTTGAAGAGACCACAGACTAAACTATTTCTGCACCAGCCACACACTTTTGCCTTCCAACAGCCTTAATACCTTTCTCTCCCCTCCAAATATTCATTGCTAGGTAAGGAAAAAAAAGAGGATGAGCATCCACAGCCTCAAAAACTTTGACCAATATTACAATTTAACCATTTATTTTGGCTACTCAGAGACCACACAATGTTACAAAAAGAGTGAAAACTTCATGGGGAAAAACCTCATCTAAAATAGATAAGGAAGCATTCTTATATTCACTACATAGATTAAATAAGTTTCTTTGAAGAGGGTAAGAAAAGAAGCCAGAGGAGAAGGGATTTTTTTGATTGGTTCATCTACTGCTTCAAGGATCAGATCTCTGCAGTTCATGAACTTACACAAGTTTGCTCTCTAAAGACAGTATTTCTCACACTGAAGATGTAGAAAACTGCTAAAGTTTTTATGAAACTATCTCAAAAATAGCCCAAACCCTGTAATTTATTCTTGACAAGCATCTCAATTTAGTAGGTAGAAGCCATATTTCTGATGTAGAAATGCCCTATTATAATCTGCAATTAAAATTAACCATACTAGCACAGAGTTCTTAATATTCTTAATGATAGTTTACATTACATTAACTCAAAAGAATTTCATGATAATACTCCTATCTTATGGGAGATTTCATAACACCAAAGTATTCATGTGTCAAGAGGAACAAAATACCCAAACCCAAGTTATTTACAAAAATCTCAGGCAATAAACTGAACTCTCAGTCTCTGAACTGCAGAAAATTTCCTGGTGTCAAAAGATTTCCTGCTCCAATATCCATTCCCTCCAAGACTCTGTGGGATGCCCTGTGTTCTTGCAGACAGTCCTTCTGCATGAAATGAACACAACAAAGATACTCGGTGTGTCTTGATGCTCACAGATACCTGTGAACAGGCAGACAGCTTTGTTTCCTTGGCATGAAATTGGAGGGTTTCTCTTTGGGAACTGGCAAGTTCTGATATCCTGTATTACAAGTGCACTTTGTCGTGCATTTACACTGGGAAGCATTAAAATAATTCAACAGGAGGAAAGATGGGTTAGATAGTGCATTCCTGGAAGGTGGACTCAGAGCTTAGAGCTAAAATAGTTCTCAAGGAGATGTCTGAACACCCTGCAGGAGGGATTTACTCCAGTTGGAAGGTTTTATGGAATTCTACATTTCAGAAGTGGGAATTAACAGAAAACACTTTAGATCCATTTGTTTCTTTTGGACAGGAAAGCTTTATGAGGAGGATTATTAGTAACTCGTGAAAACCTTTTTGATGCAGCACTGACAGTACAAGAATCTTTTCATTACATGCATTTAACTTCCCCTAAAATCTTGTTTGTATTTTTTATTCTCTTTCTGCGAAGCATTAAGAAAAAACCCCAAATGATACCACCAGAACTGAATGGGTTTATTCTCAGTCCTGCAGGGGGGTCAGAACTGGATGATCCATAAGGTCCCTTTTAACCCAAACAATTCTAGGATTCTATGATTCTTGTAAAAGCTTCCTACTGCTCCACCTCTCTGTCAGCTTTGGTATTTTCCAATCTGTCTCTCTTATTTCAGGAATTAGTTACTTCCCTGTTCCCAAGTCCTGGTGTCCTCATTCCTAGGCTTTGCTGTAAACGCCCTTCCCACTACTGCTCTGGATCCCCAAAAGTCTTCAGAAATGAAAACAAGTAGTGTTCCAGCAGGAAATTACCAACTGCTCAGAAAAGCAGCAAAATTACGATTCAGTCAGGAACTGAAGCTAAAAAAATGCCACATCACCAGGAATAACCTCGACTGATAGTAAAAAACAAACCTAAACCAAATGGAGTACAGTATTTGCAATAATTAGGACTGTTCTTTATGTTAAAAAACCCCAAAAAACTAAAAATCACTTTTAAAGTATTTTCTAATTTTGGTTTTCGAGTATTTTCTATTTCCCTTCAGGGTCCTTTTCTTTATGTAAGATAAAGCAGAGAGGGCTTAATAAGCTGTTTGGACACTGCAGAACTGAAGGTGGTACATGAACATCACTTCATTGTCCTCCCTTTGGCACTCCATGAACACAGAACTCCACCAACATTATGTTCAGCCTCCCTCAAGGGAAAGGAAAGGGGACTGATTGGACACTGTATTTAAAACTGCACAGAGAAGGATGTTTGCTTACAAGGATTAACACCCTAGACTGCTGACTGATTGAACCTTTAAAGTGTAATTTTAAAATGGAAATGTTAGTATGCTATGCTTTTATTGCCGAGGGTTTTTAGGAAGATTTGCTTTGGATATTTTCCCTTTTTCATATTGACACTGGTGCTTTTATCAGTTTAAACACACTAACATTAAACCACTAAAAGGCATGTAGGTTTCAATAAAATTCATTTTTTATATCTTCAGCCCATATAACTAAATGAGCTGCTTTAACTTTTTTTTAAGCAGAAAAGATAATAAAGTTAAATGAAAAGTCCCAGAGCTTAGTTTTAAGACTAAATGGCATTTTAGATAAAACAGTTAAGGAAAGCAGAGTTTGTAAGGCTGAGATAAAGGTAATGGCTTAAATCTGTCTTCATATTACGAGGATTCTTCTTGGAGCTGCAAAATTGATAAACACACTTCCAGCTCTCACTGGTGTGAGCTGCTTCGAGCTGCCTGCGAGTCAGACCAGAGATGCTGTTATGGAAAGAGCATTTGATGAAGTTTGGGAATTGGAATATCCTCCCTAGCTGCCTGCTGGGACACTGTGGGCAAGGTGCTTCTGTACTTCTGCTTTCCCATCTCCAAACAGAAGATAATAGTGCACACTTCTAATGCGAGATCTGTCGATCCCTAAATAAGAGATACTGTGTAACCTTGCCTGTCATTTTGACACTTTGCTTGGTTCCTTGAAACAGCCTGTGTTAAGATGAAAGGTAATTAAGAACAGAAAGTAGTACCAGACAGAAATAAATTTATTTTGAAGGCCTTATAATGAAGAAAAGAAAGTATTCACATAACTACAGAATGAATAAAATAGTGATTGAAACAGCAAAGCAAAATGTGCCCACCTAATAGACCACAAACAAGGTGAAAGAAACACAGAGCAGCAATAAAGACACGGTTATTAAGACATTAAAAAAGCACCATTTAGGGCAGGATGGTGCACTGCCAGAAATGTCCCAGGCACTCAGTGATAGGACAGGGGGACACGGGCTCAAGCTCTGCCAGGGCAAACTGAAGTTGGAGATCAGAAAAAAATTCTTTGCAGAGAGAGTGCTCAGGCATTGGAATGGGCTGCCCAGAGAGGGGGTGGATTCCCCATCCCTGGAGGTTTTTAAGATGAGATTGGCTGTGGCACTGAGTAAAGGGACTGGAGTTGCACCAAGGGTTGGACTTGATGATCTGGGAGGTCTTTTCCAACCCAATCCATTCTATGATTCTATGTGTGCATTTATATACATCTGTGTGTGCATGCACACTCACAGTCATGCAGAAAGAAACATCTGACAGCCTTCAGGTTGCAAAGAAACTTCAGGAGTCAGATTCTCTGGGTGGTACTTCATTGCTCCACCCACCCAACAGAATGCAATTCACAAATGAGTGAGGGCTGTGCAGAGGGAAGATTAAGACTGACTCCAGCTTGGATATATAAAGGGTACTGCTTGTTCTGAAATTCACTGCAGTATTTATGTAACTATAAATACATATAATCAGGTGACTTAGATCTCACAAAATAACCCCAATGCTGCTTTCTGTGTGACTTGGCCTTGCGACCAAAATATGCAATGTGAGTCAGAAATGAATGACCCTAATGATTCAGAAACCATTCTAGGACTGTTTATTTGAGAAATAAGGGAAAAGCATTTGGTTCATTGTTCTAGAAGTCAGAATTACTGCTGTTTAAACCAAACAAGGAGTTCAAGAACTAACAAGGTGACTTTTCTCCCAGATTTGTGTCTCAGTTGACCATCAGCTCTAGATGCCTTTTTTCTTTCTTATAAAGATATTTCTAAGGCCTCTTCTCAAATGGAGCTCTCCAACCACCAGTAAAATCCAAGCCAACTTTTTTTTTTTCAGCCTTCTCTCCAGATAGATACTGAGTGCCCATCTCACCTCCACTGCCCCTTAGGTGACCTCCAAGTAAACATGACTGATTATCTTTCATCTGTTCAAATAGCATTTGTTCAAAAGCTGTTTGGATAATCAGGAAGAAAGAGAAAGAGGATGATGAAGGTGCAGAGAATTACACAAACTTAATTTCTTTGGAACAAAATATTGCCCCCATATGTTTATGTGAGTTCAAAACCTTCTTGACACAGAACTTCTGCAGAGGTGACTCATAAATCAGAGCCGAAATTATATCCATTCAATATAGCAGATAAATGACAAATTATTCTCTGACCAGTGAAGGAACATCCATTTCAAACGCCTCAGCTACTCACAGTTGAATTTCTGTGTCACAGGATAGTGGATCCATGGTATCCACCAAATGTAGTTTACCTCCCAGCTTAACATATTGCTACCCCAAAGAACAGCAAATGCAGCAGGACTGTGCTATCAAACTTTTAAAGGTACTAAAGAGATACTTTCCTTGTTTAGCAACTTCAGCTACAAATTATAAGAAAAAAAGGTTTGTAGTGTCTCTTTGTCCTTTGTCCAGACAGAGTGGGGGGAAAAAAATCAAACCTGGAGACAGACATATTTTTCCTGGGAACCAGGAAGGCATATTCCACCTAGTTAATACTCTCAGTTAAAATGAAAAGTTTCTATGATAATTTTTTCGTAAGGGAAAAAACTCCACTTTCAGACATGCAAATACTTGAGGTCAAAAAACACAGAAGCAGATGAAGAGCCCCCTCTTTATCCAGTTCTAGTTTTCAGACCCCAGACCTTTTCTTCTCAGCTGTGTGTAACACCTGGGTCAACACAGACCTCAATGGCAGCTTCCTTCTCTGAAGAAATTTGCATTGTCCTCAAAGATTTTTAGATCAATGGCTGTAACAGAATGTTTTCTTACCACTTGAATTTTTTATGGCAGAATGTTACCCATAAAGAAACCTAAATTAAGTGCAAATTGAAGTATTTAAAGTGGCTAGAGTTTCAGAGGAGCCAAGAGGTTGCATCCATCAGCTGAGGACACTGTATTTTGCAAGTGCTCAGAATCTCTGTGTTATTGAGAGGTCAGACATCAAGTTATGCACTGCACTGTGGGGACATCCTGAAGAACCAGCAAACCTCCTGCTAATGAATTATACCCAATGCTTCTGAACAAAGGGCAAGCTGGAAACTAAACTTGCAATTTATACAGTTATGATACCATTTTATCTTCCATTTGTTTAAGTTTCTCATATTATCTGCCTAAGCTGAGTCAATGACTTTACATCAGAGAATGTAGAAGACCAAAACCAGAAATGCATTGATGCTTTAGTGTGCATTAATTAGCTGAGAGCAGATTATTAAGTTTGATGGAACAGACACTGCAAACAAGAAGCAGCTTAGATTTGATGAATGTGGCACTTAGTTTTAGAAGATTTATCTGTGTTACTTTCTACACCTCTGAAAAACTCAGACTGTATTTAAAGCACATCTCTTACATGAAAATGTAACTGAGCTGAAATCTTATGTTTAGTGCACTGGCATGAACTCTAAAATTACTGCAATTACACTCTGGCTTGTGCTCTAGAAAATACAATCAAGGATTACAGTGCAGTGTCCTTTAGGCAACTTAACATGGCTTTACTGTGAGAGCAACCAAAGAACTCAGAAGCTTTACAAACAGACCAGTTATTGTTGAAACACATCTGTAGCTGACATGTTCTCCTTGCTCTTATTTTAACCACACTTGATTACTCATTATAGTTTAAACATCTTGTGATAGCTTAAAAGAATTCCCTTCACAGCAATAGCTGGGATTTGATAAAATCCAGGAAACACTCAAGTTCTCCTTCATTCTAAGGGTATTTCTGTTAAGAGGAAAGCACCTTCCTTGCCAAATTCAAAACAAATCCTAGGCATAGGTGTTCATCTGTTCCACTGGCACTCATCATTCCTGTTCTGCATGGGAAGACCCCCCTCTGTACTCTTGTGATGATAAATTATAGGGGGAAAAAAAAGAAACTATCATATAAAGAGTTTCCTGGCTCACAGCCAGACAGGTAAGAGAAGTGTATGGTGAAACCCTCCCATCTTTGTCCACACTGATGAGGAAAAAAACCTGATGAATAATAACTGCAGATGGGCATTGTGCAGCAGCACTCCAAAAATGTCCCATGGACATTTATTTCATTTAGAAGAATGAGACATTTCAAAATATCTGAAGCAAAAACTGGTTAACTTTTATCAGCCTGAAGGGAGGAAAGATGGAGGGTATTGGCATTTCCAGCCCTTGTTGCTTTGCTGGAGTACAGTGGTGTCAGAAAACCAGGCAACTTTCTTATCCTGCAACAATGAAAACTGGAGAAAGGGAGGTTTACACATCTCCTTCCATGTTGTGCTATTTTAATTTTCTTATGTCTCCTGCCCTCACTTTGGGTAAGAGGATGCAGCAGCTGTTTCCCCTCCTCACCCACAGGTGAGCGGCAGAAGAGAGAGGTCAGCCCTTAGGAATGACTGTTCCATGGGGGGGAAAGGGCAGCAATTCCTAGAGCACATCTGCCACTGATCCATCACATTTGAAATCCCTGAGGAATTCCAACATTTCGTCTCAGAGAGACAAAACAAGCAAGCCTTCAAATCTAAGCTGTGGAAGGGGAGGGGGAGCATTGCCTTCCTTGCCTTTCCAGTGGAGTGAGCCGTTGACAACTCCATCTGGCTCCTTTTAAGTTTAGTGCACTGCCTGCACTGCAAAGGCTCCCTTTGAATCCAGGGGAACCTTTTGCAGAAGGAGGTACTGCTTACCATGTGTAATACTGGCAGGAGAAGCTTCCCCTCTCCATCTCACCTTTGGATGGGGAGAGAAAGGAGATGAACATCAAGGCTTCGTGTGCCAAGTCTTGAAAATATATTTACATGCTGGAGTGGGACCCTTTCTTTGAACTGCAGCCACAACAGCTCTTCTGTACTTTGGGTAGTTCATTAACAGAAATCAATGCAAGCTGCCTTTTAAGAAAGCCAACACTTGTTCATCGACACGCTTTGTAATTCCTTTTAGCAGAAGCATCAATGCTTACAAGGTGTGCAGTAAATTATGGCAAAACTGCAGAATGGCAAGGCAACAGAAACCGGTTACATTTCAGTGCAAACTTAAAAGAGGAAATGAAATACATTGAGAGGAAGAGTAATTACTAAGAACTAGAGACAAAAGGTGTGTTGTCTTTACCTGGAGGCCCTTCTTCTCTATCTTTTTCTGTAGTATCTGAAGGCACTTGGTGAAATCTGTGAGGTCCTGATCCATGGTCTCAATTAACTCACAGCCCTAGTGAAGAAGGAGTAAAACACAGAGAGAGAAAAAAAGTCAATCATTTTTCAATTTTGAGAACTAGTGATGTATTTGGTGAGATTAACTGCAGTCAACAACTCAGAGTGCCTGCATAGAAATGCAGAATTAAGACTATCACCCTCACAGAGCCCAAAGATTGTAGGTTCCAGCTGAAGGAGTTACTCTGAAACAGGAGTTTGATTTTCCAAACCCACTGAGCACATTTGTGTGTTTGGATCAGCATGTTTTACGACACTCTGCTGGGTGAACAAGGTGTGGGGCAGCGAGCCCAGGGTGAGTAGTGACTTCCAGGAAAAGAACTGTTCTCTCTGGTGCTGCTGTGTGTATCCAAACCAATGTAAGCACACAGGAGTGTTCCAGCTTCCCAGAACCAGGGCAGTTATACCAGTTAATCTGCAGTGATCCAACAACGGGTTTCTTGCAGTGGGTGTTATGGATGAGGGCAGGTTACAGTAGAGAAAAGCAGGAGTTCAGATTTCTTAACTGAGAACTAAAACAATTCCAAACCTCTGATAAAAAGAGGAGTAAGGAAAATTGGAGTGTATCTACCACATAAAGTCACTATTCAAAGAGGTTGCAAGGATACAAAATAACAAGTAAAGCATTGTAAATTAAAATAAGAACCATACACACCGGATTCAGAGGTTCCCTTTCCTACCACTTCAAGGTCCCCTTAAAAGCCTCCTAATTTTGTCTTAACTGACAGATTTTAAGTTTCTGCTATGCACAGTAACAACTGATAAGAGAAAAGCATTCAGACTACAACATCTTTGTATGTGTGCCTGTGTTTGTAAAGTACATTATTTTGTTACATCAAAAAACTCAACCCAGCCCAAACAAACCCCAAAAAACAAACAACACCCAAAACCCCCCAAAAAACAACTGACACCAAATTGTTTAAGTTGCCTCTACCTTAGAAGTGAAAATAAAGGTACAAAAGACAAAATATCCCAGATTGGTGAATTCATGAAGTTTAGGGAATTGCACACAACAAAGTAACAAGCCTCCAACAGGAAGACATACATTATCACTGAAATGCTTCCCCACACAGCCAGAATGAACACAAAACCAAATAAAGCCATAATGCAGAAGGGGATTTGGATGAAGCAGAAGAAATAAGAAGGAAGAAGATAATAACATTTTTTATTACACTTCTCCTCCCTTCTCAAAGACTTCTGAAAGGAAACCGTGCACATGTAATCAGAGACCTCTGCTGCAGAAGTGACAGTGCTGCCCCCACAAAGGGGTCAGGGAAGGTGCAGCTGGATCTGGATTCAGTGCTGAGCAGGTCACACTCTAAAGGGCTGCCGTGTCTCTCCACTCTTCACTGGGAAAGGCTGAAAGGTAAAACTGGCAGGAGGAGAAGGGACACAAACCATGAATGTGGAGTTTGGCAACACCAGCCAAAGAGGGAGCCCAGGAAAGGCAGAGGGGTGTTCAGGCCCACCCAGAAAACTCACAGCTGGATCTGGAGACCACTGAAGGGAATTTGTTTATCAAAGCCACTCTAAATGAAAAGGTGTTCCATTCACAAAGGATGGGGTGCTCTCAGACAGTCTCAATGCTGGCACTGAGAGTGAGGAGAGAGACCAAGCTGTGAGAAACTGTGAACAGACAGAACCTCCTCAGTCCTTCTCACATGCCCTCGAGCATGTGAGAACATGACAGGTGAAGTCTAAATCAATGCAGGGACAGCGACTACCGAGCATGGGAGAAGAAACACAACCTCAGTTATCAGCTCTTAAATTAGCAGCAGAGAAGGAAGGTCTTTTGTCTTTTGCCAGGGCCATTCCTTGGCTTCACAGCACTGGCAGAAGCCAGCAGTTTATATGCACCAATTTATAAATAAAAGATGAGACCCCTACTGTCCCTCAGCACTTTTAAATACTCCTGTAGTCATTAACAAGCCAAATCTCCTTGAACAGGCAGGTTTTGGCAGCTGCAGATATGCTGAAGTTCTGCTTTCCACATAGAGAAGACCAAAGGGTCAAGTCTCGTTTGTTTTTTTTTTAAAGTGATGATCTGCAACAGCTTAAATTATTTTATTACTTATTATTTTATGCTACTATTAGGAACATTTCACTTGAGTTCAGCTCTTGCCCAGCTTCTCAGGATGTTCTTTGATAAGAAAAATATTCTAAAGCAGCTACAAGGTACTAGCAAGGCAAGATAACATTAGTATGGTGCCTGGAGAGCACTGAAGGTCACTTACCACAGCTCCAGAAGAAAGCCACGATGTACCAGACACAGAAAAGGTACGTTCAGCCCTGTTACTGTCTTTTGCACATATTCACAATACAAGGCTTCAAATACACAGCACAGAAACATAATTAAAGGCATGAATGGGATGTCAAATGCACTGTTCATTAAAGGCAGGTTACTGTACCCATGATATTGGAACCAGGAGGGTACTGTGGCTTAAGAGGGGTATCCTCAAACTGTCTACTCACTGCTCATGCCTCTGCTGCTTTATACAAGTACTGCTGTAGAACATCATGTCAAAAAATGCTGATAGAGTGCTGCCATTAAAGCCACAAATTAAACTTTGACTTCTCATTCTCTTTTCACCTGAAGCAGATAAC
The DNA here is from genome assembly GCF_047495875.1 of Pithys albifrons albifrons. Lineage (NCBI taxonomy): Eukaryota > Metazoa > Chordata > Aves > Passeriformes > Thamnophilidae > Pithys > Pithys albifrons. The sequence goes on from NC_092464.1 coordinate 53,922,741, forward strand.
CAGTTCTGGAACTGGCAGAGATTTTAGAACTGCCCCTTTGCCACAATGTCCAGGAGACTGGCATGGTCAGACCAAACTGGGGGAGAGGACAAGCAGCAGCACTCGTACCTTCCTGTGTCTCCTTTACAGCCTCACTGGAATTAATGTCTGTGCAGCTCATGTTCACTCATGGCATAAGAGTTTCAGATAAATCTGCTGCTCCTGATATCTCAAATCCAATATTTTATGCCACAAAATTGGATGACAATTGTAATGCAGTTCTTTTCAAGCTCCACTATATTACTCTGGAGTGACAGAAACCTTCAAGACAGAGCTCTGCAGTGCAGCCAGAGTTTAACGAAAGGGCAGCGTAACAATGGCTAGATAGGCAATAACACTTGTGGGTTTATAGATATCTGCTCAACTTAGTAACGTTAACCTTTGGTAAGAAAGTTAAAAAGCCAAACAAATTTAACATTAGGAAAGGTTAGAAAAATCAATCCCACCCGGCAGGAAAGAAAACAATGGATTGCATCTGATGACGATACAGCTTTGCTGAATGATAGGAGGCACATTGCTAAAGGAGGAGGAGTGTGTCAGACACACATAATAGGATTATTGAACCCTATATTTCAGACAGACACTGAATTCAGACAGGCACTGAAATGTCATTCTGAGCAGCCCAGCATTTCTCCCCATTTTAGAAATGTTACACATGGCAGTGCGTTGTGTGTTTGGAGAAAGAAGTGTGTCGTTGTCCACTCTCCAATGTCCTTCTTACCTTTTATCAAGAGAAAGTCATGCATGTGCTTTCTCTAATCTTTCTGAGCATGAGAACATAATTAGAACAGAATATATAAAATATCCTAATGTGTGCTCTACCTCCAAGATCCTCATGCAGCAAGCCATTCAAGACTATTTTTTGACACCTGTGCTCACTGAGTGTACCAGTGACAGTCAGTTCAGCCCTTTAACAATTCCTGAGCACTGAGGTTCAATTTTGAGCTATCAATCTCAAACAGATGCACTTATGTATAGTGTTAATGACAGACAGAGAAAAGCCACATATCCTCCAGTTAGAAGAAAGGAAACAAGTTAGAGAGCCTCTCAAAATCACAGCACATACAAATAAAGTTTAAAAAACCTATATAAATTAAATTTCACCTTGATTTCACCTACCCAAACAGTAATGCACCCTTTCAATCCTAGTATGCCCCTGACAAACTGAATAATAGCTACAGATTCTCAGAATTATTTCAATTGGAAGGGTCATTTCAAAATTACCTGGTCCAACCAACCTCTTGCTCAGGTTGCTCGAAGCCCTTTTCAGCCCAGGTTTAGCATCTTCCAAGATGGAGACTCCATTTCTCTGGGCAACCTCTTCCCGTGCTTGACCACTCTTGTGGTGGCATTCTCTTTCCCTGTGTCTTTCATTGGGACCTCCTGTATTGCAAAGTAGGGTTGGTGTTTCTTTTCCTGTCCCTATTTAACTCAAAGAAGAGTCTCTTTCTGTTTCCCCTCTGCCCTCCCACTAGGAAATTTGGCAGCAATGTGATCTGCTGTTCCACTTTCTTCTGGAGGCTGAATAAAGTAGTTTACTTCAGCCTTTTCTCACAAATCATGTGCTCTAGACATCCCTAACAAACATCTCCCTCACTTGTGCTACACCATCATTCAGTATTCCCACCTCAGAGAGCCTGAAGAGGTCAATTAACAGCAAGGAGTTCTTTCTTCCTTTTAATGTAAATTTCTGGAATTTCATTTTGCCCACTCAGATTATAACTGCAGACCTCCACATTCTTCATACACCAGCTTCAGTCACCTGGACATTTTCATACCCAAATGTGCAGGCAAGTATTTACATTCTGAATTGGACTCAAAGCAATTGATACTGAAAAACAGCTCCAAGGAAAAGCACACATGGATCCAAGGCAGAGATGCTACTCTGCACAGAGTGATGAACAAAAATGGACTGCAGGATCTGATGTAGGTCTTGGACAAAGAAAATAAAACATGTGGATGCTTAATCAAACCAGTTGAACAGATGACAGACATCTGGTTGTCCGCAACAGGAGGGTGGTGTTGTGAGAGCAGAGCATTCAATCAGTATCATAAAGAAAGAGAAAAGAGTTTGGGAAGCATTTTTTTTGCAGAGATGACAGTAACCCAGACATTGGTCACCTTTAGTGTTGGCCCAGTGTTCCACAGCTGATGCAAACCAGCTCCAACAGAATCAAACCCAAGTCAGCATGGGATAAATAAGAAGCAGGCTATAACATCACATGATTCCAAAAAGATTTAGAGAGACAGAATTGTAGAGACAAACAGAACAGTAGCTCTAATCTGAGCTGCTGATAGCCATAAAAGCTGCACAGATTTCCTCTGGGCAGTAACTTACTGAGACTGCTTTAGAACACTGGCCCCCAACTAATGGAGCTGGTTCATGTCTATGAATTACAATCAGCAGGAAATTAGTGAATTGAAGCCTTTTGCATTTTGGGAATAAGATGCAAGTAAGGAAAGCAAAGCAGTAAAGTTCCCTGATTTCTTTGGGGAATTTCAAATACTGTTGAATAACAAGTATTGAACAGCTTGTCTTTAGATGAGCTTAATTGTATGAATTGTCTTTTCAGTTTTGTAGCAGAGAACAAATCAAGTATGTGCAATTGGCAAAAAATTATTTTGGATATTGAAAGAGCCAAAAATACTTAATTAAGTGAAATGTGTTCTCTTTCAGTTGTTGGACTCAAAATTTGGCTGACTGCTTGGCATCAGCACCAAGCTCACACTGTACAGATTGCTTGGTCCTTAATTCTGGGGTCGATGATGTTTTGACTCTTCCAACTGCCATTAAGACTGACTAAAATGATTTATTAATCATGTTGAAGCATATGCACTGGAAGCCAAAAAACTGAAACTCACACTCAAGTGAAAAGTCCCATTACTGAGGAATAAACCAAGAATGTTCAGGATTGACCATCCCTGCTAACCTTAGATAACATCACTTGATTTATTGAACAAGTACTACCTGGTGGCAGGAAACCAAACCAGTAAATATATGCAAACATATGCACAGCTCCACAATCCAGAAGCTACATGAACTTGTCAAATTTGACAAGCATTAAAAAAAAAAGAGAGCTCTGTAGTTGAAATTTTGACTGCAGCAGCTGCAACCTCTCCTCCCTTCCCCTATTTCTATTTTGATACGATCTTTTTCAAAGTAAATAAAATGTTTCCTGTTTTTGCTTTCAATGAGGCAGTGTGTGGCTTCTGGTGGAGGGTGGGTTTTTGATACCACAGATTTTATGTTGAGATAATAATGATGAAAGAATTCTTCTGCATTAATTAGGTCACCCCCTTTCAAAAGAAAAGTCTGTTGCTCATGAAATCACAGCAATTACTTAAAATGGACACAATATGAGTCTGTGTAGTTGCTATCTAATAATGATAAAGAAATAATGCTTTTTTTGGTGCCTATTAGAAACTGGAAAGCAGAAAACCAAAGGTTTCTAAATCTAAAAAAAAATCAAACCTAGGCAAAAAAACCCAAAACCAGAAATTAAAAAAAAACTAAACAACAAAACCCACAACCAAACAAAACCCAAACAGCACAGTTAACATTCCATTTGCTGGAAAAATTACCAGTATTTATCTGTACTGGAGGGAATCTTTCTAATGTATTAAATTTAGTGAATGAAAGCAAGTATCTTGAATGCTCACCCACAGGGCAGAAAGGGCAGTAACATACACATCAGTGAGACACCTTTATCAGAAGGCCACTAACATCTTCTAAACCTTTTAAATAACCAAGCAGAATGGTAAGTGTTGCATGAGAAAGGTCTGTCAGGACTTGCAGTCTCATATATCCAACCCAGATCACTCCAGGCCCATTTCTGGCACTTAAACAGTAGAACTACTTTTGTACATCCCTGTGCAACCCAAACATGTTATTTGTCCAATCTCATGATTAAAACTGAGTACAGCACAGCAGTGACAGCCACCTGCTATTTTTGGATCTTCTCTGAAATCTCCCTTATGTTCCCTTCCTTGTCTGAAAAACAAAGGTTCAGGGAGAGGAGCTTTAATTGATGGTCAGGCTCCCTCTGTAATCAGCACTGTGAAAAGGTTTTGCCTACCAAACTGATTAAAACTTTTGGATCCTAACCTATTGCTGGGACTGATTACAGTACCTTGCTTTTCTTGGAAAAATCACTTGGAAGCAGGAATTGCTACTCTGGCTGTGTGCACTGATGTATGAAGAGATGGGGTAGCTCGTGTAAGGGATCTCAGAGTGCTGGGACTGCCCCAGTGTCTGACAGAAGGGAATCAGTGCCACTGGTTGTGCACAGCAGGACCCACTGCCCAGTGGTGGCAACTGAGAGTCTTTTGTGTTGACTTGGACACATTTTGAACCAAGACTAAGAACTGTATCACTTTCAAAAATGCACTAAGGCACAAATTAAAATTAATAAGCATCTTTGGCACCACTGACAATACAAAGAAGAGTCAACACTCACCTGAAATAGCTCAGCAAACAGAAAAGCTGCCCAATCACAAATCCTATGCCCGCAAAGCTGAGGAAATGGGGCATGTGGTGTTCCTTGCAATTCAACCTCTTGAGGTGGGAGGTAGTGAGGGAGACCCCTTATCACCCACCACTTCATGGACAGTAATAGAACAGGGTTTTGTTTTGGCTTTTGTGCTTTTCTGGTTCTTTGTTGGTTTGGGTTGGGTTTTTGTGTTTTATGGGGTTTGCTTGTTTGGGGTTTTGGTTTTGTTTCTTTGTTTCAGGGCGTCAGGTTAACAGTGTTTGCTTTTTAGCACAGAGGATGAGGGACACTCCAAAGAACTAAAGTTAACAAGCAGACACTGTATTTGAATTGACGTCAGTTCCCAGACTAATTGCCAATTCTCAAGATCATCTCAAGGTAAGAAAAACAAGGAGGAAACAGCAAGGCTTGCACTGAAGTGTTTTCAAGGATCTGGGCTGACAAATTTCAGACATCCTAAACACTATCTTAACCTGATCCTTTGCCAATAACCTAAGAGACCCAAGAGCACCACAACCATGAAAAATGCATAGAAAATAGCAACAGAGATGTTAATCTGGAGGGCATAAAATTCCCTGAAAGGCATTTCTAATCATAAATTTTATTTAAATTTATATGACCAGCACAACAAGTCCCTCTTTCTTGAATTCAGATAGGCTTTATGCAACAGAATTCTTGTTCCTTAGCTACTATCTGCCAGGATGCCCTCAGTTTCAGAGATATGTAATTGCTCTGAAAGGAATTTGGATTATGAGAGCGAGCTGCATTTCAGATATTGATTACTGGACAGAATTAATTGAGACCAGTCCCAAAATGTGTACTAAGTGCAAAAAAAGGGTACTTTCTTACAAAAATGTCTACATGTACAAGATTAGTACAAAGGGATTTGAAGGTTTTCATTACCTAAAGGCAGCAAATTGAAAAGAGAGATATCCTCCTACTGTGGATAAAAGTCCCAAATTTCTGCTATCAATACAATTCAGTTGTTCCTTTTTTTCTTTTTGGCATTGGGATAATAATGAAAACAGTAAGATTAGTCCTGAGATTAATCCTTTAGGAAAGTCACTGGTTACTTTCCACTGCTTCTTAGTTTTCTTATGAGCTGCTGGCTGCCTTTAATTTGTGTATCAAGTTCTAACGCATTGGGTGTGTGACTATATTTGTTTTTACCTTCTCACTGTTCTGTCTGACAGTTTGTTAAACCCCTCAGCCTTTGTGTTAGAGCTGTATATCACAAGGAATAGAAGAAACTTGCCATATTCATTGTCTGTAATGCCCCATCATTTCAGGATCATCTCATACAGATCCAAAGGAGAATGCTGGACTATACACATCTTTAGCACAATGCAGACCAGCTTCTGTGTGCAACATTTTAAACTATATACCTGTCCCCTCTTCTTGCTCCTTCAGTTTTTCTTTCCGGTCATATTCCTCCTTCTCTGTGAAAGGAATGGCTAATTTAAATTTATGGATGTCTCTTTTGCTTTGTTGCAGATTATATAACATTTCTCATACGTGCTGGTGCCTGAGAAAGGCAGGTGGGTTGTTTTGCTGCAAACAGGTTATCTCCACGCACAGATATACCAGGTCTGCATCCTGCTTACACATTTATAGCATACCAGGAACAATAATGCAGAATGAAGCAAATTGTTGTTGTTATCTATACATACTCCATGTTAACTACAGCCAGAAAACTTAACACATACATGAGGAGTGAGTGAGGGCACTTGGTGTGTTCAGATGGAGAGGAGGAGACTGAGAGGAGACCTCATTGCAGGGACAACTTCCTTGGGAGGGGCAGAGGAGGGGCAGGCACCGATCTCTGCTCTGTGGGACCAGGGACAGCACCCAGGGAATGGCTGGAGCTGTGTCAGGGTAGGGACAGACCCCAGGGAATGGCCTGGAGCTGTGTCAGGGCAGGGACAGCCCCAGGGAATGGGCTGGAGCTGTGTCAGGGCAGGGACAGACCCCAGGGAATGGCCTGGAGCTGTGTCAGGGCAGGGACAGCCCCCAGGGAATGGGCTGGAGCTGTGTCAGGGCAGGGACAGACCCCAGGGAATGGCCTGGAGCTGTGTCAGGGCAGGGACAGCCCCCAGGGAATGGGCTGGAGCTGTGTCAGGGCAGAGACAGTTCCCAGGGAATGGCCTGGAGCTGTGTCAGGGCAGGGACAGTCCCCAGGGAATGGGCTGGAGCTGTGTCAGGGCAGGGTCAGGTTGGATCTCAGGAAAAGGCTCTTCCCCCAGAGGGTGGTGGGCACTGACCAGGCTCCCCAGGGCAGTGGGCACAGCCCCAAGACTGGCAGAGCTTCAGGAGTGTCTGGATGATGCTCTGGGGCCCAGGGTGTGACTCTGGGGATAGTTCTGTGCAGGGCTGAGGGTTTGGAGTCAATGATCCTCGTGGGTTCCTTCCAACTCAGCATGTTCTGTAATTCTGTGATAAAAGAGATGTTGCTTTTGGGAAGTAACTGGAGGAAAGTTCTTAGCCACATCTCAACGGATTCAGGTGTCAGAGGTAACAAAGCTGGAAAGGCTGCCAAACTCAAAGGCACATTGTTCTTCATTTAGCTGCAGTCTTTGGTACTGAACAGAACTCTATGGGTCTAAGAATTTTAAGATTGAATAAGTTTTGCAAATGCCTAATCTTACTGCAGACCAGTGACAACAGGTTTCACACACTCAGAATAAAATTAATTGTTCAGTATTTTAACAAGTGATATTGCAAAGCTAACAGCAATGAAAATAAAAACCAATAACAATCATAATAACAACAACAGCAGCAACTGCCACCCCTCAACTTTACAATGCATTTCCATCAACGATCACCAAAACATCTGGGAGCAATGAACAGAAATAATTGACATGCTGACATTCTGACAGACAGAAGGGACAGCTCAGGAAATTAAACCACTGCTCAGCACAGCCATTCTGACTTCATCACTACCAAGTGTTCCACTGAGTACCAACACATTTCCAAGTGAAATTCAGGCTCCTTGCTATATTTCTACATAACTGAGGTAGATTCTTGAATAATAAAAGGTCACACATCATATTCATGCAGTTGCTGCAATTTTATTTGTGGAGGGCTTCCACTACCCTCAATAGAAAAGTGAGGTTGCTGAATAAGCATTCAGTCTTTTTAGATCTGAGAGCCCTTAATTACTTTGTAAGCTGGAAATCAGATTTATCTTCAAGTCCTGAGTTTTTTTAGGCAGAGGTTGCAGGTTTAAAAACAGAACCCTTTGAAATTGGACTGTACATTCTTCTCCCCATCTCTCTCTTTTCCACATGATATATAAACAATTACTCAGGGGACTGTTCAATTAGATATCAGAACATCCAAGCTTACTGTACTGAAAATACTTCCATTACACATGTGAAATGCTTCAAGCTTTGAATGGGTAAAAAAATACGACATCAAACAAAATAAATAATGTGTAGCCAACTAACAGCAATTATTCTGCAAGTAATACAGAGCTTTGCAATAAAATATTTCCATTGCTATGCCCTAGGTATCTTCTAGTAGGATATTCCTTTGCTTTATACAGCAGCAGTGATTTCTGAAGCCAACACTTCTAGCTCTTCCTATGGATAGCTAACAGAACATGATAGGTACAAAGGCACTATATAGTCATCTCCTTGTTCTAACAGGGTTCTGCTCACAACCCACTGCACTAACAATCCTGTGAGCTGTGCTGAGTCACAGTCCACTGCACAGGTTATATTTTGAGGGATGTATCACAGAGCCACAGAATGTCCACCTCCAGAAAGCAGAGGGCCCACTCTGATGTTTGTTAATGATGCAGTGTATGCCTAAAGTGAATTACCATGAACTGACATCTCTATGGAATATCAGACCCCAACAACTTCCCCAACATGACCGAGAGTAGAATTTGGCATCCACTGTTGACAAAGGGTGATGGAACTGTCAGGGGACATCCATAATCCAAAATGCAAGCCACAGCCACTTGTGGAAAGAGCTGTAACAGGGTTGCAGGAACTAAGTGCAGCCAAAAAAGCAGTTATATATTGTGCCAAAACACAAGTGCAGGTATTCAAAGGAGCTGGGTGCACACACAAGGGCACACTGGCCCAACAGACTACTTGGGATGTGCAAGGATGCAAGACAAGTTATTTCCTTGACTGCTGCCTGGCCAATGTGTGGGGCTCCAGAACATCCAGCTGTGCTTTGAGCTCCCCATCAGCTCTACAGGGTAACAAGACTGCTGTGTGACCCTGACTTAACATGCACTGGTACCAACACTCAGGACAGTCAGCCAATTCTAACACATAATCACATCTGTGAGCTTCTCCTATTATGATTGCTTCATTCTGCCTGTTCTCTATTTTCAACTAGTGCTGTCAGGAAGGGAAAAAAAAGAAGATATCAAGACCTGCTTGTGCATTTTGATTGGAGAGCTAAAAAAAGCTTACAGCTTCGAAAAGCTGTGAGAAGAAGCATCAGAAGCTCAGCAAGGCTACATGTGTACATTTTGAAGGGGCAATGTTAACTTTTTTTTTAGCTCATGCAAGTTCTACACACATTAAATGAATTTTGCCTCAATTTTAAGTCTGAAGCATATCCACATGGAGACAGCAATATATGCAGATACATACATTCCTTCAAATTCTGCGGTTTCCAGAATATTTGGCCCTTTTCCAGCTGGGATTTGTAGATGATGGTTATGTCTCTATTGTAGTCAATGCTCTGATTGGAAACTGCAGTGGAACAAACCAAGCTCTAGTGGGCAACAAAGCTCAGCCCCAAAGCCTGTTTTCTCTGGTGTGTTTCACAACCTAAAAAGATCAAAATGCTGCCACTGCTCCTGGAAGTCCAACTTGCTGGTTCCCAGCACATGGGTGTTCCCAGTGACCTGGTTCACAGCGAGGAAGGCTCTGTCTGCACTGAGCAGGCACAGAACAGCCCTGGGAGCAAATCAATGCCTCACTCTCCCACTCAAAAGCCTCTGCCTGCACAGCAGCTTCAAGCAATGGTGAACATTAGTGACTGCCCTTTAACTCATTCTATTAAAGATTTGTCAGACACTTCTCAAGCTGTGAGGACAGTTGCAAAGAAAACTCTCTCCAAACATTTTCCAAGGCTGGATTTGCTGTGAGAAGGCAATATATACACTAATCAGGTGGCAAAACATGGAGATTTAAACCAACCTTTTCAGTTATCCTGTCCATCTTTCTAAAGAAAAAGATTTTCTCCAGTCACTCTCAAGTCTTGTGTTCAGTTTGATTAAAAGATTTTTTAAGCCTCGGAGGTTTTGCTTTATTCCAGCTAAAAAATGCACCACACCACAACAGATGCTTCTCCTGATATTTCCTAAGGTCTTTTATTCAGCCATACCCCACCTTGCACATAGCATTACATAAGTTTATCTCCCCACTCCATGTGATGCCCAATCTTCCTTCAAACTCATGTTTCCAAATCCCTTCCATCCAGAGAAAATATAAAGGTGAAGTCAATACACAAGCAACATCTGTGGCACATAGAAAGTAGATTTTCTCTACTGACAGAAGGCATTAGAGCTGCTCTCCTTTTTGCAGGAACTCATTGTGCTTTCCTCACAGAACAGGATGGCAATCCTGTGCCTGAATTGGACCACAAACATTACTTGTTAAGAGGCTTTGCTTTTCAAGCTGCAGATCATATTCTAAATGTCAACAGATTACAGTACATCAGACACTTGATAGTTTTTTCTTATACAAGCAAAAAACTTCCCCAACACTTTTTATTCTCTATCTATCTGTCTAATTAGTGGTTGTCCAGCCCATTACTTCTGGAGACAATGCCCTACATCTACTATGCAATTTTATAACCCACCCCAAAGATTCACAAGGGAACTGTCTTGAGATCGAACACTGAGACAACATCCATCAGCTAAAGGTTCAGCCAGTGGTGCTGCCATGGGAATCTACTGTGACCTGGAACATCTGCCAGAGCACAGCCCCACACTCATGTTTGGGTTACTAGGTGGTTCCTACCCCCTGTGTGTGTTAGGCTTTGATTTTGGCCTCTTCCCATCTCAGGGCCTGGTCTCTCTCCATTTCAGTCTTGCAGGTTTTGGTCTCTTTCCATCCTGCAAGTGTGCAATAAGTTAAGAATTCCAGCATGCACTGTAGAAATGAATAAGCATTCCAGAGGCAATCTATAGCACAAGAACCATCATGGTACACACATGTAGAGTAACCATAATCCTACTCAGATAAACAACTGCTTAAGGCAAACACCTCCCTCTTCTCCACAGTCTTTGAAGGCACAGCCACGCATCTACATCTGTGCTTTGCATACACTCAAATTCTTTAAATATTCCGTTTCTTTACTGTGACTTTGACAGAAAGAAGTGACCATAAAAAGGTAGCAATTGTCATCTATTCTGCATCCCCATTTTATCAAGCATAGAGGCTTTTGGTTCCTTTGGAAATTCAAAAACTAAGCACTCTACAATTACATGCTGCACCAAGTAAAAATAAAAATACCACAACAGAGAAAGTATGTGACACACTTAGTTTTTCGTTTGAATGAATCACATCAGAGAGACACAGTGGAAATGATTTTGCAACAGATTTAAAGCAAAAGCTGTTTGTTGGTTTGGTTGGGTTTGTTGGTTTGGTTGCAAATGACATTCAAACCGTCAGCTTTCAATCAGATAGTTTTTTGAATGTGACAGTCTAACACTAAAATTGCTATCTGAGTGCAGTCTAGTGGAGCGTAAAACACATTTTCTTAATGGATTCACTGGAAAAAAAATCTAAAACCACTGTGATCAAATTATGATTAAGCAAGTAAAGGATTTTGCTGGATTGTTAGAATGGAAGTAGAGGAGAATCACTACAGATTTAGGTAACTATGGCACTAAGAGAACACTCAGTGTTCAGTATGTTTGGCAGAAGACATAACACATCTCTTCTGCCAATAGGGCATTTTCCTTTGTTCTTAGCAAGCTCTGCCAAAATTTAGCTAATATTAAACCTCATGACAGTGCTATGGCACCAGATATTTAATTAACTACTTATTTGTTCCAAATAATTCGTCTGAGAGTGAACAGAGCTCTTTTTGAAAGGAGCCAAGATTATCATGTGCAAGAAGAAAAAGAATCCCTCATTCAAGAAGAATTAGTAGGTCACTGTAAATAACATCTGCACATTTACTGTAAATCATTTTGGTGACAGAAGGCACTGCCATGCAGTCTGATCAACATTACCAATGAAGCACAGCCAATTTTGGTATGTTTGTATGACAGATTGCTGTTATTAGTCAACATTAGGATGTTTGATGTAGTTGTACAGGGCTTCCATCCCCCAAACTTCTCATTTTGTACTCTCAAAAAAACATCCCTGCAAAAAATTAAGTTGACAAGAGGAACAGAGATGAGAGGTTTATTTCACTTCCATCACGTAAAGCTCAACTTCAAGCCATGTCTTAACTTTTAAGAGTCTGTAACTCACCTTGGAAGTCAAATTCTTGTGCCTTATCCTGAGTTCCTGCCAACATCACCCCTGTCTGCAACTTGAACTCAACCAACTCCTGTGCCTGGCACGACGCAACACTGAGCCAAGCCCATCTCCTGCTGAGCTAAGAGCAAGATATCCCTTTGCTTCAGGAAAATAAGTTATTTTAGATAACTAAGCACATTTGCTTTCTCTACAGATAACTGCAGAGGGCACAGTAATCCTGGCTCTTCTGCCACCACTGGTGTGAGGTGCCGGCTCCGGTCTGGGGGACAGGAGATTTTCATGGTCTGTGAAAGACCTGCTTAGACTTACAGGCCAAATGACTGTACTTCAAGGAACTCAGCTGGTTCTTTCTGAACACATGGAAGACCAGAAACAATGTCTATAAACAGAGAATTTGGGAGGCAATAAGCAGGCAAGAGCAGCACACACTGGAAGACATTGCTGCACAGGCTTTTGCTGGGCTGGCAAAGCAGCAGACAGAACCAAGGAAGTCTGAAGGCAGTCAGAGTCCAGAACAGCACAGCTGGATTTGTTACCAAGATTTGCAACATTCCATATTTATCTTCCACTTTGCTTTTCATGGTATCTCATCTGCTTTGAATAAATAATAAACTACTGCCTCAGATACCACATTCCTCTCAATGGAAGCCCTTCAAGTGCTGCCAACCACTGCTGTGACCAACCCAGCTCTGAAAGGCTGACGTACCACCTGCTTCTCTTATCCAATTTCCTTTTCTTTGAAAGCAGTGAACCAAACAGCTGTTTAATACTGAACTCCCTGATCACCCTAAAAATCTCCAGTGCCTGAGATAGAAGCAAATGCCTGAGTGGATTTTTCTGCAGCATCACCCAGCTCTCACTGTTTGCTGTGCTGTCCCAAATATTCAATTCTTTGAATCCCCATTTTTCAACTCACTAATCATATTCCCAAATTTCTAGGTCAGAAGAAGAAACAAAGACAGTACAAACCACAAATTGCTAGGAAAGTAGGAACTCATGTAATTTTTCCCAACAGCAGCCTTTCCCCATTCTCTAGAGCCATTTCTCTTTTCATAACTTAGTTCCTGTGCCTAAACCTTTTGGTCCAAAGCTGCTGCAGGATCCACACCGTGTCAGTGCCTCAGACCTCCAGCCAGGCTGTGGCAAAGACCAGATGCTTTGCTGGATAACCACATTCCCAGCTTGCTCTGTCACCCACAGCAGGAGAGTCACCCATCCTCACAATTAGCTCTGAAATGAGACGTTTACAATATTTGGAAGATGCCTCTAACCTCTGTCTTGGCATTAGGAGAAACAACTGGATGGAGCAGACTGAGCCAGATGCTCAGTATTGAACCTGCACAACACAGTACAAGGAGGGGAAAAGGGAAGAACACAGACACATCCACTCTACCTAAGCCCTGAGGATTGCCTTTACTCTGTTCTTCCTACAGACTGTGAAAGAACATCAATGTGTGAATTGAATCCTAAGAACAACCAAGTGGTAACAACACAGGGAAGGTGAGAGTACCTGACCAGTCTCTGTAAACCTCTTCACAAGCCATCTTGTGTTGGAGGGAAGCCAGAGCTTTCCCTGGTATGAGGGGAAGGAGTATGGTCTGTGTTTTAAAACCAGTGTGGAGGGCAGGGTGGGAGGCAGGGAAGGAAACCTAAACATATGTAGCTCCCAGGTACTGTGACACCACCAATGATTGCAATGACATCATACATCTGACTCCTGAAGTGCAGGATGAACAATGACATCAATAAAGCAAAAGGGATGAGGGAAACAAAGTATTCAGAAACACATGGGAACAGATCAATGAGTTAATAAATTCGCCTTGCAACGTTGCACAAAGGTATTTTGATAAACTGAAATGCTAATGATAATCTGTATTATCCCATTTCCTTATCCCTAAACTAACATCATCCTTTTCTCTGTTCCTGATACATCTTAGGCCATTCTTCTTCTGTACATAGATGCAAAATAGCACTGACAAGATTAAATCAAGCACCTGCTTTTAAGTAAGCTGTTAGTAACTCTAGGGAGGCAGAGGGGCAGGGAGAACAAACACTGCCTGTTGGATCCTACCACAACTGTAGCTTTTCTTGCTCAGTACTGGGCTTACAGAGATGGCTTTTCTGGCTGAAAAATTAATCACAGCACATTTTACTGTTTCCTATACTACAGAGTGATAAAGATGACTAGTGCAATAATTACAATATGCTATAATTACTTATAGTAACCAATGGTAAAGGGCATTGCAATGCTCTGGAAGTACTTTCAATTCTAAACACTCTGTATTTCTCAGAGTACCTTTTCTTTATTGATAATTCCAAATCTATGACTAACCAGCAGAGGACAAGTGAAACCCAAGTGCACAGGCAGTGCTCTCTGCATGCCAGCTCCATGGAGAATTGTTCCAGACATCTTTGCATCACTCTTAGGTCAGAAGCACCCCAAGCCATGCTGCAGAGGCACTCGGGTCAATCAGGAGAAAGACACTGCAGTGAACACTCAATCAAGTTGGCCCCAAAGCTGGAAACGAAGCCTGTGCTGGCAGGGGAGGCTGGGAACAGGAGATAGGAGGGAAGATAAGGCATGGTACTAGAGTCTTTAAGAGAATTCAGCCAGAAGCACTGAGTTTGACAACCTGGCAGTTCAGCCAGAATCCAGAGACATCAGACAGATATTTGGTTCTGGAACCAGCATGGAAAGGAAACACTGTATTTGACTGGGCAGAAATAAAAAAGAAAAAAAAGTAAAAATCAAGATTTCTTTCATTGTCACTCTTACCCTCCTTACAACTCTGTAAGTAAGTCCTGTCTTAGTTAAGGAAAACCCATTCCCTCTTTTTGCACTGCATTTCTACAGTACCCGGAAAAACGTTAAGACAAATTATAAATAGCAATAAAATATCAGTCACAAGTACAGGCTTGTAATCCTCTCCATAACCACAAACAAGACATGTGATGTGGAAGCTGCTTGATGTAGAAGGACACAGGAGAGCAGATAAAAATCAGCAAAGATTCATCTCCACTTAATTTTGAGTACAGTCCTTTCAGGATACTTATCCAGACTAATCAGATTAGTGTAGCTGTGGACTGTCCTCTGTGATGGATTGTCTGAGTTTCTCACCTAAAATTTGCATGAAACGTGGTGGCTGGTTTGTCTAGAGGTCAAACAGAAGATCTGATCTGTAAATTTTGTTTGCACTTCTTGTAGTTCAAAGGCACAAATATTTGAAGTTCCACTGCAAAGCACACATTCACTGTAGTAGTGACCCACTCGGATTAGTACCTACAGTGAAGAGGAAAGCAAACATCAGCTCTGCCAGTAGGAAGATGCCTTTTTTCCTTGGAAAATCCAGTGTTATGCCTTACAGCACACATACCAGCAGGACAATGCAGGGCAAATAATTTTAAAAAAGCATACACTTTAAAATTATCAGTTTATTGAATATTTAGATAACAACAGCTAAGATATGAATCTATAAATCAGATATATGTTGATGTAAAAATTTAGGACATATGCTTTTTTTCTCTATTATTTTTAGCTCTTGCTGTATGCTTCAGAAATCACCAAGAGAATCACAGAATAATTTGAGTTGGAAAGGACCTTAATGACCATCTAGTTCCAACCCCTCTGCCATGGGCAGGGACACCTTCTGCTAGACCAGGATGCTCAAACCCTCATCCAAGTTGGTCTTAAACACTTCCAGGGATGACGCATCCCCAGCTTCTCTGGACAACCTGTTCCAGTGCCTCACCACCTTCACAGTAGAGAATTTCTTCCTAATATCTAATCTAAACCTGCCCCCTTTTAGTTTAAAGCCATTATGTCTCGTCCTATCAATCCATGGCCTTGTAAAACTCTTGCTCTGGAGAGGATCTTTTTGTATGTGACTCTCCAATAGACTATCTGATTTTGGGGGGAAAAGTCCTGGAACAGCATCAGTGGCAACAATCAGCTTAACTTGCAAATACTGAAGAAGGAATGTTGGTATTCAAGATTCAAATTAAACCTATTCTCATCCTTATTTTTTAAACAAGATTTAATCTATCTACTGTCAAATTTACCAATAAAGTCATTAAAATGAAATACAAGCTCTCTCCACAACAGATGCAAATCACATCAGGTCACATTAAAACTGGCTATTAAAAACATGCAGGAGAAAAATAACCCAAAGATTGTAAAACCCAGTTTTGCTTCTGGACTATTTTTTATAGCAGATTAAACAGGTTTAAAAAGGAAGCAAACAAAATAATCATCTGCACTGTTTAATGATTAGAGTTACAACTTGAAAACCTATGTCTGGATTCTGTTCTTTAAGAGTCATGATGGTTTCACCACAACTTCATGAGAGGACAGAGACTCGGACACAGCACTGCAAGGGACACTGAGCAAGTTTGCAGGTGACACAAAACTGTGAGGGGCTGCTGAGTCCCTCAAAGGCAGGGAGGCCCTGCAGGGAGAGCTGGACAGAGCAGAGGGCTGGGAATCACCAGCCATGGGAAGTGCCAGAATCTGCCCCTGGGATGGGGCAACCCTGGATGGACAGACAGACTGGGAATGAGATGCTGGAAAGCTGTGCTGGAAAAGGGCCCTGGGGGTCTTGGTCATGGCCAGTTGGCCACTGGTCAGCAGTGCCCTGGAGCCAGGAGGGACATCCCTGTCCTGTCCTGGGGAGTATCAGGGGATTGTCCTGCTCTGCTGTGCACTGGGGCAGCGTCACCTGCATTGGGGGAGGCAGTTTGGGGGGACACAATGGAAGGGAGAGATTGAGCCATTGGAGAGTGGCCAAAGGAGGGACAGGGAGATGGTTCAGGGCCTGGAGGGGCAGCGAGTGAGGGCACAGAGGGCACTTGGGGTGTTCAGCTGCAGAAGAGGAGACTGAGGGGAGACCTCATTGCAGGGACAACTTCCTTGGGAGGGGCAGAGGAGGGGCAGGCACTGAGCTCTGCTCTGTGGGACCAGGGACAGCACCCAAGGAATGGCCTGGAGTTGTGTGAGGGCAGGGACAGCACTCAGGGAATGGGCTGGAGCTGTGTCAGGGCAGGGACAGCACCCAGGGAATGGGCTGGAGCTGTGTCAGGGCAGGGACAGCCCCCAGGGAATGGCTGGAGCTGTGTCAGGGCAGGGACAGCCCCCAGGGAATGGCTGGAGCTGTGTCAGGGCAGGGTCAGGTTGGATCTCAGGAAAAGGCTCTTCCCCCAGAGGGTGGTGGGCACTGACCAGGCTCCCCAGGGCAGTGGGCACAGCCCCAAGGCTGCCAGAGCTCCAGGAGTGTTTGGATGATGCTCTGGGGCACTGGGAGTGATTCTCAGCTCTGTGCAGGGCTGAGGGTTGCACTCAATGGTCCTTGTGTGTCCCTTCCATCAGAGCATGTTGTGTGATTCTGTGAAGGTCATAGAAGCATTTAAACTGATCATCCAATAAAGAAAATGAAAATTTATCTTCTAAAAGACAGACTTTTTCCCAGTAGGTTGTCATGACAAGCTCAACCCAGAAAAGAGTTGTTGTTACTCTTAAATGACACATTTACCTTCTCAGACAACTCTGTCTAAATGCTTCTAGTCAGGTAATGAATTTTATACATATTTTTATCCTTCTGGAAAATGGTACTGATACCTCTCAGTTTTTGGTGTTTCTTCCTTTTTTCTTTTTGTTTGATAATGAAGCTGCTTTCAGATGGAATTGGAATCAAAATTAAATCCACACTATTGCATTTAAAAAAGCAGTTAAAGATTTTAGTTAAAATCTAGGACAGGTAGAATTGTCCTATCTCACCAAGTTTAATGCAGTGCCTCACTGGAAGTATGTAACAAAGTGATTCCCACAAAATTTTCAGCATCCACTTAGGAAACCACCTCTTCTGCCCCAACTACCATCTCCTGGAAGGCTCAATCCTCAGTGCTGCTGGAAAACAACAAAATAATAATTTGCAGTCTGATTTTATTAGAACAGATCTTAAATCAAGGCTATCTTTTATCTCCTCCAGTCCTCGTGTTTGGCCCTTTCTATATTTATTTTACTTTTATTTCATTAGGCTAAACAATATAAGCTCTTTCAGCCTTTTCTCATAGAAGAGGCTGTTGAGCCCCCTGCTCATTTTAGCAGGTATTTTTGGAGCCTGCTTCAGGCTCAAGTTCCTGTTTTCTGGAGATGGATTAGCAGAGGTGCATGTGGTGTTCCAGGGGTGACATCAAAACCTTCTGCAGGGGCACTGACAGAGATCCTGATACTGATCTCTGTGGGGACCATCTTTGCTCCTCCTGCTGCTGCCACACTGAGAAATGACCCACGCAGTGACATTAAGATTTTATCTTCTCCTGCACACACGACTGTGAGCCTGAGCTCTGTGTGATATGTGAGAATTGAGTCTCCTGACCCAGCTTTTATGTCCAAACTAGGATGCTAACAGGAAGTTTAGTAGGTTTATCACCCAGCCTGTAGCTGTGACCTTCTGATAACAAGAGCAATTTTCACTTCCATGTGCTCCTTCTCCCAACTTCCACTCTGCGCTCTCTACTGAACTTAAAACCTTAAAGACAGGTTTTGGTTTGCCATGGAGTGTTCCCTGCAATAACCATGCTGTCCTCATGGGTCAGCTTGACCACTTCCTTGTCCTGCATTTTCTAGGTAACTGAAGTACCCATTCCTACACTTGGAGCTGACAGCAGAGAGCTCTAACTCACCTGCACATTTGGACTTTCAAAACCATGGTTTTTGCTAAATAGCCCTCCTCCTCTTCCATCCTTCACACGTCATTTCCTTTCTGAGTTCACATGGTTATATCTCAAGTCTTTCTTGTCTATCTTTCACCTTTTGTTTACAAACCAGTTTCAGGCAGAAGTTTATAAGACAAAAGGGGGTGGGAATTTGCCTTTTCTTTGTTTAGTGTGTAAGCTCCAACACAGAGGGCTTTCTGTTCTTAATTTCTCAAGGCACTTCCTTTTTGAAATACAACTACAGAAGATTTATAAATAAACCCCCAAAACTGAAGTACAGACCTCACAAACTTTCTGCTCATCTCCACAGTTCACAAGTCAACCTCTGATCATTCTATCAAAAGTCATTTTTGGCCCCCAAATGCACCAGAAATGCTTTACTGCCTACCAGAACAACATTGAAAATACCACACCTCGTTTCTTCAGAGACTCTATGCTGAAATATTATCTGCCTTATACCACCAGGTACACCTGGGTTTTCCCATTTAAATGGCACCTTTTCCCTCATGCCCAAAAACATGAGTGCAAACCAGCCAACTTTATTTGTAGTTCATCGTAAACATACTAAGTAATTTCACAATAACCTTTTTTTTATAACATAATATTTCTATTTAATTCTCGCCTGCCACTTCACCGTATTTCCACTAAATGTGTAAAAATCTATGTGCATACCAATAACAATTGGCTTAGTGTTATGGGTTCCCCTAGGTGGGCCTAGATTTGGGCTCTGAAGTCTGGACTAGGCCGAAGCTGTCAGCTGACTTGAGCTGGGCTGAGCTAACAGCTGACCTCTTCTAGCCAGTAACTTTGTATTCCATACCACATTATGACATCATCTCCAGGGAAGTAGGAACCAGTGTGGGAGTGGTTAAGGCTGTCGCTTCTCAGCCCTCCTCTTGGGAGGACGCACGATGCTGTCCCAGGGGGGATGGAGAGGACCAGGCCCACCACTGGCTCACAGGGTACCTCAGGAAAGTAAAATGTGTTGTTCTGGGTCTCTCCTTTCTGCTTGGGTTTGTCTCCCTGGGGAATAAGCTTCTTCTTAAGTAATGTGTAGTTAGGACAGTAGAATTTGTGTGTTCGTTAAGAAGTTGAGGTGGGGAACTTGTTGTTGTAGACTTGTGTGAGTGTATATTTGTACTCTCTTCTAATTGTCTCTTTCTTTCTGTGAAAAATATATGTAGATTTAGTATAAATGCAGTTTGAAGTGTTTTTTTTTTTCCTTTCCCCTCTCTTTTCCTCCCTTTCCCTGGTGTTAGGAGGGAGGCTTTTCTCTCTGTGCTTGGGGGGGTTGGCAGTTGCTTATCTCAAACCAAGACACTTAGTACTTCTGTTTTGCTGCCACTTTTCCTGTTCAAGAGCCAACAGAGCATTTCAGTAACTCCTTGCTGACCTTACCCACTTTTGACCTGGGTTACATCAACTGACCAGCTACAGCTCCAACCCACACTGTACTGTTGTTTTCTACTACACAAAGGAATTTTACATGCTACAGAGACATAAATATGATACAGAGGCAAAAATAAACTTATCTAACCACATTTTATATTTAAAAATGTACTGATTTACTGGACACATGGTTGAACTCAGCAGCCAGAGATAACATCGACTGCTTCTCATCACCAAGCCCTTCCACACTTTAGGAGCAGTCATCCTCTCATACCCCAGTTTTATTCATACATTGAAAAAGAAAACAAACAATTCTCCTTTTTTTCTGAACCTAAGCACTGAACTGAAGTCAAATTACTACAATAAAATGTAACAAACAATCTCTGACTCTGTGGCAATGCCCTAGCAAAAGCTTCTTTAGCTTCCTCTAGCTTCAAATCCTGAACTAGTCGCGTAGCCAGTTCTGTCTGTTCCCCTCAGCTTTCAGCAGTTCATGCTTTAAAATCCTTTACTTACTTTGCATGATTTTAATTGAGGAATTTATTAAAATAGTGCCACATTATACCCTTTAATTAGGCCTACTTTTTAAAAGAAATGTATGAATTTAGTGAAATATATATCCTGTGGTTTTATCTTTCAAATCAGGTTTGTTTGTTTTAAATTTGTGATAGTAACACAAAATGCAGCTGCTAAATATTTATTAACTGCTGAAAGGCAGGTAGAGGACACTCTGTGTTTCTAAATCAGATACTCACAGAAGTGTCTGACAAGCAGACTTCAAAAACTGTCTTATCTGCCAACACAGCAAGTGGAAGAGCCCTCCTGTCTCACCACACTTGCTGCTTGCAGTCCTAATTAACTGCATCCTAAACACCCTTGCACTGGATCACCAAGGACCAAAGATGGGCTCCCTGCACATAATTTGGGGTTCAGATGTCTGAGATTTCATAGGCTCATCAATGGCACTTTCCAGGACAGGTGGCTATCTAGAAAGCATCTCTGTGTACTGTTCCACTAATTATTACAGAAATACATTTAATGAATGCAATTCCAAAGGCTGGTTCTCCCATCACGTTTGAATTCAGATTTCTGGGTCCAGCCGTAATACTCTCACTTTGCTCATCCCTCAGACAGAACTCACAGCAAGAAAGGCTCAGGAGCAGTCATTTTAAATTAGTGAATCACTGAAAGCAGTGAAGGAAACAAAAGACAGGGGAGGGGGATAGTTTGCACTGGGAAGAAATAAATGTTTTATTAACAGAAAACAGGACTGGAAGGCACTGGCCCTTACAGTGCCTTTTGTGAAACTTCTTTGAAAGTGAATTTAACTAAAGGAGATAGAGTGTAAACAGCAGTAATATGATTTGGGAAGAGTTCATCTTTACAGAGTTTTCCAGCATTTATTAAACCATATTAGATTTACCCTAACCCTTCAAAGCATCTTGAGTTTGCCACAAAAAGTCCATCACATAAAGTGATAAGTAGAGCTCCCTAAGGGACCTTAAACTTTTGATGCTATTTTCTTCCCAAATCTAACCACTCATTGTACTTTGGTGCCTCTCTCCTGCTCCATCACACTCTCCTCCTGCCACAGGGAATTTTGAGCTATTCCACAGCATCTATAAGCTGTCAACCCGTACTTACTTTTTTCACACTACACAGAACCAAGTTCAAGAAGAACTTGTCAAAAAACATCAAATACAATTATCCTCTCTATCCCATGTCACTTTATTTCTTTACCTATGCATCTACTCACGCTTCAGGTCTGCAAGGCTCTCGGGCATATTATTGCACACAAAAACATTACCCAGGGCTGTCCTGGATTCTGTACAGGAGGGCACAGTCACTGCAAAATAAATCACTGACTTTCCCCTGAAAAAACATCCAGAAAAGACTTTCCTGTGAAGCAAGAAGGCTGGTCTAAGGCATAAGCTGGAAGGTTCACAGCTAGGAGGGTGCTCTTGCACAAAAGAAGAGCAAAGTAGAAAGAAACTGGGTCTGGCCACAACCAGTGGCTATTGAGGGCATGTGAGAGTCCACAGAAAATTTAAAATTGGAGGGCAGGGCTGTCTCTCATGGCTGGGCTGTTTCCAGCTATTCCTGGAGCATGGGAACAGTGCTGTGGCAGCTGCTGTGTGTGGCCCAGGGCTGCAAACCACAGCAGGGCAGTTCACTGAGGGTGGCAAAAGGACTGAGCACACAGAGCAACTTAAACTTGGCATGGAAAGGAAGGACATGTGCTTGAGCCCATCATTGCCTGGGGACAGGAGGAGTTGGCTTGTCCCAACACCCAACAGGCTACACAAAGTATCTGAAAATTTATCCTCACCCCTGTCCATGATCAAGCCAAACACATTTTTAATCTGGAATATGTGTGAGTTGATTCCATTGCTACTGATGGAAAAAGTCCCTGGCAACACCCTGCCCCTCAGACCAAACCACACTTGCTCAAGGTCTGGCGGAAGCAGAACTGGTTTGGAATTGTAATGGAGCTTTTAAGATGGAAAAAGGAGTGTCAGACCCCTCCCCGCTCTCTCTTGTTTTATCTTATGAGCGGGAGAATTCAAGAACATAACCTTATTGAAGAAAAGATTGTGTTTTTAATCACTCAAGAGACCTTCCCCACATTCAGCTGTGAAAACCACTGTCAATGCCAGATCAGAAATGCGCCTCTGCAAGTACGTCAGGTAAGATGAGTACATTTAATTCCTCAAAAACCTGTAATAAATACCAGATACAGAGCACATTCTGAAGCCTGAGTGTGCTCCACTACTGGACTTGTTAATATTTCCACTAGGAAATGCATCTTGAGGTCACAAGAAATACACCCATGTTTGATTTGAAGACAGAATTGAGGCAAAGGCTGACATTTTATCTCTCAGGAGTACTTGAGATAGGATTCAAATATGTCTCTAGTGGAGGCAGGGAAAGGGATAGGACCACAAAGGCCATTGCAAGGTGTTTACTCCTCCTGTCTGTCCACAGCAAATTGCTCAGGACAAACCCAGTCCCAGCTGGGACTGTTAACTGGTTACCTGACATCTGGTAATATTAACAAGCAATTAACTCCCTGCAAAGTAAATGCTTACTAAATTAGCAGTTTCAATTGGATTAACAATTGTTTGAATACATTATACATTAATGTGCAGAATTTGGACAAAACAGTCTCAACATCTGTAAACTTACTGTAAATATATTCAAACTTCCATTGCAGTTAGTTATACTTTCATCTCCTTGTATGATTTTTTATTTGTCACCAGATGAAACTCCCATCAAAGCTTAGCCAAGGGTAGAATAAGCACAGGTCCTCTTATTTTAACTTCAAATAAAAAAAAAAACTTGAACACCCCCCCCCCCAGAAAACCCAAAAGCAACAAAGACACAACAACTAAAAAACAACTACTCTGCACTCATTGCTAATAAACTGAAAATCTTACTTTTAGATTAGAAAAATATGATGTTCATATGTGTGTGCTTATCCCAGTCACTTCTTCACAACTGCAAAGAAATGACAGCAGAATTGATGTGGTGATGTCTGAGAATTTTTTCCAGTTCTCTTTCCTACCCTCTGTTCCATCTTTTTTTTTCTCTCTCTCTTAAAATGCTTACCTTTTCCTAACTTTTTAAAGAGTCTCTGCTTTTTTTCTCAATTTCTGTTCCTCACTCTTCTCTCCACACCATTTCATTTTTCTCTTTTAACTCATTGCATCCATAGGGGACTGTTTCTATTTCTAGTTATACCTTCAAATCTATTTCACTTATGGAACTTGTATTACTTTCTAATAAAATACCATCACAGCTTCTTCAGCTGGAGGAATCCAACAGCAAACCAGAAAAGCAAACTAACTCTGCCTGAAGACTGACCAGGGTTCAGCTGATCTTCCAGCACATCAGCTGATCAAAACTTCATCCCAGACCTCTTTAACTGGACTCTACTGAGTACTCCAAGAAAATATCAGAGTTGAAACAAAAAACACAGAGCTCCAAATGCTTACTGATGACAGAGAAAACAGCAAGGGGCCAAAAGGACATTACAGTCAGAAAACACAGGACAGAAAAATAAAAGGAGAAGGTACTGAGAAAGGTAAGTATGAGAAATATTCCAATTTGCAGAAATGTCCCTGCCTGGCTGTAGTTAAAGCTGCCAGAACCGAAGTTCTTTCATTCCCCCTTCACCCCTCATAATGGTATTTCTCTGCCACTAATACCTTCCTTCAAAAAGTACATCTTCATTAAGCTTCCTCCTGGTATATGTGAGTTCAACTTTTACCATCTTGCACTATTTCTGAATGCAGCTATAAAAGCAAACCTTGTACTTTGCATGTTTTTGACTAACACAAAATTCAATTAGTTAAAATAACTACCTGTGCTCCAGAAGCTGCACTTGAACTTTCCTGTTGGATCCTGCCTCCCTCTTGGTTTATAAAGAACCTCACACTTCTGTTATTCACTCAATTGACACAGGCAAGTTCAAATCTGGCAGCTTTAGCTCACTCTTTGTTTCACTGAAAAGCTACAAAAGCATTTAACTACCTGAAAAACATGCATAATGTTCTCTCCTTGCCATTTGGTGGCTTGTAGGACACCTGTACCTGTGTGAGCACAGAGAGCAAACTCCCTCTGGATTGTCATCCTTGAGGTTTCGTTCCTGTGTTTCTGTAAGTGAAGTGTAGGCACCACAAGGGCAACATTATGGTAAGTTAAGACATGCTGGGTCATGTATCCCAATTTATTGTGTCTTCCTGAGTTCATAGTTGTCCCAAAGATGAACAAGCAAGGACTATGGTGGCCTTGGTGGATTTGCCTGTAGAGAATGATCCTGAGTAGTCCACATGCTCCTTTCAAAGCAAGGCAAGCACTCACCAAAATGCTTGCCACAGGTCCCTGAAAGCATGTCAGAAGTTCTCCTCCTCCTCTTCTCTTCAGCCCACCCACAAACCCTTTGAAGTGAGCACCAACAGACTGCATCTTTCCACTGTGCTACTGAAACAAGAGCTGCCTCTCTTGGACAAGCCACACCATCTTTGCACAGGCTGACAAGCTGCTTCTTAAAATGCTTACAGATCATAACAGCAGATTTGGGGGATCTTTCTCTTGGGCCATGATCAGGTTTGTGTATCAGTTGCTGCCCAGAGTGGTGATTTGGCTACAGCTCATGAGCTGCTGCACAACAGAGTCAAGCTCAGAAATCAGCACATTTGGGCGGAACTTGAGTGTGCAGCAACATTGATGAGCTGTGAGGTTGTGGGCTCTGCAGCTTCACTGAATAGTCCTTTAATCAGGAGTCCATAGGCAAGGGCTCTGGGAACAATTTTCCCTTAAATTCTCTAAAAAGATGGATGTATAAATCCCACTTACATCTAAAAGGACCCATCATCTGAGCCTTCAACCACGAGTACCATAGCAAAGTTATCTCTTTTGTGTGAAGAGGCTTAATCACAAAATAACTGTCCAATTTCCTTCTCCAGATTAAGCTGTCATTGTTTAAACCTCCTTTTTTGTTCCTTGCATTGGAAATGAAGTTAATGCAATGCGTTTCTATTTTTTCCAACCTTTTATTTTCTCCATCACAGGCTGACAGCCCAGAGTAATGACTTCTTGCAGAGATTAACACCAGATTAAATTTTTTAAAACTCTTGAAAGTAACTCAAATGTTTAATGCAATATAGATTCTACCCTTTCCCTTCCTCAGGCCATAACCAATGGAAGGGAGAAATAAATCTCATACTGCAACATAA
The DNA here is from genome assembly GCF_047495875.1 of Pithys albifrons albifrons. Classification (NCBI taxonomy): domain Eukaryota; kingdom Metazoa; phylum Chordata; class Aves; order Passeriformes; family Thamnophilidae; genus Pithys; species Pithys albifrons. The sequence goes on from NC_092464.1 coordinate 53,948,571, forward strand.
TATTAAACTGAAATTGGATGCAAGACTAAAATACCACCAGCATAATTTTTGTTATATGGGGCACTGTTTTCTTGCATATTCTACTGTCAAGCAGATGAGCTTCAGCTAAGGCAGTGGCAAGAAGAAAGCAAGAAACTCACAACCTGCAAATTTTCATTTTAAACCCAAGTAAAAGAAAGAAAAACCACCTCTAATAAAAGTTTGATCTCTTATTTTCTATATATTGTCTCCAAAAGCTACATTACAAGCAGCAAAATACAGCAAAAGAAAATAGAGGAGCACTTTTTTTAAGGAATGAGAACTTGATGAAACTGAATTCCCAAACCTCCCAGGTAAAGTAGGGAGTGACTCAGGCCCTGATAAACACACAGAGTAACTCTCAATGACCTCAAAGCTCTCAGAATCTCAGTGATATTGTATTGATCTTACAAGACAAGTAGGTCTTAGCTCTTTCTTCAGGTTCAAAAGGAGGGATGTGCAACCCCCAGATATAAAGGACACACATTACTTAGAAAGATACAGACCTGTGTAACTGAGTTTGTTTTGACTTGTTCTTTCTCCACTCTCCTCCCAAATCTCAACTGCATTTAAAGAGATATTGTGTTCTGTAAACTGCTACCTCAGTGAAAGTGTGGGGAGTGATCTTAGAACTGGACAGAGATATTTTGGGGGGTTGTTTGTCCCCGAGTCCTTTGCCTTCAGGAAGATTCTTTCCAACAGGACATCATACAGACATTCTACATATATTAACTCAGCAGGGCACAGAACACCTGTACAAGCTGTATGTGATTTTAGGCCATAAATTTAATGGCACATGCAATATTCCATTGGCCTAGTTGTGCACACATCCCTGCACACCTCCAGGAATGCCAGGTACAATAATTCTAATAAAATCAGAACAGCAATGACAAGGTGGTTGAAGTATGTTCACTCACTCTTCACCACAACCCAAAAATTCAGGAGACTCAAACATAACTACCAAAAGGCAAGCTAAAAGCCAAAATAACTTCTAAAAGTCATAATTTTCTTTTCTGTAAACAAACTGGAAAATCTATTGCCAAGGTTTGGTTGTTTGTTTGGTTTTTTTTGTTTGTTTGTTTTTTTTTGTGGATACTTGGAGTCTCACCTACACAGTTTGAAGAAAAGTGAGTTGACTAATTTGGGGAAAATTAAATCAATTTATGAAGCTATTAAACACAGAGATACCATCTCTGACTTAGGAAATCCTGAGGCCATACATTACAGGGAGGTGAAAAGGGTATCAAAGAAGCTCCATTTGCTTTCAAAGGTGTTGTGTACTGGCCCAGCTGAGACCAGCCATGAACCTTTGGTCTGACCTAGTGTGACACTGTCGTGTTTACCTCAACAAATGTGCCACCAAGCACAGAACAACCTATAAATTTATGACAGATCTGAAACATGGTGATATTGCTTTCCTTCAGTAGGAGTAAGAAACCCATATAACCAGATTCCCCATGACAAGTCACTTGGAAACACAGTCTTGACAAAACCTCTGTTCAAGAAGGGAACCATTCATGAGAGCTCCTGTTGAGCAATTACACGACTACAGCATACAGAAATCTTCCATCTAACACCCTAAACTGCACACATTTATAGACAGTTTGAACTATTAACAACAGGACCATCTCAACCCTGTAAAACATCTTGACTTAATGAACCTCTCTCTGTATTAAGACATTGAGGCTCTTTTAATGAATGTACATCAATAGAGAAAAATTCCAGTCCCTCAATGCATCAGAAGCTGAACTCAGGTAGGCAGAGCATTTTTATACCTGTCAAAGTTGTCTTCAGCATGAAAGAACAAGTGATGACTGCCAAGCAGAAGTAGCCAGTCCAACAGCAAGACTGAACTGCTTCAGATCCACCTGCACAATTTTTACAGCTCCTTCTGAAACCTTAAAACCTCTCACAAAGGAATCAGGCCCTAAAATGAACCATGCTTGTCTTAGAAAACTATTCAACCTAACAAGAATGCTCTAAATGAGTCAAATGTTTTAATATATGAAGTCCTATATAAAATTTGTTTTAGAAAAAAAATATTAATATTCAGGGATAAAAGATAAAATAGTCACAGAAAAACTCAATGGTTTACTATGCTTTAAATTATAATAATTTAACTGCAGAACATCAACTAATATTGTGATTTCACAAAATTATTACAAATTTTGGCCTTGGAAAGCAAGCAGGGAACATGGCATTAAAACATGCAGTTTAGCAACAAAGTGTAGAAGTTAGAGGGGCATACAAGCACTTCAACAGTGCATTTTGTAAATCTAATTATAGGTGCATCATCACAGAACAAAAAGACAATACCCACACCAAGCTATTAAGCATTTCTACAGCCCTGATAACCATTAAACTCTGGAATTGGAAATAGCAAAGTGAAAGTGCTACAGCTGCAGAACTGCCTGCAAAAATAAGCAGCTCTATGGGACTTAAAAACAAAACAGAATAGGAAAAATTGGATTTGTAAATAAGTTCACATCATTTAATTACAGATCTGAAGTAGAGCCCACTAAGTCTGCAAGGCCTTTCAAAGCACATGAAGTTTGCTGAGCTGAAAAGCCAAACTGGATTTTTAATAAATAGTATAATCTGGATTTCAAAGGGCACTGGATTCAACCTCTGCTTCTAGGCATAAGTACAGATTTGCTATAATTTTAGATAATGTATTTGGTCTCAGCACTTCAGAAACAGAACATTGTCTGAGGCATAACAATACAAACGGCTGCTTTAACTTCAAAGTAATGTTTAAAAGGTTTCAATAATAGAAACATTCAGTTAAAGCAAGAAACAGATGAAACTGCAGTGACAGAAATATCACCACAAATCCTCCCTGCTTTGTGCAGTGTCATTTCCAATGCACCTCAGACTGTACAGAGACGGATTGCCAGAGCATCTATTATGGGATCATATCAACATGCATATTTCTCATGAAAGTACAGAAACTCCTCTCAGTATCTATTTTAACAATGACAGAAAATATGCAGAATAAAGAATATTGAATTGTTATTCTTTATCCTTCATTTATAGTGCAACATGATTTTAAAAGGAGATTCTAAATATGACATTTCATTTCCAGTTGCGGTGCAGTTTTATCCAGTTTTAACATTATTGAACTGTAAGAAATGGGCTAAACAATCACTAATCTTTTAACATAAAAAATAAAAGACTACAAGGACATCCTTGACAAGCCAATGAGGCAAAACTAAGACCACAGAAAATAAAAAGTAAAGCTGAATAACCTCTGATGCACGCTTACTTATTCTCTCCCAAAAGGATAACATGCCCAACTCATCCCTTACACATCCCGTTCATAAGTCTATTACACAGTCACTTCCCAACACAGCACTTTTGCCTTTAATCCCCTCACTAACTGTGGCTTGCCACACCTAACAGAGATAAAATGGATTTATTTGCCTCATGTTTGTGAACTTCATTTAAATAAGGCTCATCTATACAATGGTGATTGTCCTTCTAAAGGGAAAATGAAAACACTTGTCATGTAATCCTTGCTCAAGTGAAAACATCAGAGGAAGTGGTTTAAAGACATCCCTTTCAGTCAAACTTCAGGAATAATGTTTCCTGTGGTGGCATCTATCTGCTCTTCCTTTCATCACCTCAATGAGGCAGAAAGCCTTCTGTGGTGATGATACACCTGTTACAGGCAATGCTTTACAGAACCACATTTACTGTCATACACAGAGTTTAATATTCTCTGCTTCTTACTCAGCACTACACTAGGCGGTCTGTGACACAAACCCTGGCATATGATTATCTTTTATAACTCAATAATTAACATCCATAGGCTTTACTGTGTAAAAGTAACTCCTCAAGCAGTGCCATGCTGCCTTCAGACAGATGAAAAAAATTGTGATGTATTAATTTCTCCCCATATAGGCAGCTTTTATAAATAAAATAAAAACAATTGATACAAGAGAACGCTTGAAACAATACAGTGAAAGTATCTAATGACAGAGGCTTACCTTGGTCTCTGGGTATAATCTGCCCATGACTGAGCAACCCAAATCCCCAGCATGGTGCTGAGCTTCCTTAAAGTCAACAGTGCTGCACTGATCTACTCACCTGAAGTTCTCTCCCAGCCTGTTTGAAGCACCCCAACACAATTTGGGTCATGAACACATACAGCATTTCCAAAACACGGTGACTTTGGATGTTGTCTGGACTACAGAGCGTGCTTTAATGACCAAGATACTTTACAAGAGAAGAAACACACAACTCTCTCCAAATTCTGTATTTTATTCTGTTTTTAGCTTAAGATATCCTTAGACACTTACTTGTATTAACCATTCTAATTTTCTGACTATGAGAAATCAATTAAAAAACTTAAAAAATTAAAAATGAAAAAAATTGTTTTTTCTTAGCATGTACACCTGAGATTCAAATCCTAAAGTCTAACTGCATTTTTCTTCAGTCTTGTATGAGGACCCCAGGCAAGGATTCTGCAGGTGCTGTTCATTACACCCTTACAGAGCTGATGCCCTACTGCTCCCTTTACAGGCTGCCAGCTCAGCCCTTGCACAGATGTCTCAGCTCTGGGGGAAGCAGAATGGCTCACTTTGTGTTCAGAGAGGAGACGGAACCTGCATATCAACAGCGAGCTGCAACTGAGCTGACAAAAGGGATGCTGTGGCCAGAAAAGTAATCCCTGTGAAAAAGTGTAAATTTAGCTTAGCTTATCCCTTTCCATACCCTACTGTATTCTTCCACCTCCTACCTCTTCCGTCTCCTTCTCTCTGTTCAATGATCCTGAACTTGCATTCTTTGGTAGGACTTGCCTACCTATCACCAAGCTGTTTACAAAAGCATTAATGCTAGAATCATAGAATGGTTTGGGTTGGAAGGGCCCTTCAGGAACATTTAGTTCCATCCTCCCTGCCATGGACGGGACACCTCTCTCTAGACCAGGTTGCTCCATCCAGCCTGGCCTTGGACACTTCCAGGGATGGGGCAGCCACAGCTTCTCTGTGCAACCTGTGCCAGGGCCTGCCCACCCTCACAATAAAGACTTTCCTCCTCTAAACCTACTCTCTTTCAGTTTGAATCCATTCCCCCTGTCCTGTCACTGCATGCCCTTGTAAATAGTCTCTCTCCCTCTTCCCTGCAGGATCCCCTCAGGCACTGGAAGATGCTGCCATTCGGTCACTTTCTTTTCTCCAGGCTGAGCAAACCCAGTTCTCTCATCATTTCCTCACAGCAGAGCTGCTCCATCCCTCTGGTCATCCTGGTGCCTCCTCTGGGCTCACTGCAGCAGGTCCCTGCCCTCCCTGTGCTGGAGGCAGCTCTGCAGGTGGGGTCTCACCAGAGCAGGGCAGGGCAGAGGGGCAGAATCCCCTCCCTCAGCTGCTGCCCACGCTGCTTTTGGTGAGGACACATCTGGCTTTCTGGGCTGCAGGTGCACATGGCTGGGTCATGTCCAGCCTCTCATCCAGCAGCACCCCCAAGGCCTTCTTGAAAAGGCTATTCTTGATCTGCTCATCCTCCAGCCTGGATTGGTACCAAGGCTTGCCCATGCCCATGCCAAACAGAGGTTTTTGTGCTTTCCCCATTTACCAACACATCATGAGTTTCCAGTCTGTAATGAAAAGCATTAACTCAAAGTTTCTTATTTTATTTTCACTTCCAAAGCTGCAATTTAAAGATTCCCAAGCATTTTTCTTGAGCTGTTCTCCTAATATGAACAGCCATCACACAGTTCTCCCTTTTAAAAAATGGGACAGAACATGGAAATAAAACCTCATAGTGCTCAGAGAGGGACTTAAACCCAGCTCTACACACTTCTCCAGCCCTCCCCTCACAGTCTGAAACCTTTTGTTCTAACCATGTGATCCCAAGTCCATCCCAGAGAAGATTTTAGGCAACTTTCATTCTCACACATTGAATTAGCAGCAGACTAAACTGATTAGCCACAAGGATCCAACACTTGCTCCTCCTGCAAGTGCAGCCTGCTGCAAAGGTGAGCTGGCACACCAAGGCAAACTCTGAATTTGCAGAAATCTCCTGTCTCCAAGAGGCCAGGGTAAAACACTGGCCTCATCACAAAAGCCTAAACAGGCAGGCAGGTGAAGGGTTAAACACTAAACAGCCATCCAACTGAACTCTGAGCCCTAACACCTAAGCAAAGTGAGTTTACATTCATGGTGTTCACCAGAAACACGGTGGCTACACTGGAAATAAATTGATATATGCAGGAATTTATCCAACAGCACATTAGGGAGGGCACTAGTCAGGTGTATGACAATGCTTCAGTGAGTGAGGAGAGAGAGAGATGTCTCCATCTACAGCTTTCCTCAGAAAAGGTACGCTCATATGCTACAAACAACACACACAAACTGTCTCTAGGAAGTCTGTGGGTGCCAACCAGGTGGAAATCGTGGTATTCTCTGCACCTCACCATGCAAAAGAAGCCACAGATTTTCAGCAGTCTTACCCTAGTTTCTAGTTTCTGTAATCTCTAGCAACATATGACTGTTTCCTCACCTGGTGCTCTGAAAAGTCACCCCATGCAGGACTCCACATCTGCAGCCCTAAAGACACGGGTGGAGCCAGAACACTTAATGACCAATGGGGGCACTAATGGGCTGGCTCTTGCAGTGCTCTATCACACAGAAATTCATCAGAGAGATTTAATTTACCTTGACCTTGTAGTACTCCTTGACTTCAGGCTGAATGGAATCAAAATCACCACTGATGTAATCAGGCAAGAAGCTGAAAGGGAAGCAATGAGCAGTGAAATGAAAAATTAATCCATCTTATGACATTTAATATTTATTTTCTCAAGAGCACTAAGGGGTACAAGCATTAACCTTCTTATGAGTTCTTTAAAAGCATGTTAAAACAAGAGTTGGTACAAGATGATACAAAATAAGGTAACAGACAAGAGGTAAAATGTAAATCTTTTGTCCCTTCTTTGCTGAGGGAGCTACACATCACTTATACCTCTCTAGGTCAGTAAGGCAAGGTTGTATCTGCCTGGTGCTGGAAACACAAATCCTGAATACTTTTCAAATGTATCATTCAGTCAGCAAAGTATCTGACATTGCATATCCAAGGACTATACATGAAGTTGCAGAGAATAGAATTTGTCAGAAGAAGATGATGATGATGATGCTTTGACAGCTGGTGTGCCATAAATGTTTCAAGGATTTGTATTTTAGTTGTTGGTGATGTCATCTCATTTTTACTCTTCTTGAGTATTAAAAATACTCCCAAAATATAGAAACCAAATGCTCCAGGATTTTTAACTCCTATCTCGGATGTACAAAACGTGTATGAAATTTGTTTCAACTCCTACCCATCATCCATACAGTAATATTGCTGCAAAGCACATGGAAATAGTTTTGTGATATTTATCTCAAGTTGCTTCTTGCAGTTTTTAAGTTGTGGAATACTTGAAAATATTTATTGTATAAATTCTCATCAAATTCATAACAAAACTTGAATTGTGCAATAGAAAGAACAGTTTAAGAATATTTTAAAAAACCCCAAATCAACCCCAAAAATCCAACCAAAGAACCAAAAGCCCAACACAGAAATACAGTTTTCTATCTTGCACAATTCCTTTAGTCTGAAGCAGCAGCTAAGAATTTTAAATTGCTGCCTTTTTACCTTTCCATGAGTTTTCTAACGAAATACTGAGTACAACAAGCCTAAAAATTTGCTGGTATTCTCTTTTGATTTGTTATTTTTTAACTACTTTTTCCTGATTGAAGCAGAACCATCAAAAGTAACCTCACTCTTAGGCATTTCAGTGGTGGCCCCAACTGAAGCCCTGCAGATATCCCAGCAGGTTGGGCAGGAAGAACAGCAGCCAGTTGTCATGGAAAACCAACTTGGTGTGACACACAAAACCACTCTGATAAAAAAGGTGTTTCTCTTACTAAAATACATAATTCCAATGACTTTTTTTGTTTTGTTTTCCTCTACAGCAGCTACAGATCATGGTGCTTTTAAACAATCAACTATTTCCCCTGAGTGCTACAAGAGGGAGCAGAATTAGTAAAAATATTTACCTTCTCAGAATCCAATGCTTCTGCAGAGTTTCGTTCTCATCCAAAGCAAAATAATTTCCATGAAAAAAAGCTAGCTGAAGTCATGTTTGAATTTTTACAAGCAGAAGAAACAACAATTTTGGTTGCCCCTCCCACAGGCTGTGCCAGAGCTCCTGCCTGCATGTGTCTCCTCTGCAATATGTCCATTTTCAAAGCATCCTCTCTATATTGTTCACTTGGAGAAGCCACACAACCAGAATTAACTAAAGAGAAGAAGGAATTAGAATCATAGAATCATAGAATCAATTGGGTTGGAAAAGACTTTTGAGATCATTAAGTCCAACCCTTGGTCCAACTCCAGTCCCTTTACCAGATCATGGCACTCAGTGCCACGGCCAAGCTCAGTTTAAAAACCTCCAGGGATGGGGAATCCACCTCCTCTCTGGGCAGCCCATTCCAATGCCTGAGCACTCTCTCTGCAAAGAATTTCTTTCTGATCTCCAGCTTCAGTTTCCCCTGGCAGAGCTTGAGCCCATCGTGCCCCCTTGTCCTATTGCTGAGTGCCTGGGAGAAGATACTGATATAAAAGATCAAATCTAGGGTACAATCTTCACAAACACAAATTGTGGCTGGGAACTCCAAAATTTCAAAAAGTCTCCACCTCACATTAATGATTATGAAGAGAAGAATTCTTTCTTCTCTTCTTCCCTTTTTAAAAACACTGGAAACAAGGAAAGTTCAGAAAGACACAAATCTCGGCCCCACTGTCTGTTTCTCAAATATGATAAAATATGTGTGGTTTATCTTTGAGGGAGGATGGCTGCTCTTCGTAGCTCATCAAACCAACAAAAGCAAGGCAGTGTGGAGTCCAAGGCTGCATCTGACACGGTTTTCTTCTGTGGAACAAATTGCCTGATCCAGGTGAGCAGAAGCAAGTCAAGGCTTTTGTCCAACCAACACAAGTGAAGAACAGTCACTGCGTGAGGAGTTGTCCTTGACTGACTGCCCTCAGTAGAGGATTAGCACTAGTTGACTGAGGAAAAGGGGAATAGTTGAGGCAGAGGCATATGGGAAAAAATTATGCACCACAGTAACTCAAGTGCTTTCTGTAATAATTGGTTTTCACTTGTTTGTTTTCATGTGGTTTTGTATTTACAAAGTAGTGTGGGAGAACAGGCGTGGGACAATCACACATGAAGCTTCCCACTGTGAGAGTGGAGAAATTACCTGGGGAAAAGAGGAACAAGAAAGGCCTGCTCATGAAATTTAAAACAGCTGCCCCTATTTAAAGCACAGATTAAAACCAGGTATTATATTATTCTAACCCATGTTTTCCTGCTCTGACCTCAAATTCATGAATAATTCTTATTCTGTCGCGTAACTGTATTGAAAATGACATATTTCAGTGACATACATGGCACACATCCTTTAGTGAGGGACTAACTTTTTTGCCCAGGATGGTAAAAGATGCCTTTAATTCCTGTTTAAAGTGCAATTTAAATTTTTAATTTCTGAACAGCCCAGATGATGCAGCCTACTGCATTTCAGAACCACGTTTTACCAGTCTCATTAGCTATTAATTATCACTATGCATATAAGGTCATGACCAGCTCATCTGGCTTGATTCTCTGCTGCTTTATATTGACACTTATCAGGACCAAGCCAACTCCTTAATCCTAATGGGACTGAAAGTATAAAATTCATGAGATCAGCTCAGTCTCCTCTAGAGCTGTCAAGCAGCTTAACACCAGGCTCTGGGCAACAAAAAAAAAACCCTTTAGAGGCTTTGGGCCAACTGGAGTTTTTCTTTATTTTCCTCTTCTCTTTCCTTTTTTTTTCGGTGTCCAGGGGTTTATTTTGTTTGAGTTTAAGTTGTTGGTTTTTGTTGTTGATTCTGGATTTTTTTCTTGTCATCAGGGTCTTTTAGAGTCATGCTGCATCTGTCTAAAATGAGAGTGGAGTCAGGAGGGCCAGGATTACTCCCAGATAGGGACCCAACTGCACTTCCATAGCACACTGCTTATCTTTCATCTGTGTAATTTATTTTTTTTTAAATCCCATAGTTTCAGTATGAAACCTTTAAAGGTTTAGGTAGCTTACCAAGAAAAAAATGAGCTATTTCTCAGCAGTTTGAGACAGGTCCCAGCTAGAGGATTTATATGAATTGGATAAAGGCTGAATGTTACTGAGCAGTTTTATGAACTCCCAGGATGCTGGGCTGGAAAGCTGTGAGGGGAAAAAAGAGACTCCAGCAAGTTTGACACGGTTTCAAGATACACCAAGAAGTTTTTAGTCACCAGTACCATAAAGCAGTAATTGACTCTTATCATAGACACAGATTAGAAAATAAATAGGAGCTACTTAAACTCTTGAGGCTTTTGTGCTAAGTAAGCACAACTGTGCCTTCTGCCTTCAAGTAATCCATCCGACAGACACAGCTTAATTCAAGAAGCAGTATTATTTTGAAATATTCCACTTCAATGAACAGTGTGTTAAATTTAAAACATCAGAATATTTTGTTTTTTATTCACTCACCTTAAGAATTCAACGTGAAGTATTAGATATGTCTTTTCACATAGGTATGAAAAAAGAAAAACAAAACAAACAAAAACTCATGCAAACCCATCTCACTTCAGCAGTTTATACTTAAAAAACGTGCTGCCTCCTTAAATAAAATGCTCTGCCATAACTCCTCAGTTCTATCATTAATTCCAAGTTACAGTTTCCTAGTACTATTGACTTTTCTTGTGATGTAGCTCCTTTAGCACATAATTGCCTACAATTAACCTTTTTTAAACAAATGTTAACATCAGAGACATGAACATTTCAAGGCAGTCTCTGCATGCCCTTTGGTTCCTTCAGTTCCAGCACAGAAAATAATCCCACTCAGACAAACCATATGTGTGTCCAGGTTGTATCATTTGAGGGTACACACTGGGTTCCCTATGCTTTTTCTTCACTACTAAAAATTAATTTCAAAATGGGTGCCTTTTGCCCTGGACTAACACACACACACAAGCTACATCCTTGTAGGAAAAAAGGTTCACTGAAGATAAACTGCTGCAGACCGAACATGAAGTAAAGTCACTAAAGTCAACTTTGACTCTTGTAAGCATTGAGTGGTTGGGAATACAGAAGATAAAACTCTCTAGCATTACTTCAGGATAAATATTAAAATCATAGTTTAACAAGAACCCCCCAACAAACAGTAATTAATTCCCCAAATCTATGTTTGCTAACTGCTAAGGTGCACTTTCAGCTTGCCCTCCTAACAAGGACGAGTGAGGGTTGTTCTCATCAGAAAGGTTTTAAGTCTGTTTAAATCTGTCAAAACTCTACTGTTATCTGCTGTGGAGATCCAAGTGCCTTTTTAACTCCCAGAGACATGTACAGCACCAGCAGATGCCATTAATATATTGTCTTAGAGCAGCATATTCAGCTGTCCCAAGTAGCTGTACAGAGGTGAGTTCCTGGGGCAAGGAGAAAGGTCAGATTGCAAGACATATTCAGAGTTAACACCTATTCAATCCATAAATACCTTCACAGCATCATCTTCAATGTCACCCCACGCCAGGGTCACACCTGAAGCTCAGAAGCCAAACACTAAATCCCAATACAATTAATGAACTTCAAACAGACCACAGAAGAGTTTTGCTTTGATTCATCTTGAACAGATCCCACTAATGATGCCATAACTTATTGCTATCATCAGGCCTTTAAAAAACATCTAGCACACAGCCCTTAGCTCCTCCATTCTCTACTCTCCAGGCAAGACTGTCTTGAAGTCTCATCACTCTCTACAACTACCTGACTGTACTTAAACTACCCTGGAGGTTTTTAAGGTGAGATTGGCCGTGGCACTGAGTGCCATGATCTGGTAAAGGGACTGGAGTTGGACCAAGGGTTGGACTTGATGATCTTGGAGGTCTTTTCCAACCCAATTGATTCTGTGATTCTATGAAGTCACTAAGCTTACTTTTTCTGGCTCCATGCTTCACATCACCATTATTTCAATGCAAAAAGTCTCCCTTATAAATCCAAAATATTTGTATTGGGGTGGCACTGGCAAGGCTGTGTATGAATTCAGACAGAAACAACACTATAACTTCCAGAAGGGAAGTTATAGCCAGGTGGGGGTTGGTCTCTTCTCCCAGGCACTCAGCAATAGGACAAGGGGGCACGATGGGCTCAACCTCTGCCAGGGGAAATTGAAGTTGGAGATCAGAAAAAAATTCTTTGCAGAGAGAGTGCTCAGGCATTGGAATGGGCTGCCCAGAGAGGGGGTGAATTCCCCATCCCTGGAGGTTTTTCAGATGAGATTGGCTGTGGCACTGAGTGCCATGATCTGGTAAAGGGCCTGGAGTTGGCCCAAGGGTTGGACTCTATGATCTTGGAGGTCTTTTCCAACCCAATTGAGTCTATGATTCTAAAACCCCTCAATAATTGCCCACGCCTATTTCAAGGACCTTAATAAACCCTAATGTTTATTATGCAATTGCTTACACAGAACATAATTCCCGAACAGCATTTTGCACACTACAATAAATCCAGACGTTATTTAACAAGATTAAAACAAAAAAAAAAGAAGAGGGTACAACAACAGCACTGCAGACCCCAATTTAACAAACCAACCATACATCAAGCTACACATAGATAACCAGAATTCTTTGCACAGACCATTAGCAAATCTGTGTATTACAGTCAGATAGTTCTGCAGTGAAAAATATTTGGATTATTCGGCAACCTTGAAGAACAGCCTCTTTTTTCCTTACTTTTTAAAGAGCTTAGTAGTAAATAGCATATAAGTATTATTTCATTTGCAAACCCTGTGATTTAAAGAAAAAGATAAAAGCATGTGCAGATATGAAGGCAGTAATGCATTCATTTATGCTTGCCTGGTATGCAGTGTCACCTTGCAAATAATAAAAAAACCCCCGAAATAAATTGGAGAATGTACTCCCTTCAGCTCGAACTGCTATGCAAAGCACACATCAGGGGGACATCATCTGCAGGGGACACCAACTCTCTCCCATTATCATTGCAGATAACAAGCGGTTTACACCCTGCCTCAGAACCTCAACCCTCAGTGACAAAGAGGAGTGTTAATGATAGCTACAACTGTTGTATTTTTCTTTTTAACAGTCAATATCTGGAACTTTTCTCCAGTTGCAATCGATACAGTACAAAGTAAAGTCGTGCTCCAAGATTTAAGAACTTCTTGCTTGTTTTCCACGGCGCTGAACATCCTCCTGCATTCAGAGAAGTGCTTCAGGAAAACCACAAGACAAGCAACTCCCAGAGACTGCTGCTAAGCACCTGTGACTCTGCTTTTATTTCTCACACACTGAAGTGTTGCTTAAAATAAAGGATACCTCACTGCAACCTCACTGCTACCTCACTCTGTGTGATCTCAGAGGCAATTAAAGCCAAAGGTACTCAGCACAAACCAGCACTGCACAGGATCAAGCACCAGCCTTGCTGTCAGGTCTGTGGCAAAAGGAATTTAAAAAAAAAAAGTTGTGAGTTTTCATCCTTGTACAGGGCAGCATTAACTCAGTGGCAGAACAAGCTCCAGTGCCTCAGCACAAGCCACTCATGAGCAAAGGATTCTGGATGCTTGGCAAGCACAAGGACTTTTGTAGAACTGTCAGAATTTAGTCTTCTAGGACCCAAGGCCTAGGAAAGAGGGGAGATGAGGTGCACTGTAACCTTTGAGAGGTGAGGGGAGCTGACTCACTGAGAAGGCAGAGGCTGAAAACATCCAAAACTGTTTTCCCTGTTCTCATGTCAAAGCAATAGATGGCAGAATTTGCTCAAAAAAAAAAAAAAGTCAGCCATTACATTAGAGAAAGGTAAATTGTTTATTAGCATTTTATACTGCATGTGAAGAACCAAAAGGATGGGATCTAAAATGTGGTCAACTTAGGTCAAAGCAGTCACAAACTGAGATTTAGAAGCTCTTCTCATAAAGGTGGCACTAGAAGCCACAGCTGGCTCAGGGCTTCTCCATGGAGTGCCACCAGAGTTGGATTTTGATGCTCCAAGGTGAGAACAGCCTTTTCCAAGACAAGACAATCAACTCCTCTTTTTTCCCAGAAGAGCTAGAAACAGGCATGCTCTACTTTTCCACATCATCAGTTCTAACAACACCGACATTATATGATTTTAGAAGTCAGTTTTGATGACTAGTATTTCAACTCTTAAGTGTCCCTTCTGTGAAAATTCACACCACTAAGAACACTTAAAAGTCAAGCACGCTCAAACAGTAAGCAGTTACACCTGAAAGATGTTCACTGGGATTTCCTTGCTTCCCTTAATTTACTGACTCTCACCTGAGTACCTGAAGTACCTGCCCTGAGTTCAGCATCTGTTCAGAAACTTCCAAGACCAGTGAAGAAGCCTGTGCAGGGTAGGCTGAGCTTGAAGAAACCCTTTGCTTCTTCAGGGCTTGAAACTGCAGTAAGCAGCTTGCAGCAGAAATCCTTTAGAGCCCCTTCTACAGGATGACTTGTGAGTGCAATGAGAAGTTTATCCCCTTACTGAGCAACCTGTTCCAAGCAGGCAAGGAGAAATCTGTAGGTTTTTAAAAGTTTTAATTGCATTTCTCCTGTTTGGGCCTGCATTTCCTTCTCCAATTTCCACCTGCACATCATTTCATAGATTGATTTTCTGTTTCATGGCCAGAGAAGAGACATCTTTACACTTACCAACAAGGAGGAAGAGCAGACATAAAAGCTCAATTGTCATATAAAATATATTAAAAAAGACACCTATGCAGAAGACAAGAAGTCTGAAGGGAAAAACCAGAACCTCTGATTCCAACACAACTACTGAAAGGCAAGGTTGACTCTGTATAATGTTTCCCATCCTGGGCTCTGATTGCCTGCAGAGCAGTCACTGAGCAAACCTCTGACTCTGTTTTTGGCAAAGATGTGCTTGAGTACCTTAAGTACATCAATATAATGTTTTTAGATTTTGAGTCCTTACACTGGTAAGGTACATAACAATGTACTGAGGATCCTGAAAACACTGGACTACACAGAAGGACAAAACATATCACCTAATCTTTTCAGGGAATGTGAGCCCATGTGGCAAGGAACAGAGTACAGACACAATAGCTGAGAGCTGTTTGAAGTCTGTGTCTCTCTATGGCTGAAATTGGGCAAGTCCCTGGCAGGGAGAAGGTTTATTGAACCCTTTGCTGCTGACCTTTGCTGCAGCTTCTCTGGTGCTGACAGAGAACCAGCACATTCCACTGGAGTATTAGCATGTCAAAAGGTACCTGCACCTCTTGCCCAGCCCAGCCCAGCAGCATTAATTAGAGAGACAGCAGAAGATAAGTGCTCATATAAAATGAGAGCTGGGCTCTGTCTGGTGCTGAGTAACCTTTATCAGAAAGTATCTTCACTTTCATCAGATACACTCAAGGGAGTATTCTCCCATTTCTACACAGTTTAGCTGTACAATGGATGACCCTACTTAATTTTCTGGAACCTGTGACTTAGACAACAATGCATTGCAATGTTTAATGGAAATTCTTGTAAGGTTCACACTGATTGAAAAGGTGACAGGTAGGCCTTGAACTCTGAAGGAACTCATGGAAAACTAATATCTCAATGTCCCTGTCTTCAGTGGGATGGAGCATCAGAGCTGGGTGAGGCTCCTGTAGCTGGCAGAGATTCTACCCACTTTAATCCTTTTTCCACCTTTCTCAGTATCACCAGCTCTACAAAGTCCCAGTGCCATATTGCAGTTAGCAAAGTCAGCAGGCAGGAACACACACAAACAGTTCTCTCTCACACAAGTAAGATTACAAGTATTTCAAAGCCTATTTTCATGAGCACAGCTGCAATTAAAATGCCTCTGATAAAGCTCTAATTAAAGAATAAAACCACCTTTTATAGTTACCTGACATATGGATGAAATTAGCAAACAAAATAAAGCTGCTACTCCCATGTATCAATAAATCTGCCTTCTGATCACAGCCTGATGTACTTAATTGAAATAGTTTTTCTAACAAGGTTTTATTTGTTCTACATTTTTAAGGGATAAAGAATGAGGGACTGATGAAATGTGTTCACTTAATGTAAAACCATCTCTCTTGACATTTTCTTCTGCAAAATGTTTAAACTGCTATACTAAAGGGAAAGTTCATAGCTATGCTCTGCACCTTAAGAGATGCAAATGATCTCTGGTTGACAGGGACTTGCCAAACCTAAATTTTTATTTCTTTCCACTGTTCATTAGTGAACAAACCCATATGTGATGAACACTAGTAATGTAAGCAAACCTGCTGCAGTGTCACCCTGGCCATGCATGGGCTGCCTGCTTTCCCAAGGCCTCCAGAGTACAAGGAAACCCACTGTTCCAGCTGTTAACCTTCTCCTTTAGGTTACTCTCAGCCAGGTTCCTCCTCCTGGCAGTCAGCACAGCTTCCAATGCCTCCCAATCAAAAGGCCTCTTTAAAAGTTAGACATGACCACCATAAGGAAGCTCCCTGCACGTTCCTGGGTGGCTTATCTAAAAAAGAGAGAGAGCAACTACACAGCTATGGTATCCAGGGTAATGGTATCAAGGGTAAGGGTGGGAAGGGTTCATTATGGGGGAAAAAACTTAAATTTTGCACTGGCCAAAGTACCACATCAAATCCTGAAGTCCTTCTTGTTTCTCGAGCTTCCTTCACCCCCTGAAAGCACCAATTGTCACAGAGATGCTCAAAAGGTACAATCTTTTCTCATCTTCAGCTACTGGAATAACTCACCAGCAGCCAATCAAGCCAAGACAACTTACAGAAACTAAAGATATAGTTTATAGTAATAATTCCACAATTGAGGCCACAGCTGATAAAGTATGTCTGGAGAGAGGAGAGGCCATCTCCTCTCAGACATTATCTCATACCTGTGTAGTGCCTACCAAGGACACACTGCACTCCTTTGACCTACCACAATTTTCACCTGCTGCTTATTAAACTGATCTTACCAAGGAAACACTGATCCTAAGCATAAGAGACAATGGCTTTCATAACCACAGGAGTCTGTGCTGGTTTTTATCTCTGCTACAGATGTAGCAGTGATAACTCTTGAGAAAGAACTAACAGCAAATCATAGAATGACAGAACGCTTTGGGTTAGAAGGGACTTTAATGATCATCTAGTTCCAACCCCCCTGCCATGGGAAGGGACATGTTCCACTAGATCAGGGTGCTCAAAGCTCCATCCAGCCTGACCTTGAACAATTACTGGAATGATAAATACATCAAGGCAGTAAATTCCTGCAAGAGGTCAAGGTATGCAAGTAATACTTCCTTCAGATGATGTCAGAAGACATCTGCCACTGTGAAGCCTCAGCTGTAGGTGTCACTAATAAGCACCAGGAGTCTGTGTGCCTGGGCTAAAATCCTTACAAGGCCCCAGTTCCTGCAAATCCAGACACGTACAGACCCTCTTGGCATCTGCAACCAGCATCTCTCCTCTGCAGGGAGAGGGAAGTTCTGTATCTGCTCCCTCTGAAACCAGCACAGCTACACATGACACAGCTGGTGAGTCAGAACGCACAAGGATTTCAATACAAAACTCAAGCTCAGGAGCAAAGTCATGCTTTACATTCAAACTTGGTAGACCATAAGAGGATGTAAAAGTTATTTGTTATATTTTACTACATTTAAAACTGAGCCATTTTTCCACATAATCTTTGCTAGGAAAACAACAACAACAAAAATCCACCTAAAAAAACCCCCAAAGAGTCCAAGCATGACCAAGAGAAATGAAAAGGGCACTGTGAAGGGTCTCCAAGGCTACACTGAGCACTCAGCTGACTGAAGTCCACATAAACCTGAGCTGGCTCTAAAACAGCTCAGAGACTGGTTGTAGAGCAGTTATAAAGGCAGTGCTTGCTGTGCTGTTGCTCTGGTTTCCAGGACAATACCAGCTTCACATATGAGAGCCTTAACTGTGTTTCAGACACAAAGGTGTGTCTGTCCATCTCTCCCCATCCATTAGTCAGACTACAGTGCCACAGTGTATTTTCAGTAGAGCAAATAGGTGTGTGCTACTATTGCTGCTAACTTTGTAATAGCCAAACTGTGGCTGGGACCTTCCTACCAAACTCTACTGCCTGGAACTTAAGTTGGCTTTCCTTATTAATGTTCTACCAAGAGCAAGGCCATCCTACTGTGGAGGGAAGGTCTGAAGAGAGTCTGAGCCAGTCCTCTTTTTGGTATCTTCAGCACTTAGTTTACTGCCACTTAGAGCACAAAAGATATCACTTAGATAACTACCTACCCATATCAAATGCAGGCAAGTCAATGCATAGATTTGTGCATATTTATAAATGGCAATCACAGGAAAAAAAATATAGAGTTCTCTGTTCTCAATCTCTCCCCTTCCCAATCCTCCTCCTTTCCTTCTTTTTGTCTATGAGGAATAAAAACACTCAGACAGAAGACACCGTATTCTCAATAATTAACACATAGTCCCAGAAACCCTTGTCTTGGCCTCTGTACAAGTAATTTTCTATCAAGTAGAATAGCTGAAAAGAAATTTAATGCAAACTCAAATGCTGTCAGTGCCCAGCTTATTATACAAAAAAAAAAAAATTTAACAATACTCCCATATGAACTTCACAATTTGTTATGATTAAAAAAATATTTATATAATCCTTAACTGCCATCCTACTAAGTTCTATTATTGTCATTATCACTTCGCCTTAATCTTTTATTAAATTTCAACACACTAATTAACTTTTCTTACAGGATGAGAAATAGATCTTAAGGACACAGATCTACCCATAAATAATACAAATGCAATGATGAGCTCTTATTAAAAGCTACTCCCTTTACATACAGTGATAGTAGCTGTTCCTCAGGGTAGACATTCAGTGGTCTAATATCCTGCCACCATCTGCACTAGGAACATTACAGAGAAGGGAGAGGAGAGCTCTGAGTGGATGCAGCACTGGAAACACTCTGGAAAAGACTGGGCACAGATGAGCTGTGAATCAGATACTTAACTGGTGTATACTGAGATGCTCTGGGAGCAGCCTGAGAATCAGCACAAGTGACATGCCACGTAGCCATCATTAGAGATGTCATTCAATAGAAAAGAGAGGTTCTGAATGACAGTGTGGCCCATTCCTTCAGTGTGAAATTCACTGCTAGGTAAGTTTTTCAACACATTCTAATACCAGCAGGATATTATTTCATAGGTGGATGAGTTTTTGAAAAGTGTGTAAAGTTAGGAGGATTAGACCTATGTGCCTGATAATGAGGTAAGACACCTGTATTTTATTGGAATGGCAGAAAAACTGTCACTGTGTTACTTTTGTAATTGTCCTTGGAGAGAAACTGGAAGTCCTCCTGGAGATTAACAGAGAACTCTGTTTCATTGTAAGAAAAGCCATTGCCTAAATCCTGGGCAGTCAAATACCTGCCTAAGTTCTGATGCAAAACACAACTGCAGCAGCCAGTTACAGGCAGACAGCTGGTAACAAACTGGAATTTGGGCTGACATGCTGGTAAAAAGGCACTGAGATTTTGGACCATTCCCACCTTTCAATTCAGCTCCATGCACTCTGGAGGTGCAGCACACCCACTCAGCGACAGAGTTCAGTGCAGTTCACACCGCAGCAGTTTCTGGGGGTCCCACCAGAAGTACCCCAGGCAAGGTGGCTCCCTGAGTCCATGAACACCAGCTGCTTCCCCAGGGCCATGGCAGGGAGGGAGGTGGGAACATGAACTCCCCTCCCAGAGCCACGGGGTCACAGCCAGGTTGCAGCATCCTGAGCCAGGCAGCTCTGCCAGAGGCCAGGCTGTGCCATCCAAAGGCAGTTTCTATCAAGTTGTACTCCTGGCTGATGTTGGTACATAGAAGGGCTTGTGTAAGGTAGAAGAGTTCTCAACTTTTACAGAATTTCACAAAATGCAGGTTCCTGGACTCATGTCTGTGGTTTTGTCCACTCCTAGAATGAGTAGGTATGGGCAGTTTTCCCAATTTCTTTCTCGTACAACATGGGGAAGAACAGTTTACAAATGCAGCTTTCAGATGAGAAAAAAACACATTAAAATTACTTTTAGAGCACAGAATTAAGTAATTAAAACTACAAACTACTAGTACAACCCATGCTTTTGGATTCTAGATTCCTGTAATATGTTTAGAGATTAAAATAATCCTCTCTTCAGACATAACAGAGTGGAGCCAGCCAGTGTATGAATGTTTAAATTGGCTAATTCACAAAGAAGGTTGGGGGAAACAATAAAATAAAATCCACATTTAGATTGACAACTTGTCTGTGGTCCTATGCCAAGATCCTGCCTAATACACTTGAACAGTCTGAAATATTAAACGTCAGAAGCACA
Organism: Pithys albifrons albifrons; assembly: GCF_047495875.1. Taxonomy (NCBI): domain Eukaryota; kingdom Metazoa; phylum Chordata; class Aves; order Passeriformes; family Thamnophilidae; genus Pithys; species Pithys albifrons. The sequence continues at coordinate 53,968,955 of NC_092464.1, forward strand.
GGAACTGAAAGGGAAATTTTGATGAGCTCTTAAACAGGGTCACAAACATGACTGTATTTCTGCTGGCGCTACTAAAAGAAGTCAAAACTTGCCACGGCTTTTGCAGTGTGAACGTGGCAAGGAAAGCACTTTCCCTTCTGATTAAAAACGTGATCCTGCAGAATGGGGAAGGCATCGCCCTCCTGAGGAAAGCCCTCTTCAGCATATTGGGAATGCTATTAGAGTTCTTGAAACCACTCCTGAGGTGTATTATGACCACATATATGCATGACAGCACTGACCACTTAATCCCCATTCTGTCATAGGCAAGTTGGAGAATAAAAATTACATGGACACCCAAGGGTATCTTATAATAGAATACCAAATAAAACAATAAATTTGCAGCTGATTTTGGCTTTGCCTCATGGTACTGCATTATACACCAAATATTACTGGTCTCTCATTCATTACTATTTGATTACAACAGAATCCCTTTCTTTCAGACTTAATTAACCTCTGAAAGGAGTTTGTAACCTTGGGACCCTCCTGTGCACTTGCAACGTGCTGTTGGAATATTGCTCTGCCTGGAAACACTTCCTTTGGTGCTGAGATTTAATGAAGTGCACAGGTTTTTACGGGAAACACACAAAATATGAGAACCCTGCATGTGGTCACTTAATGAATAAGAGCTGGAGCATATCAATTAGAATCATAAATCAATACTAAATTAACATTAAAAGATGCCACAAGAGTTTCCCTAGAGGAGAGGCTCATTACAGTAAACATGATCATGAATGCTCTTCCCCATTACTTTCACTGTGGGGCAGGGGAGAGGGAGTCAGGAAACGAGGAGGGATTTGTCCATTAAATTCCTATTTGTTTAAGCCAGCAGAAGCTTAAGTATCCCACCAAGCCAAATGACAGTGCAGCACAGTTCCAGCTGCTGTCCTTGCCAGCAATTGCTGTTCACTCTGAAACACTTTGAGAGGAAATGGGAGAGCAGTAACCTTTGCACAGGATGAGAGGCAGCAGCACAGCTCACGCGGTCGCTTTGCTGCAAAGCTCCAAGCGATGGATCAATGTGGGCCCCTTGGTGCCAATCAGAGCAGACTGGGGCTTGCAGGGATGGGCACTGGTTCACTAACTCAGTTGCTAGCAATGTTAACTCTTCAAAATGGATTCTTCACCATCCCGAGAATTTCCTCTGAGAGCTAAAATCCCCATCAATCTCCTCACACAATTCTCTCTACAAAACCACTCCAAAATCACCTTATCCACAGTTTTCTTTTTTCCTGCAATTGAAAGCATCAGAAAGTAGAGATATTGACATCCACATCTGTCACTTCCTTAATTACAAGTATTTATTGTCAAATCTCACAGATGATGTTTTAGCAAATAAAAAAAGAAAATGGCACAGAATTCTTTCCCGACTCTTTTTCGGGAGTCTTTTTGAGACAATTTGTCTTTTTCCCTCCACTCCAAATATCTTCATGTGCACAATTCCAATCTGATCTGTCACTCATATTTAACATGCCTGCTGCAGCTTATAGAATTAGAAATCATCAATCCTCCCACAGATACTGCTGGAACTTGCAGAGGAAAACAAGATTTTTGTCTTTACTACAATAAAGCCTTCCTTTCTTTCTTGTTACAGAATAGCAGTTGCTTCATTGGAGTTATTAGCCAGGTTTATTCCAGAGACTTTTCTCCTTTTCAGCTTTGGCATCAAAAACATTTTCATTCCTTTCCCATCTTTTTCCTTGAAACCTGTTTTTCTCCCTCCCCTCCAATTTTTGCCTTTTTTTAGATTATGTCTGCACCTAACCTGTTTAGATCCTCCAAACACCAAGGCACAAGCCCTGCTGACACAGAAACAGAGACATTCAGAGTTCTGTTGCATCAGCACATAGAAAGATTCTACGATTCCCACCCTTGCAGAGTGACTTCCCTTCTTCACAGAGGGGATGGCAACCAAAGGCACTGCTCTCCACGCTCTGGCCCACAGCTGGATGCCCAGCACTCTGGACTGTGTCTCTGGACATGTGACACACACCAACTGCAGAATCAATCAATCAACCACTCTATTACCCACTCACAAGCTTAAAAAAAATCCAAAGAACAAAAGCCAACCTAAAAATCCTGCTAGCCTCATACGAAATATTTTCAGCTACATCTTTCCTTTTATGCTGAAGAAAAAGAGGAAGTCCAAAGGTGTTCCCTTTTATCTGCTGCAATTACCACTACCTGTGTAATTGTTTCCTACATCAAGCAATCTAAAAATACCCCTTTTCTAACCCAATGTTCCTCATCACTCCTCTTCACTGGCGTCCTCTTAGGCCTTGCCACACTAATGGGTTAATCCAGTCTCAAGCTGCAAACCCCTAATGTTGCTTTCACTTAGTCACTCTTATTTATGAACAAAACTTATAATGAATAAATGAAGTGGAACAGCTCTGTGATTATTTATTGCTTCATTTTGGTTTTTTTAATGTCAGACACCTTTTACACAAAGATCAAAACACTTGAAGACATACTGAAGAAAATAAAAAGCAAACTGCACGCACATGTGTACTCTTATCCAAAATATCTTATCTACACATTCCCATTAGCCACGTGATGTGATTACCTTCAATTGCCCACTTACCTTAATTTCAAAAGAAAGAAATTTGTTCCAGCTGGAGTTTCTCAACCACCAGGGAAAGCCAGACAGCTTAAGAGTTAAGCAGTTTGTGTAGGTGGGATATCCCTCAAGAGTTAGTGGCCCAAGAATAATTCATTGCTTACAGGATGAATTTCATTCCTGGTGTTACCACCGCTATTGTAAATATTTTGATCATGGTGTGGGCACTGCAAAGTTACTCCAAATACAATAAGCAGTAATAATTTCCAGCTGTTGCTAACGCTGGAATCAGAGTAACAGATGCTCAAACCATATTTACACAGCTAAAATGTTTTTGGTTTGTTTGGGGATTTTTTTTTAAAGCACAAGAGATAAAAATGGATTATGTCCCGGTCTTTGGAAGACGTGGTTACTGACAAAGTAGCTGTGAGAGTCTTGCTCTATCCATTTCACAGGCTGTTGGAACAACACCAGGCTGCTGAAAACTTTACATCCAGCTGTGGTAGCTTACCTTGCAAACACAGTGCAAGAATTAAGGGCAGTGCAAGGGGAAAGTGTAATTGTTTAGACATCTAGAGCTTCATATCATCCCAACTAAGTCAACAGAAGATCCTGAGTTTGGACAAAAGGGAGTCTGGGTGCCTATTCAGGTAGCACTGGCTCCACATATTCCTGTGTTGTGACAATAAAGAAAAAACCCCACCTAAATAACACCAAAAAGAAAACAAACCCAAAACACAGGTTTTAACCTGTGCTAAAAGCTCTGACAAGCTTGCATGGACTCTCAGTTCCCCTCACTCACCAAGTGTATTCAAAATCCTTCAGAAAACTGCAACCTGATTTCTAGCAGGATCTCCATGTTGTGTGCCCACAGACACAGTCACTGGTCAGTTCTGGTTTGCTTTTTCTCTCTCTAGAATGAAACACAAATTTTGACCACATTCAGCTGTATTAATTGTCAAGTATTTGTTTGCCCCTTTTTAATTTGCAAACAGCTCAATGTCTGTTGCTACTCAGAGGACTAAACGAGGACATCGCTCCAAAGTCAATAAAAGCCATGAGCTTTTTCTTTGAATGTGCCTCTTCTCTTGTCCATCTCAGTAATTTCTTTATATAGTAACTGCATATACCTCTATTTGAGCCCAAAAGAACTCCTGCAGGACAGATGGATGGTTATTCTGGATGTGCTCATGATCAGACTGTCTCCCACTATACAGGTGTTTTGGTGGCATTCTGAAGCTGTCATCTGGTCCTTTATCTACTGCTCTCTTCACTCATCTCTCTGAAGTTCACTCTCCTGCAGTGCTGATCTGTTCCTGAGGTGCTGATATGGACACACTTGCTTACAGAAAGATAAGCAAAATGGAAAATATTCGCAAGTAAAGGCATTGCCCACAGCATACAGAACATGCTCAATCTGGTCTCAGAAACCACCTGAAACACTCCGTTTCACAGCTGAGCTAATGAGCCAGAGATGAATGATGTGCTGACACTGGTCCAGGGTTTGCAGACACACCAAACCAGTTTGCAAACAGACTGTAGGTTTGCTCGTACAGAATGTCCCACCCAGGCAAAGAAGCATCATAAATCAACCCCAGTAGACCTTTATGTATTTCCATTTCTTTTAAGACACTTGGGTCCAATCTATCTGCCAAATGATCAGCCATGATCCTGCTCAGTTATTTGGCATTGGTAGGCAAAACATTTCTATACAGTTTATATAATTTCTAACTGCCTTTTGACTACCTTTTAATATTAATGCCTGATGTATTTTCATTTGTTATCCAAAACAGATCTTTCTTCCCTTGCTCAAAAATCAGAATTCTCTACATTCCCCTATAATATTCACTATGGTTTTCAGATATATTGACTAAAACAGATTTAAAAAAAAGTCTGCATGCAAACAGAGACAGCAAATTACCTCTCTCTCTTTTTTTTTTTTTTAATACAACCAACCCAGGAATGACAAGACTTTTTCTCCCCAGTTTTGCAAAAATAAAGCCCAAATAACAAGGCAGTAGTATGGCAGTTATAGAGGAGTGTGATTTGTATGAACTATGAGTTGAAGGAGATTTGAGTTTCTCTGAATATAAATGTACCCAAGAGCAGCTTTGGAGGCACCATCATACACATTATCCACATGCTTGAGCAAATTATTTCTGGTAGCAGAACAAAACTTGTTCTGTGATGTCTCAGAGCTCTAAATTTTTAACCAGGATTAACCCTCATGTCTTAAATTATGGAATTTGTAGAGCTGCCTGGCAACCTTAACTAGGCCAACTTTCAATCAACCAACGATTAATTGATGCTTAGCCCTTCATGTAGATGCTTTGCAACTGGGTCTGCAGCTTTTGCTCTATGGTTTGTCCTTGTCAAAAGAGGCACAGAGTATTCATCCCTTGACCCTAAACAGTGAATTTATTAAACATTCTCATTTATCAACTGTAACAAGCAGCCCTGATCACAATCTGAGAACACAATTCCTTGGACTTGATAGCATTTTCTGTGAAAACAACAGTGGCACAAAACATTTTTAAATGAAAAGCCAAAAGAGTCCATTTGTAAAATGGAAACAATCCTTGGAACACAATTACAGTTAGAAACAAATCTTAGCAGAACAACTAGGGAGAATGCTTTAAAGATGAATGGATTTATATTTTAAAGTTTTACTTCTCATTATTTTCTACAATACATTAAGTCCCCCCATTCACAAGCTTCTGGCTTCACTAACACTGCATTTAAACAGATTTGAAGTATCCTTGTTCTCAAAATAAAGGTGCCCATTTGAATGCAAATCATTAAAAGTCAGAAATTCTGGCTTTCACATACTTATAAAAAGAGAGTCAGGTCTACTGAAGAAAGGGAATAGGAAAGAAAACCAAGCAATAAACACCCAGAATATGTTTATGCTCCAACAAACACTAATAAGTTTACTGAAAGAGCATTTTAGAGACAGCAAAAACTAATCTGAATAATTTATCTATGGGTATTTTTTGTGTTCAGTCCCATTATGTAATATTCAGTGATATGAGATTACCTGGAAGGGACTGTATCTGCTCTTCCCTGAAATCTTCTAGGCTACAAAAATAAGACAACCAAAAACTGAAAGAGCAAACAGGTGCTACAGCACTAGTAATCCCTTCCTAAAGCCCTGAAGTGCAACAGTGCAGACCAGTCAAATCCAAGGTCATTTATTAACATACATTCATTTAAAGGCATTGATAGCACATGGATTTCTGTGCTCCCTGACTGAACACTGCTCTTGGCATTCTTCTCAGTCTTAATGGAGCTTCTTTCAAACCTAAGATCACTCTTGCCACGTGCAATAAAAAATGTTGTATCTTAAATTTTAAAGGACGAGTCCTATTGCAGCAAAGACTCAGCCTGGTTTGAGGCTTGTAAGAACTTTCTGGTTTTGCTTTGCTCCAAGCACAGAAGTGCCACCCACAGCCTGCCCCAGACACCTGTAAAAAGCATTGCTGTGTAAAAGCAAGCTCTGACTGCTCCATCCCTGATTTCTATGGATATTCAGGGATGCAAAAGAAACAAAGGCACACATTTCACCCCAGCACTGCACACTGAGCCAGCTTTTCCTGGATGCAGGGAAGTGCTCCTTAGGCACAACAAACCGAACCACTATAAAGTGCTGAGTGCTCTTTGGCCAGCTCAGGAGTCCTTTCCGAGCTGCTTGTTCCAGATGTGACTCAATGCATGGATATTTTATCACTGCAAAGTCCTAACTTTGAGCATTGGGGTGGCCATAAATGATTTTTACCATGTCATAAAGCCAGAAATCACCCAGATGGCGATGACATTCCTCCACTTACAGTACACCAGGGGCACAGATACAGCTATTTGAAGAAGAAGCCGAGGCAGTACTAACCCTCTGATTGAAAGACTTGGGATTAATTGAAAGTGTCCCTCTATTCTCCTTTCCTCAGCCCCTTTATTCCCTGTTTTTTCTCCAGAACTTTGTTCTGGACAAATTGTGACCCTTTGTTTTCCCAGTTGGCAGTTTAAACTTGGTTTATGGTGCTCTTACTGGTGAAAGTTTATGGGCAAAGCACCTCACTGGCAGCCAAGACACCTGGTTTGTAAAGCTGTTTTGTATTTGCTCATCACTCCACCATCTCTCCAGACTTTGGTCCTGGTCCTTCCCATCTACTCTTTAACAAGATTAGAAGAATTCCACAAAGGCAGAGTCTCACACTTCATGTTTGGTGATATGGCTCAAACAACGGGGCTCTAATGCCATCTCTGAATGCCTTGGGGTATCCAAAAAGAGACGGAAAATCTGCAGATTTATGCCAAAGCGTGCAGATCCCTGGAGTGCTCATGGAGATAAAGTCTGCCTTCACCTAGGACCTGTTATTCCTTATGAAATACTGATGTCATGGGGAATGATACCTAGCTCTTTGTTAGGCTCCCCTTTGAACAAGGAAATATCTGAAGGGAAGTTCTGGCCAGGTGGGGGTTGGTCTCTTCTCCCAGGCACTCAGCAACAGGACAAGGGGGCACAATGGGCTCAAGCTCTGCCAGGGGAAACTGAAGTTGGAGATCAGAAAAAAATTCTTTCCAGAGAGAGTGCTCAGGCATTGGAATGGGCCGCCCAGAGAGGGGGTGGATTCCCCATCCCTGGAGGTTTTTAAACTGAGATTGACCGTGGCACTGAGTGCCATGATCTGGTAAAGGGACTGGAGTTGGACCAAGGGTTGGACTTGATGATCTCAGAGGGTTTTTCCAACCCAATCCATTCTGTGATTCTACAAAATTCTCATGAGATCCTGTGAATGAGGACAGCACTTTAATCCTTTTTAAGAGCTATTTGCTCGCATCTTAAAGATAACTGAGAATCTGAGATGATTTTGTAACTCACTGGATGACTTTGAGCAAACTGAGAACAAAATAAAGGCCTGGCTGTTTTCTAAACATTTAAAAAGGGATCCCAAGTCAGGCATTTCCTAAAGCAGGAAACTGTGGATAGGGATGGATTTTCTGAGCACTGCTGCATAATTTAATAGGATAAACTCAAGATCCTAATTTTGATGCTTTAACACTGCTATAGTTTTTAGGTCAGGCAAAGATCTCTGATGTAAAAGATCTTCTTAAGCCATTTGACAAATAAAGCATTGCCTGAGTTTTCGACTTTCCTGGATTTCAGACTGTAATCCCTCTGCTCAAAGAATCCTTCACCACAAGAAGCAAAGGTGATAGCTCTGACCTCACAGTTTCAGGGGCTAAATATTTTTTAAAACATTCCTGAAACATATCTTTATATCCTTATGAATATAGCAAAAACTTCACACGGATAACTATCTCACATCATCACATGCAATGAATAGGTTTTAAAGAGAAGAAAAGACCATTGTACGCTTCTAATACAACACTATATTCAGAAAATCTCATTCAGTGTTTTCTGCATGACTGACTATAAAACAGCTTAAAACAATACTCAGTTTAATCTGAAGAGTTCAGGCAAAGAATTCCTCTCAACTCTACATTAAGCTACACCAATGGCTAATTACCTTCATAAGTACCCTATTTCTAATCCAATATGGAACACAGTGAAGTATATATGAATTTCTATCTCTAATAATCCTCTTGGGGACCCATTTTTCCATGAGTAGAACGTTATTCAGGAAAGAAGATAGAAGATCTCATTTTACAGGTGGGTTCTGTTAGTTGTTGCCTGGTTGTTTCTTTTTTTATCTTGACAGTGGAGACACTGGTTCCCAGATTAGGCAAATCCCATGTAGGTTATAAATAGCCAATTGAAGCAGCCAAGGCACTGCTAACCTTCACTATTTGGTCAAATGCACTCATGAAGCCCTTCAAGGATACAGGCAACTCCTCTCTGATTTATCTTTCCACCTTTCACATAAGCAAATACATGACTACTTTTCCTCACACAAGTTACACTAACTTAGTCTTCCCACTCAAAGGCTAAACTTACTGCTTAACTTTGAGACTTTGAGCCAAAATAAAGCCCTGGGAAGCACAAGCAGCATGGGAGAAAAACATGATGAGTTAGTAGAGATCTGTGTGCAGTTGCAGAACTACAATCTCGTGGGGATAGCAGAAACATGGATGGAGTGTTGCAGTGAAGGGATGCAGGCTCTTTAGGAAGTATAGGGTGGGAATATGAGGGAGAAGAGTTGCCTTTCCTGTGAGAGGGCAGCTGGAGTGCTCAGAGCTCTGCTTGGGCATGGATGAAGCCCAACCTAAAGCCTAAGTGGAATTGCATCTGGCCAGGGATGTCATAGATACAACTTGCTTGTAAAAAGAGTTTTTTTGAGGTCTGTACTTGAAATTTAGCAGCTGCATCAACTGGAAATGTTTACAATATTTCAGACACATATGTAGAGCCTCTTGAAGCTGCCTCCATGCATGGCCAGTTCAGAGAAGGATTATATAGTAGCAGCTGCCTTTTCATGCAACACCTGAGTTCAGCTCGTGTATGTTTAATAAGCAGAAAATGCTACCATTTTCCAGTTTCACTGTTGCTCTTTTATGCAATTCACAGAAAAAAACCTGGAAGGGTAGTAAAAGTGATGTCCTCAGTGACTGCAGGCGAGTCAACCTGTGTCATAAAGTGTGAAATAGTGAAATACTAAACAGAACCTCAGAAAAGCAGTACTTGTCATGATAGGATTATCACTGCTCCCCTCTTTAACCTGACACTCAACATCACCAAATCTGAGCACACGATGGATTTGACATCCCTCTGGAAAACAGCATCCAAGACACAGGAATTAATGATTGTTTATAAAGGTACCGATAGTTCTCAATGGATTTTCACCTTCATACACCCCGAAGCCAGTGACACCCGGGTTAATTGATGCCTTAAGATTTAATCAGAGAGCATTGAGAAAGAAGTTGGTGTCCTGTGATACAGATAAGCAACAGTGTAACTCTCAAGTGGATAACAGTGCTTCCTAGTGCTCCAAGAAAATACGCAATGGGATAGGCAAGGCAGACAGGATAAGGCAGAGCAAAAATCCCATCAAGACTAGTAACTCACCTTTAACTCTGATTAGCTGCAAATGTTTAGCAATCAAAACAGTTCTGCAGTAATCCTTACTTCTAAGTTGGAACTGGTGTTAACAAAGAATAAAGATAGTCTAAGGAAAATACCCTTTCTGGGTGGTAGAGAGAAAAGCAACAGGATTCCTTCCTTTTTGATTTTTGCTTTTCCGTTGACCCCAGCACTGACAGCTCCCAAGGACCAGCCTCTCCAAGGGAAAGTTATCCTGACCTTTTGGTTACTCTTCTTGCCCCTCCTGCTCTAGAAGGCAATTTGTTTCAAAATGGTTTCTCCTTGTTACTACTTACAAAAAGGTTTTCTTGGATTGATTTGCTTTTAAACAAAAATAATTGCAATTCAGATTTACTGAGCTAGTTTTCACAGAAAGGACACTACAAACACAGATGAAGACCTAGAACATCTTACATACATTAATCTCATGACCTGAAGTCTCATTGCTAAGCCAGCCTGTGCAGTGCTATAGAGAGCAAGGGGAGAACCTCCTTGGCTTGATGGGAAGAGGTGAACCACTTGAGCACAGAAGCAAGACAAGCATCAGTGGATAAAACAGGAAACAGATGGAGGCAGGGAGGCTCTGAATGAGCCCTTGCTGCTTTTCACTCCACAGCAGAGGCCAGCTTAATGAGAAGGACTCTGAAGAGTTGTTCAGCACAAAGTGTCCTCCGGAGCATCTTGCCTGGCTTCAGCCACAGGACTTTCAGAACTAACAGGAGAGAGTCCAGCAGGAGCAGTGAGAAAAGATGAGGTGCTGGAGCGGGGCCAGAGAAGAGCAACGAGGCTGGAGAAGGGACTGGAGCACAAGTGCTGTGGGGAGAGGCTGAGGGAGCTGGGGGTGTTTAGCTTGGAGAAGAGGAGGCTCAGGGGTGACCTCAGCACTGTCTAGAACTGCCTGAAGGGAAGTTCTGGCCAGGTGGGGGTTGGTCTCTTGTCCCAGGCACTCAGCAATAGGACAAGGGGGCACGGGCTCAAACTCTGCCAGGGGAAATTGAAGTTGGAGAGCAAAAAAAACTTCTTTGCAGAGAGAGTGCTCAGGCATTGGAATGGGCTGCCCAGAGAGGGGGTGGATTCCCCATCCCTGGAGGTTTTTAAACTGAGATTGGACATGACACAGACTGGAGTGAACCAAGGGTTGGACTTGATGATCTCAGAGGTCTTTTCCAACCCAATCGATTCTATGAGCAACAGAAAGATCAAACAAGCTGGGCATATTTTAGCCCAAAGCAGAGTAAGCTGAATGCAGAGAGGAGATGGAGGTGGGGGCAGTGGGGGCTCTCACTTGAAGATTTTTAAGAACCAGCTACCTTAGAGCTATCTGTTCCATTCCTGCAGCACAACTGTCTTCACCTTGATGCAGAGGGAAAGTAGGATGGATCTCTAGAGGTCATTTTGAGTCCTATATTTTTCTAGGATTTGGAACTGGACCTTTCAACCTTCCAGAAGAGCAACAACTACTTCACTGCTGGCCAGATCCAGCCTATAGGAGCCTGGATAAGAGACATCACCAAGACGTTTACCCCCCTGGTATGGCCACCTGCTTATTACCTGCTACTGGTTTCCCAAGTGCATACCAATGAAGTCACAGCAGGAAGGCTGTGGACAGGTAGAGGGATATCAGAACACTGGGACAACTAGTCAAGGAATTTGCAGCACCAGTTATGTTTTCTTATGTCCTGCCAGTTGCAGGGAATTTTGGGGCAAGAAACAAGAAAATTATGCAGATGAATATCTGGCTTTGAGACTGATGTTAGCAGCAGTATCTGCAATTTTTTTTTTTTGATCATGTGTTGGCTTATACAACACCAAGCCTGCAGGCAACAAACAGGGTCCACCTGCCCCAAAGGGGAAAAGGGATCTTACCTCAGGAGTTAACAGGGAGTTAAAGCTCATGGAGTGAGCTTTAAACTCGATTGGAAAGGGGATAGGGACAAAGCCAAGCTTGACAGAGAGAAGGTGTAGGAAGGGGAAAACTGTAGTGACCACCCAAGCAGCAAAAGGAGGCTTAGGAGGGAATACCTCGATCAAGCTCAAGCATCCACAGATGTAACAACACCACGGGACCATGGGGCAGCCCTTGCCACTCATACTGGGTACTGACACAGCCAGATCACTCTCTAACACACACAGCAGGGGGAACACACAGGAGGAACAAGAGATGTGTGTGTGCAGGTGCAGGCCTTCGATCTCACTGTGGTCATGGGGCTGTGGTGGCACAGCCCACCTGACAGCAATGTTGTCAGGGCTACCTGATGTTTAGCAAAGACACAGAGGAATGCACAGGGTGGAGCTGCCCTCTATGGAAGGCACTGGTCAGCCTTGAGAAGAGGCAACTGAGAGGGGACCCTATCAATGTCTATAAGTATCTGAAGAGAGGATGTCAAGAGGATGGCCCAGGCTCTGTTTGGTGATGCCAAGCAATAGGACAAGAGGCAAAGGGAAGAAACTGATGCACAGGAAGTTGCCCCTGAATATGAGAAAACTTCTTTGGTGTGTGAGTGACCAAGCGTGGGAACAGACTGCCCAGAGGGGCTGTGGAGTCTCCCTTACTGGAGATATTCAAGAGCCATCTGGACACAATCTTGTGCCATGGGCTCTGGGATGACCCTGATGGAGCAGGAAGGTTGGACAAGGAGATCCACTGTAGTCCCTCCCAACTTCACCCATTCTGTGATTCTTGATATGAACTTATCTCCAAAGAAAGACACTTGTGCAATAGTCCCATATTGCCAGTTGTTCTTTTCCTAAAATGTTATCATTTATTCCCATTCTAAAGAATTCTTCACAGACTCTATTGTCACTGAGAATCGAGTCCAAAATATCAATCAAATTCTTTATTTATATCTCTTGGATATAATAATGTCTCTAAAATTAAAGGACTACAGTTTTTTTTAGGTTTTGATGCAGCACAATTAGATATCAGGGCTTTGACTAAAGTTTAGTTTTAAATAGAAAGTTAAGACAGCATTAAAAATGATTAGCTTGTCAGTAGAGTCTGGGCAGACAGTTCTTTAATAATATTGGACAGGGAGTCTAAATCAAAATACTTCAGAGAATGAAATGGATATTCTTTTCAGCAGAATGATTTCTTTAAAGAATAAAATCCAAATTATGCAGTTTTTTTTTTTTTCAAAAGAACCAATTTGAAGGTAAAATATACCTACCCAAAGCAATTAAGATGAGAAGAAGAAAGAGAAAAGAATACTCCAAGGGCCAAGTACATAAGACTGAAAGAACTATTCGGTCAAAGTATAATTACCCATTCTCCCCTGAATTATATTTATTTAATACAAACATAAAGGTGTGCAGAAGAGATGAATGGGTACAAGAGAAGGCAAAGTGAAAGTTCTAAAATGTTCTTTGGAGAGCATCACCATTATCAGAGAGAACTGTTTGCTGCGAGTCAATCTCGAATTCAAACAGACACCCATTTAAGTTGTGCATGACTCTACGAGCAGCTCCTACAAAGTGAAACAGAAGGTTACAGAAGGAATATTCTATGACAGTAGTGCTTGCCAGACTCCAGTCTCAGTTTTAGCCATTGTAGAACTTCAGCCAAACTTCTCACAGGATAATTTTTACACTTACACTGGAGTTTTTTTCTCCAACTCTGGTCTTTACTCTGAAGGAAAGGAGGAAACCAAGCTACCCTTGGTCTCTGTCATACACTTGCCATGATGTGAAAAGCAAACCGGTTGTCAGATTATGAACAAAACTGTTTATAAATTGGTAAGTTCTACCAAATACCTGTCTCATTCCTTTGCTCTCAGAGTCAGTACTATCAACTTCTTTGCTTTTATGAAACTACTTATTTATGAATTCTTGCTCAAGACAATTGAATATCCTAAAGACAAGCAAAAAGAGTCTTTAGTCAGCTAAATTTACACAGAGTTGCATGATTGCACTACAAAATAAGAAAGCATTTGAATGCAGCATTTTGCATCACAACCCAGCTCAACACTTCTGGGCCAGAAACCTGGGGTATTTTACATTTTTAAAATGCCCTTGCAGAAAACAACATCTTCTTTCAGTAATATTTCATCACCTATTCTATACATTTATAGATAACCTCTGTACTTTTCCTTTGGTCACTTATCATGCCCTGATAGTAATTGAGAAATAATTCAAAGGGAGGACTTCCTATTTTATTACCCATCTCCCTTCACAAAGTAAGCAGATTCCCTCTAAGGTCTCAAAGGAAAAATGAAGAGGACACACTTTGTTTCAGCTTGTGGTGACAGGCATCAGATGTTCCTCTAGGCACCCCTTGCCAGGGGCACAGCAAATTTCTTCAGAGGTCTGCCTCTGATGGATGCATAAAATAAGACAGACTGAGAGCACACCTTTCAAGAGGAAAAAAGACCAGTGGGCTTCAGGGAAAATGGTATTTCAGGCTACCTGTGTTTTTAAAAATTGTAGCTGGGAATAAAAATTAAAGATAATGGGGAGAAAATATTATACTGTGTGCCAGAGTTCATTAAAGTACCACGCACAGAGGAGGCAGCTGCTTCAGTAACTGAGCAGACCCTGTTCCTCTGCGTTTTACTTTCATTGAGAAGGTGACTTCAATGACTTCTGGTGTGTTGCTGACCTACCTCTCCTGGCTCCCTTCTGTGATGTGGTAGAGACGATTGGCACCTCCATCAGCACAGGCTCTCAGGGCAGCTGCAAGTGCAGAAAGAGAACATCAGTGCATTTGCATTAGAAACAAAACCCCACAACCGGTTTCTTCATTATTGACAATGCTGTGCAAACTCAACTGTACGTGGTGGCACGGGGAATATACTTGAGATCTCAGAGGGCTTTAGCTTCCTATCCTTGACTGCTTCCCCTGTTTCTCTAAATAGAAATTGGAACTGTTCTAATCAGACTAGTGCCAATCTTCATCTGTCTGTGCCACTGTACTTTCCAATAGCTTATTTCTATCTATCCTAACCTACTGCCCAGCCAGCTTAAACTACATGAGGGGCAAGCACCCAAAACCTGGAAGGGCCCATCCTCCATCTATGGCATGTACTTGTCACAAAGTGGGAACTTGCACTGTAAACCTGACTATGTTCTCACCCAGGCACAAAGTTCACTGCAACCTGCATAACAATTGGGAAAAAAGTAATAATTAAGAGCTGATCATTACAAGACCCATTTTCTCTTTTTTCCCCCTTCCTCTGACACAAAAATGGTAACTCTCTTACAGTTCCTATATTGTTCCACAGTCTTTTTGAATCATCTGTTATAAAGTAGAGGGGTTACATCTTGTCTTTAAAATCTTGGACTATCCTGATACAAAACCACAATAATTTTCAGTGCTTCCACCTAACTTGGAGACCTCAAAGGGGATGTGCCACTAATTTGAGTTGAATGAAACAATTCCAGTTGATTTAAACAATTCCAGTTGACTTAAACAAGCACAGACATGCTGTTCTCTTGTGATCCCTTTGTTTATATAGACTTTAGACAAAGAAAAGAGACGAGTCTAACACTATTATTACAAAATCAAACATAGATTGGTATATTTTATTCATAAGCATCCCCATTAATCATCGTTTAAGCTAACACACAGTTCTTTTGTGAGATTTTTTAGAACCAGATAAGCTATTAAAGATTGAAAATGACCATCTTGTCTAAAAAGTCTTTATCAGTTCTGCTCTGAGATGCACAGCTCAGATAACTGTGACACACAAGATAAAAGAAGCTGCTGCTTCCAGGCTAGAGCAGAGCATTCCTTCCTAGCACAGAGAGATCACTGGCAATCCTGAGAGGGCTGGAAGTCACAGAGCTGGGGGCTGGAAGAGGGAAAAGGGAAGAAGAGGAGAGACAAAAGGGGCAGTCTGCCAAAGTTTTTGGAGAGCAGGTAAACAAACAATAAGATCAGGCAATTCTTGCTGCTAAAGAACCTGATTTTCAGCTACAGTCACTTTCCTTTGGTGTTTATTTCTCAGTGAGAACCACCTCTCAGCAGTGATACAAACCTGTATCTTTCCTTTTGGTGTACATTAGGTGGACAATCCACCCCTTCCCTTAGATTAGCCATCAATTTAGTCAGCCTGTCCAAATAGGGACAACAAAGTTCACCTCTTTATCTGCTCTCAAGTCATTCTTTCTTATGTGGCTGCTGAATTCCAACCACAGGGAATGTTCTGTACAGGTGGATCCACCAACCACGCAGTAACATGTGACCTCAGGCTAAGGCTTTTGGAACAAAAAAAAAAAAAGAAGGAAGCAGGACCACACAAGATCTCCCAGCTCCTCACAGGTAGCTTTGGGTACATCAGCTTTTTTCCTACAGGGTGAAACAATGTGCAGGGCAGGAGAATAAGCACTGCACTCCTCAGTATTGCTTCCAGCACTGCTTCTGCTCTGGGGACTCTGTTGTCCATAATATTGCAGTACCCCCTACGGCAAGCACTGCTCTTCTCAGCATTCTTGTACAGACCATGTTCTTATCCTCCTTCACCTACTCCTACAGCCTCCATCCAAACCCATGTTAATGAGCCAGGGTCCAGCAGATTTAACCCTGACAAATCCTATTAGGTGAGATCATTTCTAAGTTACGGTAGCTGGCCAGCCACTTACCGTGGTGATTCACTGCTTGAGGCAGGTGTCTCATCCATCCTGATGAATGCAAACAACACAGGACAACAGCAGCATTTTTTGCCCACTGTGTCTGATGGGATGGTTTTAACCTCTCCTTGAGGTTACAGCTGAAAAGGGGTTGATGTACTTCCTTTAACCTGGGCATATTTGTTAAGTTCTCTCAGAGAGTTCAGCTCACACAGAATGTATTAGTGGCCCATTGCAAGAGTAATACCTGTCCTTGAATTAGCCAGCCTAGCAGATAGAAGGCATTTAAGCAAGGCCTAGGACCCAGGCAATTACAGAATGTTGTCTCTCCCTGTGAGCTACAAAAGCAATTAACCAGCTGAGACACTCTTTATAACCAAAACTATAAGAAGGTTGCAGAAAAATTATTTTCTAACTTCAGATGCTTTGCGGGTCAGGGACAGTCCCAGCCTTTTCCTTCTGAGAACAGAGTTTTACATTTATTCTCCCACATTTAAAACAAATAAGTGGCTTACAGCTTCTGACAAAAAAAAAAAAAAAGAACGAGATACAGAAAGATATTAAAGATTCTATTATCTGTCTCAATTACTTTAAGACAGCCAGACTGCCTTCAACTATTGTAGATTCTCTCAAAGGACTTACGACAAGTGAAGCTTGGCCTAAGATCTCTTCATCTGATCTTAGTATTTTAAAACAACATGACCAAAAAACCCAAACCAAACTAAGCATTCCAAAACAAATCAGTCTTCAATCAGTCTGGTACATGTAAAACTACGGAGATTCTCCCCAAAACATGGAAGTGCTTAAGTAACAGGTCTGTGACACTTGTATGTTGTTCACATGGATATGGAGCTACTATTTGATATCTCAAATCAAAAGATGCCTTATATAATTTAAAACTGCCCCGCACATATTTATTCTTATTTATAAGAAAAAAGAATATAAAAATTAAGCTTCTGCAGCACTGTGAAGTTATTTAGCGAATCTATTTAGGAGGAATTTATCCTTTACCAGCAAGTTAATAACTTACACTGGATTCAAGCAAAGCCCCAGGTGCATTAAGGAGCTAGCAGGTAATTAACAGATTGGCTGGAGGCCAGTAAATCACAATATTTCTGCAGCTATGAACCAAGCTTTGCTTGATAAAAAGTAATGATATATATTAGCTGGAAGAACATGTATCATTATTATCTGGAAGTGTTTAAGGAGATAGACAGCAATTCTAAGCTTAAAGTTTGGATGGAAATTCTCTATGAAAAAGATAATAGGAACTGATTTTATACAGTGCCTTTTATATTAGAAACAAAATTGCTTTACAAACAGCTATTTGGCCAAGGTGCACCACGGCAACTGGGGAGGCAAACCCAGCAGTCTCTGGGCACTTGGCAACAGCTCACAAGAAACCTCATTAATTATTGCAGCAGAAGCTGAAGGACCTGAACAAGATTTGGGCTTTGCTTGGCTTGGCATCCTGAAAACAGAGACGCCTTCTTTCAAGAAGTTTACAAATAAAGAGATTTAAAAGAAAAAAAAATAAAAGGTGGAAAGTGACGCAGAGGGATGAAGTGCTAATGGCCACACTTGGGTCAAAGGCAAGTTCTCTTCCAGGGGTGACCTAACTGGATGGTGGGGCTTGGGGAGTGAAGAATAACTTCAGCGGTCAGTCAGAACACAGAAGGTCTTCCACTTACCTTCTTTTCTGGCCCAAAGGTGACCATCCCATATTGGAGACTCCTCAAATTTGCCAGGTGGGCTGCACATGGAAGTACCCTCTACCTTTGTAATGTCAGCGAGAACTGTCACCAAAGACACCACCTGAAGGCTTTTACTGAACCCTGTCTCTGTGAGCTGAGACAGACTAAGGAATGGTTGTAGCTCACTGAGCTATGATAGGTCAGGAGGACCAACACCTCCCAAAAATACACTGTGATATGCAGCTGGGAGTGACAGCTTTTCCACCCAGCACAGCTGGAAGCAGAGGAGGCCCATGCTCTTGGCCACCCAACTGAGCCCCAAGGTGCTGTTTCATGCCTTAGTTATCAGAAAAAACGATGCCAGGAGGACCAGAGTGCAAGTGCACTGCAGTCCCAGCTCAGCCTGTCAATCTGCACTCCTCGGCATTGCCACAAAGTACCACCTTTCCAACATGAATATTCTGTGTTAAGCTCTACTCCTCAGAAACAGCTCCATCTGCCAAAGCACCACCTCTCTTATCTGTCAAATTCCTGACAACAACTTAAAAAATCAAGGGGGAACTCAATGCCACTGACAATAACTGCTTCTCAAATTACTGGGAGCACCATATATTAAATCCAGTAGTGTCTGAAATTCCAGCAAGAATAAACAGTCCTGCTCTCCACCTATGCCAAGGAAAAGTTACAGCAAGAGCAGACTGTCAGCCCATAATAACTAGGAGTTTCTCACAGGTAATGTGGAAGAAGAAACCAAAGTCTTTCTGAGCAATGGCCTTCATTTTAAATGGTACCTCCCCTGCTAGGAACTAGTGAACTATTTCCCTTTACTGACTGAAGTTCAAGCACCAATTTTAAGGCTAATTATTAGTTGTTACAAAAGTGATCCTAACACAACAACAATAATGGAAACAATTAGATTTATATTTACCCCTTTGGCAAATACTCCTTGTCCCTGTGAGACAGGATATGAAAAGCATATCAAACACAAAAAAGGAAAATCTTGGCTCTGAGCGAACTAGTCCTGATGTTTTTGCAGAAAAGAAGCAAGTATATTACCATATTCAACAGCCCTGCAAATTCAGGCAGGGGAAAAGACTCCACAGAACAGATGCAACTCTTGCAGACTAAGTAAGATGAGGGTATAAATAGGGAATACATTTATACACTGTAGCAATACCTGAGGAAGAAAAGCATAACCTTATTATTCCTATTATTATTCCTAGTCTATTATTCCTTGCAATTAGCATTTAAAATGTTTTTTTTCACTATTTTCAAACAGATCTTGAAATCAACTCATGGGGTTTTTTTGCCTAAATTCAAATTTATGACATTGCCTCAGTATATGTTCCTTTACTAATTTCACACACCCTCTTCTAGGTATGCAATCTGTTTCCTTCATTTCTTTATTGATTCAGTACCTGGTAACCATAATTAACCAGCCAGCATAATCTATGCATAAGAGAACTCTGCTTAATTAATGACTTGGAGTGCTGGTAGTCATGCATATGTGATATATATGGGAGGCATGCAGAGAATTGCTTGCTTTCTTTGATACATTGAGCCAACACATTTTTGTCCCAGCATTACTCAAAAAACAGAGGTCACCAACAACAAAATGCATAATCTGTATTTATGCACCTGCTCAATTTCTCCTTTGTCCTGCAGAAAATACAACAATAAATTTAGCCAGCCCGTGGCTTTATACAGCTGCAGATTGCTAGCTAGGTGATCTAAGTGCATCTCAAACCATTCCCTCCCATCCATGTGTTATCAGGACTGTGTGCAGCTGCTCTTACACATCAAGCCCAGGGCACTGCACACACCCCTCTGTCAGCAAACCACTGAGCAGTCCACAATATATTTCTGCTTTGCAGTTGGACACTGGCCTTGCAAAGAGGCTTTTTAGCGGTTTCAAACAGTGCAACGGTTGAGTGGGGCTC
Source organism: Pithys albifrons albifrons (assembly GCF_047495875.1). Classification (NCBI taxonomy): domain Eukaryota; kingdom Metazoa; phylum Chordata; class Aves; order Passeriformes; family Thamnophilidae; genus Pithys; species Pithys albifrons. Next base: position 53,988,788 of record NC_092464.1, read on the forward strand.
CAAGTCCAAGACTTAGCCTGTTACTCGGAGGGGTGTGTTCCCCCCGCTGTTCCCCATCATGTGGTCCCCAGAGAGCCCCCAAGGGCCCACACGGAGACCACAGGAGAGGGTCAAGAGAGAGAGTTCATTGCTCAAGGGTGAGGGTTTATAAGGGTCTTGGAGGAATCCTAAAGGTACTAATAGTAAGCAAGGGGGATTTGGTTCTGTGCCAATAGGAATAAAGGGTTAACAACCAATAGAAAGGGGTTGATAACATCCAAGCAGAACACTTTTTGTAACTTACTTCCAGACCACCAGATACATTCCTCAGGAGTAAGGTAACAGTTATCTCATAGGATTTTGGGAAGGAGAAGGGTGACTTGGCAAAAAGAACAATAGAAACCATTTTGTACGTTTAAACAACATTAAAACCCTCAGTTTTTAAGGGATTAGAGTAAGCTTCTTCATTTTCTTCACAAGTCCACTTCTGACAGGACTTTTTCCATTCCAGATATTGTAAGTCGAATGCTACAAAACAGGTCTATTCTTATGTCTCAAATGAGTGGTTTGGCCACTTAAAGAAACCCCCTCAAAGGTATTGATCAAAGCAGGGTTTAATATGAATTTGTGAAAATATGGCTTTACAGAATTCAGTGGCAAGGTTCACCCTGTTACTTACTACACAGACAAAAGCAGGTTAGGGAAGGTCCAGTAAGAAGCAATTTGAAATTATTTACGTGGATGTGAAAGGAGATAGGGGTGCAAAGGATGCAGAAGCAAAGATCAGGGTGAAAAAAGGTTCAACAGCATTTAATCACTGTCTACTTTAACATTTATGAAGCAAGTCAATAGGGTTCACTACAATTATAACAATGACTTAACTATAGATTTGAGGTAGTAACATTCCTACCATCACCAATTCACATGCACACAGGTAAAATAATGTGTACACCTCTTTCTAGTTCTGTAAAGGTACCTACCAAAAATTCCCCTTCAGGTCAGTGAAAGGCTCACATCAAATCCCTTTGCACTTCCCAAGAGTCAAGGGCTGCACCTTGACAAGTGTGGAGCTGGAGCAGGGCAAAGGGATCAGCCTCACTGTCAGCAACGCTCCTCTGAGTGTCACAAACGTGAGACTGGCCAGCAACGAGGTGTCTCACTCAGAGTGGCCCAGGGGTGCTCACAGAACCTCCCTCAGCACCAGTGCTTACAGGCTCACAAGATGATGGACTTTGGCCATCACTAAGTTTCCACCCTGGCAATAAACCAGGCAGGTGACTGCTGGGCTTGTTCACCAAAGTGCAGTAACAATGGGACCACTCCACTCGGGCTACAATTCAGTTTACCAAAGCTACAAAGTGTAATTGCTTCTCCTTTGTCTCCCACCTTGGTTGGGCAGCTGATGCTTCTGATGGTTCCCACCTTTATCACCAGGAGCTCCTGGGAGGACCAGAGAGAACATCACAGCCCAGCTGGCAAGGGACTTGTCACAGCCCAGCTGGCTTCCTTAAAGCTCACCAAGAACTTCTGAGAGCACAGGGCAGGCCTGAGCATGAATGGTGGGTGTGGGATGCACTACCACACCACATTTGTCTAAAGCTGGAAAGGTGCAGCTCATGTCACCACTATTTTAAATTTGTCAGTGCCCAGGGCTTTAAATGAGCACAATGAAGAACATCACCCACTCAGGATTCCAAATGAGATTAGAGACACATATACAGGTGCTTTCCAAGCTGCTGCTGTGGGTGCACATTCATGCTGCCATAACCAGCAGCAGCAAGGGGAGTCAGTCTTCTGTAGGACTGCTCAGCACTTCCTGGGATTGAGCCTGTTTTTAGGAATTCCACCCAAGAAAACACCCTTTTTGCTCTTTCTTTTCCGCCACTGACGATTCACAATTTTTCATGCATGCTTCCAGGCCAGAACAAGTTTTAGTTTTACAGATCCTGCAAAGAAAGTAATGGTTGCTATTCTTAAGCTGTCAATGCACCCAAGAAAGATCCATCAGCTACAGATGTCTCATGCCTGACTTCTGAATCATCTGCATCACACAAGGAACACAGATACCCAGCAGTCTTGAAGGAAATGCATCCCCACCACTGGAGCTGGCAGTCTGCTTCTGTATGGACTGGACTATGGATCTGAGATTAAAATTGACTGTACCTGTGGTAAGATAATTATATATTTTCTATAAAGCTTCTTTCATCACTCTGCTTTGAGCTGTAAATGTCACAGAGATCTCAGTCAAGCAGAGGGATAATTCATTAAGCAGTTAAATATGAGAAGACAAGGAAGAAACCAATGTGAGAATGAATTAGGAACACTATTCTTTTTTCAGTGCATTGATTCGATATTGGCAAAGGCCACAGAGATAACAACGTCTCTCTAAAATCTTCACTTGGAAATGAAACACAGGGAAAATTGAACTGTTTCTACCATAGACCAAAACCATCACCCAGAGAGGGGGTGGATTCCCCATCCCTGGAGGTTTTTAAACTGAGACTGGCCATGGCACTGAGTGCCATGATCTGGTAAAGGGACTGGGAGTTGGACCAAGGGTTGGACTTGATGATCTCGGAGGTCTTTTCCAACCCAATCCATTGAATGAATTTTAGCCAAAACCTGTTACATGGTCATCAACACAAAATCTTACATTAAAAGAAAATCCTAAAAATAATTATATCTCAATGATCACTTTGGAAGAAAAATTAACAAAAATAACATATCAACCCTTTAAAAACAGAATTCTGAAGTACCAAAAACCACGATTGCAAGCAGAAAACCTTGAGTATCAGTAAATACAGTAGGAGTGATGTGCTGTCAGAGACAGAGGCAGGAGAGCAACTGTGATTGCAGCAGACTCAGTTTCTGGACTGTCATCAGGAGCACTTCCACGCAGAGTTCATTACAATGATTCATATTCAAGGCTGCTGGGTTTGGAGTAATCTCTTGTCAGGTGTTAGATTTAATATTCCTACAAGTCTCACTTAGGATATGATTTTCTCTCCTCTTTCCTGTCATTCTTCTCCCATTCTGTCAGACCCAGGAGCTCTGGTACTCACTGTGTTGCCTTAAACTCTCTGCTGGAACAGGCTCCACAGGCAGAGCAGCCTGCTGTTGTGTGTCAGGGAAAACCAGGAGAGAGGAGAGAGCTCAACTGTAAAACCAAGTACTTGCTGCCATCATTTCAACTAAAATCCCAGTGACCTTTTCATGACAAGGCCACGTACCACTGGGGGAAGAATCAGCAAGAAGTTTATTCTTTTCATTTTCTCCTGTGCTTTTTTTTTCTCTCAGTTTGAAAAATGACAGGCAAGGCAATAATGTAACATTTAATCAGCTTTTATTTTTGCCCTGAGCACACAGCTATTATTACCAGGTAACAGTAAAAAGACACTGAGTAGGGCAAAACCAAAAAAAAAAAAAGGGGGGGAAAAGGTGGGGGAAATGCACGGAAGTGCATAATATTAATCCTGATTGTTTTTTGCAGAGCTCATCCTGGACTCTGGCTCTCCTCCAGGGGACCTGTGGTCCTCACTCCCTAACCTTTACCATAACCTGGCTACCTACAGAAAGCACCCATGGAAATACAATTGAAGGTAAAGTAACTGAGAGTGTGCACTTGCTTTTTCTGCATACATTACCCGAGTCTCAAATGAAAGGCAGAGGCATTAATATTATTTCTGAAGTTTTGCAATTATGTTGTTTAATAATTCGGTGTAACCTCCATTGACTTCAAGCTCTGAATGCAACTTTTTATTTCCTCAGTTCCTATTTTCCATTGCTGTAGCATTGATTTCTGACAGAAGGAAAATAAACAGCTACAAACATGATGGAACACCCCAACTACCTGCAACAATTACTGGTCAGTGCTGTTATCAGACAAATTTCAGTAACAAGCTGACTCTATTCCTTTATGGAAGAAAACCTGACCAAAAAAACTAAACACCTTTATTAGCCATAAAACATCCACACTTGTACAAAGGATCAGATTGATGAGAGGGGGGAAAAAAACCTCCTTTTTTAATTTATTTTTTTTTAATCTGGGATTGCATCAGCAATGATAGCCTGCCTGAGGGTTGGTTTCTTGTAGCCTCATTATGCTGTGTGCTGAAGGAATCTGCAACAATATGGAACTTCTCCTGGTCCTGGATTATCAGTCCATTAACCTTAGAGAAGTGTGTGCTCTCTGCTCACCCCAACCATGTGGGCTCTGAGAGCCCCCAGGAAGGACACACAGGGACCACTGGCGAAGGCAGGAACAAAGAGGAAGTTTAATCAGGGGTACAGGTTTATATGGACTTTGGAGGGATACAAACTCACCAATAAGGGATAAGAGGGAAGTCTGGATTTGTGCCAATAGGAGGAAGGGGATTTACATTCAGTGGGAGGGGGTAACAGGAAATATGAAGTCACTGTCCTTCTCCCAGCCTCCTGACCTGGCAGGGGGTTATGGGAAGAAAAAGGAATGACAATAGAGTTTTTACATTCAGTACACTCAAACCACATTAAAAACATCAGTTGTTAAAGCATTCTCAGTGGCTGGTGGGTTTTCTTCATCAGCCCATTTCTGACATGACATTCTCCAAGCCTTGTATTGAGAATGCATTGCTACACCTGCCTGAACTCACTGCTCCCTATCCCAGAAGGTGCAGGACATGGGGCAGGCAGAAAGGCAATATTTGGAATATTTGTGCTAAGACAGCAAAGAAGGAGAAATAGTGTCCTGCTCCTGGTGGCAACAGCAAGACTACAGCCCTCATCACAGCCAGAGTCAGTGCTGCCATCTCTTCTGCTTCCACTCAACAACATGCATTAATAACTTAAGACAACCTGCAAGTGCAAAGCAATGAGCATGATAAGTTCATACTCATGTCTGTGATTAAATATTTTCAGCTAATGCATTTATATTTCAAATTTTGTTTGCCTAAATTGGATTTGCAGTAGCCGGCAACTCATCAAAAAAAATTAATCATACACTTATTTTAAATTGAACAAAATGTATTAATTCTCATGCTACTAAAACACATCCTCAGCAACCCAGAATGGATTTCCACACAACCATTTTATATCATAGTCTAACAAAAACTTTTGTGCATCAAGGAAATTTCTGAACTCATAAAAGTGACAAACTCCACTTTTTAACGGACAACTACAAATCCTTGAAAAATTATTTAAAATATTCAAAAGAATAATCTTGGTCTAAAAGTTGTTTGGAAATAAGTATCAAAGAGGGACATAAAAGAAACCAGAGAAGGAAAAGTTAGGATGGTAAATACATTTTCCTACTGCTGTTTAGAATTTATTTTCTGTCATGTCATGTCTTGTAAATACACAACTATCCTCTGTTCCTGCTGCAAACTCCTGTGTATAGATCATTTTTCCTGCTCTTAATGGATAAATTGTTCAACACATTTCCAACCAAACAATTGTAACAATAAACTCATAAAACATAATGAGGAGAAATGGTCAAAACACCCCAAATCATCATAATCTCATTTACGGCACTTTTACCCTTTTGTTTCTGACCGACCTTCACATCTTTTCCATTCTCTCAACTTCCAGATGTGGGCAGTGGGAAGCTGCAATGGAATTTTTTTGAAGAAACTGGAAATATAAAATGAGAAGAAGACTTATCTGTCCTACTTTACTTCATGTTTAGAATAGATACAAGTACATAAGCACTGGTGTTTGCACCAGGCTAAACCAGAATGTTTCCTGGAAGCAGAGATTTGCATTGTGTCACTCCAGTCCTCACACTAACAGAGTTCCAAGGAAAAACCTGAATGCAATGTTGGTATTACAATGTATTGCTCCTCTTATGGGAAAAAGAGTTTTAGCTACCTTCATCAAGAACAATCTCAATCCCCAACACCTTTCCTTTCTAAAATTGAAATAATATTCTTGTTAGGCACATTTTTAAGCTTAATTTTCCAATGGTCAAGAAAAGTCAGCTGGTATAACCTGGCACAGAATCACAGAATCATAGACTCAATTGGGTTGGAAAAGACCTCCCAGATCATCAAGTCCACCCCTTGGTCCAACTCCAGTCCCTTTACCAGATCATGGCACTCAGTGTCACGGCCAATCTCACCTTAAAAACCTCCAGGGATGGGGAATCCACCCCCTCTCTGGGCAGCCCATTCCAATGCCTGAGCACTCTCTCTGCAAAGAATTTTTTCTGATCTCCAACTTCAATTTCCCCTGGCAGAACTTGAGCCCGTGCCCTCTTGTCCTACTGTTGGTTGCCTGAGAAGATACTGATATAAAAGATCAAATCTAGGGTATAATCTTCACAAACACCTTTCTTTCATTATTCATATTGATAAAATAGTAGAAAAACCCAAAATGGGACACTTGCATTCTTAAAATAATATAGAAGCAGTGAATTAACATTTCCAAAAGAATTAATCACCATCTACAATAATTTTTGGAAAGCTTTTAGTTATCTTGGTGAAATTATACGTTGAATCTTCACAAGACACAAAGCAAATGTATTTGGACAGGGAGAATCAGCTACAAACTAAACTGGAAACTTCAATTCTGAGTGAAAAGTGGGATTTCTCATCTGAATTCTCTTTCATAATCCAGATGCAAAATCAATACTGTTGTCCATGAAAAAAATAATCCTTCTCTACTTGCAGTCTGGTCATGAATGAAGATGGCAGAGCAGTAGTTTCCCAATTCATAAAAGTGATGAAGAAACAAGTGCATTGATTTCAAAACCTCTCTTTATTAAGGCTATAAAAGAACCTTAAGATGAAGTTCCCAAGTAAAAATATTTGTAGGAGGCAATCCAGAGTTTACTGTACAAAGCCAAGTGTATGTTCTCAAGGGGAATAAACTTCTGTGTGACAACTCTCCTCACAGCAGGGCTGCTAACAGGTAATTAATTTATAGATCTCTGCATTAAATAGAGAGAGCTCTTGTCCTCTGACACAGCACGATGGCAGATCCCTAAGGCTTCATGAAGGGAGAAAGGCTTAGAGTGAAGGGAAAATGAGAGGCTCCATGGGAACCCCAGCCCCTACCTCGGCACTGCTCAGTGGTTTAGGAGAACCTGGAAGTTTTGGACTATACAAACACTACTCTTAGCAGCAGATTTGTCCACATATCATTTCCAGTTACAGAGATGATCAGTACATTGCACACAATTTTTATCAAAATGCTACAGAATTACTGCTCCGGGCCTTCAATGTCCTTGTGTTACAAAGATAAATAGCCCTAAAAGTGCAAAATAAAGAACTTTGCTCTTTCATTTTGAAAAAGAGAGACTAGACTTTAGCACATGTTGAATTCTGAAGTTTGCAAGTGAATTCATGGAAACCAGGTACAAACTCTCTCTCCTATGTAACTGCATTATATCCCCTTTTAAATTAATGCCAATATGGAAGCGCTTTGACATTCCCTGAGCGTAAACCAAACCATTTAATCTTTATTGACCAAAAATATTGGCCTCTTCTTTGGGACCATTTCCCCCTGTAGATGAAACACATACATTCAATAAATAAAACCTTAGATCTGGCACACCTGAGCTTATTCTGAAAGTCTGCTTTAAGATCACATTCCCTGTGAGACAAACAACAAAACCCCAAGACACAGCCTTGTCCAAAAGGTAATACATTACATATTGTATCTGTTGCATTTTGTTCTCAAAGTGGTTCAATGAAAGAAACCCCAAAGAGCCATACAGGTCAGCAAATCTTCCTACAACAAGTATTCTGTTTTAATGTTGATAGAACATTGGAAATCATCACCCCATTAAAATTTCCATAGAAACATGGTTTATAAGAGTGGGAGAAAAAAATGTCCTAAGTGTATCTAATACATTCTTATTTAAATCAGCCAACTGTTGGCCCAAAAGAATATCAATATTCTGTTTAATTTACAAGCTCTGTCCATACTAAATACTTCATTACCAGGAACAGAAAATATTAGAAGACAGGATGTCGAAATGTGATTTGAGTCACTGCACCAATCCCATGCTGCCCTATCTGCCAGATGTGCTGGAGATTCAGATTAGTACACAGCATTTTCATTTAAAATAGCATGTTCCTGCACTTGACCTTGTTCAGATCAGTATTGCTAGTGAAGAGCTGATAAAATTATATAAAAAGAAGCCTTTTACTTGTTTAATCTGGATTTCATCCTTTATGAGCCCTTAGAACCTACAGTATCATTACCTATTGGGCTCTGAACACAAGAATTACACAGAGGTCAGTCTTTTCACCTGGTTGTTATCTCTCTGTTTTAAAAGAAGAGAACTCCTGTCTTCCCCAGATACCCAGTTTTCTCACCTCCTGCTCAACCATTCTCTGACAGCATCCCTGGATAAACATACAAGGGAATTCTCAGGCCTAAGCCTGAAATGTTGAACATTAGAGAGTTAAAAACAAACAAACAAAAAAAACAACCACCCCACCTCAAAAGAACAAAACAAAACAATACAACTCCACAACAAGCACAGTGTGAGTAAGAAAAGACTTCTATCTAAAATATTTATTTTCTCACTGCTTTTTACCAGTTTACTTCCAAATGTCTGTGTTGGTCATGCATTAGCTAAGACACCTATTGTCAAGTTCTACCTTCACACTTCAGAAAACGTGTTTAAAGCAGGATCCAGTCTCTCAAGAGGTTTGATGAAAGGATTTCTCTTGCTGCTGGTGTGCTAACACATGACTGAACCCCAAGGGCAGACAGCTGTCTGTGTGCAGTTACACACCAGCACTGGGGGCTGTACTCCCCATGTCACATGTGACACACTGTCATGCAGACCTGGAAGGACATCTCTGAACTTTCGGTTCATCAGATGCTACATCAGTGCATCTGCACCTAAAGGCAACAAGCACAGTTTCACCAGGGGGAAAAAAAGATCTCCATAAGGGCTCACCACCTGCGAGATACAGACAGCAGAGCTTCTGTTGGTTTGGCAATAAAGGAGGGTATTTTTGCTTAATGGTGCAATGATTGCTCTGTGAAAGATTAAAAGATGACCAAAGAGCCATCTTTATTATCTAAAGTAGTGTTAAAAACCAGAGAGAGCTAGATATCCTGGTGCTTGTTCACAGGCAAAACAGTACTATCAAGTCACAGTTCAGCCTATCAATAGTTCCTTGCCAGGGAAAAAAGTTTGGGAAATTTGGTTTAACAGCTGGCTTTCCAGTCTCAGAAACATTTGGTGTTGCTGCTTCTTTAGCAAATCACAACCAGCAGCTGTGATTAACAGAAGTAGGTTAAACTTTCCTTTCTGTGATTAATTCATCCTGTAGCAAACAGCACTCCTAACTTCTGCTATTTTAGAAGGCTTATCTGGAGGGGCATAAAAGAGTATTTGCTCTAAGCCATAATTTGAGAGGTTCCTGAATGCAGCTGGTCCTGCTGAGCAGAGAGTTCTACTCCTCAAGTATCAAGATTCAAACTCACCACTCCACCCAAACATAAGGCACCTTTAGCAGCTCAAACCATAACACTCTATATCTTTTCTCTTCCCCTCTTCACTGTCTTTATCCTTACTATTTCTCTCCCTGCCATTTCATCTATTTTGGCTTCTAAATGCACACAGCACCTCATCAACTCCCAGGACACAAACACTCTCTGTCAGTCTCTTTCTTCCTCCCACACACACCACCAGTTCATCTCCCCTTCTTCCCTTATTGTCTCTGTTCTGCCCTACTGCTGCTCCCCAGCGCTGCCACCTCCTATTTCAGGGTCTGCTTTATGAACCACACAATTACCTTACACTACTTAAAATTTAGCAACTGTGAGAACAAAGTAAAAAGCATAACCAGAAGAGCATGGACTTCCTGCAGTTTAGTAGAAAAATAATTCAGAAAGCAGAGGACAGACTCTCACAAAATAAGCAAGAATAAAAGAGGAAAGGTAATGCTATTTCTCTTGACAAGCAATAACCTCATGCCCTGTCCTGTCACTCTCCCAAGGATGAGACAGAGGAACCAAGCCGTTCCCATGCCAGCAGTTTCTCAAAGCCTGTAGCACAGTCCAGGCAGGTGCAGGATCATAGAATCATAGAATCAATTGGGTTGGAAAAGACCTCCAAGATCATCAAGTCCAACCCTTGGTCCAACTCCAGTCCCTTTACCAGATCATGGCACTCAGTGCCACGGCCAATCTCACCATAAAAACCTCCAGGGATGGGGAATCCACCCCCTCTCTGGGCAGCCCATTCCAATGCCTGAGCACTCTCTCTGGAAAGAATTTTTTTCTGCTCTCCAATTTCAATTTCCCCTGGCAGAGCTTGAGCCCATCGTGCCCTATTGCTGAGTGCCTGGGAGAAGAGACCAACCCCCACCTGGCCAGAACTTCCCTTCAGGCAGTTCCAGACAGTGCTGAGGTCACCTCTGAGCCTCCTCTTCTCCAGGCTAAACACCCCCAGCTCCCTCAGCCTCTCCCCACAGCACTTGTGCTCCAGTCCCTTCTCCAGCCTCGTTGCTCTTCTCTGGCCCCGCTCCAGCACCTCAATCTCTTTCCTGAACTGAGGGGCCCAGAACTGAACACAACACTCAAGGTGTGGCCTCCCCAAGGCAGAGTCCAGGGGAAGGGTCACTGCCCTGGGCCTCCTGGCCACACTAGTTTGGATCCAGGCCAGGATCCCATTGGCCTTCTTGGCCACCTGGGCACACTGTTGGCTCAGGGAGGTAAACAGGTCTTGGAGAGAGAGCCCACAGCCCAGGGAGCTGCAGAGCTGCTGTCACAGCCCTGCTGTCACTCTCTCCATCTGCACAGCTCTCCTGCTGCTGCAGAGAAGGGAACTGCACCACGCTGTGCTGGTGCAAAGACACTGCCTCCTTCCAGCAGCAAAGGGTCACTCTGAGTCACCACTGACACGACTCCCCAAGCCATGGCAGAGCTTTGCAGCGGGAGGAGACATCCACCTGCCCCCAGCAAGGCATCCATCTGATTTTGAGAGTAAAGGATGGGGACAAGCAGGAAATCAAATCAGATCTCTTTTCTCCTCAGGCATGAGTGGTGCATTTCCTCAGAGTGAAAACGGCAAGTGATGTTTAAAGAAACATTTACTTCCTAACACAGCTGAGTTAGCCAGGGCATTCCAAGTCTGTCCTCTTCTAAAGAGGAATGATACCACCAATTCAACAGTAAAACGATGCAATATGCATTTAGAAAAATAAGCAAAAAAACCTATATAAGAGAACCACAAATCCACTCTTCTGTTAAATAATAATACCAAAAAAGGAATGCTTGCATATGAGGAAATAATTTAAAGTAGCCATTCAGAAAAATAAAACCAAAAACCAACCCACAACAAAGAATTAAGGTATCCTTTAAATTATTATTGCAGTCTATAAGGAACCTGCTGCAAACTTTAATAATATCGCTGGGAACATCAGTCATTTTGCTCTTGCTGAAATTCATTTTTGATAATGCAATAGTAACATCTCAGGAACAATATTAAATTTCTACTTTGTATTAAAGTAGAATTGTATTAGCATGGTACAGTATGTGTATCCCTGCTGGGATTACTTTCATGCTGGAAAAAACAATGTTATTTTTCTATTACTGAAACAAGTTATCTATTTTGACAAAGGAAAATATATTTCACTGAACTATAAACTAACAAAATCTCTCATCTAAGAGGATATCACTGAAGTTTCTCTCCTGGTGTATTTTCAATTCCTAGCCAGCTGCCATTCTGCTAATTTTTTTGCAGAAACTCATTTGATTTGCAGCATACCTGTGAGACCATATACTAAAGTTAGTGTGTCCAGTCCAATTATTCCTGTTCAATCCTTGACCAAACTATTGGGAAATCTGCCCAGGGAAAGAACAAAAGACTGCAGCTGACAGATGTGTATCTTTCTGAGCAAAACTCAAGCAGCTCCTTCCAGGAGCTCTCTTGATTCAGTCCTTCCACTTGGCTACCCGCACCTTAAGAAAGTGAGCCCCACAGCAGCTTGGAGGGAGGAAGATATGGGGAATCAGAGTTACACTGACATTCAAACACATCTGTACTTTTCCAAAGCACTCAGCTTCATTTTAACTTTTACTGTTCAGTTTAAGATGTGGGATCATAAGGTTTCCTTCACCTTTCATGCACACTGATGGGTCACCTTGAACATCCACCAGTTGGCCCTAACCCTCCAATTTCTTGTAAAGGTATGGAAGAAATGAGCTCTAACAGGGATTTAAAAGGGGAAGAGAGGGAAGTCACCTTATCTGATAAAATCTGCCTCTGGTACAAACTGCAACAGTTCCAGATATGAATTAGAGAGGTTATCAGGAATCAAGCCCCTCACTAATGGATCAATTTCCCTAGCAGTGGATTAAGACCATGGCTAGCAAATACAAATACTGGTACTTAGCAAAATCCAGGCTTTAGGCACATAATTACTTCAATTCCATTACTTTTTCAAATATACCCCTAAAGTCCAGTTGCTGATTGATGTGCTATTTCCAGTACATACTGTACGAGTTTTGAAGCTGACCAACACAATCTGTGCAGAAAGCAGTACAGGCATCAAGTCTGGGACTGGCATATGTGAGATCCAACTGCTGGCCTGAAGGACACGTTTTTTCTTTTGCAATAACACCAGAATCAGGAAGAAGACAGAGAACTTGAATACATTCTAGAAAAGCTCCTAGCAACCACCTGGGGAGCAGGAATGGACACCTCTGAGCCAAGACCAGCTTGCTGCCAAGCCTGCCCACGGCAGCAGGTGTCGCTGCAAGGCAGAGGCACAGCAATTAATAAATTATTGGGACACAGAGGAGCAGCAGCAGGCAGAGATGCTTCGCAGGACGTACTCAGAACATGCAAATTCCTGACAGCTGGTAGCTGTGCACACTTCTTGTGCTGAGTGTTTTGGTTGCAAACATGATCAAACAGCAGATTGCTAGTATACACCTGCCTGAAAAAACCCCGAAGAGAGTCTTACTATTGAGGTAACAGCTTGCACAGCAGCATTCATTATATATGGTTTGCCACTTACTCAGTGCTCAGTCCTCTTCCATGCATTAAAGAGTTTGCCGCTACTCCGTGCTAACACAACTCTAGGCAGCACCCAGTTGTTGAATCCCCTGAGAAGAGCTGCAAAATGCCCAAATGGTGACTTTAAGTTCTTGCAGTGGGCCTGTTAAGGCTAAAGACATGCATAAATAAATTCCTCCCATGATGAGACACTCTAGTGTCCAGTCATCCCAGGTTATGGATATTGCATCTCCTAGGGAGCAGTGTCAGCTGGGTTATCCCCAGCACAAAACAAGGACCAGGCACCTGTTCGTTCTGCTCTTCACTTGTGTGCCATTTCAGCCAGAGGCTGCTGGTCAGCAATAGGACAAGGGGACACGATGGGCTCAAGCTCTGCCAGGGGAAATTGAAGTTGGAGAGCAGAAAAAAATTCGTTACAGACAGAGTGCTCAGGCATTGGAAGGGGCTGCCCAGAGAGGAGGTGGATTCCCCATCCCTGGAGGTTTTTATGGTGAGATTGGACGTGGCATTGAGTGCCATGATCTGGTAAAGGGACTGGAGTTGGACCAAGGGTTGGACTTGATGATCTTGGAGGTCTTTTCCAACCCAATCCATTCTATGATTCTATGATCAGGGACCACCATTTCTGACCATCTTCAGGTCCTTTAGGATTCTGTAATGCATTTCCCTCCACGCTGCCTGGAAATTGCAGAGGCTGATGTCTCCCTGAGAGGAGGAGAAGGCTTTTTTCAGAAGTGTTTTCAGCCTTCTGTCAAGGAGTCTTTCCCTTCTACTCTTTCATGCCTGAAATATTAGCCTTCAGTTACCACTGACACAAAAAAGCCATTTTCTGCTACAGCATTGAGCCATTTTACAAAGCAACTGCCAGCGAAATTAAGAGCTAGTCTTCCACTACAAAGCCTGACAAGGCAAGGGGAGTAGTTTAAATAATGACAAGGCAAGAAAAATACTAACTCCTTGTCCAGAGACTGCTAGAACTACAGTGCCATAATTTACTTAGATAGAAAAGAGGACTGGTCCTGCTAATAACAGGTCCTACAAGGTCTTGACTTGCCCTAACGGCTTTAAGCCAGGGATATAAACGCCAGTGCTTCTGTCACTGCTACCAAAATGTACTACTAGAGGTGCTAACTTTGTTTAAAAAGAACATTAAGAAAGGAGATTTACACTATAGTGAGCACAGGATGTGCAGAGACTTGAAACCAGCACTGGGTCGAGCCCAGAACATGCTGGGTACCTGCCCTGCCTGCAGCCCAGCAGAGGGTGCAGATCAGCAGAACCACCCAGCAAACTGAGTCAAGAGGGTTCCTCCTGGACAGTGTCCTGTCATGGCCTGGAAGGAGCAAAGCTTGTCATCAAGGACTCCCCTTAAAGCTGCAGATAGACTATACCTGGGGGGTTTGTGTTTCTTTAACAGACAGGAACTGTTTCTACAGCAAAGGTTTTATGCTGCCCACTCTGAAGTACACCCAGGGTTTTCAGAGGAGAAATATAACAACTTGGAATGTGAACAGAGTCACTGCTCCTTCAAGGAGGCACTGAGCTGCTGTTTCACACCACCACCAGAGCCCACACCACCACCAGAGCCCACACCACCGTGCCACGGGGGTATATTAATGGCAGTAACACAAACCAAACTGCCAGCCAAGGGCAGTCAGGTTTCCCCTGCTTCCTTTTCCCATTGCCTGAACACTTAACTCAGCTGAACCTTCTTTCTCCCTCCACCCTCAAAACCCCAAGCTCTCCTCAATGCACTTGTAGCAGCACATTTGCCCTTGTACAGGGACTTTCCAGAAGCTACAGCAAACTCAGCTTCTGAACAAGTGCATGAGGGCACTGCAGAGGACCAGGCAAGCAAAGCACCTTACTACAGCTTTTACTCTTGTCATTCATCAGTCTCCATCTCTTTTTTCTTTTTTAATGTAATATGAACAGGACCTAGGCTGAAGAGTTTTTGTGCTTACAGTGACTGGCACATCATAGACCCTCTCCAGGCACTGCCTTAATAAAAACAAGACAGAGGAAGCAGAGAGAAAATGGATAACATAATATCTACACAACACACAATACCCCCTGGAAGGAACCTGCAGGTTGCTAATGCCAGTCCCTAATGCAGTGGTAGTCTCTTACTTACGTCTGTGCAATATCTAATAAAAAGCAACCTCTGGGAAAGAAACTCATCATCTCCTTCTGTTCCTCTGTGCAAGCAAGACCTCTTGTTTATCAGTTCAGCAAAGATCCTGAGCTGTGACCAGAAAAAAAGGTGCCAGAATTATGTACTTTGCTGTGGACTGGCCCCAGTCTCCCATGACTGCGATCAGCCTGGCAGGAGGTGACAGGCTCGTTGCTCTACTCCTGCAATATTCTCACCAGCTTTAGCTGGTCTGTGACCCAGGAAGATGTGCAGATTCACCAGAGGGGGGCACATGCAAAGCAGGCACAGGCAGAGCCCTGCAGACAAGGCTCAGGCTTGGGGAGTGGGACACTTGGCTCCTACATCCATCTTGAGAGGCAGAAGTGAAACCCAAACACTGAAGATACAACCAGGGGAGACACAACAGCAGCTTACGGACCTGCACTGTAAAGCAGCTTTAGAGGAGGCCAGAAGATCTTGCAGACCACAGTCAGGGCTGAATAAGGTTGTAAAAGGTTTCACTTTCCATAAAGCATAACATCAAGTTAGTGTTTACAGTTCAAACATGCTCCAATTTTATTTAAATATTGGATTTTTACTGTCTTCCCATTTTTAAAAAATGTTATAGAACTGCATGGCCTGTTAAAATTGGACTTTCTGTGGGCTTAGCTTCACACATTTAACAGGAATGTATTGCTTACAACATCCCTCTGACAGACAAGTTTCAGGGAAATCTGTTTCAAAACATATTTAGTAATGAAATCAGAAACCATTTTCAAACTGAATGCTTCTGTTTTAAAAGGCATGACTTTTTTTAAAGAAATGTTTGTGGTAATGTATGGAAAGGCAATCACAATATAAAGAAAAGAAGGGGAGCATGTGTGCAATGAGAAAGAAAAGATCACTGCTCAAAATGTTCAATATGCTCAGCACATTTTTCTGCAGCTTGAATATTAAAGACAGTTAAAATTTCACCTAGATTTTTATTTACTATTTCATGGCAGCATTACAGCAGCCTTTTTAGTAGTTTTGTCATTTAGAAGTGTCTTTCTTCTCCCCTTTTCTGTAGTTGCATGGGCACTTTTAAAAGCAGTTAAAGTTTTAAGCTATCAAAGGGCAAAGCAGCCCTAAAAGCAAAACCAGATTTTGTTACTGCAATGGTCATAATATCAGAAATATGCCCTGTGGGTGGCCGAGGGATGTTTGATTTCCTTGTGACATGGTTCATAGTAGCTTGGCCCATGTCCCAGACTGACTGGAGCTCCACAATAAAGGCAGCAGTGCTGTGCTAAATGTAAGTTGTGGGAAGTTTCCAAGGTGTCCTACCATGAGGAAAGATTCAGTTTCAGTTCATGTAACCCATAGAGCTCCAGCCCTTTAAAATCCCACTGCCAAGACGAGCACTTTTTGTTCATGTCCTCAGCCCTCAGTTTTAAGCCATCAGTTATCGCACCAAAATCCCAAAGATTCTTATCAAAGACAGAATGTTCAAACGAAAAATGAAAAGACAGCTGAAAAGTCCATAAATATATATATCTCCAAGCTACCTGCCTAGCCTGAAAAGCATGTTAATAAATTCAGAAGGACAAGCAAGGTACAAGAGGCTACAGAAGTATAATTTCTCTCTTTTCACAAAATCATCTTAAAATATCCATTAAAAAAATCATTAATCTCAAGTCTGTTTGTGGGTATCCATCACCTGTATCAAAAAGCTGCTCTGCTCTTCATGGTACGAACATCAAAGTGTGTGTGGTCTGTGGTATCACCCATGCTATCTTTCTTTATTGAGGTTTGTACATTGTTCAAGTTCAGTTGAGATCAGTTACTTCAGCTGTGCCTTCTGCACATATTCACTGGTCTGCCCACCAAGAAGATACTCCTTTTACTCAAAATTAACTCAAACCAAATGCTTTTCTCACTGAACTGGTTAAGTCGGTGTCATAACCAGGCTACACAAATGCCACTGTGAGACAGAAGTCAAGAAGCACCAGAAATTGCTGCTTCAGAACAAGCATTTTTGAAATTGAGCAATTTCTTCTTAGTTTCTAAGCTGCATTATAATGATACTGCACCTCAGGTTCAGGAGAGTTGGATAAGTGAAACACTTTTAAAACAAGCAAGTTATTACAAAATTGAAAGCGACTGGAAAATAAAAAGGTGTTATAAATTTCCCTAGAGAAATTTGCTTTTGCTTTTCAGCTTAAGCTGAGCAATGAAAAACGCTGCACTGCATCTTTTGAGTGCAAAGCTGAACAGTAACACTTGGGAAACAGCCAGAATCAAACTTTAACCAAACCTTCCAACTTCTTCTGATAAGCTATGGAGTTTGGTATTTGGACCAAGTTGTGGGATATGATTGGACAAAGGAAGAGCCACATTAATCCAATTCCACCTACTCCCCATTCAACACAAATGTGTTGCAAGCCTCAAATTACCCACGTGTGAACCCTGTAGTAGTCCCAGTTTTCAGAGAGATGCCTCCAAAACTCCCTTTCTACCCTCTAATACCCAGCTCACCTTGAATCTCTCTTGCCAAACTACCATTAAGGTAGAAGGAAAAAACCACACAATTTAAATCTCACTCCTCCTAATGAAATCTGAATATACAAAAAGGCAAAATTTAATCATTAGTCTGAAATGAGAATGACAGTAATACAGACACAGAGGAACTCTAAGTAAATAATTTTTTGTTTGGTTTTTCCCCCCGCCCCTAACTTAGAGGGAGACCATTAAAACCCACTTTCCTCTGCCATTTAAGAATTATGTGGTAATGCCAAACACATGAAAATATATTCTTTATTCCACCTCCTTTTCCTCCATGCTCTCTGCATTTATGGTGGCTGTAATTTTGCCACTCACAAAGAGCGGCGGAGAATGCAGCCCAAAAGCAGCAAAGTCAGCATTAGCCAATAAAAGGAAATCTCATCACAGAAGGGAAAAGTTATCAGCAAGCTTAAAGCCCATCTGAAATTAACACACACATCCATTTCCCAGCAGCCCCACAGCACACACTGAAAGCCAATTCCCTCAAGGAGTGCTCAGCTTAGAAAGGGGGATAAGGGAAAAAGCGAGAAGAAATAAGTAAGGTGAGAGAATCTCTATGTGTACATTTATGTACATAAATTTTTATTATTAGCATAGTCACTGAGCAAGCAAATTCCTGTGGATTTAAATATACAGCTTTAACATGTTATTTTTTGTGAGTTTTAAATGTATGATTTCTACCACAGCTTCAAAGTCATTGAACTTAATATAAGCATCTGAGTGAAGAAAATAAAAATAATACATTTATTAAGCAGTTTTTAACAGAACTAGATCAAGCAGACCTTTACTGAAGACCCATTCAAAAAGAAACAGGATAATCCAGACAAGTTTAGCAGTCACAAATTACTTCCCAAGTGAAAGAAAATGGAAATTATTATTTCACAGCTCATGTAGAACTACCAGCATATTTTATTATGGTCTGTACTGGGACTTCCTACTTTAATTCTGATATCCCCTTCTTTGGTAGGGTAAGACTTTTTCATCTACTCTAATCTTTACAGAACGTGCTAAAAAAACCAATGAAACCAAATAAAAACCCACCAAGCTGAGCACCTTTTATTTATATATGTACCTAAAAATGGATTCTATGCATATATGAAGTTAATATATACGCTATTAAATTAAAGTGAAATACTTTTGAATTGTGCATATTCCGTAGGGTGGTTGAACTCACTAGTGTGATGCTCACCCATAAGAAGGGCCAGAGGGAGGATCCAGGGAACCACAGGGCTGCCAGCCTGATCCTGGTGCCCAGCAAAGTTCAGGAAGATGAGCTGTTCCCTAAGAGAAGTTCTGGCCAGGTGGGGGTTGGTCTCTTCTCCCAGGCACTCAGCAATAGGACAAGGGGGCACGGGCTCAAGCTCTGCCAGGGGAAATTGAAGTTGGAAATCAGAAAAAAATTCTTTCCAGAGAGAGTAATCAGGCATTGGAATGGGCTGCCCAGAGAGGGGGTGGATTCCCCATCCCTGGAGGCTTTTAAACTGAGATTGGCCATGGCACTGAGTGCCATGATCTGGTAAAGGGACTGGAGTTGGTCCAAGGGTTGGTCTTTTCCAACCCAATCCATTCTATGATTCTATTCTATAATCTTAAGTGTGGACACGTGGCACATACAGGTCAGCCAGGGGGTCAGCAAGGGCAGCTCCTGTCGGGCCATCACAATGTCCTTTTATGACCTGCTGACCCCCCGAGAGGATGAGGGAAAGGCTCTGGATGTGCCTACCTGGCCTTCAGCAAAGCCTTAGACAGTGTCTGAAAGAGAAAAGAGATCCAAACACCCTAATTTTGTGAAATTTCTAATTCTGCTTTGCAAAACCTTGTTTGCACAGCAAAGTTGCTGAACAGCATGAAGTGCTAAAGGCACTTTGTTCTGGTACAAATTGTCTAGTAGTTATAGAAACCAGTGTACCATGGGTTAGAAGCCATACGTTAAAGTAATCTAGACACTTCAATAGGATGAAATGGTAAAGATCCAAGATTTTGGAGAATTCAAGGCAAGATTTTACAAGTTTGACAGGTCATGTCATTCAACAACAAAAAAGGCAGAAGTCTAACAGTGACTAAGATGCTTCAAGACCACCTGAAGGATGAAGTCAGGAGACCACCACCCAAATTCCAAACCAAAAGGAAAGCTCCGCCCATGATTGCACCCAGTCATTAATATGGAAATTAGAAAGTGTTAACTATGAACTTAAGACTATAAATGGCTTATTTCACACAAACAAGCCAGGCAAATTTCTGCCCAGTATGAACTGGCTTTGCCTCCAACACTGTCAATAAATACCTTTGCTGCTATTAGAATACAAAACTTTCTCTTAGTTACTTTTTGCAGTGTTTTCGCTTATCACATCTCCCATGCATTGTCCTGGAATAGCTGCAGTCCATGGTATGGACGGGGGCAGGGGCTGCTTTTGTCACCACACAGTCCCCCATTGCACTCATTCCCTGGTTACCTGGTTGGATTTTCCTTTTACCTGTCAGGATGATAAAGGCAGGCCCTCCCTCGTGAACCTTGAATGACAGTTTTTCGCAGGATCACAGACTGTTCTGAGTTGGAAGGGACCCACAAGGATCATCGAGTCCAACTCTTAAGTCAATGGCCCACACAGGGGATTGAACCCATGACCTTGGTATTATTACAGCCAAGTTTTAACCAACTGAGCCAATCTCAGGGTCTAGCGAAGTGAGGACCTTTGCGGCATCAGGGACAGATCCCTGGTTGATTGGTTGGTTTTTTCCCTTGGACAAAATTTGCAAAAATAACCAGGCTGGCTGCAGTTGCAGCATATGTGTTGGGAATTTGGATCCCGCTCAGGCGTTTGGCCACCATTTTGTGCGGATCCCCCCCTCACGCATTCGGCCGCCATTTTGTGCGGATCCCCCCCTCACGCATTCGGCCGCCATTTTGTGCGGATCCCCCCCCTTCACGCATTCGGCCGCCATTTTGTGCGGATCCCCCCCTTCACGCATTCGGCCGCCATTTTGTGCAGATCCCCCCCTTCACGCATTCGGCCGCCATTTTGTGCAGATCCCCCCTCACGCATTCGGCCGCCATTTTGTGCGGATCCCCCCCTCACGCATTCGGCCGCCATTTTGTGCAGATCCCCCCTAACGCATTCGGCCGCCATTTTGTGCAGATACCCCTCACGCATTCGGCCGCCATTTTGTGCAGATCCCCCCTTCACACATTCGGCCGCCATTTTGTGCAGATCCCCCTCACGCATTCGGCCGCCATTTTGTGCAGATCCCCCTCACGCATTCGGCCGCCATTTTGTGCAGATCCCCCCCCTCACGCATTCGGCCGCCATTTTGTGCAGATCCCCCCCCTCACGCATTCGGCCGCCATTTTGTGCAGATCCCCCCCCCTCACGCATTCGGCCGCCATTTTGTGCAGATCCCCCCCCTCACGCATTCGGCCGCCATTTTGTGCAGATCCCCCCCCTCACGCATTCGGCCGCCATTTTGTGCAGATCCCCCCCTTCACGCATTCGGCCGCCCTTTTGTGCAGATCCCCCCCTTCACGCATTCGGCCGCCCTTTTGTGCGGATCCCCCTCACGCATTCGGCCGCCCTTTTGTGCGGATCCCCCTCACGCATTCGGCCGCCCTTTTGTGCGGATCCCCCTCACGCATTCGGCCGCCATTTTGTGCGGATCCCCCTCACGCATTCGACCGCCATTTTGTGCAGATCCCCCCTCACGCATTCGACCGCCATTTTGTGCAGATCCCCCCTCACGCATTCGGCCGCCCTTTTGTGCAGATACCCCTCACGCATTCGGCCGCCCTTTTGTGCAGATGCCCCTCACGCATTCGGCCGCCCTTTTGTGCAGATGCCCCTCACGCATTCGGCCGCCATTTTGTGCAGATACCCCTCACGCATTCGGCCGCCATTTTGTGCAGATCCCCCCTCACGCATTCGACCGCCATTTTGTGCAGATCCCCCCTCACGCATTCGGCCGCCCTTTTGTGCAGATACCCCTCACGCATTCGGCCGCCCTTTTGTGCAGATGCCCCTCACGCATTCGGCCGCCCTTTTGTGCAGATGCCCCTCACGCATTCGGCCGCCATTTTGTGCAGATACCCCTCACGCATTCGGCCGCCATTTTGTGCAGATACCCCTCACGCATTTGGCCACCATTTTGTGCAGATACCCCTCACACGCTTGACTGCCACTTTATGCAGATCCCCCTTTATGCATTTAGCCACCATTTTGTGGAGATGCCCCTCACGCAATAGCAATTAAGGAAATGGCGGGAGGGGGTTGGGGGGGGGGGGGGGGGGGGGCAGGCTCATGACCTTCCTCAAGGGCAAATAGTGGCATCTTTACTCTGCCCTGGGTTGAGGTGGTCCTAACTTCAGAGGCCCAGCTCTTCAGAATATCAAATACGTTACGCCACGGTTCTAACACCTCTGCCAACTTCTGATCCCCTCTGGTGGCCACTTCCCAGAGAGGGACACCAATCCAATCCCGTTTGGCATAACCTAATATATTGGTGGCAGTGGGCTTATGGTCATGGCACTGAATCCAGGATGATAAATTCTTTAAGCTGGGTTTATCAATTTTAGCACCATGCTGCCGGAACAGGTGCTGCATTGAGGTGTAGATTTGCTTTTTGCCAGAGGATAGGAAACCTTCAATGATTAATGAACAGGGGGTTTATGTAAAAAAATAAGGGGTAGAGACACGTCCACGGCTGCTCACCTCCTGCCCAGCCAGTAAGGGATCCTTCAGGGCACCTTTCTCCAAGCCCAGCCATGCGCCACCGCCAGGCAGGATCTCCTGGTTTCCTTCCCCGCTATTCCTATGGGTCACCAGGCTGGACCCCAAATGTCAGGGGGCTCAGGGCTGTTCCTGTTCAAGTGCCATTTGCACCGGCTGAGGGGAGGAGTAAAGGCCTGGACACCACTCAAGGGGCAAACGAACAATGTGGGTTTATTGGGGACGGCAGCACAATTTATAACCCTCGGGGGCGGGGCATGCAAATAGGACGGATGTGATTGGCTAAATGGGGACTAAATGGGGTAGGATAGACCAAGAGAGGTGAAGAGGAGGACACAATAAGCTGAGGGGAACAAGGAATGTGAAAAGCACTAGAACATTCTAACAGAACAGTACTAGCTTGGAACCTTAAAACATCAGCATCATGAGGTAAAACAAGAACAGTCCACAAACGAAAGGTGACAGTTCAAATGTCAATGACATGTAGTCTTTTCCTCCCTTCCTCAGTGAGGTCTCATGGTCAGTCCCTCAGATCCACCATCTCCATTGCCACCGGCCATGGGCTCCTTTCTCCCACAAACAGGAGCACACTCTGCTGGGTTGAGACCTGGCTGATGGCCGGGCCCAGAGAGTGCTGGGCAATGGTGCTGCATCCCCTTGGTGGTCAGTCACCAGAGGTGTCTCCCAGGGATCAATATTGGGGACAGTTCTGCTTAACACCTTTATCAATGGTCTGGATGAGGGGATCGGCTGTAAATTTAGGGATGACACCAAGCTGATCTGCCAGAGGGTAGGAAGGCTCTGCAGTGGGATCTGGATGGGCTCCATAGATGGAGCAAGACCAACAGTATGAGGCTGAACAAGGCCAAGTGCCAGGTCCTATGCTTTGGCCAGAACAACCTCACACAGCACTGCAGACCTCAGGGCAGAGTGGCCGGAAAGTGGCCTGGTGGAAAAGGACATAGGGGTGGTGGGCAACAATTGGCTGAACATGAGCCAGAATGTGCCCAGGTGGCCAGGAAGGCATTCTGGCTTGTTTCAAGAATAGTGTAGCACCAGCAGATCCAGGGTAGGGATTGCCCCCCTGTGCTCAGCACTGCTGAGGCTGCACCTCAAGTGCTGTGTCCACCTCTGGGCCCCACATGCAGGAAGGGCATTGAGTTGCTGGAGAGTGTCCACAGAAGGGCAAAGAAGCCAGTGAAGGTATCTAGAGGGTAAGTTCTCCAAGGGGCAGCTGAGGCTGCTTAGCCTGGAGAAAAGGATGCTCAGAGTGCACCTTGTCACTCTCTACAACCACCTGAAAGGAGGTTGTAGCAAGGCAAGGGTGAGTCTCTTCTCCCAGGCAACAAATGACAGGACAAGAGGACACAGCTTCAAACTGCACCAGGGGAAGTTCAGGTTGGACACTCAGGAAGAATTTCTTCATGGAAAGGGATGCTAAACATTTGAATGGACTGCCCAGGGAGGTGGTGGGGTCACCATTCCTGGAGGCATTCAAGGAGCGACTGGATATGGCACTTGGTGCCATGGTCTCATTGACAAGGTGGTAATTGGTCAAAGGTTGGACTCTGCCAACCTGATTTTGTGATCAAGTGTTTTTTTAAGGTTAACAAGTACTTTAAACCATGAGTCCAAAGAGCACCCCACACAGAGCACTCAGAATCAGGGTGCTGTGGTTTCACCAAAACAACAGACATTTCCTCAGAACACAAGGCAGCAGGACTGGGTTAAAGCTGCAAGGGGGAGTTAAACACTGTCAAGCATTAACAAAATGCCACCATCATGAAGCCAAATTCGGGTCAAATCCTGGAAATCATTCACACCAGTAATGCTTGCACACACACAGAGCCCTGTGGAAGCCTCTCTGGGAGGATGTAAGTACAGACCTGTGCTGTGGCCCACAGCTAACACATGGCACAGAGGCCGAGTATGCAACACAGCTTCCAGGGCACAGAACACTCCAGGTACCTAAGCGAGCACAGTCATTTCACACTTGGCCATACACATCATACAAATGCCATCTTAAATTAAGGTCATGCCAGAGAAACAACACAAAGTCATTTTCATGCTCTCCAAGAAGCTTTAGATGAACTCTACTCTTCCCATCTGTCATTTGGAAACAAAGGACAAGAATAAAAACCATCTATTATTAAGTTCAATAAAAACACATGAATGGACATGGCTTCAAGAGCTCCTTGCTGACTTAAAAGCAGGTATTTTTTTATGGGCTATCACACCTGGTTAGGAAAGTGGGTGTTTGTTGGTATTGTTAAAATCATAATTATATATAACCACAACTCCAAAACAAACCCTAGTAAGCTGAAAACTGCCACCCAGCCCAACAAGACATCTTTACTGGGTGCCAGGGCCAAGGGCAGGACAGGAAAGTCCTGTACATCGCCCATTCTTTGGCAGTTCTGCTGCCCCAACCACACAGTTAATATTCTGCTGCTACTCTGTGATGCAGATGTGTTCATGCACCTTTTCCATTCTTTTCCTCACTTTCCCCTTTTCCTTCTCCATCATTCAATTCTGCGTCATGAATGTTTTGGTTGTTTGTATGAGCAAACAGCAAGTGAACCGAGCCCACGTCATCAATTAAACCGAAGTCAATTTGGAGAGAAATACAGAAGGTTAATTAACTGCTAATGATTTTGGCATTTGTTTAGGTTAGTCCCTAAACTTAATTTATTGATGTGACAGTATATCAATGTGCCATGATTTATAAAGACAGTTGAAAAGCAAAAAGGTTGGTCATGCAACATTCAGCAGCACACTAAAAAAAGCACAGGTGTAATAAAAGCTGTTTTAGAGGAACTCTCTTAAGATAATAAACATGAATTCCACACCTGAAACAACACACCAGAGGAGACTTGTTCTGAGAACCAGTCAAGCCTAACAGAGCCACAGAGTATTCTTCTCTGCCAGCAAAGTGCAAGAACTTAAGTTCCTATTATGGGTGTAGGAACTTGGTTCCATCCTGCTGCTTCCAAAGCCCTCTCTGAGGTTATTTCACAGCCTGATGCAGTGGTTTTCCACAGCTGCAGCTAACAGCAAAAATTGATACAGATTTGAATGAAAACCTGTTCCTTCAATGAGTACAACATAAGCTATGGCACAGACAGTACAACTGAGTAAATTTAGTTCAAGTTAACCTTCCTGTAAGAAATTAAAGTCAACTGTGACAACAACATGAGCGGGTAAATAAATACATGATTCTCAACCACTTTCAGTCACAGGTCAATCTTTCGGGTTGAAACACCCAGCAGTCAGGTCAGGCTTCTCACAAGCACAGGTACAAGTACAAATCACAGCATGAGCCAAGGAAGCCCCTCTTTGCTGCTGAGGTGGGAAGGCAGAACAGCATGGCTTGGATGACACCTGCAAGGTGGCTCTGCTTAGCTTTCAGAATTTTGAACAGAAGCAAAAATTAAGATCTGTGGGGTTTACTCCACAAAGACATAGAAGTACTTTCTTACCAGCTTTAGACTTAGTACATGCACCTTCTGCCCACAGAGGGCACAGCTGAGATAAACAGGTAACACGAGGCTGCTCAGCACCACGGGGTGAGAAGGAATCACCTGCCATTCCTGGATTCTCCTATGCCAAGAGTCACGCAGAAGGAACACGGGGGATGTGCAGCCTCAGGCAGAAACATTTGTCTGACTGCAGCCTTTTTCTTGCTCCAATACTAATATTGCAATTCTATATTGTAACTTCCAAGGGAACAGTCAATCACGAATCCTGTAGTCAGGATATTCAGAAGAAACCGAAAAAAAGCCTCGGCACATTTTTAGCAGGCAATCTGCAGTGTAAGTGCAGGGTAAGAAAGAGACTGAGATAGCAATCAGCATTTATTGCAGTAATCCAGTGGACCTGAATAAAAGATAATTAAGTTAATAGTGAACTCTCACCTAAATCAGGACTGTTCATCATTAACAGTCTGCAACCATGACACAGGTAAATGGAGGAGGATGATAGGAAATCATTTAGGAAAGCACTTCAAAAATAGCCCTATTGGTATAGAGAACATCATGTTGCTGTGCTGCCACATGATCTATAGCACATAAATTCCAAGCAATATATTCAGAGAAGTGTGTATGCTTATCTAACACCTTGAATTGAGAGGTCCAATAAATGTAAGATTAATGATGTTTATTGAAGAGAGGAGGTCCTCAGAGATAATCCTAAGTAGTAATATGAAATGATGGTCATTTAATATGCACTGTTATGTAGAAATGTTATCCATATGCAAAAGACCTTAATAAATACCATGCCACAAACAAGCCCTCATTGCCTGGAAGGATTAGCACTGCACCAAACACAGCACAGGGGCTGAACAGAGCCCAGTTCTCCTTTCATTCTGTTGTATCCCAAGGCAACTCTCAGGAAGACATTCAGCTGCTTCTTTCACACCTGAGGCTTCTACCTGTCAGCCACAGCAGCTTCAGTGTTGCAGTGATACCACACGACACACACACACCAACTGTGCTGCCACGGTCCCAGCTCCCCCAGCTGCAAAGGGAACAGTCTCTGCTTAAACCAAATTGTTAGCTCAGCTCCAAATAAGCTGCACACCTTCTTACTCCTGTCTGCAGAGTTACTGAGGGATCACAGCCATGCCAGTCTCATCATCCCTTCACTCCCTCAGATACACAGTGATGATGCACCTTGTGGAACCCTGCACAGAGAATTTGTGGGTTTGCTTGTCAGGTGAATGCGTGATTTTGCCTGAGACAATCAGGGATAGACCTCACACATTACCACTCCCCCATCATCGGAATGACAAATGGCTGCAAACTTTATTTCTCATTCTTCCCAGTGCCGCTGAACCCAGGGCTGCCCAAACCAAACCAACTTCTGACTGTTATGTGACACTTTCCATCTCACACAGGACATGTGTGAGTGAAACAAAGCTGCAAAACCAGAGAACAGCACCTACTGTCTTTTCCCTTCTGAAAATGGAGGAATGTGGAAGAGAAGGAAAACATAAGGAAAATGTTGCTTTTATAATTCACGTCTCCTCCTTGCCAGCCGTACCTGAAATTGTCTGCCTAAGAGAAAGCCCTGACATTTTCACATCAGGCTTTTACATGTTGTTCTAACATGGCCTGACTTATCCTCTCAGCACACCCCTGTGTGCTCCCAACTTGCATGATGTGCTGTAGTATGGAACAGTAACATGTCAAAAAAAGAGAGCACAATATGGAAAAGGTGAAAGTGCTTTGCCTGCAGATTTCAGACATTATTGGATATGCCTTATTGATCCAGCCATGCACAGCTCTGAGCTGTTATCAGACAGCCCCAGGAATGCAGCCACTCAAGGCCAACACTGCAGAAATGGCAAACAGAGAAGCTGGAAGATCTTTTTGCCATTTTGAAAATCCTTCAATTCAAAACTCCATCTTCCTATTTGCTACAAGCTTATTTTGAAATCCAAAAGTCATTTTTCACTTGCTGCTCCTGCGTCTCTCCCCATTTTGATCACTACACAGCAAATCCATTGTTCTCAAAGGAATAAGGTGGTGCTTCTTTCTCCTTGGACCTACAGCAAAACTCCTTTCTATCTTCCCTTTGAAGACAAATGAACACAAACCCCCTCCAAAATAATTCAAAACAAACCATGACAAATCTTGGGGAGGTGAGTTGGAAACAGTTTGATTTAACTTCTTCACTAAAATGCATACTGCTTTTATTCCCAGTAAAACTCCCTCCTTGCACAGTGATGAGAAGTGCTGAAGACTGTGGTAGAAACACGCAGCCCACTTTTGAAGTTTAGTCAGCTGGGGGAAAACTGGCAGCCAAGCTCCAGAAGTAAGAAATATGGCTTTTCTCCTCACACTCACGTAGCCTTCACACCTATTTACTTTCACCCTAAAAACTGAAATCTCAAGTGTTTAGAAAAAAAAAACAAAACAACAAATTCATCCTTAGGTGTAAATGAAAGCACTCAGCAATAGGACAAGGGGGCACGATGGGCTCAAGCTCTGCCAGGGGAAACTGAAGTTGGAGAGCAGAAAAAAATTCTTTCCAGAGAGAGAGCTCAGACATTGGAATGGCCTGCCCAGAGAGGGGGTGGATTCCCCATCCCTGGAGGTTTTTAAGGTGAGATTGGCCGTGGCACTGAGTGCCATGATCTGGTAAAAAAGGGACTGGAGTTGGACCAAGGGTTGGACTTGATGATCTCGGAGGTCTTTTCCAACCCAATCCATTCTATGATTTATGAAAACTTCAGACATGGTCAGCCAGCTGAAGATCTGCTGGAGGGAAGAAAACAGATCCTTGAGGCTGCCTCAACAATTCTTATTTTTACTTCACACCGTGATGAGAAGGAAAATGCAACACCCCCAAGGTATAACCCTTGGCAGTATAAATCTCACATATAGTATCCCTTGCTACAAATTAGTCATGCTATACTTCTGTGCTAACATGCTCTCCGGACTTCTGGTCCCTGTACCTTCACCAGATCCACAAAGAAACCCTGAGCAGAAATCAGGAGCCATCAGAGCCCTGTCAGTGTTGCAGAATGGACATGAAGGAAAAGGAGAAGCCTGCAGAGATGGGTGTGAGACTGCAGCTCAAGAAGGTTTCTTAACTGCCAAAGCTAAGTTTTCTCTGCAAGAGAGCATCTCACACAACTCCCCTCTTCCCACCACGGCAAAAGGTTTGATCAATCAGCATTCAGCTCTGCCAGTTCATTTGAAAAACACTATTAGCATACAGAGAGTCACCCCAATTACCCTCTGATTTATTAGCAATTGCTATTGATTAGGATTTATTATACTTCTGTGGGTCCTTGAAAAGTAGTTTGAAGTAGGGCAGAAAGCTTTAAAAGCTGTATTCCTTTTCTGATACAAGGTAATGGCAAGAAGAACAGGTACAAAAAGTTTCAGGAGGGCTTAAATTCATAAGGGAGCAGATATAGGTGCAGAACCAGGAAACAAACAGTCTGATTATAGAAGAGGCTGAGACTCTGCTGTTCAATGAAGCTCTTTTTCTCAAAACTGACTGCTTATAATAATCTCTAATGAAACCTTGCCCTTGCCCCTATATTAAATTTTTTAAATGACACTCAACTCAAAGCTCACTATTAATAATTTCTTGATAGGTACTAATCTTCCCTAATCAACACTGGCAGAGACCTACAGCTTACTAAGTGAAGGCCAATACTTGGAGCTTAAAGCTGAGGCTCTTGTGTCCCAATTGTCAGAGCACTTAGTCTCCACTGATCTCTTGAAGATATCATCCACCTCAACTATTGATCCAGACACTGGCACTTTGTTCACTCTCCCACTCCTCACACATCAAATGAAGGCAGCCCAATGGCATGTTGCAGATTTTGTTTTCTTACTTTTTATGAAATATGGGGCGGCTTTTTTTGGCAAAAGGTATTAACCCAAGTTGCTGAATGAATCATAGACTCATAAAATCCTAGAATGGTTTGGGTTCAGAGGGGCCTTAAAGATCTTCTGCCATGGGCAGGGACACCTTCTACTAGATCAGATTGCTCAAAGTCCCATCCAGCCTGGCCTTGAACACTGCCAGTGATGAGGCACCCACAATTTCCCTGGATAAACTGTTCCAATGCTTTATCACCCTCTAAGTAAAGCCTAAAATCTAATCTAAACCTGCCCTCTTTCATTTAAAACCATTGCCTCTTGTCCTGTCACTATCTGCCCTTATAAAAAGTCCCCCCCCCTCCTTTTTATAAGCCCCCTTAGATACTGTGAGGTCTCCCTGAATGACATGGATTTGAGCCAGGGGAAAGGGCAAGAGGAGGAAGACAGAGCTGGTATCTGGAGCTGAAGAAGCTCTTGCAGAGAAACAGGGTACTAATCCTCTTACTGCTCAGAACTGAACACTACACTGCATTATCACTTTTTATACTCTGTCCAGCTAGAGAAATGGGGTTACATGGTAACAGATACATGTAAAAACATGAAGAAAATATTCCCTGCGGGACTTGCACTTTCAGCTTATGCTTTACTGTCTTTAGTTCTTTCAGCTGCAGAAATTCAGGGACAGATGCACAGGGAGCTGTGGAAAGCAGTTAGCACTCAAACCTCCACAGCAGGTATCATCATTCAAAGATTCTCTGTAGAGGGGGCGGGGGGGGGGAATAAAGAAATTTAAGAAAAAGCTACCAACAGGCTATATATGCTTTTCATTTAAAGGCAGTGGTCATGCTGGAAGTGTGTCCTGACCCACTATGAGAAGTGCAGGCAGTAAGACAACTAATGCAGAGGCTGGTAACTCAGGAACAGCATGTGTGGGAGCTGGATAGAACAAGACATCACCCAGAGATTCAGCTGTTCCCGTTGACCAGTGACACCAATAAATGCTGATTGTATACATATTCAACCTCATGCTAACACTGCAGCATTGCCAGCTCTAGAGGCACCTCATGGTGGAAGGTCTGTAGGTGCCAAACAAGCCAAATGCAGCCTCTGGCTGCTCTACAAACACAGAGAATTCCCCCAGGTCCCCATTTTGGTCTCAGACCAGTTCCTTTTCTGCTGACAGCCTCCTGCTCCTACCATTGGCATGTTTTTCTGTATCCAAGGACAGGCAGCCTTTAAGATGCAAGTTTTGCCAGTCAAGTGTTTCTCCCATGTTTGGCCCCATTTTTGACCCTGAGGATAAAAAGTGTTGGTGAGGAGGGTGTGAGGGGCTGTGTGTGCTGGCAGGGACTTCTGATTTTGCCCTCAGTACTGCAAGAAAAACACACAGATCCTCAAAGACAGTGATCTTTGTGCACTTCAGCTGCCTTAGAGACAGAATCCCTAGAACCTTGCTATTCAGAGACAAGGGGGAATATGGCTTTTTTTGCTCACTCTCTATGCATTTCAATTACCACTGACTGCTTATGACCATATCTTTTTTTACAATGTCATCATGCAACAACAAAAGACCCTACAGAAGATTCCACTGAGAGCATTATGGAAAATATATATGATTTGAAGTCAGTTTAGAATTAAAGCACTCAAGCAATCTGAATTATAGAATCCAGATCTAATACTTGAAATAAACATTGACAAAGAAATGCAGTGTCCTAGTCTCAGTATAAATGTTTGCTCTAATTTTGCCATGCTATTTACACTATGAATATTTATATGTTGTTGTAATTAAAATTTAGTGCTTGGCATAAATGAGGAGGTTTGAATTGATTTGATTATTCCTTCTATCACTGCACATATTTTACTACGTAGCTGGCTAGGATTTATTTACTTATTTAGTGTCTAGCTGAAGACCTAGGGACCAGCTCTAGCAGAGGAAGGCTCCAATTTTTGTTTGCTGCTGTCAGCTGTACTGCTGAGTTTTCCCATGGATGCTCATATTTTATGATGTTACTATTTTTTATGCCATTCATAAACTGAGATTATATGTATGGTACCAGTGAAGAATCAGGTAACCGAATCAGTTCCCATATATACTTAAGTTGGGAGTGGGATGGAGAGGTCTGTAATCTTCTGTCTCTATTACAATGAGACTACATGCCTTCCTTCTGTCACATTAGAAACACTAAAAATATTTTCAGTCCCTCTCTTCTAGGCTGCATTTCCTGCAGAATGGTCCATTTGAGTTAACACCACATCTGTGAGCCAGAAATTCTTTCTCCGTGATCCACTAAACTTGCTTCCTACACAAATCAGATGGGCTCAGTCACTCACTGCATTTCAGTTAAATCTCATACTCACTTATTTATTCATCACTGGCTTGTACAGCTGGCCATGATTTAGCCCTTTTCAACAGCCATTAAGATGTCCCCACAAAGAGTACAACACAAGTGGAAGCAATAGGATATTAACACACTCTGCAACTCCCTCCATCGATTTATGTGCAGAATATGAATGTGGAAACTCCCAGGAACTTTAAAAGGCTCTATGTACACAAACATCCACTGTCCTGCCTAGATATTTACCCTACTTAAATTGTGAAGGCACAAATCTCCATCTGAAGCCATAGAAAACACTGAGAACTCAGCATTACTACAATTAGTGGAATTGGTATTTCCTACTCACTTTATGTACGTGATCCACAAAAGTGATGGTAGATAAAAGCAGATGGAAGTGGTGAACTTTATGCATGTTCAGTAGACTCTAATCCCACCTTTGGCACAAAATGCGATTGATCAATTTATGTATGAATGCATATTTTGATACCGTGCATATTGAGCATCCATTTCTGAGGTCTGACTTTTCTTATTCTTTTAGGAACACTCAGTAACATTAGTGAAGAGTTATTAAGATGCTTTGCACTGCTACGAAGAAATCAAGTTAAATAAGGTCACAACAACAGTGATGTTCTGCTGGCTGCTTTAGTTACTAGAATTAGAAGGAAGAGGCAGCATTAGTCATTCTTACACTACTACACTTTAGCCTGTTTTGTAGATACACAACAACTTTCTTTATCTCCCCAGTTTCTCTCTCTCAACCCGTACATTTATTTCAAAACAGTTTGTTCATTGCAGATTAGGTTTTGTCATTCTTGTAAGTCTCGGTCTATTCAGTGATAACACTTAACATACAGTCAAGATTCACTTACCTACACAAAACCTATGTAAGCTGAACCAAGGGATTTGAAAGGCAGTTGCAATTATACAAACACTCTGCTTGCTGCCCTGGCTGAGGCCTCTTCTACATTGCCATAAAACAGGGGCATTGGTTGATTTATACTCCACTTTCAGATCCTCTTATCACCAGGCAATTGATTGACTTATATCCCACTTTCAGATCCTCTTATCACCAGGCAAAATGCTGCAAATGAGTCCTAGTGCAAGAAAAAAACCCAATCTTGACTGAAAGTTCTCCTATGGTTTTGAATCTGTAAGCAGTGATAATATCTTGATAACCTTGATAAAATTACTGTACTGTGAAGTTGCAACTTTGCAGTCATTATTTAGTGAGTCCAAAAAGAACCTTCCTCAAAGCCTAAATGTACTAACATCAGTTTCTTATCACCATGTATACAGTAACTACAAGCATGTGCTTTCCTCCAGTGGTTCAGTAACATTTCTCGCATTGGGTGGGCCATACCACTTTTTGGAGAGCTACCAGGCTGATATGATGCTCTTTGAGTCACAGCACCAGCTGGTCACTGTGTGAGTCCATCCTCACTGCTGCCTATGAAAGTCCATTCTCACTCCTTTCCATCAGGAAAAGGTAGATGCAGAAAAGGGATTCTTAGAATTCTTACAAACTCCCTTGGGAGTGACAGCCTCATTGCTGCACACAGCCAGGTCTGTGCTGCCTGTTAGTGAAGCACAGCTGTGCCATGGGAATCCAGGCTCCTTTCCAGGGTAAGTTCCCAGCTGTATCTGCTCTCAGCACATTCAAGAGCCAGTCCTCAACAGGGGAGTAAGATCTATCATCATTTTAGGTTTGGAGGACTCACAATAGAGACTGAAGGAGGAGAAGGAAAGATAAGAACTCTTTCGGGTCCGGCTTCCAGCAAGGTCAGAGCAAAGAGAGGTTCACAGCATTAGAAATGCAAAACACAACTCCAGAAGTCACCTCCCACCCTCATCTGCACTTGACAATCTTCAAAAGTCATCCCAGGGAGCATCTCCTCATTGCCTGCCTTGCCCAAGATGTACAGCTTGAAGGGATGGCTGCTCATAAGCAAATTACAAGAGAGTGATTGTTCCACTACTCCTTGGTTTTGTTATCTGTGGTTCTATACGAGAACACACAAAGCCTTTTCCATTCAAAGCAAGAACATCAGGAAATCCAGGCAGAGTCCCATTCCCTCTTGCTCTGAGGGGTCCACTTTTGCAATGCCTGATGGCACACACTGACACCTTTTGCCAAATACTGAATGGAAGTGCTAAAACACATTGAAAACTACGATAGAGGACAGTGATAGTGAGCCAAGAGGTGTTATAAAAAAAGTTCCACCTGAGACACTCCAGTGGGCAATAACAAATTTTAAGGCCCTGCCCATTAAATGGCCACCAAAGGAGCAATCTCTGCTACACTCAGAATATTAAGTTCACTTGATTTTTATATATACAAGCAATTAATAAATCTTTGAACAGGGTTCTTAAGGCAGCACATAAGCATTCTGCTCTTTCACAGCCAAGCCCCTGGTGAGTCCTTGAATCTCACCTGGCTCCCCTGAAGAAAATTTAACCCTCAGAATGAGTGCTAGCACAAAAGACAAGAGTATCCACATCCCATATTTTCTACTATGCTGGCAGTTCACCAGCAGAAGCAATTGATATAAAATACTGAAAGAATTCATATGAATGAAAACACTTTTTAACCTAAAAACAAGGAAAAGCCAACTTTACTCCTAGAAAGGCATACTGAGTTTTAGTTAAAAATACAGAGAAGCACAACCAGGCAGGTAAATGCCTCCCTGACATCCGACCCTGTCAGATCTCGGAACCTCAGCAGGGTCAGCCCCAGATTAGTACTTGGATGGGAGACCTCCTGGGAAATGCCGGGTGCTGTAGGTTCTAGTCCTGAGGAACTTCACTGGCACTGTCCAAGCTCGCTCGGCCGTGGCAGATGAACCTCAGGGCAGATGAACCTCAGGACTGAAATGGTGGGGCCAGTTCTGCGCACGCTGAGCCTCACCTAAAATCCACTGAGCAGGCTGGAAGGGCACATGGGGACAGCCCTGCCCAAATCTTCATTCTCAAATTTTGGCTATACATACATACTATACAGAGAAGCACAAACAGTGCACACCATATCAAGGTATTTCCTATACTAGGATTGGCTTCAGCCCCTCCATTCTCTGTGCCCTGACTTTAATTTTCACTTTGTTCATAGAGCAGAAAGAAAATGGGTAAGTAATCAAGGATATCATCAGTTTCTTTTTTTTTTCTTTTTTTGTACTACAAGGTTTGGGTTTGCTAAGGAAGCCCTTTGTACACTGGAGAAGAATAAATTAGATAATGTACAATAACAGGCAACAATATCTAAAAGCCTACATTACTGTACTCAATTATAGTATTTTGTCCTACCTTCCATTATGATCTTCTGCTATGGATTTTAATTATTTCCAGCAAACACTAACGAGATCACAGACCATAAAAAATCAGCGTATGCAAGACTCATTAAAAGATGGATCAGCCTTCTTTTAGATTAGAAAGATTTTTAAAGGGAGCTTTCCACTCCATCTCTGGAACAGAAACCTCTTCCTTCTGTTCCTTCTAAAAAGAACACGCACATAATCGTTAGGGGGGTTTTGTTGCCATTAGTCAGGTTATGCAAACCCTCATTAGAAAAAGAAAGATATTATGTTCTAACTTTGCCCTGAGAGCAACATTTCTTGGTAGCTTAAAAAAAAAACCCCAATTCCCTCCTTCTGCCACTCTCCCTCCCTCTCTCCTCTTGCACTTAACACACATTGATTTTCATCCCATCTTTTTAAAGAAGGGTCAGCCATCACAGCTCTGGTTAGTTTATTTGCATCAATATTGCTGTGAACATGTATAATATCTGAGGGGAAAAAAGGAGGGGCTGGTCATTAACTGTTACAGACAAGTGTGGGGAGGAAAAATGGCAACTGTGCAACACTGGTAGTTCCCTCAAAGAATAAAAGTTGCCAAATCTCTTTGCTGATGCTGATAGTCTCAGTGTTTTACACAAGGCAGGTTTTCTGGGGGGTAGTTAAAAGCTTATGCTATAATTTCAGTGACACACTGGGTCAGGAACTAGCAGGAAAATCATCCCTCTCTTAACTAGCTATCCATATTCACAAAGTTAGTGTTCCTCATTGTCTTTGATACTTCTGATGCAGGAAGGGGTTTTGATTTTTGATTGTCACATTTTATAGATTTTGGGAACACAGTAGCTGTAGCAAAGTGTGTTAATATTTCTATAGTAGCTTGAGTTTCATGTCTTTCTATCACTATCCCTGTCCCAAAACAGTCAGCTCAAACTCCTTAGCCATTTAGTCTTTTTTTCAAGGTAGAAGGTTGAAGAACATCAAAAGGAGACAAACACAGAGCAGAGTGACCCAGAAGTCAGAACACTGGAAGAACTTCAGAGGAAGAGTTGAACTGATGAAGAGGAGGTCTCACCAACCCCAGACTCAAATCCTGAGGGGGTGGAACAGGGGTGGGACCGGGGCAGGAAAAGGTTGAACTGGAGATGTGTAAAGTAATGATTGGATGGATCATATTATAAAAGCCATGGAAATTAGAGCTTGCCCATGCGTGCATCAATGTATTCCTGGGTGCTCATTAAAGTCACTGCCCTCTTATCTCCTACCAAAATTTGGCTTGGAGTCTTTTTTACAGACTTTTCAGGCAACACTTCCATCCCTCTCTCAATGTAAAAGTCAGTCAGTCAATTCAAAACTTGTTTTGGAAGAAAACCAGCACAATCACATACCCTTTGCTCGCTATAATTTGACATGGATGTAGAAGGAACAAACAGGATACTCTGTTAATTCTCAGC
Source organism: Pithys albifrons albifrons (assembly GCF_047495875.1). Classification (NCBI taxonomy): domain Eukaryota; kingdom Metazoa; phylum Chordata; class Aves; order Passeriformes; family Thamnophilidae; genus Pithys; species Pithys albifrons. Next base: position 54,025,541 of record NC_092464.1, read on the forward strand.
AGTGAACACAGGCTGGCACAAAGAACTGCAGCCCCTTCTGTGCATGGGCACACTGCCCCTTGGCCAGTCCTGGGGACTGAGGGTGTTTGTGTGAAAGGATGAACTGGGGTGCACTCAGGGGCAGGTTGGAGTTAATAGTTTGCACTCTGATATGGCCAGAACAATCCAAAGCTTTACTGTTCACCCCAACTACAATGTCTGCTGAGAGCCAACTTTGTGAGGATATCTTATTTTCTTTAACATATATTAGAGAGTGCTAACCACTAACCAAAAAATACTCATACTGCCCCAGGCATTTTAATTTTGCACTGACATCTACTAATAATGCTCAATTAAGGAAAAAGCCCTGTCCCTGTAAATAAACCAGCTAAGTTCCTTAATAGCCTGTTCATTTGCTTGATTTTAGGTATCATTAGACTGTCCCAGATTGCAACTTTTATTTGATGTTATTAAGAATCTTCTGATGTATTGCCTAGTGGCTTTCACAACTAAAATATATTTTTGGCATTAAGCAACCATTAGCCAAAACACAAATATCTAAATTATTAGCATTTCCAGGACAGAGAAACTTTAAACCTTGTAATTCTTGTCTTAGGTATTTCACCTATTTAGTTATATAATTTTACCTATTTTCCAATTTGTTGATGGCTTAAATACACATATATCTGTAGAAATTTCCCATGACTACAAGTTGCTTAGCAATGGAAATGACTTGGACCCACTTAAGAAGCCTTTTAGAAAGCATTTCCCACACGTGGATATGAGAAGGACTGCTGGTATACAGAGAGTCTTTTTCTACCCTGCCACATTATTGACCTAAAAGAAAATGTAGATGGAAACTCTACATTTCTATCCATTGAAACATATAGTTTTTTAATACCACTGATGTTGGAAGCAGATAAATTATTTTAAGTTAGAAATTTTCTAGGGAATTACTGTCGTCCTATATCATGATTATGGAAAAATGTTTGAACTATCTAGTCTAAAGTCATCCCTGTCCTGTCTAGAACTACCTGAAGGGAAGTTCTGGCCAGGTGGGGGTTGGTCTCTTCTCCCAGGCACTCAGCAATAGGACAAGGGGGCACGATGGGCTCAAGCTCTGCCAGGGAAAATCGAAGTTGGAGAGCAGAAAAAAATTCTTTGCAGAGAGAGTGCTCAGGCATTGGAATGGGCTGCCCAGAGAGGGGGTGGATTCCCCATCCCTGGAGGTTTTTCAGCTGAGCTTGGCCGTGGCACTGAGTGCCATGATCTGGTAAAGGGACTGGAGTTGGACCAAGGGTTGGACTTGATGATCTGGGAGGTCTTTCCCAACCCAATCCATTCTATGATTCTATAGTCTTTACCAAGACTTTTTTTACAAATGGAAGAACATGATATGCTGTGTTAAATACCTGCACAGGCTCTGACTTGCCAGTGTTCCCACTCACAAGCTGCTGAAATCACCTGAGCACCTGCCAAAAAAGAGCTGCAACTGATTCTTCACTTGCAACACTGGTGCAACAGGGACCTGAAGTGTAAATTTGATCTGTTAACTCACAGCAGTTTTTCTGGATGATCAGGTCTTAACCCAACCAGCCTGTCTTTCTTTAGCACCAGCACCACGTTCCTGTGTAAAAAGGACTGTCATCTATCGGCATCACATAAGCTCATTTAATATTTTGCTGAGTTAGACCAGGTGCAGAAATAACCTGTACACCCTTTTTTCATCATGAAGGGAAGGTAGATGCAAATTTCTGAATAATTATGGTTGCCTATACTGCTACATGATAACAATAAAACCCCAATTAGTCCACTCAAGATTTCCCTGTGGGAAATCTGTTCATTTTTGGAAGCAAGACTGTGCTTCTTTCTTGAGGGTGGAAAGCATTATCTTAAAACTAGAACTAAAACTCACAACCATTGTAATAAATACCTTCCAAAATGACATAACTAGTGAGAAGCTACAAGTTGGTTGAAAAGTTGAATACATTCCTGAGAAGGTCACTTAAATATGGATCACACCTTGTTCTCTAGTTATCAACGAAGGTACAGGGGTCTGACCTTCAGCAGAAGTCACAGCCACCTCTGGTGTGAGCACCCACAGACTGCTCAAGCATGGTACCAGTTTGTGAGGAAATTCTTGGTGAGTGAAGGCAAAGTTCTCCAGGGAGAAGCCTGAGACATCCAGATATTAACTATTTACAAGGCCTAATGTGAATAAAAGGCTGGCCCTGTGTGAGAAAGAGCTGTGCTGTCAGAAGCCAGGCTGAGAGCAAGCAGGGGATGTCAAAAATGGATGCCCTGGCAAACCTCTATGTGTCAGATGGAAAAAAAACCTCGGGCTTACAATTATCAAGAGGATTAAAGGCTCAAACACACCTGCTGCCCCTGATTCATCCTGCCTAACTGATCTTAAAAATCTCTGCACAGCAGTCAGAAGGACAAGATGGGAGACTACTCAACAGTGAGGTGGGTCAGAACATGTCGGCACTCGAAGCCACCTTGCTGGAGGTGTCTCTGACTCTCCCTGCACCAGGAGGGACCTCCAGAGAGTTAATGCAGGTGTCTCCAATCAGATGATGTTGAAAAGGGGTATTTTCAAAAATAGATCAGTGCTCTGTAGCAGTGATGTCCTTTGTCATTGCCATTGTCACAAATGGTCTTGCTGCAGAGTGAAGGGGTAGCTCAGTGACACTGCACTGCAGCAAGTACAAAACAAACTGGAAAAGACAAAGGGAATCACACTTGTGTTTAGCCTTGCTGTGGTGTGACATGGCTGCATCAGCAAGGGAAATTTAACAAAAAGGAAAGAAAAACAGAATAGGGTTATTGAAGTATTACTTTAAAACTGGAAATAAAACTCACACCCATTGTTATAAATACCCTTCTCTGTGACATAGTGATTGACAAGCCCCTAGCTCATTGAAAAGCTGCCATTCACAGCACAGCCAATTCATCCTACAGGTTCCATAGCCCTATTTCCTAAGCTTGTTTTCTTCTCCATACCAAAGGCCCTTTCACCCCACACCCTAAGTTTGCTTCACAGGAAAACACTAAACTAGCTACTTAATGTACTACTTCTCACCAGAGAAGGGATGATAAGAATGACAAAAATGCAGCATTAGAACCAGCAGAACAAATGAGTTAAAGGATCACAGAATGCCTGTCAGTCAGTTCAACTTACAACCAAGGAACCAGAAAGTCCCTGCTTAAAACACTTGCCCCTGTCTAAGACTGAAGGTATTTCTTCCTCCTACAACAGCTGATACCAATATTGGATTGTTCCTTTCTTCTGGGGACATCTTGTTCCCTTGCTGTCAAACCCTCACTTTCCTGCAAAGGGCACTTCCCAGCACCTTTCAGCATATTTTCTCCTGAACTGCATTTACTAAACCAGCTGCCCCAAGGATAAAGCAAACCTCCTTATGTCTCCTCCCTTTCTCCAGAAGGTGTGTCACCTGTCCCCATCACAGAACTAGCCTGTTAGCTGAGAAAATCAGCACTAACCCTCTCACAGAGATAATTTATCCCACTGCACAGTCAAATCCTACTGGTGGTGGCAGAAGAGGAGACCCAAATGGCTCCTCTGAGCACACCAGATCCTTTTTAGTAGAACAGAGCAAAGTTCAGTCTGCTTTAAGCCAGACTTCTCCAGCTTACTTTTCTCAATAAAAATACAAAGCTCTAGCACTGCCTTTGTCCTCCTTCATTGAAGGGAGATGATGTTTCCCTGCTATTTAAAATTCTTCCTCCAGCTGTCCTTTCATTACTACTTTTGGGCTGTGTTCTGTAATTACATTAGGTGCTTGTTTATTCAAAACACCCAGCACCTCTCCAAGCCTCCCTTTGTAACAAGCTGCCAGCTTGCCTTTCTGTTCAGCTGATTCCCATTATCTGGGCTCCCCGTCATCTGAATATATTTAGTCTCACCCAAGTAGTTTTGATTATCAAGATTCTACTATGGTCTAATTAGTGACATTTTTATTACTAATTTGTCACTCAGACACTTTCAGTCACATTAAAAATTCCTGCCAGCTTCTCTGAAATTGCTGCATGTTCACAGTCTTGCTCTTTTCACACAAGATCAGCTAAGCATTTTTATTTTGCTGGATCCTTGGAGGCTTTTAAAGGAACATACAGGAAAATAGTGTTAAGTAGCAGGAGACTTTTGAGCACCACTGCCAAACTGTGCCTGAACCTCAGCTCAGCCCCACACATCTGGAACACATAGAAAGACCAGAATAAAACACTGCATATTTGTATCTCTCTCTTGATCTCTTCATAGCAAGTCTGTGCTTTCAGTGGAATGGAAGATGAGGTTTCCATCCATATGTTCTACCATCCATTGCTCAGGCTGGCCGAATTCAGGCCACATCACTTCACTTGCCTTCACCAGCCTCTGAAGTTAAGAGAAAACATCATCCACCAGATTTAAATCCAAGGTGTAAGCCTTCCAGAACAGCACACATTTGTGAAGGGAGACAACTTCTGCAGACATGATACAGCTACAAATGCTATTTACAATTACTAACTCAATATTATATTCATTTCAAACTAAATATGTCCTGGACTTTGGAATGCAGCCATACATCACTTGCAAAGGGTTAATAAACAATGGTAATATGCATTTTACAGGCACAAGGAGTGTGTTTTATAATGGTTAATTACATAGAAAGCTGCTATTATAAATAGTTCTGAAGCAATCCATTAACCAGATGGCTTTTAGCAAATCAAAATTTATTACTCTTTTATGAGCTACTTATAAAAATGCAACTTTCAGATAAAGAATGTGAAACAGATGAAGCAGTTGTCCATATCTGTTTTCCATTACAGCATCTTTGAGGGTAGGGTGAGGTAGGGAAGAAATAAAGTGTCTTATTAGCTCTGCATAGGCAGCTCATCCTATTGGAAACTTCTCCCTTCTCCTGGGGAAGGGCAACTCTTGCATGGACTTCACTGCTCTGGAGAGTGATGAGGTCTATCAACAAGGGCAGTGAGGGCAGCAGAGGACAACCCTCCATTCTGAAACTCTGACTGAAGCCAAGGAAGCAACTACTGTTGACATGAGTGGGAACTACTGGACTTGTGTCTCAAATTCCTATGGTTGCTCATAAAAGCTAATGATATAAAACATCTGAATACACACCTTGGTATTATACATCAGTTTATTACTTACTTCCTTGTGAATCTACTGACAAGCATTAAGATTCTGAGCAAGGCAAATGCAACCTTTTTGCAGCCCAAGTCATCAGTATTTGTTTACATTTCTAAAGATTTTACATTACAGATTTTGAGGAGGTAAATGTGGCAGCCTGTGCTTTCAGGGACCACCCTCTGCACAAGAGCATAGGAGAGGGTTAACTTTCAAACATGCCAATAAAATCCATTTCACAAGAAGTATGGCCTAAAAAATATCACTGGGCAATGAACTGGAATTCACACTCATTTGGAACTTTAATAGATTAAACTCCAATAGAAATTTGGCAGATAAAAAATAGCTGAGATTGAAAAAAAAAAAAACCAAAAACCAGGTCCTAACATTCAGGATTCTTTTTATTGCATTTCTCCAAAGAATACTTATCCAAGGAAAGCATTATTTGGGGAAGTGTTGCTGTTTGGGGTTTGTCTGGATAAGCTTTTTTGTTGAACCCTGAGACTTTGTTACCTTGTAGGTTTGTGATTTACTCTCCTACACAAACTGTCCCCCAGAATGGGATGCCAGCCCATCACGCACTGAGGAGATGGGCATCGAGCCAAGATTTAATGGAGACACAGGAAAGGGAACCAATAATCACAAAAAAGCTAACCAATGGTTCTAACACTTTGCAGTGTTTGGGCAGCAAGGGCTCCAGGAAGACTTACCCACCTCTATTCTATAAACATGAAAAAAATCCTCCCGAAGAGGAAGATGGCAGCGTTCAGTGTGCATTGCCACAGAGCCACACACAACCCTGTCAGCTGGGGAAGGCTTTTGGCCTCTTGCTTTGTCATACCCACACTCTCCATATGAGTCTTGAAAATGATGCCATGAGAGACTCCATAAAACAGACTCCAAGCCAATTTAGTGTGGCATAAGATAAAAAGGTAGATTCTTTAATGTCTAAGCTTAGGGCTTTTAGGAATACATGATGACATGCCCCCTGAAGACTGATTTCCATGGTTTTTAAAATATTGTCCACCCAATCTCCAGTTCACACATCTCTCAGTCCAGCTCCATCCTGTCCCTGGTCACACCCCCTCAGGATTTGAGTCTGGGGTCAGTGGGACCCGCTGTTCTTCATTTTTGTCTTTCTCAGCACACATAGGGCTCTTGGAGGTTTTCCAGTGTTTTTACACCCAAGGTTGTTGGCTTATGTTTATGTCTCATTCTGCAGGCCTTTTGATATTCTTCAGTTTTCTGCCTTGAAAAAACACCTGAACACTAAAAGAATTTGAGCTACTGATCTGTGGTAGGGGTTAGGACACATAAATAATGAACTTAAGCTGCCAGAAATATTAACACACTACATTTGGTTTTTTACTACAGTCACAAGTACTTCTAAAATCTATAAAAATGAAAAAAATCAAAAATCCCATAGGCATCAAAAACAAACTTTGATGATCATCACTGCTTGACTGGATCTCAACAACCACCATGCACAGAAAGAAGAGCTGGGCTGAATGGATACTCACACCTTTAGCACGACAGGATCTTTTCCCAGCTTTCATTTGGAAATGAGGAAACAAAGTCTGAGGATCTCAGTTAGAACATGTATTTCTAACATCATTAGAGTAGGATTTCCCAAAGAATGAAAGGCAATGAAACTCATGAATTTTAAATGGAACAACTTCTCCAGGCCACTTTGAAAAAGCATTTGTTACAAGTATATTTGAACTTCAGCATTTCTCTTGGAATGCCCAAATATGCCATATATTCCCTGTGAAAACACAGGGAATCCACACTCAGCTTCTCTCTCAGCTGCTTCTAAGGGAAATGCAGAATGTCCTTCCCAAACACAATAAATCCACGGTACAGAATTACCAAGAGATTGAATCCGCATTCTGACAAAACAGTGGGTTTAATAAGTAAAGGAATGGTTAGTTCTCAGTCTCTGGTGAAACCTGGGATAATTTGTTTATTTTAGCACTGTATTTCAAATGCTGATGGAACTGGAAGATACCCCAGAAATGGTTTCATTTTCATGCCATCACAGTATTGGTTGCTCAGAACATGAATGTTTCAAACCTGACTGTGGTGCCAGGTCCTCCTTTCTACCATTTCCCTCAGTGTCTGGAAACATTCAGCACTTCAGAAAGACCACAGGCAGGGGAGGTACTTGCAGCATTTCTGACTCCAGTAGTGATTCCCAAACGGAAAATGAGGTATGACGTGAGAACAAGAAACATCTCCAGACCCAGAAAAACCTCTTAAGTGCCCTGCAGAAACACGCGCCTACACAATCAATCATCCATGCTTAGGCAGAGAGGAGTTCTTCCACAGGGATATCAGGGAAGGACTCAGTGCCCTCATGCAAATCTGTGCCCCACTTTCATGCCCTACTTTTTCTAGAGTCCCTGAGGCAAGACCTGTAGCTCTTAACTGATTGTAGAAAAAGAAATCACTGTAACTCCCAAGGGAGCAGAGACTGAAATGACTTCTGACCTCTCCCCATGGAGGCAAAGTGAAGAGGGGAAATGCACTTGGTTTCCCAAAGCAGAGCTCAAAATTCTTCAGCTTGTATCAGAGTGGGTTTTGTCTCTAACGAGAGTTTTATTTCTTACCATTCTCTAATTCTAAAGATTTCATCCTGAAACCATCAAATCCACTGATACCCACTATCTATCAGCACCTAACACAGAATTCTACCTCCCACCTGAATGTCTACAGGGGTCTTGCAATCTGAGTAGGAAAAAAAACATCACATGAATTCCTCTTTTGCAGGTTCAACAACTGCATCTCTGAATGAATAAAAGCACACAATTAAGTGTGCTCGAAACCAGCACACTAATTCACAGCAAACAGTGAGAATCTTCTTTTATATACAATGCTAGGGAAAGTATCACACACAAACCAGGAATATGAAGATTAACAGGCTTGCAACACCCCCTAAACATTCCAAACAAAATCTTTTCTAGTTTCTTATTAGCAGTGCATTGAGTTTGCAGGCAATAATTGTGCCATTCTCCTGGGCCTGGGAATGAGCTGGGTATGTCTTTACTGCAATCATGACATGTAAATGTGAATTGAATTTGCTGCCCTGAAGTGTCCTCAAGATCCTTTTCCCCAACTTTTTATGGCTAGTGAGATGGGTTAACAACTACAGCATCCTGCACTGCCTTGATAAAGAATGGCCTAGACAGTGTGATGCTACTGCATCAGCAATGACAAGGGTTCAATGTGCAGTTATTCATGTTATTATAAGCAGTTCCAATAGGGTAAGACAGCACATTGATTAAAAAAAAATACAAAACCCCTCCAAAAACCCCACAAAAATCCTACACACCAAAAATAGTGCTAAAAGTTGCAGCAAACTTCAATAAATTTTGCACGCCTCTAAACTTAATGTCTAAATGAGAAGAGGAGTAACATGCACTTGCAACACAGAAGAAACCTCTTAAGTAAAGATTTATTATGGCAATAGCACAAGAGCATACCTATTGCCCTGCACATTTTTAAAAAGGACACTGCATATGGATATTCAAATTGCCAGTGGGTCACAAACAAAACCTAAAATGTTGAACTGTGTCAGCCAAATTGATAGTTCATTTATTATTTCTACCCTTTCTTACCCATTTTGGCCCAGTCAGTTCTGCTGCCAAAGCATTTCTAGAAGGTGAATACAAAGGATATCAAGCACTATAATCACTGAATGAAGTATGACCAGAGCATTAATGCTCACTCAATCTATGGATCTAAGGAAGAAGCAATAAAATTAAATGCACGATTTAGAAGTAAGCTTAAACACTTGTCCTAGTTGAGCAGGAGGGACCAGCTAACACTGTGTGGGGGTGATCAAAGCTGTGTATTCTACCCCCTCTATTCATTCCCCAAGGTCAATGGGCCATTAGCAGCAGCTGCCCAGGGAGTCATTAGCACCTTCACACTCAGCCTGAGGGGGTGTGGCTGCTAAGGGGCCATCAAAAGTTCAACAACACCCCCTGGCTCCCAGAGTTAATCACCCATTGTGTGAGTCCCTGCCCAGGGGGAGGGACTGGGTGCTCCCTGAGGGTACATAAGTGGTGGGTAAGAAGACTTTGGGGACTTCTCGTCAGATCCAGAGGAGCAGCAGGACCTTGACAGGAGGAGATCCCCGCTCTCGCCCAGACCACAGCCCTCGCCTGCACCAACAGGTTTTTCATTTCCTTTCGCTCTGGACTTGGGGGATCCACAGGGGTCTCAGCACAAGGGCAAACAAACCCCCTTGGGTTTGTGCCCCAGGACACTGGGTTATACTGCTGGGGTTTTGTGAGTTGAAAGCAATTTCCCTTTTGTGTCAGTGTATTTATTGTAATATTATTATTAAATTTTAGCTCTGACTTATAATCTCTCTTGTGGTGAGTTCATTTCCCCTGCTGGTTCGCCTTTAAACCAGCACAACACTAAACTGATCCTAAATTCACCAAGGAAAGCAAACTTCACAAACCACGGCCAAGAGCATCAGCAATCTCTCTCCTAGACAAAAGGTCAAGCTCAGACACCTCGTTAATATGTATGTGGGTTTCAGAAAGTTCTAACGAGGATGTTGCTCTCTGACAAAGGTGCACAAACCTACAGAAAAGGAGGTGGCCAAGGACAACCACAAAGAAAGCAGGTTCAAAATGAGGTGATAACTTGGCAGTCTCCAGGGTCTTAATCTCATTGTTCTTCTCCTGTTGCTAAATAGAAAATCATAGAATCATAGAATGGATTGGGTTGGAAAAGCCCTCTGAGATCATCAAGTCCAACCCTTGGTCCAACTCCAGTCCTTTTACCAGATCATGGCACTCAGTGCCACGGCCAATCTCAGTTTAAAAACCTCCAGGGATGGGGAATCCACCCCCTCTCTGGGCAGCCCATTCCAATGCCTGAGCACTCTCTCTGCAAAGAATTTTTTTCTGATCTCCAACCTCAATTTCCCCTGGCAGAGCTTGAGCCTGTGCCCCCTTGTCCTATTGCTGATGTTTGAGATGGCTGTTGGGAAAGACTCGAAGGTAGAAGATAAATAACACTGAGACTAAATAAATTAATTAGATTAACTAGAGACACCAGCTAGCAGAGAAATCACTTGAGTCTTGTTTTTGCAGTAAACTGGCCAAGGAAACATAAGAGGAAATACCCTGACATCTGGCTCCTATTGAAGCCTACACACCTCCTCAGTTTTAGGTACCAAGTAGATATATCTAAATTTTGTGGAGAGTCTGCAGCCACCAACTCAGATCTCTTGAGGCTGACTGAGGAAAACACTGGCACCAACCCAAGAAACTAAGAAACTTCCTCTAAAATGTACCAAGTTAAGTGAGATACACCTGGAGGAGCCACTGCATTACTACTTAAGCAACTTTAAAGCTGGCCAGTGTGAGATTCAGTGCACATTTTCTCTCTCTCATAGAATCATAGAATCAATTGGGTTGGAAAAGACCTCCAAGATCATCCAGTCCAACCCTTGGCCCAACTCCAGTCCCTTTACCAGATCATGGCACTCAGTGCCACGGCCAAGCTCAGGTTAAAAACCTCCAGGGATGGGGAATCCACCCCCTCTCTGGGCAGCCCATTCCAATGCCTGAGCACTCTCTCTGCAAAGAAGTTTTTTCTGATATCTAACTTAAATTTGTGCCCTCTTATGCTTTCTGTTCTTTCAGGAAGCAGAGAGAAAGGCAGATTCAGAAAAATAAAAATCAAAATTAAAAAAAAAATGGCTTTTGTCAAAATGATTGCACAGCTCAGTTAAGCACAGTTGATACATGACCTGTGACACACTAAGGGCAATTCATTTGACAACAACCAAATGTTGTGAATTCCTGAGGACATTTTTGCTGATATTAATAACTTTCTGTAGAAACCTCTTAAAAAAGTCATGTTCCAGATCTGTAATTACTTTACATCTGTTTAGCACTGAAAGTCTGAATGACCACAGAGGCTCCTTCAGATGCATTGTCCATCACAAGGGATGCAATTTTCCATGTTTACTTAAACTGGGATAGGAAAACAACCCTGAAAATTAGAGAGAGCATTTTAATACTACTTCTGGGATGTAGGCTTACCTAGAAAATTCTTCTCCTGACTTCTAAAATTCTTCAACTTGCAAAGATTGTAGAGAATGAGAGTATATCACTTTGCTGCTTTGCAAAGGTTTGTTGGCAGTCATTGCTCCATGCAAGGAGTAAGGGACTTAATACTTATCCTCCCAGGAATAAAAGGTATAATTCTTACTCCCTTTTTCTTGGGTTAGCTGTCAAGACAATAAGTGGACTGTTCAAACATTCAGTGGTTTTAAATCAAGGTGAAACATGGGCCAAGCTGTTAAGGTGTGCTGGAGGATTGCATCATGGCTGAGCTTCTTTCCCAGCTCTGGATGGGCCAATGAGAGGGTTGGGAAACCAAAATCTCTTTAGGATTACAATTTGGGCATCCAAAACCAAAAGATAATTAAAGTCTCTCTCACTTTTGGTACGATCTGGGCCAGATACTGCACTTAGATACTTCTGCTTTGTACCTCAAAGGACTCCCAAGTCCAATGGACTCACCTTATCCCTGTATTAAAGCATGAGCTGTGTTGTTTTGTTGAACCATGTATTTTTTTAACTCTAAATAACTTGATCAAAATTCTTTGCAAAGACCTGAAGTTCATTAGAAAAGTGCAGAATTGAGATATCCCTCAAGTAATTTTGGGTCATTGCGACAGCCCGTTACAAATTTGTGCTCTTCTTATGTTCTTCCAAACATAAGGAAAAACTTAGTTCCCTGCTGAATAACTCACACTGCCACAAACAGAGCTCCCAATGAGCCAGACCTTGGGGGCTGAGCACAAGCAAGCTGGGATTTTTCAAAAGAAAATCCAACAGAGTAATATTCATACTCTGAAGTACCAAATGACTTCAGTGCTACTGCAGCTTCCATTGAACCAACACTCATTTCTTGGCTTGCACCTTATCCAGGACATCCAAGTTAATATTAAGCTCTATTTCAGTGCAAACAGAGGAAGGCCCTCTCTAAAAAACAATTTTATGAAAGTCTGAACCAAATTAACTCAAAGTCACCGAAGGAATATTGATATCAAGAGCTTCTAACTCAGTCATAAAATTTCCAACAATGGAAGATGAGAGTAAAACATCCCTAAAAATTATAGGTTGTCCACATTATTCCTGAGATGAATGGAATTTTCCACAATGAGAAACATATGGCAATTTTTTTGTTTCTGTCCCAGCATGATTCACTGTCAATGAAACCGAAGACAGGCTGATGTACATCAGCATTGTCTTCTCAGTGTATTAGATAAAAATGGCTAACTTGTGAGAAGAAAAAAGTATTAATAGCCACAATACTTATCCCACTTCTGTGTGCTAAGGTTTTGGCTAAAATCTCACCAATTACACATTAAAAAAAATAATCTCACTCTGGTGCTTTCAAAATGCAAATGCAGCTACTGTTTTTAGTAACACATTTATATAATGCTGAAATCTAACTAAACAGCCTACCTGTACAAAGATAGAGCAGAGATAATGAGCAGAGCAGAAAAGGTAGCTATTTTCTGCCTTATATGAATTTCAAGTTCAGTTTTAATCCATGTGCCTTCAGGCACCAATCACAGGGAAGGGTGCACAGTCCATCAGTCAAGCAGCTAAGGAATAGTCTCAGCATAATAAAGAATTAATCTGTTCACTGGCTGAGTTAGTAATTATTACAATCGTGGTAATAAAGTAATCAAAACTTTTAAATTTCAAACTCTGGCAAATTAAAACAACAGGATAGACTTCAAAAGCAATCACTATTTGAAATAACCACTGGACCAAGGTGAGCCATTTGTACCAGTAAGGGCTTCTTGGGTGTTTTTTGTAGGGTTTTTTGGTTGTTTATTTTTTTGCAATAAAAACAGTTCATCTGCCCTAAGGCAACCCTGGAATAAGAGAAAAAGGAAGACTCGCACAGTGGTTTGATCCCAAGGCCATCACAGCCAGTGAGAAGACCCTGACACCAGCAACTCCAGATAACATCCTCCTTTTACAAGCCCTAACACTTCACCCCGGCAGTGGATTCATGTTAAGCTCCAGCTATGAAAATAACACTTTTGCCCTGTAGTAACTCCCAGAGAAACAATCTTTTTAAATGCTTTTCACTGTGTAGCTTGAGGCAGTGAAAATCCAAGTGTTCCTTTTATGGGATTAAGAACCTGCTCTTTTCTGTCACAGGTCTTACACCAACCTCATGCACTCACCCTGCTCTCTGGGGTCACGCCCAGCACCATTTCTCTTGTTGGATCACTAACAAAATGAGCTATGATTCATCTTTTTTTTTTTCTATTGCCTTATGCTTCTCTTTCTGCCTGGGGTGCCCCAAAGAACTCTCCTGACAATATTTTCCAAAGCTCCTTTTTTCAAAGTCCTCTGGGAAACATCACAATAACCAGATATACAGCATATGATGCTATCAAAGGCATCTACAGAGCAAATCCTGAGACAATAGAACTCCCCTAATGGGATTTGCATCCTGACTTCATAAAAAAAGGACTGTAATAACCTCCCATTTTTTTGCCTGTGCTGTAATCATCTGTTACTCTCCTCACTAGTACTTCAAAGCAATTCTCCATTGTTCTGTTCCTCTGAACTTGAGCTCAGCAGGGTTTAGCTTTTCAAAGCATCACAGAGGGGAATCTTAATTACTCTTTTTTTTAAATTTTTCAAACAAAATCTCAAATCCATCACACAAAACAAAACAAAAAATCCCTTTAGATCTCAGAATTCCGTGTTGCAGGATTTGCAGAAAATTAAAATCAACAACAGAAAAAAATGCAGTCTCATATGTCTCAAGTTTTATCTACAGACCTCATTCTACCACAGCTTCTACTGTGGTGAGGGAACTTGAACTATGCAAAAGACCTGAAAGATCAGCTCTGTTCTCAGCTTAGCCATTAACTTTGAAAGTTCACAAAAATCCATGAGACCCATTTTTCCAAACTGCCCACAGCCCCAGGCTATGGATCCCGAGAGCCCCAATTCTGAACCAGAAAGGTACTAACAATATACATCACAAATAGGAGAATTTACCATATTTTTGGAATTTTAAGCTGTTTCATGAAGATAAATCCAAAGCTTCCAGTTCAACACTGAAATGTGGTAGAGTTCAAGCTTATAGAGACTAAGTGTTGCCTAGAAAAACTCTCCCCCCCAAATCCCTGCTGGTGCAAACTCCTGTATGTCCAACGATCCAGGTACTACTTTGCATCTTGAGTCCTGTGTCCAGCTCTGGGCCCCTCATTACAAGAGAAACCTTGAGGTGCTGGAGAGGGTCCAGAAATGAGCAACAGAGCAGGGGAAGGGTGTGGAGAGTAAGTCCTACGAGGAGCAGCTGAGGGAGCTGGGGGTGTTTAGCCTGGAGAAAAAGATGCTCAGAGGGCACCTTGAGGTGCTACAACCTGAAAGGAGGTTGTAGCAAGGCAAGAGTCAGTCTCTTCTCCCAGGCAACAAGTGACAGGACAAGAGAACATGTCTTCAAGCTGCACCAGAGAAGGTTCAGCTTGGCCATCAGGAAGAATTTCTTCATGGAAAGGGATATTAAACATTTGAATGGACTGCCCAGGGAGGTGGTGGGGTCACCATCCCTGGAAGCATTCAAGGAGCTGGATATGGCACCTCATTGACAAGGTGGTGAGCGGTCAAAGGTTGGACTCAACAATCTTGGAGGTATTTTCCAACCTAAATGATTCTGTGATTCACTTCCAAGCTTAAAGCACAAGGTTAGCAGCCCTAGAAAGGATCAGATTTTCTTGTTCCCACAATATATCATAGATTGCCTACCCTGAGGAACATTGGAAACAACTCCCCTCAGGCTCCTGCAGTTGAAGGGCCTTAACTCTGCATGGAGTCCAACAAGAGGCACAAAATGCTGTTTAAAATCTAACTGGAGGGGCACAGAATAGCTAATTTATGTTACTAAATACTGACTAGGAATTATATTCCTGTTTTGATTCCAATGTGGAAAAAATGAACTTCCAGTTGAAATACCCAGAATCTAACAGATTCTCAGGGGAGAAGAGGGTAGTTTAGCTGAGGCTCACAGGAAGAGTTACTGCTAGTCTGGATGCCTGCTGGGAAGTGCTATAAAGCACAGCACTCCATGTGACATCCCAATCACCATTTTTATGAACATTTCCCTATTTATTAATAGTAGCTGCTCTGAATTCCCTCAAGTTTTATGCCAACTGACAATTCTGGGTCCAGTACAAAGTTGAGATATATTACAAGGAAGTTCAGCCAGCAAAATAAAAGGTGAGAAAAGAAGCTTCCCATATGCCAACAAGGCAAGCTCATGGATGGCAGGTAAAAGGGCAAGTGCTTGGCTGTACTTACCACTAATTCCAAAAGTGTAGGTGAGTTCCACTACTAAAGACAATGGGGGAAAATGTATCAATGATGGACAAAACAGCACCAGGGAAAATCAGGTTATTTTCCTACTTTTATTAAACTACAATATCCTTTTCTCTGCTCTGAGCAAATAAAAAGGGTTCCAACTGATCTGCTGCCTTCCCCTCTGTATATCTACCTGAGCATTGCATCTGATTTACCTTGACACAGCTCTTGAACCTCAAGAGAAGAAGTTCAAACATCAGTCATCAATTAGATTGCAGACAAAAGCAGATGGAACCTAAAATGCACAGGAGCAGGTGGCATTCAGAGAGAGGTGATTCTGAAATCCATGACACAAATTAGCACCTTTCCCGCCTTGAGGAGGTGTTTTGTCATGCCCACTCACCCCCAGGTGCTAAGCATCCATTCATGAGCAGCATCTTCACCACACCTCAACAGGAAATGTGCCTCACATTCAGGAGACAACTGAAAATCCAATAGCCACTCTGATTGTTGCAAATATGGGTATGGATAGAGATGGAAACTTGCAAAAAACTCGA
Organism: Pithys albifrons albifrons; assembly: GCF_047495875.1. Classification (NCBI taxonomy): domain Eukaryota; kingdom Metazoa; phylum Chordata; class Aves; order Passeriformes; family Thamnophilidae; genus Pithys; species Pithys albifrons. The sequence goes on from NC_092464.1 coordinate 54,041,599, forward strand.
TTTATGGATAAGCAATCACAACAGAAGTAGTGTAAGAAAATACAGCTTACAGGAAAACAATGGAACAGGGTTTGGAGAGAAGGATACTTTCTGCTAACTCAAACCTTCCTCCCTAAAGTACAGAGCTGAACTCTCCAGGGTGACCAACATTCCTCATGTTGGAATTCCTCCATGTCCATGACCATGTGTCATCCAGTGACTATATACTATGCATATGGAGAAGTGGCTGGGAGATGATGGTATTTTATTCTAGTACGTCAGCCAAAGACACTTAGTATTATAAATGGTTAATACTTAAACTATTTCAGCATGTTCTGTTTAATTAAAAGCTTTCATGGGAAGTCTTTATTTGCAGAAAAAAAAATCACAATGCTCCTGAGGAAGGGACAGTGGCCAATGTGTCACAGCCACTGTAAGAACTGAAAAATACCCATGGACACATTGTCTTACTGTAAAGCACAACTTGATCAGATTGCTGTTGAATGTCGCCATTTTACTCTCATTTTTGAAATAATAATCTTATTTTTCAAAGCATAATTCCTTGCTCTTTACAGCTGTCACTTGTCAACATAAAAGAATGGAAAATACTCTACAATGTACAGTCATTTAACAAACATCCTGTAGTCATGAAGACAATTCTGGATTGTTTGAGTAGCTTGTAGGGACAAAGTTATCAGAAATACGAGACAACTTTCAGATCCTGAACTTGAGACAGTTTTACAGAGGTGATTTCTCAGCACTGCAATAATTCTGTCTCTTCCTTGGGGAGACAGCAAAAAACCAGAAGCACCTGCAATCACCAGACATTGCTGAAATTCATGGCATAAGTAAGTCATTGCATTTCTGATTAAAGAGATTTTAAAGAGCAGGATCAAAGCCTCAGGAACTTGCATTTACACTCCAGAAAGCCCATTCTGTTTTTAGCCTCTAACACCTGGGCTTTTGTACTTTTCAAACCTAACATAAATACAGCTTTAGACTTTCAATTCACAGCCATTTCTGTCAAAGAGACAGTTCCATTTGAAATCACCTCCAAAGCAGCCCTAGAGACTAATGCAAACTGGATTTTTTTCACAACAGAATTCAAAACAGGATCTAGAAACTTCACACAAGCATGAATTTAGAAAGTGTAACACTGCTGTTAAGGTAAGGCCCCATTGTATCTAAGTCCTTCTTACAGACACTTTACAGACAGGTAAGTGAGCAGCTCTGAGAAAAGCAGGACCCCGACTCTTCCATTTATTTTCCACAATTAGGATCACAACTGCAAGGGAGGGCACACAACTTCCACAGGTAAAAATCACTGCATTAGCAGCTACAGTCAAAGCACTTAGGATGGATCTGACCGATGTTCCCAACCCTGTGCTTACTCCCAGCCCTCTGAATCCACCTCACTTTTCCATATTCAGTCTTATTGTATCAGTTCACTTACCATGAGAGTTTTTCCCCTTACCTGTCCCCCTTTACTGACCTATTCTCTGCAATGTCTCTTGCATTTGGTTTGTCCCCTTCTCACTATCCTGACACAACATATCCTTCAGGGAACAACCAGTCTTCATCCTGCTTTTGCCAACAATCCCTTCTCCAACATTTCATCCTGAAATTTCATGCTTTAGGACAGGACTAATATTGCATGACTGTACCCAACACAAAGGGACCATGTTGTTGATCGATTTACTACATAAGGAACAGAAGAGACTGAAATCATAGAGCCTTTCAATTCTACTACCTTACTATGGTCACTTATTGAGCTTGTATGGCAAGAGTGGTCATGGATTTCTTCTGGAAGTGATGAAATCCTATCAGTGCCCTCCACGAAGCACAGGGAAGGAAGTTCATGAAAACTTGAACAGACTGAAATAGTTCTTTTCAAAAGTGTGTCAGTAAAAATAGATTTCACACAAGTCTGTAATAAGACAAGGGCTAATTAGCTGCAACCACTTCTTCTTGAGGTCAAGAGGAGTTACACCTGGGATGATTTTAGCCTAGAATAGCCACACTTAGCAACGTGATTTTTTTTAAACTCAGGGCACATCACACCTTCATTTTTACTTGACACTAAAGGTTAACGAAACAAGGTATTTTGACAGGACAAAACCTACTTGAAAATAACACTTATGTCTCAGCATTCTGTACTCAGTATAACACCCAAGACTACTGTAACAGAGAAACAAAGAATCGGCTGAGTTGGAAGAGACCTCCGAGATCATCAAAGTCCAACCCTTGGTCCAACTCCAGTCCCTTTACCAGATCATGGCACTCAGTGCCATGTCCAGTCTCAGTTTAAAAACCTCCAGGGATGGGGAATCCACCCCCTCTCTGGGCAGCCCATTCCAATGCCTGAGCACTCTCTCTGCAAAGAATTTTTTTCTGATCTCCAACTTCAATTTCCCCCGACAGAGCTTGAGCCCATCGTGCCCCCTTGTCCTATTGCTGAGTGCCTGGGAGAAGAGACCAACCCCCACCTGGCCAGAACTTCCCTTCAGGCAGTTCTAGACAGTGCTGAGGTCACCTCTGAGCCTCCTCTTCTCCAGGCTAAACACCCCCAGCTCCCTCAGCCTCTCCCCACAGCACTTGTGCTCCAGTCCCTTCTCCAGCCTCGTTGCTCTTCTCTGGCCCCACTCCAGCCCCTCAATCTCTTGCCTCAACTGAGGGGCCCAGAACTGAACACAACACTCCAGGTATGGCCTCACCAACTCAGAGTCCAGGGGAAGGGTCACTGCCCTGGGCCTGCTGGCCACACTAGTTTGGATCCAGGCCAGGATCCCATTGGCCTTCTTGGCCACCTGGGCACACTCTTTGCTCCTGTTGAGCTTCCTGTCCCTCAGTCCCCCCATGTCCCTCTGCCTGGCTGCTCTCCAGCCACTCTGTGCCCAGCCTGGAGCACTGCAGGGGGTTGGGGTGGCCAAAGGGCAGAACCTGCACTTGGCCTTGTTGAACCTCATCCCATTGGCATCAGTCCATCTCTCCAGTCTCTCCAGATCCCTCTGCAGAGCCCTTCTTTTTCGTTTGCATTTTTCTTTCCCTTTTCTCCTCAACTTGTGTAGCTGGCCACATTCTGTGGATTAACAAACCTATTGTTTCCTTCTCATCACTCATTTACGAGATCTCAAGCATATACAGTTGGCCATCAAGCACTGTTTCTAAGGATATCTCTTTCAGAACTTTTCAGTTGACATAACAGACTCCCCAGGTTCTCCCAGTCCTGCAGCAGTCTCTGTGCTGAAACTCCTCCAGCAGCAGGACCCAGAAGGTTGCTGACACCTACAGCAAATCCCCTAGAACTGTAAGCCAGGCATTGCCAAAACTTTGCCCTGGATTCACTGAGGTTTACCGAAGATGCTTTGGAGAAAACCATTTCAGGTCACTATGTCATACCTTCCTCTGTTGTTTTCCTCAGTAAATATCCACCTATTTCTGAAAGTAACATCCCAGCAAAAGTCTTAGTAGCTTAACTAGGACTTCTGCTCCAGACTTCCACAAAATCTTTGGAAAACTCCTCACAGCACCAGTAATCACATTCAACACAGTTATGCTCAGAGGACAGGAACCCATTGAGGTGATTTCACACAAGACAATCCTTGGTCTACTCAATTTTATTCAGCTTCTCATTCCAAGCCCTTACACAAGCACTATAGTTAAGAGCCCATCAGTGTTACAGCAAGAAGCACTTCATGTCACAAGGTTAGACGAAAAGAGGAAGACTTAAAATTCCAAAGGATAGACAAAAAAAAAAGTCTGATTAACAGGACACAGCACAAAAGCAACACGTCCAAAGTACTACAGGACACGAGTTACTGCCATTTTGGAGCTGTGCATGTCTGGTTTGCTGTCTTTTTTTGATGTCAACCCTTGAAAATAGGAAAGGTGGGACAAATATGATGAAAATACTTTACCTTCTTTCCTTCTCTGTTTAATACAGAACAGGTGTCTCAGTGCATCTTTTTAAATGAAAAAATATGTAGAATCACATCTATAAAATAACTTGACAGCCTTTTCACTTTCCTTTCTTGCTGATTATGCAAATGACAGAGAGCCCATCAGGGGCACAGCACTCATTCAGATGCTTTGAATCATCTTGTGCAGCTCTCTCCTTTTTTTCCTCCCTCCTCTGGCTATACAGGCACCTAATTTGGGCTTACTGGAATTAAGTGATATGAATACACCCTGCCCACTTCATCCCTCCTTCCAATTCCTTTCAACTGCACAGCTACCCCCTGCCAGTGCCTGTGCCTGTGATGAAATCAAATAGCTCTGTCTGCCCCAGTGAGTTAAGACGGATCTCTCTGCAAGGTTCCCATCCTGGTAACAAGGCACAGACAGTTCCTGGGGCTTTGCAGAAAGCTGCTCAAGGACTCCATTCCTGCACTGGAGGAATTACTAGTTCCAAGCTTGTAGAGATTTCCATATCTCCACCAAATGTCAGTGAAGCTGAAGGTATCATACCAGAGATGATGATTAGTGCTGTGCATATTCAACAAAGGGGTGGGAAAATCTGATTTCTGCATTTCTGATAAGCATGCAAATTCCCACTGCTTTCACAGCTTAATATCTACACGGTTCATTTTGTTTTGATTAAAATTAACACATTCCACTGATGACCTTTAAAGGAATGCTCGTTTCCAGACTCTTAAATGCACCATTGATCTGCTACACTTTGTCAGCAAAACAGTGATGGTTCCTCAGCTGCCTCTGGAAAGCCACGGGCTCACACAGAGCAGTCCATAAAGTTCCCACCGACATGTGCAATGCAGAGATGCAAAATTTGCATAATCAGCTCATTTGCTGCACTCAGCAACAAGGGACATATTCTGCCCATTCCCTCCCTCACCAGAAGGTTGTTCTAGCAAGGAGGAAATCACCACACTGCAATTCAACAGACACGAAGTACATTAGCTGGGTAGCAGATAAGTAAATAAGCAAATGAAGATGTATGTAAGTTATTATTACCTTTGCTCCACAGACAATGAAAATGACCTTTGTTGAAAGGCTGGTTCAGAATCAGAAGGCAAAACTTCAGGTTTCCTGCAAGATAAATGTTGATTCTCATTAGCAAGAATATTGATTTTTTTTTTGTTTATGTCCTTTCTTTTATTTTCCTTTTGCCAGACCAATTTGAGTCCAACCACCTTAGAGCAACTCCACTAATTTCCTTGCTTCTTAGGTTTCACCATTTTCAGATAGAGAAGCTGTCAGAACTTCATTAGGTACCTTTCACTTGGTAGGGTTTTTGCTAAACATTTAATTTATAAGGGAATTTTACTTACTGAAGGCCACCCTCAACAGGACCTCAATAATAAACCTACAGATACAAAAGCCTGAAAAGAAAGAAAGGATTTGTGATATGACACACTTTGAATTCAAAGAGTAAACACGTAAATCTTTTGATGGCTTCCCGTGGTGGGATTTGCATTATTTCACTTCCTAATTATCTTGCCAATCATATAGGAATACAAGTTTCCTCTGGAGCTTGATATCCTTAGGCAATCAGGTTAAAGAAGAAGTATTTGGTCATGTGAAGTTACTGTAATTGGAAAAAAAAAAGAAAAAAAGAAAACCTCTACCACTAGAAGGTCTTGAGAAGATCCTGTGAAGCAGGAGGCAGAAGGCTATGGGTGAAGCTGTAGCTTAAGCCATGTGATGTTATCAGGGAAAATACAGGTGCTGAAAGTCCTGAAGATGCAGGAACATCTTGGGGTGGGAGCTGGGAGGAGCAGTATTTAAAATAATCAATTATAAGCATGGTGAGGAGCATGAAGAGAATGTTGGGAAACTGGGATACCACTGTTATACATCTTGTCTTTTGAGAGGTTTAGGGTTTCCCCAGTGCCCCGTTCCATGGCTGAACAGAACTAACAATATTGTCCTCCTTCTTAAGTATCAAGAGGAACATCAACAGCTGAGGGTGTTTAGCCTGGAGAAGAGGAGGCTCAGAGGTGACCTCAGCACTGTCTAGAACTCCCTGAAGGGAAGTTCTGGCCAGGTGGGGGTTGGTCTCTTCTCCCAGGCACTCAGCAATAGGACAAGGGGGCACGATGGGCTCAAGCTCTGCCAGGGCAATTGAAGTTGGAGATCAGAAAAAAATTCTTTGCAAAGAGAGTGCTCAGGCATTGGAATGGGCTGCCCAGAGAGGGGGTGGATTCCCCATCCCTGGAGGTTTTTCAACTGAGACTGGACATGGCACTGAGTGCCATGATCTGGTAAAGGGACTGGAGTTGGACCAAGGGTTGGACTTCATGATCTTGGGAGGTCTTTTCCAACCCAATCCATTCTCTGATTCTATGATAACTGAAGATCTGGGTGGTTTTTACTCCAGTAAGAAGGCTACATGATTATCACAGCTACCTTCTGCATAGCACTTTCAAATCCCTCCCTCATGCCTTCCACTTCCGTTTTTGCTGACGTGGTCCACAGTTCCACTTAATTCATGTATATAGAGGGGAACAAATTTACATGGGGAAAAAATTTTATAGGGAATAAAGGGAGGATCAGAGGACCAAGTAAACAAAAGAAAGTGAAAAGACTTTTTTTCTTTGTATAGCCTGAACAGTTTTACCTTGTCCTTGAACTTTAAGGCAAAGGTAGAAAACAATACATTCAAACAAAGTGCCAATTTCCAACTGCCTCACCAAATGAGATCTCAGCAGCAGATCTCCTAATGATTGTTAAGTGAGAAAGGCTGCCAGCTCCTTATATAAAACAATCATCCAGTGATGCCCTCCACTGAAAAGAGCCAGCAAATGTTCCAGGTTCTTTCACTGATAGGATAACACAAACACACATGAGTGCTGTAAGTCTATTCCTGCTGATGAATCACAAAAGGCATTTCTGTACCTGTTTGAAATCCTTAAGCTGTATCGGCATATGAAAATGCCACAGATTTTCAGCTTCTTTTTGCACATCAGGAGTACCCTTGTTATAGATATTAAGGTACATTTCTGAAGCCCAGGCCTGGCTGTAGTTGTTTGCACTGAGATTTCAGAGCCTGATTTTCAGAGATGACACTTCCAAGAGCTCCCAGTGAGGCCCATAAGAGCTGCTGGCTCTTCTATATTCAGTTTTTCCAAGGAAGCCAAAAAGTAGATGCCCTCAGCACACACAGTCAGAAGGGAGGTTGGTGGTGGTTTGAGAGTTTTGGGTTATTTCTCATTTGTTTGAGTCTCTTAAAGCACAATTATAGGCTGAAAAAGTGGAAAACTGGAAATTATTGTTTCTCCTGCTTTTAGAAAAGTGAATATTCCGGTAATTTCAAACCAGTCATTTCATGCAATTAACACATGATAAAATGCTATGATTAATGCTACAATTAATGCTGCCAAAATGAGCCTAAATGTCAGTATTTTAATGGTGCTTGCTGAGTTCATGTAAAGCCACATACAGGGCTCAGTCCTCACTGGATGTAAAACAGTAATAAACTTGGCCTTCAGTAATTTACCACCATTGCCCTAAAAAGCTATTAATAAATTGGGACATCTTGATGGCAAAGACCACGTCAACAGACAGAACCTGCAACATCCATCACTCTGAGGAACACTGATGAGAGCTCACTGTGCCACCGCCCCGAGCACTCCACTGGCCATTCCCTTGAAAACAAATCTACTTCAAAGCCATTTATCTTTAAAAGCCCTTAACAAATTAGGAAGCATCTATCTCCTGGACTGTCTGCCCATCCATTTTTCACAAAGATAATTAGCACCCTGACCCAGCCATTAATGACACTGTGCTCTGTTTGGAATAACGAGAAAGAGGATTCCATAAGCAAGAACTCAGCAGCAAAAATAACCTCTCCCCATGGACAGATATTTCCACTGAAGAAGCTTTTGTGGACCTTTTGCTAAAGGTCCACAAAAGAGGTCCAACAAGTTTGTCCCTTGCATAGTTTCTTCCATTTTCAGCATAACTTTCTCTTTCATGATGTACTTCTGCAGCTTTTGCAGACTGAGCAAATTCAACCACGTGCAGCACGAGCAGAAAAGAAAAACTCTCCAGTCTGTTCCTGATGTTTACAACAACACAGAGAACAAATGGAGCCAAATCCCACAGTCTAAGTCCTCCTGTAGACAAATTAGCCATGCAGTAAGTCCTTATTTCTACAGGACCATAGGAAAATTTTACTTGTGTTTATGGAACCAAACTTGTTTCTTCTCTTGTTTTTCTATTGGCTGCTTATAAACCTTGCAGTCCCACAGCCATAAGTGACAGATGTATTAACAGATGCACAACTACAGCAACAGGCAATTATATGCAAAAATATAGTTTAAAAAGTCTTTCAGAAGACTTGGAAAATTCCTGCTCTTTGGATAAAGCTGGATCATTTTTAATCCTGCTGGAAACACAGAGAACCCTTTCCTTGTTTTCCTGAGTTATAAATCAACCAATCAACAATCTCTACACACGCTTCTACAAGGGTCATGAATGAAAACTTTTTCTGAAAACTTTTTCCCTTCTCTGCTTTCCAACTTTCATTCAGCTGCACTGCTTGGATGAAGCTTTTCTTATGGTTGCTTAGAAATGACTTTCATCAAAGGTGTTGTGACTGTCCCTGACAGCCTATGCAATGCCTTTTTACCCCATTGTAACTCCCTCAGAAAAATTCCAATACAATGTAGAGCACAGTTCTGCTATCCTAAAAGCCTTCTTAGCTTCTCCCTGTCATATTATACTCACCTAGCTATTCTATAAATAATATCACTATGTATTTTTTTCTTGATTTTCCCTAGTCACATGCCAGTCTTCAGGGAGTATGTCTGTCACAAAACATAGGCAACAGGCATAAATATTTTTAAAGACAACCTTTTCTCTGGTAGCAAATAAAATAATATAAGCTACTTCTTTGCTTCCTTTCAATAACATCACTGGGAGTTATCCCAAATACTGTGAGATTCTTGGCTATTCAATTTTCCAGGGGGGGGAAGAAAGCTTTTAATGCTTCCAACAGGGGGCCTTGGGTGAAGATCCTCACTATTCCCTGTCTTTGAAATTATATATAGGTGATACACAGTGGGGGGATTTGCTGTGCTGAGAGGTAGTGTGGGGGCACAGCTGAAAGCTGGAAGATGGTTTCAATCTCCAGAAGATTTTTGTACTGATAGAAACACATCTAGATACCCAAGATACCAACCAAGATCCACTGAAAACATACTGCAGGTACACATATTCCTAATCACATAGGTGGGAGCCCAAATGTAAAACAGAGGGGAAAACTCTGAATGATCTCACTGAAAATTTCTTCCTGCTCTCACATCAATCTCCTGACATTAAAAACAAACAAACAAAACCCCTAAACCACACCAAACAGATTTTTTTTCCAGTATCATATTCAGGAAATTCCTACCCCTCAGATTCACTTTTTAAATGAACAGTCACTGCTTACTTAAATGTCAGAGTATGTGGGAAGGGACAAGGCATTTTTTCACAGTTCCAAAGCTGCCTTGAGAGATAGCAGAGCCACAGGCTGAGGCAGCCTTTGTTTGGCAGTCGAAGTTTCTTCTGCTGCAGAAGAATTAACATTGAAAATGTGATTCTAAGAAGTCCACCTAAGTTATACTTAGTGGGAGCCTGTGGTAATAAACCCTAAAAAAGCAGTTCATAAAACCAGTGAACATAACGAGGTAATGTTCGTGCAGAACTACAGGGACAATAGATAAGGCTGTTGCTACAGATCACCAGAGCAGAATTACTGCAGTAACTGAGCATTTTAAAACTAAAATAAAGGAGTTTGGAGGGTCAGCACCAAATCTACACCCTTTTCTGCCAAGTAAGCACTTGCACCCAAGTGTTAACTCCAAAACTGGTGCTCTGGGAAGAGCTACTTACCAGTTTATTTATTCACAGACTATTCTGAGCTGGAAGGGACCCACAAGGATCATCGAGTCCAGCTCTTAAGTCAGTGGCACACACAGGGGATTGAACCCATGAATTACTACCCATGGCATTATTACAACCGAGCTTTAACCAACTGAGCTAATCTCAGGGTCTATATTTAAATGGACCATTTCATTCAGGGCTTTCTTTCTTCCCAAACACACTCAAATGCAACAGTGTCCCCACTAGAAATTAAATAAATGATTGATTAGACACAAACAGAGGAGAAATGGCTCCATCAGACTAAGGAGAATCCCCCAGCTCCTGAAAGGGTTTCTTCAGTGTGGCTGCTTTTTGGTTTTTGGCCATGCAGACACAGTATCTGTAGTTTCCTACAGGTCAGGAATTGCTACACAAATACAATTCCTAACAGGGAATTTACTTGCTGGTGTGGCAATTCTTGAAAGCTGCCTTCTGCCTCACAAGAGATGGTTCTGGTTTTATCAATAAATGTCTTAGGCTGTGAGGGCTGTAAGATCCACCTTAGCAAGCAGCACAGCACAACAAAATCAGGTCTGTGGAGCAAAACTTGATGCTGAAGGTGTGATATTCACACTACACAAGTTTGAGGAAGAAAGGGAGGGAGAGAGGCTGCTGCAGATTAAGGCCAGTCTGGTTCTGTAGACTGAGTCTCATTAGCTGTAGAAGAATATTAGGTGTGCTCCGGGACCACAGTTTAATTTCATCCAAAAGGAAATTCGCTCACATAGTCCAAAGCCACTCTGCAATGTAAAGCAAGCCCCGGTAAAAGGCAAAGCAAGCCCCGGTAAAAGGCAAAGCAAGCCCCGGTAAAAGGCAAAGCAAAGCCCGGTAAAAGGCAAAGCAAAGCCCGGTAAAAGGCAAAGCAAACCCTGGTAAACAGGCAGGAGCAGGAGCTTGCTTCACAATCATATTCTTGATTCAAAATAAAATGCTAATGTAAATATGCCAATAGCTACATGGCGTTTGGTTTATCAAGTTTTTCTTTTTATTTTTTGAACAATGTCTTTACCAAACTGAGATGACTAATGCCACAGATCAGCTTAATTTAAATGGTATTTTTGCCATCTTATAATCATCAATATTTGGCTACAGTTTTAGATTGTTATACTAGAGAGACAGACTGGCACTTGCAACTCTTATGGAGGGAAGATGGGGGGGGGGGGGGTGTTAACCCACAACTTGAGCTTATTTGCTTTATAAATTCCTGAAAAAGCATTTAAGATCAAATCCTAAGATGTTACTTTTTAAGGTTCTCTTTCAGGCTAAAACCTCACTTTGTACAGAACAAACAGTGCACCCAATACCAAACCACTCCTCATTCTGCTCTTCTCTTTCTTGAGCCAGAGTTTCCTGAGGAAGGGAAGCACTGCTGGGGAAACCCAACGCTCTGCTGTCACACCAAGGGTTACAAAAAGGGTCACTTCAAACTCCTGCAGACCAAATCAACACTGAAATAGAAATGCTTCACATTTAAAATGTTTCACAACTCCTGCAGAACTGCTTTGAACGTGGAAAAACTTCAAGTCAGTATAAGCCACTTCCTCCATCTGTGCTCTTGCTAAGAAGGTGGTTGTCAGCTTTAATTCAGAGAAACAGTTAAGCCAGGACTATTATATTAATTATAGCCCCTACTTGTAAAACATTGGGTAGCTGCATTTTACCACACTGAATCCCAAGCCTCCAAACAAGCCATTTAATTTGCCTCATAAGAGTGACAACTCTAATAATAAACCAGCACAAATTATGCAAAAGGATCACAGACCTTACAAATATGTTCTCAGACTCATTGAAAGAGTAAATCAAACATGCATACCCAACTGATTCTCGTGCAAGGGCAGTGTTATCCCTGTCAATGCATTTTAGTGTTAATTTTTTCATGTAAATTCTATTGATTTTTTTTTAATATTTCACAGCTCTTAACTCTCCAGGCAAATTCCAGCAAGCAGAGCAGGAAAAAAAGGGAATTTGTGCAAACAGTCTTATTGAAAACTGCAGGGTGTTCCTCTCTGGAGAGCCCTCTCTCCAAGAATTTATGGGGATGAATTCAGACCAGCTAATTGAACACAGCAAGTCCCAAACACGGACACACACATGGGATAACCCACCCACCTCACCCACTGCTGCTCCTGGAAGGTGCTATGCCTTGCCATGAGATTCAGCAATTAATTCTGGTGCTTCTCTGGAGAATGTCAGAGCTGCATTTCTCATCCCAGGGTGTGTGAGACACTACTCATACCAACTCCTACAGGCTGCAGGTGCATTTCTGAGTGCCTGGGACTTCTGCTCTTTACAAGTCAAATACCTCAGTCTGGACAAGCAGAGTAAGATCACACAGTTGCAACATCCAGTGGTGAACCTTCGGTTTTAGATAAATTGTCCAGCATCACTAACAAACTTCATGACAGGACTCAACTCTCTCTTGGGCCACATTCAACAGCTGAATCATGAGAACTGGCTATTAAAATAGAAATCCCAACAGTCACCCTTCTTACTATTACCTGCATGAAAAGGATGCTTGTGACCCATGATCAGCTCTTATTATCACTATCAGCCAGTCCCTCTGGGGAGGCAGCAAGGCACATACACCTGTTTTATCAGGTTCTTCAGAGACACTGCCAGAGGCACCACCTGCACTGCAAGCCTTGGGCTTGGTTCACCAGGGATGTGACCAGACCATACACTCATCGCTCTGCTTTGTGCAAACAGGACTTGCATTTCAACCTGAGCATCACAAAGGTCAGAATTAGCTGGAAGCAGCAGGGGGTTTTTTTGAGTGGAGATTTAACTCTCTCAGTTTCCAAGATTGGACCCAAATTGTCCAGCCATTAAAAAAAAAGAGATTTCTGACACAGGCACAGACAATTAAGAATCTAGAAGATTATTCAAATATACTTCATCTTGTGGCATGGAAAAAATAGCCAAGTGAGGCTGAAGAGATGAATAGGAAGTAGAATAGCAGGAGGAGGGACAATTTTCTGCAGAATGGGAAGTCTGATCTCCAAGGCTCCAGAATCTGTCACAACTTTCATACTCCAGGATAACTTTTAAAAGTCCATGAGTTTCGCTGCAACTACTTTGTAAAAAAATATTAAATATTTTGCTTCATTATTCACAGGCAAGTTGTCATCTGAAACAGAGCCCATTTGACACCTTCTAAGTCTGATACCAACTGGAAGCCCTTAAGAGACAAGAATTAAACACACAGGCTTTCTATCCAAGTATTGATAGTGCTATGGTAAACTTAAATTAATAAAATATCTAAGCATGGAGCATCAGGATTGGAGTGTAAATCTACATCAAAGTGAAAAGGAAAGTGAATCTGGAGAAAAAAAATCTGTGAAATTCCCATTTTATCTTGAGGCTGAAAAGTAAACACAAAATACTAGAAAACATTCATTAGCTTCTTTCCCTAACCTTTTCTTTTTCTTCAAAAAGATATTAGAATAACTTCACTTCCCAAAAACTTTAGGAATCACTGACTGACCTCTTCAATAACATCCAAATCACTATTACTATATTCAAGGAACCTTAAAAGAAAACCCAAGGCAGTTGCTCCCTTTGTTGCTGGGTAATCGCCAGGTCTAACACACCGCCTTCCTCGCATTTCAAAAAACACAGCGTGGCACTGTGTGACTCCATCCTGCTAACCATCCCTGGAATCTGGGATGTCTGTATTTCCAAGGACAGGAGCAGCACACTCTCCTCCCCCGGCATCGATACCATCAGCTCAAGAGCAAGGTGAGTCCAAGGAATCCCAAGGCACAAATGGCCTGAGTCTCTCTGAGGAGATCCCCATAAAGCACAAAACCCTCGGCAAACACTCAGCTCAGCAAACAGGACAATGCCATCTTATTTCACCTATCTGTGGCCAACATACACCTTGGGGCATTTTCTACAGGATGACAAAATTTAATAGGTATCTAATGACGCACATTTCAAACTGCTGACCAAAGAGTGAGATCCATGGGAACACACGAGTGCCCGACTGCTCAGCATTTAAAACCACCAAGCACTCACTCCACTGACACTTCAGTTACTGGCACTGACATTCCCTAAGCACATAAAAGTCTGATTTTTGTTTGCACTGAGATGCACCTTCAGTTTAAGAGGCTGACAGAAGCTGATGCTTCCTCTGATGTCAAAATCCCACCCTTATCCACCAACTACACAACAACCCCCTGCAGCACTCCAGGCTGGGCACAGAGTGGCTGGAGAGCAGCCAGGCAGAAAGGGACCTGGGGGGACTGAGGGACAGGAAGCTCAACAGGAGCCACCAGTGTGCCCAGGTGGCCAAGAAGGCCAATGGGATCCTGGCCTGGATCCAAACTAGCGTGGCCAGCAGGCCCAGGGCAGTGACCCTTCCCCTGGACTCTGCCTTGGGGAGGCCACACCTTGAGTGTTGTGTTCAGTTCTGGGCCCCTCAGTTCAGAAAGGAAATTGAGGTGCTGGAGCGAGTTCAGAGAAGAGCAACGAGGCTGGAGAAGGGAGTGGAGCACAAGTGCTGTGGGGAGAGGCTGAGGGAGCTGGGGGTGTTTAGCCTGGAGAAGAGGAGGCTCAGAGGTGACCTCAGCACTGTCTAGAACTACCTGAAGGGAAGTTCTGTCTAGGTGGGGGTTGGTCTCTTCTCCCAGGCACTCAGCAATAGGACAAGGGGGCACGATGGGCTCAAGCTCTGCCAGGGGAAATTGAAGTTGGAGAGCAGAAAAAACTTCTTTGCAGAGAGAGTGCTCAGGCATTGGAATGGGCTGCCCAGAGAGGGGGTGGATTCACCATCCCTAGAGATTTTTAAACACAGATTGGCCGTGGCACTGAGTGCCATGATCTGGTAAAGGGACTGGAGTTGGACCAAGGGTTGGACTTGATGATCTCTGAGGTCTTTTCCAACCCAATCCATTCTATGATTCTATACACATTTCCCTGCTGATCTCATTGGAAGGACATGTTTGAAGCAGCTGTTTTCAGGGAGTACTTGTTGGATACAGCTCCACAGTGTCAGCCCCCTCCTTTTAGACACTGGGAAGGAGCAATACCTTTTACCAGCACAGATTAATAATCAGAGCACTCCCTCAGGAGGCTGATGACCCACGTTCACGTTCTCTCTGTCAGAGGGAATTCACATCCAAATTTAGTCAAGACAGCACTCTCCTCCCCAGACAGGACTTTATTCTCAGGGAAGCAGATTCTTCTCTCTCTGCACAAAATTAGCTATATTAATGGAATTATTTTCATAAAACAGTTAAACAGGAGGAAACTGTGAAGTCCAATTCTGCAGTGCACTGACCTGAAGAGGGGTTGTACTCCAACATTTACTTACTTAAACCGCTTTGAATAAACCCTCCAGTTACCTCACCATCATATTACAGGAACATTATATCCACTCCTGCCTCCTTCCTAATGCATGAGATGCTTTCAGAGAAAAGTGTACCCTCTGGTTTTGCAGGATATTTTGCAGGCAGGAAGAATGGTTCTCTCACTATCTTAAGACACAAAAGGAGGGAATAACTTTCTCCATCACAGCCTAAGATGTCCAAATCCAACAGAGCAGGATTTTAGATGCTCCACTCTTCCCACTGCTCATCAAATCCCCACTGACAAGCTTCTCCTTAGCACACTTACTCTGATGGATTGCAGTCTTTGCACACAACATCTTGCCCTGCCCTGTATGTGCAGCCAAACTACCACGCTCAGGACCAGTCCTGGGTAAAAGTCATGTGGCTTTTGCTCAACAGCCCATGTGGAACTCCAGTACAATGTTGTGAGGGAAGACAGACATGTCCCATTTTTAGAAGGAGCAAAATAGGCATTATGTGGTTGCAGGAAGATCACACTCCTATTCAGCAAACAAGCCAATATGGAAAAACAAAAAGTTCTTTTCTGTTTCTCGACCTGACCTTATAAGAACAATTACAAATCACAGATGGCTTGTGGCCAAACTCTAGTTTGGATAATTTACAGATTTCTGTTTCCCTATTTCCCTTCAGCCACCCCAATGAAATACACTTTTTACTGTCCTGAACTCATGTACTAATTAAGCACTTAGTTAACCACACAGAGCATTCAACCAGGCTGCCATGGACTTTGGAACTGGTTGGCTTTCATATTGAGAAGGTTCACCAAGTTTAAAAAAAGTTGAGTAAATTGTGAGTGACCTCTGCAACCACCAATTCTTTACTCCTCAGATATAATGGGTGAGAGTGATGAGTAAAATCATTGACTCCCAATGGGTTCTGCAACACCTCTTTGGGTTCAGTGCCAGAGAGGACATTCCTGCCCACACCACCTTGTCAGTCTTGCTGTTTTCCCACAGCAGAGTCCTCTGTGCTTTGAAGGGATCTGACACAGGGAGCAGAGTGACCTTCAGAAGGGCAAAAGGGGCTTTCATGGTGGGCAGAACAACAGTCCCCAAAGCAGTGGTGGCAGTGGGAGGGTGTTCAGGGCTCTGCAGTCAGAGTCTGGTAAAGAGCAATGAGGAGGGAAACTCTTCTATTGTACTAATGAGAATTCTTTAATCAAATATAGGAAGGAGAGATACTGGTGCTGATTTTCCAACCTTCACAAACATTTCACTTCTAAAGTTATGTCTTCTGTTTTCATGAGCTTGATTTCATTATTTCTGGAGTTGATTTTTTTACCCAATGAAGGCAGCTCAGCTCTGCTACCTGTTTTAGGACATTCTATAACTTTACATCCACCACTGGCTTCTTTTTTAACATAACAGTTTTAAGACCTACCTCTATGTATTTTATAAATAGATAAATCTACACTTAGAGAAAACAAGGTAAAATAAACAAAAAGAAAGATAAAACCCACAAAGGCAATGAAAATTGCATTACATTATCGGTCAGGTATAGAATTTTTATGTAACCTGGATGAAGTCCCTCTTCAGATTTTATTCTGTAATATGTCATTGTGTTGCATCTGGCAGAAAAATAAGACCTAAAAATCGAAGTTCTGTGGACTGAATAGCTCCAATAAGCTTACTAAAATGAGAGACTGCCCAACACCTCTGGCTCAGAATAAAAATACTGGGTGATAAAGAAACAAAGAGAACACTACCAGAATATTTATACTTCTTTCAGAGTTAAGAAAAAAATAATTAATATTGAAAATTTTCAACTGAGAACTGTTCAATCTTCATCTAACTTTTAAAATGACTGAAAAAAGCCTCTTGCAAGTAAATTGTCTGAAAGTATTATTGGGATCACTGTAGTCAGGGAGAACAGGACACCACGTGCAACAAATAGAGGCTCACAAAAAAAATGAGGCCATGCCTGTGAGTAGCCTATTTACTCAAGCAGACCATCCAAATCCTTGTGACAAACTGTTCCCATAGGACACCTGTCACACCAGTCAAGTTTGGTGGGTTTAGTCGCTGCACCAAGTCTGTGATAACCACTTTTATTACAAGCCACTTGTGCTTGTTTATGGTGCCTTGTTCTGACACGCTGCAGATGATGTATAATTAAAGACAACTGCTATTTTCTTCCTTTCCCCACAATAGAGCAAAGCCTGTAAACAAAGACAACCTCTGGGACCATTAAGAGAGGCCCTTGTTTGCAGACTGTCTTTCCAACCAGCTACTTCAATTTCCATGCTAAAACTGTCAAGCTTAATTAAGAGTTATGGGGCAGAACCATTTCAGAGCCATAAATCCACACAGCAGAAAAGTAATGTGGCTGCCTTAGTGAGCATCTCTCTTTAAATAAGCAATATCTCTTACTGAGCCCTAATTTAGGTTCCTTACACACAACTTTGCAATGTAAATAACTTTATTGCCTCTCCTGCAGCGAATAAAAAGACCATCATAAAATAATTTCATCCTGATGTCTTTTGGTTTATTTGACTATTTAAAGTGGACCTCAATGCATATTCCAGTGCTTGCACTGCTCTTCCATCCAAATTCACCACAGCTTTATGTGATCCTCAGAAATGTCTGCAGAGAACTGCCTTTCTCTACAGCTCCTTTAATAGTTTTTTTTTCTCTACAGTCTCGCAAAGGAATTTTGCCATTTTCACTGTTTAAAAAGTCCCATGTACAGTCTCACCATGGGGTTTCATATATTTAAAATGATTTTCTGGACTTTACAGAAAAGGAGTTTACCCTTGAAAACACAAATCCTAAAGGCTTAAACCAGAAGGGTGATTAAAATCATATCATGTGTATTAATATTTCTCAATACAATGATTTTTGCAGTGTAATTGCATGAAGAAACCTTTGGCTTTCTTCATCTTCTTCAGGGACTACCAGATCAGTTCAATTTATAGAACTGTAGATCATCTGATAGTCAGTCTACACACACCCCCTTAAAGCAAAACTTTCCTTTAAAAACCTAAATGGTTTCTATCCTGACAAGCACTTTTTTATGTGTTCAACCACACTAGGGCTAACTTATAGAGGAAATTATATCTGTACATCTAAAAGCATAATTTATGCAGACTAAACATTCTGTAAAAGACTTTTATCAGCTGTTTATCAGATCCAGAGAGGCTCAGAAAACACACCCAGCAAGTTAATACATTCTGGGAGAAGATACTAAGAAAAGGAACTACGTCTCTCTCTTCTTCATTACCCTACGTGGAAAATGGAGTTGTTAATAATAATAATGCTTTGAACTTAAATTTCCATTTGTAGATTTGAAATCACTTTACAAAGGTGCATAAGCATTATTATTCTCATTTCACAGTTGGCCTCACTAAGTACAGGGATTTGTAGCAATTTGTATGAGAAGCAGCATTCTCTAGTGAATAAGTTAAGAGCCTGAAATTATCTCCCCAGGGTTTTCTTCCCAGCTGAGCTGTAAAACTTCAGACTCCACAGTGACCAAACCAGACTCAGGCCATGTGAAATTGGGAGGTTTCTGCAGGGGAGCAGCAGCACAGGCCAGAAACAGCACAGAGAGATGAATTTCTGCCTTGCACTGATCTAGGGGCTCAAACCCACCTTTCTGGATGACTGGGGAGATGGTCATCACAGAGGTCAAGTAGGTGAAATGGCATCTTTTTGGAAGAACAAAGGAAATAATAAAATAGAGAGCAGTGGACAGCCTGGAGTTTGACCAGAACAACTCCTTAATCACCCTCATCACATGTTTTACTCCTCTCTTGCTGACAAAAGACCCCAATTTCCCATAATAACATTTCCCTTACTCTATATAATTCCTTCCTCCTGTAAATGTCAACAACCTCACCTATGGATTCTACATTTTGTCATGGAAAGCATTTCTGTGTGCCAAGTCCAAGGATTCAGCAAAATACTGAGTACATCTTCTCTGCTAACTGAAATAATTGTAATACTTTTTATTCTCAAATATCACTTGGTCACTTATGATTAACTTCAACCAACATTTCCAATTTCGCACCAGATTAGTGTCCAGAAATGAGGAAACAGCACTATATTTTTCTTTTTCAGAATTATGGGGGTAATAATAACCAGGCCTATAAGGTTAACATGTAGAAAAAAAGTATTTTCTAAGTTGTAACCTTAAAACTCTTATCTATTCCTCAAAAAGCTGCTCAGTTTCAGGGTCAGGCCCACAAAGTCAAAAGAATCTTCATCAGCTTCAAAACTGCTCCAGTCTTTTTCCCCAAATATCACTTGGCCAAGAAAGGGTACCAACAGAGCCACAGTCAGAAGTAAAAAAAAAAAAAAAAGCTTGCAGACTTTTAACTTGAAATAAACACACCTTAAGTATTTGCAGAACTGGCATTTTTTTTAAAAATTGCAATAGTTGCCACTGAAATCCATCTGTGTATGTAAAAAGTGTAAGGACAACCGATTTTGTACACGAAGGAGAAAAGCATAAACAAGAAACAAAAATAATAACGTTAAATATTTCTAATTCAGTAGTAGTTTAGTAAATTTTATACAGAATATAAAATAGACAGATCAAACCACTTTTCCAAGCTCATACTGTCAGATAAAGAAGGTGCCAAGTGAAGTTATAATAATTCAAGCTTTTGCTACAGAGACTGACACCCTTGAAAAATTTTGTAATTCGTAAGCAAGTTGTCAAGAGGACTATCAAATACTTTAAATTTAAGAAGATAATACTTCTTTTTCATTCCTTTACACTCCTTGTAAGCACAGAAATGCCCGTTCAAATTGATCAGAAGAAACCCCAGCTGGTTCTACACGTGAGTAGAAGTAAATGTTTAACCATCAGGACGAATGTAGAAGAAGCAGAAGCCAAAGGAGAAAAATACAGATGAGAGCATAAAAAACATTCCTGCACATCCACACATGTGCACACCCCCCCTACAGCAAGGCCTGTTTGCCATATGGGACCACTGCTCTGTATTTAGCTGATGGACTAAGCACCAACAAATTAAAAAAAGAAAAAGCTGAATATCACTTTCCCAATAAAAATAAATCAAGGATTTGAAATAGAAAAGCCTTTCTAATGAAAAACAAATGGCATTTAAAACGTAATATCCATCAGGTCTAATAGAAAAAGTCAATGTTTTTATTTAAAGACAAGAAACTTTCTTTAATAATCACAGACATTGCTATGCAGTGCAGTGGGTCCTACTCATGGCAGTCTGGCCCTGGCAAACAGGAGCAGCACTGATGGAAGAACACACATGTGCCAGAAGCAAAATCAACAGCAGAAGAAACTGAGGGACCATTAACTTTTTAAGAACACTTTTAAAAAACATTAACAAGTGTAAACACACTGAGCGCTACTGATGTCAAATAAAATGACCTCCAGGGATCCTTATTAACTAAAGAAAAAGGTTACAAAGTTCAGGGACACTTTCCACATGGCATTTGCTGCCTGGGCCATCACCAGAGTGCCTTATGGGCACTTGGGAAGTGCTGGGGTTAACTCAGACTGACCAGTCACGGCTGGGGAAACAGCCCCAGAAACAACCAGATGTTTCACTGGCACCATCACGGAGTGCCAACCCCAGACTTAGTGGGCACAGTCCCCATTATTCCCAGGGGATGGCCACAGTGTCCACCTGACTTGCCCATTATTCCCAGGGGATGGCCACAGTGTCCACCTGACTTGCCCATTATTCCCAGGGGATGGCCACAGTGTCCACCTGACTTGCCCATTATTCCCAGGGGATGGCCACAGTGTCCACCTGACTTGCCCATTATTCCCAGGGGATGGCCACAGTGTCCACCTGACTTGCCCATTATTCCCAGGGGATGGCCACAGTGTCCACCTGACTTGCCCATTATTCCCAGGGGATGGCCACAGTGTCCACCTGACTTGCCCATTATTCCCAGGGGATGGCCACAGTGTCCACCTGACTTGCCCATTATTCCCAGGGGATGGCCACAGTGTCCACCTGACTTGCCCATTATTCCCAGGGGATGGCCACAGTGTCCACCTGACTTGCCCATTATTCCCAGGGGATGGCCACAGTGTCCACCTGACTTGCCCATTATTCCCAGGGGATGGCCACAGTGTCCACCTGACTTGCCCATTATTCCCAGGGGATGGCCACAGTGTCCACCTGACTTGCCCATTATTCCCAGGGGATGGCCACGGTGTCCACCTGACTTGCCCATTATTCCCAGGGGATGGCCACGGTGTCCACCTGACTTGCCCATTATTCCCAGGGGATGGCCACGGTGTCCACCTGACTTCCCCATTATTCCCAGGGGATGGCCACGGTGTCCACATGTCTTCCCCCTTATTCCCAGGGATGGCCACGGTGTCCACACGACTTGCCCCTTATTCCCAGGGATGGCCACGGTGTCCACATGTCCTCCCCATTCCCAGGGGTGGCCACAGTGTCCTAATAACTTCCCAAGTCTGAACCTCCTGGGGAGATCCCAAACCTACCACTGGAAGTTGTGTGTCAGTTTTCCAAAGAGGGCCATGATCTCACCCCATGTGCCAACAGAGAAAGTCTGTGCCACCAACTTTCCTCAACCCTTGGGTGACTCTTCCTGACACACAGTGAAAGAAAGGGCTGTTTTGAGCATTAGAGGAAAATCAGTGACAGAAAATCTGGATATGAAATGTGAACACAAGTGTTTAACTTTCAATGAGGCAAAAAGAAGTTATAGTTTCACCAAAGTAGCTTTTATGTTGCAGTCCCTCTTTCAGCTTCTCCTTGACCCCCAGTATTTTGATTTTTAGGTTTACCCTATCCCTAAATTCCCTCCTGTGCTATTACCTCCAGTTCTATTACCTTAAACTTACTGAAATAATCAATACCAACAAGAGTGTTCACACACTGGTTACCTTCAATAGCTGCATTAATACAAAGCCCTTTTTTTCAGTCTCCCTAAATATTGCTGGTTTAAAAGATACATTGAATTCTTATATCCTATATATTCTAAGAGCATGCCTTCCCTTATTTCCTTTTTTACTATAATGATGCTCAGATAAAACAGGTCAGCAACACCTCAGTTTTTTTCATTTTCCAGAGGGAAGATAATGGTTTGGATGGATGTGCCCTATCAACTGTAGGATGCAATTTAATGAAGAAAGTTTCACACCTGTAGTTTTAACAAACAATGAAGTTTCAATGATTAAAAAAAAACCCAAACAAACAGCAGAGTGCAGATGAAGGTTTACTTCCAGCTCTCTGTTCCTTAGAAAGCTAAAATCACCACCATATACAATACAATAAAACTACATATGGTGCTTGCCCTGCAAAAAAACTTCTTGCTGAGACTTTCTGCTTGTTTCTCTTCTTTTAATAAGTGCAAACCTGTGCTTCTCACAGCATTTTGAAATTCAAATGACAATTCAGTGGACTGCTAAGTATACCTCTATAAATACACAAATGAATATTTCCTTCTAATTACCTCACTTCTGTGATGTGGGATGTGGAAGAAAAAAAAGAAATCACATAATTTCAGCATTAAAAAAAGTGATTAAAATGCCCCATTTGGCACCAAATGCTATCAACATAAAAAGAAATGAAGGAACCTGAAACGTGTTTCCACTTTTTGAATACCCAGTTCAAACCTCAAAGCCATGAATTTCAAAACAACGTGGATCTGAACTGAGTAAATATCCAAACATTCTTGAGTCACAACACCAAAACTGTTTATAATGGGGTAAGACCTCCAAAAATTGAAAACCACTAACACTACAATTAATAATTTTACAAAACTCTGATGCTTTCTTGGCTGCAGCTGCAAATCAGGGATACACAGAGGCCGTGGAAATGTGATGCTGTCTAGAAGAGGGAGTGTCTAGAAGAACAAGGCTGGCACAGGGGATCAGGCTGGGTGAGGTAAAGGAATGCAACATAAAAGGGGCTGACCTTCCAAATGAGCAGATCAGGTGCTTTTTTCGGTGTGGCAACATTTCACCTGCTCTGCATCTTCAAACCAAACCCCACCAAACACAACCGAAACCACCCACTACACCAACTAAATGCACAAGGGCACCAGGATCACCTGGCTGAGATGGCTGTTTCTACACAAGAAACAGTTTGTATTTGGGATGGATACCTGCCCTGGCTTTCAAGGACCTTTTGTAGGTCCCAAATGAACACCAGCCAAGCTGCAGAACTTCCCACTTCAGTGCTCAGCAGCATCCCTGAGGTGCCAGCTCAGATAAGGCTGCCCCAGTTACCCTCAGGCATCCCTTTTGCCCTCCAGCCACCAACACTATGGCACAGTGGTGACAGTGGGGAGGAACCTGCCCCTATTCCAACATCTCCCCTAACATGTGGAAATGGCTGGAGCTCTCCTGTGCCTTCAGCAGCATTTGTTCCACATGGTTCAGGCTCTCTCCTTCCAGATGCCTGTCCCTTCCCCAGCCAAGTGTTCCCCAACCCTGGGGACAGCCCTGCAGAGCAGAGCCTCTGGCACCATCAGCTCACCCTGCCCCAGCTGCCTTCAACACCACCCAGTCAGCAGTTTGACTCCTGAAAACACAGCACTGGCATGAAGGCTGTAACTGGAAGGGGCAGCAGGCAGGAATTCAGGATACAGAAGGAAGAACACAAGCAATTTCACATGGGTCCTGATGGCAGAGATGACATCAGAGGGAGAAGAGCAACAAGGCTGGAGAAGGGACTGGAGCACAAGTGCTGTGGGGAGAGGCTGAGGGAGCTGGGGGTGTTTAGCCTGGAGAAGAGGAGGCTCAGAGGTGACCTCAGCACTGTCTAGAACTACCTGAAGGGAAGTTCTGGCCAGGTGGGGGTTGGTCTCTTCTCCCAGGCACTCAGCAATAGGACAAAGGGGCACAATGGGCTCAAGCTCTGCCAGGGGAAATTGAAGTTGGAGAGCAGAAAAAACTTCTTTGAAGAGAGAGTGCTCAGGCATTGGAATGGGCTGCCCAGAGAGGGGGTGGATTCCCCATCCCTGAAGGTTTTTAACCTGAGATTGGCCATGGCACTGAGTGCCATGATCTGGTAAAGGGACTGGAGTTGGACCAAGGGTTGGACTTCATGATCCTAGAGATTTTTTCCAACCCAATCCATTCTATGATTCTATGCAAAGAATTGGGTGTCTACGGATGAACAGCCTAACAACTCTCATCAATAGTATTAGCTATTAGCCAAATAAGAGCAGCCTACTCACATACAGTCACCATTAACAGACAGATGGGTAAGTGATTTACAGTAGTTTGCTATTTGGAAGTGTCTACAAGGCAACAGGAAATTCTGCTAATTAGATGCTGACTAACAGTAAGACACTGCAGCACTGTGGCAAGCAGGATGATCAATTTGAAGACCTGTTCGTGCTTCTGCCAAGTGCACAGCAGTTTATTGCAGCTCACCATAGCAAAGTTTACCCTTTGCTAAGCAGATGTCAAGAAGAGAAAATAATATGTTTGTTTGAGAGAGGAAGTGCAAAACCAGGCCTATAATCCACCTCCCATCCTGTTCCTAAACCAGTTTCCAAGTCTGTACATCTCCAACTGTGGAGTTTGGTTTAGGCAATGCAGCAGCTCTTGGAGAGGCTTCTGGACAGAAATTTGGGTTCAGATAACCCAGTTCACTGCTTGGGCTGAACACAATCTCCAGTTATGCAAAGGAACAAGAGACAGATGTCAAGTCAACAAAACTAAAAAACCCCTTAGGAAACTATAGTTGCAATTCCCTGTTTCTTTAATAGAGGTCCTTATTATCCTGTCTATCAAAATATTATGGACATACTGTATATGTTTGAAAACATAAAAACAGCCCAGATGGAGAAAATAAAACAGTATCTACTCACTAGCCTCTGGTTTTGTATGTATACAACATGTCAATAAAAAAAAAAATAAAGACATTGACATGTCTTAAATAATGTTCTTACAAACAGGTAGAAATACTGTGGGCTTGTACAGAGCCAGAATGTGACAGAAAGAGATAAATGTGAGTTGTTGAGCTTTTCAGTGTGTGCAGCCTCTTTTAAGCTGAACTCTCCATCACACATGCATTTAATAAGTCTGATATTCCCGTGGAAATGTAATTTGATGTCTTTGGAAAACAACACTTCTCTATGACTTTAAATTATTCCCCACGGGGGACCGTTTTAGTGCAACGTGCTTTGTTTACCAGCTCTGCTGCTTCCAGCAACCTGCCTGAGAGATGCCAAAGATGAAGATGAGCTCTGTAATGCACATTTTTGGATGACTGAAGACAAAATTCTCTGCTTCTTGTCACAGCTTTCCAAATGATCATGATTCTTAAAGCATCCATTACTGTGTAGTAAGGCAATCTATATTTCTGTCAAATCCTGTTATTTACAATTTATGGAGAATAAAGATTAGAGAGATACTTCAATGAGCAAAACAACACACACAAGGAACACTTTCTGCTCTAATTTTTACTCTCCCCAGTGACCTTGTTATCCCTGTCCTTAAGTGACAGAGAGGTCATTAACAAGTCACCCACCTGGAAGCCGGAATGGTGATGGTCCAATAAAGTACTTGGATATAAAAAATAAAAGCATTCCCAGATTATAGCAAAGGACAGCCCTTCAACAAGATAAACAATTAGTATATTTTTCTTCTTTCTTTGCACAGTCACTCTGTATTATTACAGGTTTTTAAGGAGCAGCTCTGAGCTCCACGAAGCTCAGTTTCACTGCAGTGGTGCTGCCCAAGAACAGGTGTTCTGGATTTAAAGAGCTGATTACTAATTAGAGCTAATTGCCAAAAGGAGAGAGCAGAAGTGCAGATCAAGTCACTGAAACAAAGTGCCACTTGCCATATACTTTGAGTCATTCCAGCAACACAGACAGGTGTGAAACAAAAAGTAATTGAGCATTAAAAAAAGTCCAGCCTTGAGGCTACCAAGATAAACTATGTCACACTTCTCAAGCAGTAGAAAGTTTTAAGAACAAGAAACAAAGCCAAAGTAAATCACTAGAACAGTGCATGTTGATCCTGCTGTTTCCAAAGAAATACCAAACAATCCTGACTCAGTCAGAGCCATAACTACTGTCAGGGCTCACCATTCTCAGGCCACATTCTTCTTTTCCTCAGCAAGGGAATACCAGGCTTTGTGATGCAACCAAAAATCCATTTATCAGAATAAACCATTTTTTAATTATATGATGATGACACACATCTTTACAAATAAGAACATTTTTCTGCCACTTGTTTTTCCACTGCGAGTCCTAACTAAAACCAAATAAGCTTTCACACCTTTTTTAACAAACTGCTGCAGTTTTCCTTAATGTTTTAAGGTGTATTAAAGGTCAGGACTACCCTGGCTAGATGCAGGTGCACCAGCTGAAAGTTTGGATGGTCAGCATTAGTCTGTAAAAATGACTTATAATTATTTGCCATTTCAGATATGTGGAACTTGGCAAATGTGTAACAAAGGCACAGACCACAAAGTCACCCTGCAAAGAGCTGCTCTGAAATAACATTTATGATGTGCCTGAGCTGCTCCTTTGTCAGTCCATGGCCAACACACAAACACTGGGGAAAGCTTTACACAACAGCTCCCAAATCTTTTGGAGGGAAAATCAGCTGGTAAAGTCCAACCAAGCTGTACAGAAATAATCTCAAACCAGCTGTGTAACAACCAGAATCAAAGGAAAACACTCGTGGTCTAGTTATCCCTGGGATTATTTCCATTTAGGATTATAAATTGACTGCAACAAGAACCACATTTTTTCTCAGAATGCAGATCACTGCAGTTACACACACATGCAGATTTAGGGACATCAGGATTTACTGGGCTGGCACCTGAAGTCCTGCTGGCAAAGTGATTTATTTTTGACTGTAATATATATACACTGTACACTTGTGCACCACATCCCTACCCAAAGCAAGACTTTCAAGCCTGTTGTGTCCAAACAAAACACAATTTTATTTTGCTTCCAGACCATTCCTGACTCACTCATGAACTACCTGTATTTATAAGCAAAAGTTGAGCCCAATAACCCTTCCCCATCACACACCTAGAACTGAACTTCTATGACAAAGATAATTTGATGCCACTCCTTCTGTCATCTGCAATTTACTAACCATTCCCAATCCACTGTGGTCCTTCTCATTCCCTACAGTCCTCATGAATCTCTCTCTATAAATCCTGGGAACTGTTACACATCTGGCCAACCAGTCTCTCTCCAGCAACAGGCTCTTCTGAGAGTCAAGGAGGACTTGAAACCTTCCTCAGCCATTCTCACTTCCCTAGAAACGGTGGTAAAATGAGATGCTGTTACTTTGAAGCCATGTTTGCAATCCAGGTTTGTCTCCAATTCTGCACCTGTGAATGATTTGCAAGAAGTAATTTTTTTTACTTAAAACTGCTCATATCTCACCATTAAAATATTATGTAAACATTTTTACAACTATTTTCCATATGCTTTGATTTAAAATTAAACAATTTAAAATTAGAACTCATGCATTATTAACTGTGAATAAATAGACTCATCTGCCTTTTTTCAAGAGGAAGGTTTCTCCTGTTTTTCCATGGATCATGCTCCCCTCAGTTTCTTCACTTCACACAGGTTTTTCCTATAGCAAGGTAAAACTGGGCATAGAAATAATTCATGTCCCCAAAAATATGCCACATAACCCAACTGGAGCATGTGAAAGGAAAAACCAGAGGTAGCAAAAAGTTCCCTTGCACTGAAATAGGCTCTGGCACAGAACTTTGTGAATTCCTGTTCACCGGAATTGTTTCTCCCTTCAAAGTCACCCCTCTCTGAACTGAAACTTGAATTTTAGTCACTGAACCCTATTGGTCTACAAACACTTCACCCAAAAAACCAGATGCCACTTTACACCATACACAACCTCCTCTTGTTTCTATTTGCCTTACAGAACATTATTTAGATACACACCTTCAAATCTGAGTTAGTTTTACTAAGACTGTAAATATGCCCTAAAAGTGTGTCCAAAGGGGTGTAAGTTCCATTACTAATACAGAAAACATACATGGAACAGATTAGTTGAACAGAATTGTTATCTGCTTTCTGTACTGCAGAACAGATCTTTAATTTGCAGAGAAAAAAAAAATGGGGAAAGTGGGAAAATTATACAAGAAACCAGAGGCTGATTTTCCATTTTAGTTGTAAAAATTCTATCATCTGAAAGGGATTTTTTTTTCAGGTCAAGCAACAAAAAAGTTTCACTGATCAGCATTCTCAAGGATCCACAAGTTTTCTGAAGGAGCAATTGTCCTTCTCATCAGAGGAATAATAATTAGGTTTGCTAAACAATCTAAACAGCCCAGAAGGCTCCAAATATTCCATTTTTTAATTCTGTCTGTAAACAGTATTTGCCAGACCTACATCCAGAACCTTCTGGTGCCCAGCGATGGCACCAAAGGCTTTTGGCAACAACTGAAAGACATGAGGTTTCCTCCAAATACCAGGAAACACTTTTTCTCTGGGAGGAGACCAAGCACAAACACAGGTTGCCCAGGGAGGGGGTGACTTTGCCCTCCTTGCAGATGCTCCAGAGCCACCTGGAGACAGTCCTGGGCCCCTGGCTGGGGGTGGCCCTGATGGAGCAGAGGGGTTGGACCACAGGACCCCCAGAGATCCTTTCTAGGCTCAACCCTCCTGTGGTTCTGTGACATAAATGTCTTATCTACACTGGAAAATCAAAATTTTAAATGCAGAAAAGTAGTTTCTCTTCTGAAGGCAGAAAAGACTTATTTGCAAGAACAGCTGATGGGGGTTTATAAGAGACTGACAGCATAAATTGGAGTGTATGATTAAAAACTGGTGGTGTTACACTGTTCCATTCTGGTTGAACATCTGTTCTCTAGTTGGTTTATGGATTTTATTCAATTGCCAACCAGAATTCAGAATGAAGAGTGTTTTAAAAGACTGTTCTGAAGAAACAGCATGAACAGAGCCATGGCCAGCACATATCAGGAAATATTATATTTTATATGTCACATTTTGGGAAATATTCCACTCACAGAATAAACCAGCAAGCCCATGGGCTACCAGAAAAGTGTAATTTTGATCTTAAAAGTTTCAAAGTCATTTTCCAGAGCAAAGAATCCCTAAATACCATCAGTTTGGCAATATTTGGAAATCAGTCACAAAAGAAGGTCAGTTTATTGACTCTGCAGTGTTAAGCACAGAATGTCATCTCTCCAGAATGAATCCAGAGCTACAGAAATTCAAAAATTAATACAAGTCTATTGCAAAGGAAGCTCATGGGGATTCTTTTTGTTTATTTTAAAAGGTTGGCAAAATTTCTTTAGCTTTTAGTTTTAAGCAAACACTGCCAGGCTGAGCAGGTCAGAGAAGGTTGAAGAGAGTAATTGAGTACAGTTTAGGAACATGAGCAGTTTGTTCTTGCTGATAAATTAGACAGCTTCTCTGAATTGCATTCCATGCTGTTTTCACACAACAGCTCATTTCCTCCTGCTAGTTCTGAAGCTCCTTGGAACTGCTCGCAATTAACTCCACCACCTTTCCTTTCTCCTTCAAAAACATCAGCTGGGTTTGCTTCACAGCCAGTTCTCCACATAGTTCCCTTTCTTCCTCTATTCCATAATATCAAAAAGAACAATACACATTTCTAATAAATGCATTAGCAGCAGAATGCAAGTCCTAAAATGAATTATATGATATTTTAATGATAAAAAAGTGCACATTCTTGCACCACAGAATACTCAAGCCATTGCAACCTCCAGCAAATTTGGGTTTTTTTCTCAACACATTTGGCAACTCAAAGTAATTTCCCCCTGTATTTAGAAAAATAGTACAAAATGCTAACACTTTTGTTCTGACAATTTATACTTTGTCATCAACTTACTTTCAATTAACATGTAAATTGCAATGCAAGTGGATCCAAAGCAAGCCTACAGTTCTTTCTACTGAAAAAAATAGGAGAAAAGGATAGTAATGGTGATTGTTTCTTTTGTATCTTTATATTAAACTGTATTTGTGCAACCTTCGTCTTTATAAATGTTCTTTATTACACACTTTTAAGAAGAAATATCTCTTTGCCATGGCAACAGTAATATGTAGCATGGGATATATTTTTCTAAAAATGCATAACATTTTTTTAACTTAAATTGTAAATACACTCACCCAATAAAAAGCCCTGCACTTACACATTCGTCTCGCTCATTAACAGCAAGCTCATTTAACATGCTGATTTTGGTTTTCATAGAATCACAGAATCATAAAACTGATTGGGTTGGAAAAGACCTCTGAGATCGTCAAGTCCAACCCTTGATCCAAACCCACTGTGATCACCAGCCCAGGGCACTCTGTGCCCTGGGCTGGTGATCACAGTGAGGTTGGATCAAGATGTGGTGGATTCTCCCTCAGTGCCACATCCATAGAAACACAGAATGGATTGGGTTGGAAAAGACCTCTGAGATCATCAAGTCCAACCCTTGGTCCAACTCCAGTCCCTTTACCAGATCATGGCACTCAGTGCCACGGCCAATCTCAGGTTAAAAACCTCCAGGGATGGGGAATCCACCCCCTCTCTGGCAATGCAATTCTCATGATATATCTGCAAGAATAACAGAAATTCCTCTTTTTTAATTTGTTGCTGCTAAAATAATGAGTTATATTGCCATTTAAATTTCATTTGGACGTTCCTCCAGCAAGGGAAGGGGTAGGCAAATGTTAAATCAAACTAAATTCTCAAGGGTCAAACAGATACTCCTATAATAAATGCAAACTGCTCTTTTTCCTCCTCTTTCCTGTTCTTTTTAAGTATATTTTTTTTATTTCTTGCAATAAATTTTTGGTACTAAAAAAATAAAAGCAGGAAAGAAGCAAAAGAACCTAATTTTAGATTCTACTTAGTCATTAAGAAGTTGTAATGATTAAGAGCACTTGAGCCAACTCATTATTGCATCCTCACATTTCAACCAACTTTTCCAGGAGAGAGAAGCATTTGGAAAACGTCTGTTCACAGCAGTACTGAGCCATGTTAGTATCTAGAAATTTTTCTTTTTACTTGCTTAAAATGCAAAAAAAAAAAAAAAAAAAAAGAAATTTCTAAGTTATTTATTAAGGTGAGGGGGAAAAAATATATTTTTTTTAAAAAAGATAGAGGCAAGTCAGCAGGTAAAGTCATTGGGAACTCTTAAATTAGGCCACATTTTGACCTTAAGTGTAAGAATTTCCTCCCAGTGAAAGTCCTCAGAAACTTCATTTTATGGTAGGATGAGTTTCAGAGTTTTGTTTTGCTATTTTCCCTGAGATATCCAGTTTCATGTGATAGTTCTCAGGCCAAACACAACTGATGTACAAGTAATTTTGGGCAAAGCCATCTGAGGGCTTTGGCACAAACCCCGGGTAGAATGGACTTCTACAGTTAATTAAAATAAAAAAAAAAAGAAACAAGAAAAGAAAAAGCACCACACTTCACATGTAGTCTGAAGTGATTGTGTGGATGCTCTTGACTCATAAAATAAGGCAAGATTAGTAATCTTATCTTTTTATGTATTTATTTCCAAGCACTTTGCTTTCAGTTTTAAATTGCTCTCCTTCTCACCTGTAATATATTTTATCTGTTGCCTTCAAACACCAGTCAAACAAACTTTGAACCCCAACCACTGCAGGAGCATTTGAAAGAAATGGAAGGCTTTTGAAAATAATGTACCTCTACTAGTATAGTTAATTATTATCTATAACTCAATAAATATTGGATTGAAATTTCAGGCCCTGGATTGAAATATTGGATTAAAATTTCAGGCCCCAAATTTCCGTCCTGTTGACACGTGAGACTCTTTTCATCTCTTCTATTATTTTGGACTGGCTGCTGTTTCTCATTACAGGCAGCACCCACTTCCCTGAGCATTTACATGAGGAAAAGAAAAATATTTCACCTTTTTGGTTGCTGTTGGTCTTTCAAGAAAAGAAGCAGCACAAGGGTCTGCAAAGCAGTCTGTTATTTTAATGGGGGCAGAGGGAAAAGAAAGAAAAGAGAAAGATAAAAGGAAATCTCTGCAACAATGACAGAGTTATGTTTAGGACCTTCCAGCATCTCTTTGGAAGATTTTTAAAGCAATCTCAAGATTCAGGTCTTACTGTCATGTGGTTCCACAGGACAAGGCAATCAGAACAGGGCGGGGTGTTGTTAGAGGAACTTTATAGCAAAGAAAAATAAAGTGCTACAGGTGGACAACACACATTGCAAGAGATTCAAGTGCTCAGTGAACCAAACAAAAGTGGAGTGGCCATTTTCAGAGGTTTTAACCCAAAGCAGTGAATAATATTGCTTATGAAGTCACCATGAGATTGTCATGCAAGAAATACGGCAAAAGGCTCCTTTTCTAATATCACAAATCTGTGATTTATTGATCCCTCACAGAATCTGATGCAGGAGGAGAGCTTTTTAATTAAAGAAAGTGATTAAGTGCAAATCCTTCCCAAGCCTTTTCAGAGAGTGATTTGAAGAGCCAGAGCAGGGCTGAGTTTGTGTGCTTAGAAAGAAAAGGTGTATTCAGAATGAGATTAGTGGCACTGAGTTAAGATACCACTGAAGATAAAGGCAATTTCTCCTTGTCAGTAGGAAAGAGCTGATGAAACTCTCACTGAAGAGCACATTTTCCTTTGCAAAATTAGCAAAGCTACTGTCATTATGCCTCTCAGACAATTTTAGTGGATTTTAAATTACTCCAACACGTCCCTTTGTTTTATTAATTCTAATGACAAAGGGCTGAATCTTGTTTAAATGGAGTTATTTTTCCATAGCTGTAGCAGGGAATGTGTAATAGAAACTCTCCCTACAAGGTGCTACCTTGGCACTGCAGAGAGTCCTTTTGTCAGAGAAGCTCAGTCAGTTAAATGTATCTCTGATGTAACCTCCTGAATTTCAGGGAATGAGATGGAAATGCCTGTTTTGATTAAGTTCCATTTTGTCATAAGTGAACCAGCAGCAAAATAATTTGGCTTTGTAATTTCTCATTCCTCTTAAAACAGCCATAACATGTTGGGATCTATGATTTTCTTACTGAACTTTTCTTAAGTGTCCTTCTCCTCATTAGGTTTTTCCTGAAATTTTACTTACATACATATCTTGACTCTCTTTCAATCTTATTGTTATTTATATAGCAATTGGCATAAAACATTAAAGCCAAAAATAATTCCAGAAACAAATTTCTCAATGTAGAAGCTCAAGTAAAAAGAAGAAAAAAAAACCCAACCAGAAAATTAAAGTAGAAGGGATCTTAAGAAATTATTGGATAACTCTGCTTAATCAAAGTCAGACACAAATACACCTAATGTGAAAAGAGCATAGAAAATATATAAATGGTAAACTGTCTGAAACAAAGGCAACATTCAGAATCATATAAAGGAGAAGATCTTACTGTAAAGGAATATCTCATAAAGCTGCACAGGATCTTATCCCAAATGACAGAAAGCAGGACTCAGTAGAAGGTGGCTAAAAAGGACAAGAAAACAGCCAATGAGCAAATGATACCAGTTGGTTTCAAAAGGACATGTCCTAAAGTGAGGAAAAGGTGACCAGTGCAGATCCTCAAGGATCAGTGCTAAGACTGAGCTTAACAGCTGAATAACTGGGGCATAAGACAAAGTTTATAAATGATTAAGTCAGAAGGCATCATCAACACAAAGATGGACAGCTGGCTTAGAGGAGGAGGAGGAGAAGAGAAGGCTCAGAGGTGACCTCAGCACTGTCTAGAACTCCCTGAAGGGAAGTTCTGGCCAGGTGGGGGTTGGTCTCTTCTCCCAGGCACTCAGCAATAGGACAAGGGGGCACAGGCTCAAGCTCTGCCAGGGGAAATTGAAGTTGGAGAGCAGAAAAAAATTCTTTGCAGAGAGAGTGCTCAGGCATTGGAATGGGCTGCCCAGAGAGGGGGTGGATTCCCCATCCCTGGAGGTTTTTAACCTGAGCTTGGCCGTGGCACTGAGCGCCATGATCTGGTAAAGGGACTGGAGTTGGACCAAGGGTTGGACTTGATGATCTCGGAGGTCTTTTCCAACCCAACTCATTCTATGATTCTGGTGGAATTTCATGCATGGCTTCAAGGCATGACATGAAAACAGCATGAAACTCAAGAGTACCAAAAGCAGGAGAAATGCATCTGTGGGGTCTAATAAAAAGCCATGCTGTATTCTGGGAGCTCAGGAACTGCTGAAGCACAGAAGTGTGTCAGTGTGTCACAAGATCACTGCAAGTCACACACCCAACAAAGCTGTACAAATGAGACATACAATCCAATACTGCATTCAGTGTACAGAGACCAGCAAAAACTTAGTGTAACAAAACCTCCTATGGAAGATTCCTTGCAGGACAAGGGTTCCACACAATGAACTGGTGTATGCTAACCATAAAAAGGGAAATTAGAGCACAGTTCCTAAGCTATCACGACAACGATGTCTTGTAGAATCAGCCAAACAGGACAATAAAAGACAAAACCCACCTGCTGTTACATAAAAATAAAGAGCTATTTGAAAGCAAGAAAAGGATTACATTGTGTGAGATAAAAAATGTCAACCATTAGAAGACCTGCCCAGACATTTTCATTCTTCTTACCTCTGCCTTTTAGTTTGCCAAGTCACTGTAAAAGTTGCACTCAGTGGGGAAATACATTACCCAAAACAAAGCACAAAACTGCCTGATCTATACTTAGCTGTAACAGTATATAATCTACCACTGGATAATATAACAGAGTTGAACTCCTTTTTCTCCCACTTGAGAATACATTGATGTACTGGGAACTACCAGGGGCACTCTGAATCCAAACCAGTCAGCCTGGCAAAGGTGCCAGCTCTGCCCACTGGGTTCAGTGAGGCACCAGACTTCAATAACCCACACAAGGTCATGAGACTTTCCAAAATCCAGAGCAAAACCCCATTTCCTACCTACACACTGTCAGTCCCTCTACAGAGGCACAAAACAAAAGCCAGTTTTGTTTCTTTAAGCCCAGTATTGCATTCCATGGTTCAGGTGCCCTCCTCATTAGCTGTCACTGCAATGAGTTCTCAGCAGTAATTAACCCAGGGAGGGCACGATGCTCTGTCATCGATTCTCTGGAGATCTGCACTCAATACAGCTTTTTCCATAGTTAATGCACAGTGTTGACACGTAGTTATGAGTATATTTACTTGGGTTTTACTGGAAGATTGGTTATCAAACAAGTTTTTATCACTCTGTTCTGCTGGGAAATTTGTATTACAAACTGTAATGCTGCCTGGCTCAAAATAAGCTTGTTATTTTTTAACATGTCTATAACTAATTACAGCTTTTTTATTTTTAATACAAGTAGAATTCTGTCTGTTGCAGCTATTTTATTTTTTCTGACTTCAGGTAATAAAAGTAGGTACTGTGGAAATACAATGAACTCCTCAAAGTTAAATATCCAGACTACTAGCCAGATTTGCTTTCATTTCTGCACAGCTTCCATCTCTCAAGTGATAAAAAATTACAATCAACTACTGGGTTTTTGGCTGGCTTTGGGATTTTGTTTTGTAGGTTTTTTCAGGGGGTGGGGATTTGCTAAGGCAGAGAAAAATCACTTTCCTGCATCATTTTCCTCAGCACTTTGCCATAATCATCAATATCAATTCATTGCATTTACAGAGAGTTTTCCATGCAAGGTGCTCAAGCTCTTTAGGAAGCATCCAAGAGGAAAAGCTCTTCTGTCCCTTAGCTTGCTATAATTCTGTGGTTTAGTTCCACAAGGAATAGCTAACATGTGAAATGAGGTCCATGTGAAACCTTGTGCTAGTCAAATGCCTTCTAAAATCTCAAATACTGTGTATTTACTGATGACAAAAAAGGAAAATAGGGACACACTTCTAGTAACAAAGGAAAACAGTGCAATTCTTTGCATCAAAAATTATTTTGACAGCATTTTACTGATGTAATAGAATCATGAAATATGCTGTGTTGGAAAGGACCACAAGGACCAGCAACTCCAACTCCTGTCCCTGCACAGAACCATTCCCAGGAGTCACACCCCGTGCCCCAGAGCATCATCCAAACACTCCTGGAGCTCTGCCAGCCTTGGGGCTGTGCCCACTGCCCTGGGGAGGCTGGTCAGTGCCCACCACCCTCTGGGGGAAGAGCCTTTTCCTGTGATCCAACCTGACCCTGCCCTGACACAGCCCCAGCCCATTCCCTGTGTGCTGTCCCTGCCCTGACACAGCCCCAGCCCATTCCCTGGGGGCTGTCCCTGCCCTGACACAGCCCCAGCCCATTCCCTGGGGGCTGTCCCTGCCCTGACACAGCCCCAGCCCATTCCCTGGGGGCCGTCCCTGCCCTGACACAGCCCCAGCCCATTCCCTGGGGGCCGTCCCTGCCCTGACACAGCCCCAGCCCGTGCCCCGGGGGCCGTCCCTGCCCTGACACAGCCCCAGCCCGTGCCCCGGGGGCCGTCCCTGCCCTGACACAGCCCCAGCCCGTGCCCCGGGGGCCGTCCCTGCCCTGACACAGCCCCAGCCCGTGCCCCGGGGGCCGTCCCTGCCCTGACACAGCCCCAGCCCGTGCCCCGGGGGCCGTCCCTGCCCTGACACAGCCCCAGCCCGTGCCCCGGGGGCCGTCCCTGCCCTGACACAGCCCCAGCCCGTGCCCCGGGGGCCGTCCCTGCCCTGACACAGCCCCAGCCCGTGCCCCGGGGGCCGTCCCTGCCCTGACACAGCCCCAGCCCGTGCCCCGGGGGCCGTCCCTGCCCTGACACAGCCCCAGCCCGTGCCCCGGGGGCCGTCCCTGCCCTGACACAGCCCCAGCCCGTGCCCCGGGGGCCGTCCCTGCCCTGACACAGCCCCAGCCCGTGCCCCGGGGGCCGTCCCTGCCCTGACACAGCCCCAGCCCGTGCCCCGGGGGCCGTCCCTGCCCTGACACAGCCCCAGCCCGTGCCCCGGGGGCCGTCCCTGCCCTGACACAGCCCCAGCCCGTGCCCCGGGGGCCGTCCCTGCCCTGACACAGCCCCAGCCCGTGCCCCGGGGCCGTCCCTGCCCTGACACAGCCCCAGCCCGTGCCCCGGGGGCCGTCCCTGCCCTGACACAGCCCCAGCCCGTGCCCCGGGGCCGTCCCTGCCCTCACACAGCCCCAGCCCGTGCCCCGGGGGCCGTCCCTGCCCTCACACAGCCCCAGCCCGTGCCCCGGGGGCCGTCCCTGCCCTCACACAGCCCCAGCCCGTGCCCCGGGGGCCGTCCCTGGTCCCATAGAGCAGAGCTCAGTGCCTGCCCCTCCTCTGCCCTTTGTAAAGAAGCTGTAGACTGTTACTCCTCCAGTTAAGCCTAACAAAAAAAAAAACAAAAACAAAACCAAACAACTACTAGCAAAGAGCACTGAAATTTTACATGCACGAAACAACACTCCTCTTCCTGTATCACTCAGCACCACTGACGATGAATGGACCCAGACCTTTAATAGCAACTGCTATTTAGTTCTCCATTCATTTCTTTACTCCCTCTGTACATCTTAATGTTTTTAATTGCCCCCCCCATCTGTGGCTCTGAGATTGCAACTAAATTGTACAATCAGTACAAAAAATTACTTCTTTTGCTCCAACTCAGAATGAACATTTAATTTTACACCCTCTACTTTGGCATAAAAAACCCCCAAACAACAAAAACCACAAAAGGAGAAAATACTTCTTTTCCTTGTTTTCCCTTTTTGGGGTAATAATTATGATTTTACAGGCTTCTACTATATTTTCTGTCTTCTCTTTTCCAAGTTTAAGTTCGTCTCTTTACATGGAAACACTCCATAACCACTGACAGTCATCATTACCTATTTCTATACTTTTTTAAAAAAAAACCAACAACCCAGCTGTACAAAATTACCCCTGTTTGCCCTACACAGTCCAGCTTTCATCTAACCCTGGGGCAAACAAAACTCTCACCAAGTCCAATGACCTAAAGTCAAGCTCTTAACTATGTTCATGCCACAGTACCTGTATTTGAAATACTTTAACATTACACACCTTAAAAAAAAAGCCAGGAAATACACAGTGGTGCTACTGTGAATGGGCACAATAACAGCAAAATTAGTCAGAAAATGCCAAGGCATGTCATGTGAGAATCTGTTAGTAGATGCATCTTACTTAGCAAAAAATGCAAAAGGCTTCATTGTGCATAGTTTGGAAGAACAATTTCCATCTTATAAATCACCATAATGTTTTTACAATGCACAGGGATCTTCCGTATGCCAAGATTTTATATTAATGTTCACATATTTAATGTACAAAGCATACCTATCTAAATTACCTTACAATGCTTTACTTTCCTTTTTGAAGTGTAGGTATAAACTATTGCAGTCCTGGATTTTCCACAAGGGTTGTATTACTTATCAAAGTAGTCTTTCCTTGACTGTCAGGTTTTTTGTTGGCTTCCAAAGAAATACAAGCAGACATTAAACCTAAAGCACATTAGAATGAAAATATTTCTGTAAAAAGCACATGTGTTTTAGCACATAGCACCAGGCTGTGAGTTTACAGAAAAAAAAACATGCAGCAAATAGAACAAACTGGGACATTTTTGAGAAAAACATCTTTTTCTCTCAGAATAAACACTCGTTAGTAAAACAAACTCTTCACAGGAAAGATGAGGTTTGATAAACATTCTTGTTTTGAAGTTGTTAAACTCTCCTAAGCCATAATGCTCCAAGTGAGATATTCCACTGAGCAAGACTGTTCATTATGAAAGCATAAACTGAAGCAGTCACATTTGAAATAAAACATTTTAAGATAATTTAAGTAAAAATGCTTTAGTTAATCTTAGCTATAATTTAGCAGCTACTCTGAGAGTTCAACTTGTTGCCCGAATTTAGGACACACAGATCTTTTAAAAATACGTGTATTTTTCCAGGACAAAGTGCTCTCTTACCTCCAGACCCAGAGCAAAGGC
This sequence comes from Pithys albifrons albifrons, assembly GCF_047495875.1. Lineage (NCBI taxonomy): Eukaryota > Metazoa > Chordata > Aves > Passeriformes > Thamnophilidae > Pithys > Pithys albifrons. The sequence continues at coordinate 54,080,624 of NC_092464.1, forward strand.
ACAAAGTACCTGCACCCAGATGGTGATTGAACCTCACTCTCCTGGAAACAACACACAGTGAGCTCAGCAGCTTCTTTCAGGAGTGAGGGCAGAACTGACTTTCTACAACTCCACAGGAGCACAATCAGCTTCTTGGGATCTATTGGGTGACTTTTTAATTTTATGAAGTTCGTTTACTTTGTGTTTCTTTTCCCTAAAGTGCAAGATGTTATATTTTAGCAACAGTTCCATTAAATACCACTTTAGACAGGATTTTCTGTTTTTCACCTCACCTGCATCTCTGACACATACACAGTAAGTGTTGCACTAATCACTTGACTCCTCAGTCCTTTATCCCTCCCAAAATAACTTGCAACGAAGAGCTAAAAGTGTAGTGAATAAATGGCTCAACAACATGACTTTGCTGACACTGCACCTCCCAAAGGGACTCCAGTCTCCCAATACCCAAAGGTCATCCTGCTAAAATGACTGGAATCTGAAAACCAAGAAGAAAGTCACACTGTGATGCATCTTGAACACACACAACCCCAATATTCCCATTAAATATGTCAGAAGTCGGCCAAATAATCACCACTTCTTATAATTCTGCTATGTAATTTCAGTGAAAGAAAGGCAATATTAAACAATATTCTGAGAGCTAAAACATCCCTGTTTCTGTCTACACAGACTAATTCTTTTTGATGAATGTGACCAACAGAAAGTGCAATAAAGGTACTCACAGGGAGAAATAATCACTACACTCACCCCTTCTCCTGTAAACCACAATCACATCTGTTGTTTGCATATCAAAAGTTTATTGACACTTTTAATGTAGATTTAGAAAATAGCACTCAGTTATTGCATGGCAGTTGGGGATTTTGCCTTTTTGTTTGTTTGGTCATGTTTGAGTTTGCATTTTTAAAAATACCTACATCACCTCTAAACTCCTGAGCTCTTGCACCAACAGGGAATAAACAGTTTTTTAGTGATGCCTGAAGAGATCACTAACTAGTAGTATTAATTTTTATCAACTGTCTTCATAGTTTAATTCTTACAGAAAAGAAACCAACACAACAATAAAAATGTTAATTGAGAAAGTTTTGGGGGAAGATGCTGCAGACAACACAACTCCATGCACGGGAAATTAATTCTGTAGATGATGTGTAAAAGGTGGCTTATAAAGCTAACGAGATATTACTTAAGGCAAAAGAAACAATTAGACTATTAACAGTGAGGATAAAGCCAACATTTTGCCATCAAAAGTAATGAAACTAATTAAAAGTGAAATGAAAATTAAGATATGAATATGAAAAGAAAAATCAAACAAGATAAAAGGCCAGGGTTCAAAGGCTCAAAATCCAAATCAGTGTATTCAAACACACAATACCTATAAAGAATTTGAATGGACTGTTAGTTTATCATTTTTGCACATGCTAAAACTGACAATCCATCCTCCTTCAGGCGTGGATTGGTCTGCTCTTTTTTAAGACTAGAAAGAGATTTTATGGGTGCCAGAAACAAAACAAAGAGGCACGGATGTAACTGCAAAGAGTGAGTGTGAAAAAGCAGTCAGCTGTGCTATGCACTTGGGTAATCATCCTGAAAAATCTGCACTGTTTAACAGGGAAGATCCTTCTCCAAGGAATGTTGCAGTCACATGCAACAAATGAAATCTATGGTTATTAACCTGTGCTGCTTCACAAAGTCATTTTTTGCTGCTCCAGAAGCACAACAGATGCCATATCCAGTTCTGCTCACACCCCCAGTCTGATTCACATGGCCTGATGAAACATCTTGTGGTACAGACATACCAAGATATTTTACCCTGTTAACATTCTTTCCTAGTCAAAACCATCACCAGTTGGGACTGCACATGAACACTTCAGTCCCCTCAGTTCAGGAGGGCTTTTGTAAGAGAATTGAACATTTTCAAGACTTGGTAACCAGTGCCGATGTGCTCCTGGCATGAAGTCACTGGCCAGCTCTCATGGGTCTGTCTCTCTTATTTTGCTTTCTAAGTAACTGTCTGTCATTTCTTTACTCCTTTTTCTCTTTCAAAACTCTGAAGGATCCTCTGATTACCCCTCTACTACTGTTCCTGAATGGTCCCACTGTTAGAATTATTATCAGAGGATGATCACGATGTCCTCACCCTCTCCTCTTGTAAATGTTTGGCTGGTGGATGCCCTGCAACAGCTTCAGCCCTAAAGATCTACCAGCAACATCTGAATTCTCAGTGCTTCCTGTTAAACCATCTCACACTTGGGACAACTTCAATCGTGGTAGGTGTTATCCTTAAGAAGCTCTCAACATTCACAGTCCCACAGGCACAGGTTTACTGCAGTCCTCTCGCCCTCACTTGGTGCTTCCCTTCTCTCTTTTTCACAGTTTACACTACAAACAACTTCTCTGCTGCCTTGAGCTAACATGTGAACAGCTTTGAATAAAAACTGCCCCACACATTAATTACTGCCAGCCCAGAGGCCTCGTATTTCAGGACATGTTTCAATGCAAATCCAAGTTTTAATTTTGTTAGTGCGTTTTAATAGTGTGTTCCTTGTTCTCAGAAAAAAAATATAACAAGATAATGTAGAATATCTTAGGAAAATGTCCAGAAATAAAGAGAAAGACAAAAAGCAAAGCAGTAACAGAACATCCTAAAAGCAATGCTCTCTAATTGTGGAACACACAATTCAAGGAGATAATGATACCCTGTCTTGTCACTTAGAAGCATCCCTTGCTAATTTAGCCTTTGAACAACTTGGGGCATTGTCTGCATAACATCAAGCAAACCTGCAAAATTATGTAAAATATAATTGCTTAATAATGAATTGTGGAACAGTGTGTTCTCGAGAGAAAAGGAATATGCATTTTCCAAGTAATTACCTTTTAAATTCTGATTAGCCAGCCTGTACATCTCCTGTGTGTGTTGCAATGACCAGGTCTGCACAGGGTAAAGTGTCAGCCTCCAGAAGGGTGAGAATTTCATTGCTAATCCAACTCGCATCCCAACCACCACAGTGACACTAAAAGGATGCCAACCAGCACCTGAGGGATACTGGGATGCCCACCCAGTACAGAGCAGGGATGAACAATGGCACAAGATGAAGTCATGCCCCTCTGTGCCAAGGGCACTGCCAGGACTGTGGGCTGCCTGCAAGCCTGGCATTGCATCCAGCACGTCCAAGGACAGAATTTAGGCTGACTCAAGTGCTAACAATTAATGACTAACAATTGTAAATAAAGCAGGCATCCCATTACATTTAATTGCAGTTATACACACATTTAAACCCCAGCAAACACAACCCAGGAAGAGCTTGGGTAGCTCTGGCAAAGGCACTGAAAGAAATACCTTAAATGACCATATTTGTTTTACTGCAATACAACAGGAGATTCTATTCTTGCTTCCATAAGTAGTATCAAAATACTGAAGAAGTTGTTGCATTTACAGTGAGTTAATCAGAAAGATTACTCGAAATCTTGCAATAATCACTTGGAAAGAAAATAAGGCTACAATTGCACAAATTTATAATAAACTGCAATAGCAGAAGCACGATGTGCTAAGGAATCTCCAGGACCCTCTGGTGCTACAAGCACTGACCACATCTCTGTTGAATCACATGCCCTTCTCTGAGCATTGCAAGGCACAAAACACATTTCCATGGATCTCTTGATCTCCAGAAAGTGAGACACTGCAATAAGGAAGTCAGTTGCTCAAAACTTAAGTTTGCTGATGAGAAGCCATGTGTGTGAACAGCTACCAAAAGTTCAGTCCATAATTCAAATCAGGGCCAAGATGAGACCTTACATGATTTTTCTATGATATTGGAAACAAAGATACCCTCTCACCTCTCCACTCCCAGTAACAGACTGGCACCAAGAAAATGCTGAATAGGTATCTGGAAGGTTTGATTTTCAACCAATTTAATTATATTTGTACAAAAAGCTGCATGGACACTCTTGTTTCAGCTCCCACGAGGTTTGCTGTAGTTCTATTTCAGTTCTGTTTCTTAGGGATGCATTTCAGATGAACAGAGCAAGCTGCTTTCACATCACAAAACAGAGTCCATAAAGGGATTTGTGCAAGTTGACTCAGACAGTGCAGCTCAGGCCTTTAAATAAACGTTCTCAAGTGAACAATATCAAACTGCCACTTGTCTCCAAATTCCCCAAACAAATTTAAAACCAAGGCGCATTCTTTCCTCTCCAGCACAATCAGAAACTCTACTGACTCAGTGATGCTGCTTCTAGACAATACCCTTGATATTCCTGGGAGGTTCTTCAGGGATTCCCCAAGGAAATACGTTTGTTTCCAACAAACTACAGGAACACACAGCTGGAATTCTAGGAATATTTCTGAAGAACCCATCCCAAGAGAACAGATTTGAAAGACAGTCCCTTTCAGGATGAGCCAGCAGTACATCACTTAACAAGAAAGAGGTTACAAGCCTGCACAGCAGGTGCAGAAAAGACCCTTTTCCATATAATCATGGTGGAAAAAAGATGTGCATTCCACACTTCTAAAAGGATTTGATAAAATCATAGCTATAGAATGAAAAAATAAGTTAGCCAAGGCACTGGAGGGGCAAGCAAGCTCCCAATGAAGTGAAATACAAAATGAAAATTAAATACAAATTCCCAAATGAAATACATAGAGCTCCACAATTTAACCAATTAAACCCCCATGAACGACCAGGAGGTAAAATAATAACCATTTTCATGACATGTTCTGCATTAGCTAACTTGTATGTGGACACATCAGCTAAGCAAGCACTGGAGTGGCAACCCCTCCTTTCGAGCTCTTTGACTTTGTTTTCAAGAAAAATCAAATGCCACACTTCACAGGGGACAGAACTAAAAGACATGAGATGGAAAGGTGACATTAAGCAGGCTGTGTGCTCACAGGAACCCCCTCACCATCTCCAAGTAGCTGATGCATTTGGTGAAAACCAATTGACATTTATGTTTTCCTCAGTAGACCTAATTAGGCCTGACATACATCCATTCACACTCAAATAGGCACAGAAACCTTCAAGGTTATTTTCCAATTATTTCCACCTATCCTGCCTCATTCTGCAAGGACTGGAAATCTGAACCATCAGAAGATGCTACAGGTGCTGCTCATGCATCCTCTCTCAGCAACTGAACCTTTAATAAGAAGAATAATTATTATTTAAAACTCATGGCATTCAATACAGGAATTCTAATCTCAGCCTCTTCAATCCCATTTTCATTTGTGACTGACAGACTTTTTCAACACAAAAATGGTACAGGAAGTGTTTTAATATTATAGAAGTGCTTTAAATGCCCAAAAAGCCATTTCTGTTCCTAACACTATTATTAATGTAGTAAAATAAATATCCATCTGAAAAGAGTAAAATGTGCTAAAAGAAGGGTAAAGTAAATGTTCACACATGGAAATGGATAATCAAATAATACACTTTTCCCAAAGAGGCTGTGAGACATTAAAGTTGAGATAAAGGTCACTTGAACAGGCACATTACATTTAGCACTGTGTCATGGGTGGGGGCAGAATCCCCAAACCAAATGAATCCCTTCTCTTTGCTTCTCTCATAAAAGCAGAGCTTGCCTGAGTTTACAAGAACATTTCCATGAAATGTCAGCTGTCCATCAGTAGTCAGCTGCACTTCCACAATGGTCTGCTTACCTCTGGAAAGGAATTCTTAATTTAGTCCCTAAATGCCATAACATTCCGAATGCTGCCTCCTAAAGATAATTTTCCCTGTAATTTTGTCACAGATATTACAATCTGTTGTATCATGAACTGAAAACAGCACTCAAATCAACAACGTGATTAAAGATCATCTCTGAAAAACAGGAAAAAAATACCCCTTGCTGGGACCTGTATATTTTTTATACCACATCTGTTCAACTATATTTGCTTTGCTCCTGAGGATGGCATTCAAAGTGCCAGAAGCAGAGGCTGTTATCTAAAAAACAGCAATAACAACCTTTCTGAAGGGATTTAGGAAATGTTCTTCAGGTTCTGGCAAAGCAAACAGTGTTACCTTGAAATCTAAAATTAACATGAACATTAAAAGAAAGGACAGGGAAAAAAAAGTACCATTATTGCTGGCTGAAGTTTAGAGCTTTTCAACAGGATAGTTCAGGCAGTATAATTGTCTCTAATTGTCTCTAATTTGTTGATGAGGAACTGAGGCATAAGGTTAAAACCTTACCACCATTCTGCAGCACAGGACAGAGGAAAGAAACCCAAGCACCTTCAGGTTCATGATAACTGGAAAGGAGTGAACTGAAAAAATGCTACTGCTTGTACTGCACTCAAGAGCCTTCCCAGAAAAAACTGCTTACCAGTGGAATAACCAGCAATATTACTGCTTAAGGCAAAATCCAAATTTAGTGGCTATGAAGAAAAAAATTACAACTTTGTACTTAATGGCTGAGAAACAGTGAACTTGAATGAACATCTGGAGAGTCAGAACAAAACCTCCCTAAAACATATAAAATGTTGGGAAGTGTGGGGTGCCAAAAACTAAAATTAATTATCAGGTGTGTAGAACAAAGTGTGTTTAGCTATCTTTTGAATTTCCATATAAATGTAACTGGGCATTGGAATGAGCTGCCCAGAGAGGGGGTGGATTCCCCATCCCTGGAGGTTTTTAAAGTGAGCTTGGCCGTGGCACTGAGTGCCATGATCTGGTAAAGGGACTGGAGTTGGACCAAGGGTTGGACTTGATGATCTGGGAGGTCTTTTCCAACCCAATCCCTTCTATGGTTCTATGTCCTGCAAGCATTTGAGGGTGTGAGAACAACAGAGTAATAATCCATTCAAAGTTCAGCTTTCTACTTAAACCTAAACTTAAACTGCATATAAGTGCCTTCCTAGTCCAGACTTCCCAGCATTACATTTGGAGGAGCTCTGTGCCTACCTCTGTAATGTACCCCAAGTATCTCACACTGCTCCCCATTGTCTTATTCTGGAATCCAACAACATCATTGTAGGATTTGGTGCCAATGCTAGTCCATTTCCATCCTTGAACTCATTCAGTTTATGCTTCACACATTGACTATTTGCTTCTATCCTCTAAGGAAGCTCGTAGCATGAACGACAAAATGTCAGGAATAATCAGGGAAACTAATTTTATGCCCCTCAAGAACAAAATGTCACCTTTGTCCTCTCAGGCAGTGTGTTGTCTTCTCTTAACAGAATGGCTTTCAGCATCCATTAAGTAAATTCAAGCCAGCACATCATCAGAGACTACTTGTATCTATTCCTGCATCTTGCTCCTTTTCCTCCCCCTGTTTTATGACATTATCTTCTGCCCCCTCTATACTCAGAGCCTACTGTGAGAGTGGGAGCAGAAAAACTGCTAGCACTACTACCAGCCCTGTTCTCTTCCCTAGGGAAGTCACCCATAGCTTTTGCTGTTCCAGACTATCAGCAGCTTAGGATATAGCACTCCAGAAAATCCTTTTGCCCAGCCGCCTGCTCTCCTCTTGCCACCTCTAAGCATCTTATTTCTGTGAAGTAGTTGTTCTGAACTACCAAGCACTGGTAGTTGACATGTGTTAAAGGTTCAACCACAGGAAGGTTGTGTTGGGAGGAGCCTCTCAGAGAATTTTTCTCACCTTACCAACACAAAGGTTTGGGCTTGGAGTGCCAGGACTGAGGACAAAAGATGGCTGATGGCTTTCAGATTCCAGCTGAATAGTGGGATGGAGGTGAGAAACAGAATCCCAGCACCTGGGGGTGGGGAGAGGTTTTTTTTCCTGTGTGCTGGCTTGATTTTGGGGGCTTTTCTTTGGGCAGCTGCAGAAAAGGAGCCACTGCTTGGTGGTGAGAGCTCTTTTTCTGGCTCTGCTCTTTGCTTTTCCCCCCTCCATCTCTGGGCACCCTGAGCTTCAGAGAAAGAGAGAAGAGAAGAGTCGAGTCACGGCTACTTCAAGACAGGCTGCAGACCTTTTTCTTTTTTTTTGCTTCCTGGGAATTATCACCATTCCTCCACTCCCAGCTTTCCCTTCTTCATTTGGGACAGAGGACAAGGAGAAAGAGAGAGTGTCCATGTGACTGTTCATCCCTTGTCTCTGTTCTCACTGGGAGAAGACTGAGAACTCACCTCACAGCCAGCCGAGGTGTGACACTGACACTGTCCATAAATACAACTGCTCCAGGAGGAACCTACAGTTTGGGGGTTGTTCTCTTGTTTTTATATTTGGTGTTGGGGGAGTAATAGCTGTATCTACATATATATGTAGATATAGTAGTTAAGAACAGTTATCCTTCTTACATCCATTTTCTAATTAAAGTTCCTTTTTCTTAAATTTAATAAGGAGTGACGTGATTGTTGTGGAGGAATCCTGTCCTCTGTTTTTTGGTAAACATTTTGGTTTTCCCTCAAACTAAGACAACATGCCTGTCCAGGATAAGCAAAATAAATTAAAGACAGAGAGTTAAGCACAAATCACAATATAAGCACAGCTGCTTCTTGATGTGAGATATCCAGGAAAACATTTCAGTGCCATACCCTCTTCTTAACTGCTCCAGATTAGTAGCTCAAAGTAAGTAGCAACTAAAAACCACAACCAACAAACCCCGAACAGTTGTATTGTAAGAACACAATTTGTTTCCAAGCCCCAACTTGTGTTGTTGTGGAGCCAGTGGTTTGTTACACACCACCTTGCAAACGCTGACATGTTTTGACAACACTGCCACCAACTCTGATTTTTAAAGCTGAAGAGAGAGTAGATGTTCACCTCAGCCATCTGCCAGAGCAGCAGATGAACACGACCCACACACGGATTCCATCACTGACACACCTCAAACCACCAGAAATGCTGGGATTTCAGGCACACTTTCTCACTGGAGATAATGACTACAGAAATTGCACTGACAGCAGGATTTGTCTCTGGAGTGACATGCACAAAAACTAAACACATTAACTCTTCCAGTACAAAGTGGATTAAACTCTTTGCAGGTACATTCTATGGCTGATTTTTACCCTCTGAAAGACAAACTTGAAGCTTGTGAAAAAAAATTAGGGGCTGCTGTTATCTGAGGATTTCCTTTTGAAAATCTGAAGTCCTTTTAGACATCAAGACAAAGTACATTCCTGGAAAACTCGTCACAGTCTTTAGAAGACCCTTGCATTTCTTATTAACACAAAAGATCATCTGTAAAAACCAACAGAGTAAGAGAACATGTGACAGTTCAGATTTTCTTCCAAGGTGATCCCTCTGAAATCCCTATGAATTCAAATGCCAGTTACCATCAGTTTGGAAACAGATTAAATGAAACCACAGAGACAGATTTCACCATAAGGCAAACTCAGTGATTGCTACATGCAGTTTTCACCCCTTACTTCAGAACTTATGGAGCTTCACTCCTCATACCTCTCCACATATTGGTGTGCAGAGAGACTGTCACAGCTGCAAAGGTCCTCCCACTGAAGAGAACAGCAAGACCTCCTTCCTCAATTCTCCTCTTTCCATAGGCTCCTTCTCTCAAGAAAAGCAACAAAACTCCTTTTCTTAGTGTTTGAATCACAAGATGTGTGTTTTTCATATGTACTTGTCATTGGGGAAAAAGAAGAAAAGGCAAGATTGAACAGCAAAGGATAAGACTACAAACCTGTAAGTTTATAAAGTCTAACAAAACATTCCGAGCTCTTCCTGTATATTCTTAAATTTAGATTTCATCTCTGCTGTTCTAATTTACATGGGCTGTATAACTATAGATTTTAGAGTTCAGTCCCTTTGTTAGGACTCTGAAGCCCTACATTTAATCAGTTCCAACTTGGCTCTCGAAAGAAACTGGCTATTTATTTCAGCAAATGTATTCAGCAAATGCAAATCTGGACAAGAAACAGAATATTTGGGCATAAAGTTGTATAAGTTTAGCATAACTATTTGCTTCACTGTCTAAATTCAAGCTTTTTTTCCCTCCTTGTGGGATTCTCAATTATAATATTTATAGATAAATAAGAACAGAATCCATGGAAATAATTTTAAAGTTTTTGATAGCTCCCAGTAACCAGCAGTAAATTCAGCACACCATGCAGCAAAACCTTAGGGCAATAACTTCTTGCTGCCTAGGAACCATGACAAAATACTACAGGGCTTGCTGGGCTGGGTTTTTTTCAATTGTAAAAACACAACCTGCTCATCAGGAGGAAGTACAGCCCTCTCAATTTCTGAATTGCATCACAAGAACTCTAAAATCTGCTCCTAGTTCATAGAATCATAGAGTGGATTGGGTTGGAAAAGACCTCTGAGATCATCAAGTCCAACCCTTGGTCCAACTCCAGTCCCTTTACCAGATCATGGCACTCAGTGCCACGGCCAACCTCAGTTTGAAAACCTCCAGGGATGGGGAATCCACCCCCTCTCTGGGCAGCCCATTCCAATGCCTGAGCACTCTCTCTGCAAAGAGGTTTTTTCTGATCTCCAATTTCCCCTGGCAGAGCTTGAGCCCATCGTGCCCCCTTGTCCTATTGCTGAGTGCCTGGGAGAAGAGACCAACCCCCACCTGGCCACAACTTCCCTTCAGGCAGTTCCAGACAGTGCTGAGGTCACCTCTGAGCCTCCTCTTCTCCAGGCTAAACACCTCCAGCTCCCTCAGCCTCTCCCCACAGCACTTGTGCTCCAGTCCCTTCTCCAGCCTCGTTGCTCTTCTCTGGCCCCGCTCCAGCCCCTCAATCTCTTTCCTCAACTGAGGGGCCCAGAACTGAACACAACACTCAAGGTGTGGCCTCCCCAAGGCAGAGTCCAGGGGAAGGGTCACTGCCCTGGGCCTGCTGGCCACGCTAGTTTTGATACAGATCTCTGGGACCTCTCTTGTGACACTTGCTACTTCATGCTGGATATATACACTCCTTTCTTTCCCCCCATGTCTGTCCATTCTACTTCCACAGAAAGGAAAAGAAGGCTTTCATTTGGCAGGCTAAATGTTTCAGATTTATAGACTCAAAGTCCTGAAAGAATCACTATGAAAATCTAGTTTAGCCTTTTGTATAAGGGATAGCCTGAAATTCATTTTTGTTTCTACACCTCGGGCTTTGTCAACATGACCATGGCAGCTGTGGGTGCCAAGAGAAACAAATAAAACAAAGGTGTTCACAGATGACAAAGCAAAACATTACATAGTAGACCTAATTTCCTACTGACTTTAAAAGGTTTGTTGGCACTGAATTTTAACTTCTGATTTATGACAGGATAGCAGACTAAGAGAAAAGAGGAAATTTTTCCACCAGTTCAAGTGACAAACCTCCTGATTGTGAATCAGGTTATACAGCAGCAGCATTACTACTGACCAGTACATAAGAACAGCAGGGCAAACAGAGGCACACAGAACTAGGAAATGGAGTTTCCAAGTGAAAACTTTACCACAAGGCAGTTCAAGGAAGAACATCTGATCACAGTGATTTTATTTCCCACAGTTACAAAATGACCATTTAAACCCTCTGTTCACAGTTACCAAAGTCATTAGAAAGGCTCAAAGCCTGTGCATACAGCACTAAATGTCATTCCCACAGTGGATTCTGTGCAAAGAAAGCAGAGCTAATAGAAAAGCACTCTCAGTAACAGCAGGAATAATCCAGCACCCTAAGAAGAACTGCAGATAACACCATTCTACTTTGAACCCAGTGAAAGTCATACCAGGGAATTGCAGAATTGTTTGGATTAGAAGGGACCTTAAAGATCTTCTAAGTTCCAACCCCCCTGCCACGGGCCAGGGCACCTTCCACAGCCCAGGTTGCTCAAAGACTCAACCAGCCTGGCCTTGAACACTGACAAGCAAGTGGCATCCACAGCTTCTCTGGGCACCCAGTGCCAGTGTCTCACCACTCTCATAGTGCCAAATTCCTTCCTAATACCTAATCTAAACCTACTCTCTTACAGTTTAAAGCCACCTCCCCTTGTTGTATCACATGCCCTTGGCCAAAGTCTCTCTCCACGTACTTAAGCCCCCGTGGTACTGCAAAGGCTGAGTAGTTCCAACCCTCCCAGCCTGTCTGCATGGGAGAGGTGCTCCAGCACCCTGCCCATCTCCGTGGCCCTCCAACAGGTCCCCAGAGCTGGACACAGCACTCAAGGGGGAATCTTATAAGAGTGGAGCCATGAGATCACTCTGAGGAAAGTCTTGCAGCAGTGCCTTCCACAAACACTGCTGTCCAAAGGCCAGAAAACCAAACATCAACTTACCCTTAACAAAAGCTTCCTAGCATTGCCCCCTTTTCATCTTTCTATTTTTGGAAGTAAAGATTAAATCAAGCTCTTCTTTAACAAACTTGAAAGGTACATTTTCCATTCATAGCAGGAAATGGGAATATGGAAACAGACACTTTCATAGCAGAGCTCAATCAGCCCCAGCATACCCAGGCTGACCCAATATGAAATAACGTGGTGACACATTGCCCAAGAGACATCCCTGTTGCTGAGCCACTGCCCCACTTCTGCTGGCACTACAGGTGTCCAGCAGGCACATCTTTAACTGCTTGACTCTCAAGCTGCCCTCCTTGACATTTTTTCTCTTTCAGCTTCACAGAATAGCAAAACACAGCTTAGATGGTTATTAAATATAACCATAAACCAAACAGGAAAACAGCTCCACAGGGGAACACAGGGTACACTCCCAAGGCTGTGCTTTCCCCTCCCCAGCTTGCAGAGCACTTGTTTCCTGAAGGAGAAGCAATGCCTACCTTAAAGCATCTCTAATAAAGGCTGTTGGGTGCATTTACAGCAGCAAAGATCCTAATGCCTTGTGAGCATTGCTGATACACAGGACAAACTGCCAAGCAGAAACTCCACCTCAGCCTCCAGGACTTCCCCCAGACCCAAACTCTTATCAAGGGTGCAGAGTCTCAAACGGCAGCACCTGGAGAGTGACTGTATTTGCACAGCTGCTCTGGGTCACATTCCCACCTCAGGCCAGCTCCAAGTGATTTAATTCACACCACCTGGGGAGCAACTGCCCAACAGTCTCCTTACTCATCCTGAGCCACTGGAGCTTTGGCTGTGCTTGGATCTGGTCTGTAGGTCAAGACACCTAAATCACCTCTAAGTATAAACCAAATAAATCTCACACATACACACTCAAAGGTTTCCCTGACAGACCAGGGCCCTGCTGCTACAACAGCGAATGCCAAGAAGAAACCTTTTTTTACTGACACTTCCACAGAAGTCAAAGCTTTTCTAGATGATGAACTTCTGAGGCCCAAGTACTTTGTGCCATCAGCATATTTGCCTTTTGCAATAGAGCCAACTTCCTTCTGTCACACATACAGCCAGTTTTTAGCAGCAAAGATGCTGAACACTTTGGTCAAAAACTATATGCACAAATACTTAATTACTCTCTTATTGCTGTGTTGCCCAGGATCAGAATTGACCAGATAATTTTGGGGAAAGAACAGACCAGAAAAGAAAAGCTACAGTAAGAGAAAACAAGAAACTAAACACAATGGAACCCACACCAGCAGTCACAACTATAAAATAAATAAATTGTGAGGGGACAGGTTCTGTTCCTACTGAATTCACTGGCCAGCTTCCCATTTATTTCTATTGGCCTGATAAACACGAGCATCTCTCCAGCTTCTGTCCTGCCAGGGAGGAAGGCTGGCAGACAATCCATCAACAGAAGCCACAAAGAATCAGCTCTAGCACTGAGAAAATCCAACTGCCATTCAAAATAAAATTCAAAGCTAGGAAATTACAGGAAAAGCCTTCCAGCAGCTCCAACTGCTACTGGACATACAGCAACAGATTTAATTTAAAGCAATCCAAATGCTACTATGTGTACTCTCTGTGTAAAATTTAACTAACAGAACGTTCCTGCAACAACTTGAAATTCTCAATTCTCTTTCTAATTTTGCAAAGGCAGTACTACACAAACACTGTTAATCATATTCCTCGTGTTTAAGGTCAGAGCTGGGTGGAATGGAGAAGCTGTTTCCAGAAATTACTCACATGTAATCCATCACAGCTGTAACTTACAGAAAGATGTAAGCCAAAAATCTTAAGAACTGTTTAGACCTCACTGTGATCATGTATAGTCGCTTTGGTGGAAGGGACAACTGATTGTCAGTTCTTTTCAATTTTGAAATTATTTGGCAATTGATCAGATGAGTTAATCTTGCTGGAAACACTGCAAATTCTCCTTGCTCTGTGGGGATCAGACAGGGAGTGCCCTGTACTGTAACAACAAGCTGCTGTTTCCATCAGACCTCTCTCCTGTTGATTTTCTACACTTTGTACTGGATAAGGTCTACTAATGGGTTGTTGGGATTTTTTTTCTAGGTTGGTTTGGGGGTTTGTTGGTTTATTTGTTGGATTGGGATTTTTTGGTTGTTTTTTTTTTTTTTGGTGTGGGGGGTGAGAAGGTTCCCCCTTCCCCTTTTTCAATCTGCATTTTTCAACAACAGTACTTTGAGACTGGCATAGGTTCTTTTTATGCCACACAGAAACAAATGTGTTACCCAGCTAGTCATGTCTCCAGACAAAGTTAACAGCACTGTTGTTAAAGGTCCTAATACCTGAAGTTACATCCAAACCTAAAACTCACTAGCAGTGAAAGCTGATGAGAACTTACCAAGGAAGAGAAGCTGCTCACCCTTTAACTTGGTTAATTTGGTTTGTTTGCTTATTTTTTGTTTGGTTGGGGTTTACTTCCCTTCTTTAAGACTTTGATTTTAGATTCTACTCTTGATGCTGCAATTTTCTACATAGATTAGGCTGTGATTAATATCTTTGGATGTCCAAACTGAAAGAAAATCCACAAGGATGCCTGAGATTTTTTTATTTTGGATCTTGAAAAGTTGGAAACCTACAAGTGTTGTGTTCTCTCCTGTGTAAATAAAACTGCCTGGTATTCAATTTCTCCATAAAACAGACTTGAATGAGCCTTGCAAACAGGAAAAGTCTCTTCTGTTTTCCACTCCCAGAAAGTAAAACTAAGTTCCATACACACAGATTTGAGATACAGCCTAATGATAAAGTTGCTGTGAAACTACTCCAGTGTCTTAAGGACTGACCAGAGACACGCAAGTGAACACAGCAGAGGAGAAACAAAACTTGGAAGTCCACTCTTCTCCTTGACTTCCTGCACCTTCGTAAGATGAATATTTTGGTCTTTAAACAAGTTTAAATGGCTTCCAGCAGTCCTGCACATATTTAATTGGATACAAATGACATGAGCATTTTGAAGAATAAGTGTATTTTCCACCTCCTTATCTGATGCCAAATCACAGAAGAAGAAAATAAAAGGGGGTGAAAAAAGATACTACAGGAGGTCAGCTAGTGCATTTCCTAGCTTTAAGGCTCAATCTCACAGATTCACTGCAAGCTGCTCTTGAAAGCCTCAACTGATGGAAAATAAGATCTTCCAAAAGGAATTTATCCAAGTGCTTTACTATCTGTGCAAGCAGTAATGAAAGTGAGTCTTTGTCTCAGAAGTTCCAATAACACCATCATTGCTCTTCTAGTCTGGTGTGGTTTGGGTTGTTGTGGGTTTTTTTTTGTTGGCTTGGGGTTCTTTTTGGGTGGTTAGGGGGGTTTTTGGGGTGGGATTTTTTCGGAGTTTTTTGAGTTGAGATCACCTCAGTCCCCTTGGCCATCAAAGCAACATCCATCCAACAGGGAGTCAGCTGTGCCCAGTGACCACAAAACATGGAACATGCACAAGATGAGACTCCATCACCCACACACAGAAACTGGCTTTGAAGTCAATGCATTTCTAAAGGGGGCTTTGTGTGTGTACAAATTAACCTGTACCAGGGAAGGTTTAGATTGGGCATTAGGAGGAATTTCTTCACAGAAAGGTTGATTAGAAATTGGAATGGGCTGCCAAGGGAGGTGGTGGAGTCGCTGTCTCTGGAAGTGTTTAAGGAAAGACATGACATGGCACTCGGTCATAAGGTGGACTCAGTGATCTCAGAGGTCTTTTCCAATCTAAATGATTCTGTGATAAGCAAATAAATATTCATTTTTTTATTAGCTAATATTACTAATACCTGGCAGTTAAATGCCTCCCTGACATCCGATCCCGTCAGATCTCAGAAGCTAAGCAGGGTCAGCCCCGGATTAGTACTTGGATGCGAGACCTCCTGGGAAATGCCGGGTGCTGTAGGTTCTAGTCCTGAGGACTTCCCTGGCACTGTCCAAGCTCGCTCGGCCGTGGCAGATGAACCTCAGGACTGAAACGGTGGGGCCAGTTCTGTGCACCCTGAGCCTCACCTGAAATCCCCTGAGCAGGCTGGAAGGGCACGTGGGGACAGCCCTTCCCAAATCTTCATTCTCAAAGTTTGGCCATACATATACAATATGACTAATGATGCCTTGTTGCCCCCTTTCAAATAACACACCTGCACACAAAGCATTAAAAAAAAAAAGACCAGAAAAATAAAGAACATCAAAAGCCATCAGTGTGTGAAAGCAAAGATGTACCAGAAAGCAGTAAAGTTCACAAGGAGTGTGACTGCTACTGTGCCACCTGCAATCCTTCCCTCAGAAGTGCACCTGTAAGTAATCTATACAATAATGTTTACACAACAAATGCTGACCCAGCACAGCAGATTAGCAAGCAGCAGGGTCCAAGGCTGAATGTTAACAGCTACTTCAAAAAAAAACTAAGGCATGCCAGGTAACTACACCAAATAAAGTGTGTTGCTTCTTTTATGAAATGAAGAGCTGGAGCAGGTCAGCAACATTCACAAAAAAAAAAAAAAGAAGGCATTTTAAATGTGTTTTGATTAAAAAAGACAGAACAGTAACACAGCCATATGGAAGTGCTTTCTAATTTCATCAAGGAACTCCAGTGGCAGTCCTAAAAGAACTAACACTTGTGCTAACATTTTTCAGCTTTGGTGAACTCGATAATAGCTTTTGAATGATCTGATTCACCTGAAAAACTTCACTAGTCTGACCCAAGAGCAGTGGCAAAAACCCTGTAAAGTTACAGCATTATGCAATAGTTTGGGACCCCACTCTCTTTCCATGTGCCCTGGATATTCAAGAGCTACCAGAGACCATCAGGGGATTTCCTAACCCTATGACTGTCTCAATTTCTACCACAGAATTTGGCTAGATTTGTTAGATTGCAAGATAATGCATCAGAGACCACACAGAGCAATAGTGAAGGGGCATTTAAATAGTCATTGGCACTTGTACCAGGCTGGAGGTCACTCACTGAATGGCAAACATGTCACTGCTTCACAAAATAACTTTCAATCCTTAGTGTCAGATAAAAGGGAACATTAAGGAAGAAGTGCAAGCCCCAGGCATTTAAAAAGAATGTGGTGATACAATGCTTTCAGAGGTAACCTGTTTACAGTCAGTAACATTTCCAGGAGAAGACATATAGTAAAGCAAGAGACAATCAAGCTCGCAGAATGATGGAAGAGCATTCACAGCATATTGTTGCTGCCTCTTGTTCTCTTTGCTTTAAATTCAATGCAGAATTTTATAGTCCCTTTGCACAAAGAGACAACTATATATTTCCCCATAATTCTGAGGCAGTCTTTGTCCTATTTGTTGTGGCTCTGTCTCTCATGGCATATAAATGACCCTGCTTTGGTGAGATGAAGGTAACACACTAACTCTTAACCAACTCAGGGACCCAGCTCTTAACCACCAGCTCTCAGTGCAGCAGAGCTCAGGAGGGCATTTGGCTCGGGGCATGGAGAAGTGGGAATGGGGGAAGGAACCCTCAGTGGCAGCACAGGCTCCCTGTCACTGAGAGGCAGCTCAGCTCCAACAAACCCTCTGCAAGAGAGCAGAAGGACCAGATTTGCTGCTGCTTTGCCACCCTTCCACCTCAGCAAGGTGAGGCACTCGTATCAGGAACTGTTGGATTATAAACTGAGGAAGATACGTCTTTCTGCATCACCCCACTTGATAAAACCAAGGGTGAGCTGCACTTTAAGGACTGTGCAAGGCCAATCACTCATCACATCTGGAGATGAGTGAGAATCCAGGCCATATTATGACAGGCAATGTAAAACATTCCCTGTGAGAAAACACAGCTCAGCAAACTGGCACTCTGCCCTTCTCTCAAATCTCAAGTGGCATTCAGGGGCAACCTTATTAGAGGATGCTACAGTACTTCCCCTGCTAAGCAGTCACAAGCACAGCACACTCAGCTCCTGAAGTTCATGGTATTAAAATAATAAATTAGAAACACTTGTCTCTCTGCACAAGTGCCTGCAGCACAGTCTGGGACAAGCAGCAGGAGGCAACGACAGTGCAAGAAAAGGGTATAAACAGCAGGAGGGAAATGTCGAGTCTGTCAAAGGATGCTCCAGAACAAGCAAAGCTACTCTTGTCATAAATTCATAGGCCATAGTGTGACATCATTATGAACCTTCTACAACAGCTTCACCCTGTGAAACTTCTGCCTGACCCTTTCACTGCAGCGTACAGGACTTCATGTGACTCTTGCGAACCTATTTAACGGTTTTATTTCATAAAGAAATGAAAATTTATTTGTTTCAGTGTGCGAGACACAAATTCAGAGCTCCATCCTGCTTTAAATTCTACCTCGTTCCCCATTCTGAACTACTTTAAGCAAATCAACACAGCTCTAAAGCCCCCAGCACAGCCCTCTGACTGTAGCATGGTGATTTTCAACAGTGCTCCAGCTGTTTGACTGAATAATGTTTGAAGTCCCTGAGCACACCAGTTAGCACAGCAGCTCTCAAATACCCACCACTGGGACTTCAATCAGGTGCTATATAGGGACATGTACAATCTCAGAACTCGCTCTAACTACACTGACTAAAATTACCAAGGCACACATGGCCCTGAAATTCCAATTCAGATACTTAATATTATGTTCCAAACCCTGTGTTTTATTCTGGTCTGTGCAACTATCAGCATAACTTCTGAACATCTTCAAAAAGAGAAACAAAGTAATTAATAACCTCCAAACATAGCTGACAAATCTTTTACAATCCCCCCACAATGTGCCACTGTGTTTACACGTGGCTTTAGAGAGCAAGCAGAAACATTATATAAATCACTATACATCTTATTATTTCTAGTATTTACAGGAAAAGGGCAAGGCCCACAGTGCTCCAATGGCCTCAGAAGGGTTTATTTGGTAAACTCACATCCAGCCTCTAACAAATGCCATGTTCTACATTGATTAGCTTTATATTATTTGGACACTTAAAACATGTATATCCATCCCATTGAAGCAAACAGATGGAGGAACTACCAATAGGTGCTTCCTCCAGAAGAAATCAGGAAGCTGATTTTACCCACCCAATTTTAAGAATCTTATTTGTGAAATTGCCAAATTTCACAACTGTGAAATTGCCAAATAAATCTGCTCAGAATTGAATACCTGGAGCAGGCAGAGCCAATTGGTAATTGTGGTAATTAATGTTTGTAATGAGGACAAGGATCCAGATGCAGTCCCACTGTGCATTACAAAGGCACAACATCCTGCATAACCCACGGATTCCTTGGAAGAAACAGCCTTCTTTACACCAAGCTGAAGCCTGTGCTGGGAGAACTTTTTAGGCCACCAAAAAACTGTGAACAAACATTTTCAAATGCAACTAGACACAATCAAAGAGGGGGGAAAAAACATAACACCAAACAAACAAAAAAACCCCAAACAAACAAAAAAACCCCAAACAAACAAAAAACCTCAAACAAAAACAACAAGGACAACAACCAAAACAAACCACAGGCAATTCCTGGAAAGTGACATAAAGCAGCCTTAACATAATCCAAAGCCTATCAAAGGCAACTATCTTAGAATATAAATAGTGATGCCTGTACTTCCACAGGGATAAATTCATAAAATCATAGAATACAAAGGAGTTGGAATGGACCTTAAAGATCAACTACTTCCAACCTCTCTGGCCATGTGCAGGGACAACTCCCACTAAAACAGGTTGATCAATGCCTTATCCAACCTGGCTTTGAACACTGCCAGGGTTGGGGCATCCACAACTCCCTGGACATTCTGTTCCTGTGTCCAACCACCCTCACAGTAAGGAATTTAACCTAAATTTCCCCTCTTTCAATTTGTATCCATTACTCCCTCTTTCTGCTGAAGAGTCCCTCTCCACCTTTCCTGCAGAGACACAAAACCTTCTTTTCTCCAGGCTGAACAGCCCCAACTTTCTCAGCCTGTCTTCAAAAGTGAGGATTCTCCAGTTCTCTTATCAACCTCACGGCTCTGAATTCTTAAGGTAACTTTTTGTCTGGCCTTACTATATACTTAGTAAGCACTTATTTCACACAAGAGGATGGATATCACCTTGCAATGAATCAAAATCAACCCATTAAAATCTCACCTCCATGCTCATTTCCTCTTTCCACCCAAAGCTACAATGAATCTCCAAATACACATAATGCAGTGTCAAATATAAAGTTCTGGCAGGAATACCTCGAGTACAGCTTTATCTGTTACCAGATTTGAGCATATCCTGAAGAAGTTTTTAAGAATCAGAGCAAAAAAGAAAATAAAATACTGGAATGAGTTTAAACATGCTGTTAAACTGCTAGGTATAAAAAGTATTGAATTGTCCAAAGTGTACATTCTGTTAAACTCTGCCCTTCCTACAGTCTTGCTAGTAAATAAATAACAATATATACCTCACCATGGCAGCTGATCTGTGCCAGAACAGAGGAGAAAGGAGCAGTGCAAGCTGGAATTCAGCTGCTATGCCCAAATGACTTTTATGCAGCTTTAAAACCACGCTATAGAAAAATAAAAATATTTACTGTTTATAATGTTATCGTTGAATAACAAATTGGACCCTATGGAATCAGACACTGCAAACACATAGTGAAGAAGAGGTGCCTATTCCAAACACTGAGATAGTCTGTGCTTATTTCATGTGCTCCATCCTTTATACAGGTAATGAGGTTAATAATCTGTGTTAATAGGGATCATCTCTCAGGTCTCAAAAACAATACCAAAACCAGAACACTGGAGGACACGCGGGTAAAAAAACAAAGAAAACCCCCACAGTGTCGCTGTGAGGAACCGAAAGGGCCAGTGGGGTGCAGGGTCAGAGCACACGGCGGGGCACACGGGGAAAGGCAGGGCAGGGACAGCGTGGTGCTTCCACACCGGGAGAGCACCGGGCACGGTCGGGGATGGGGGCACAAAGAGGGATGCACAGCGAGGGATGCACAGCCCGGGCGGTGGGCACAGCGAGGGATGCACAGCCCGGGCGGTGGGCACAGCGAGGGATGCACAGCCCGGGCGGTGGGCACAGCGAGGGATGCACAGCCTGGGCGGTGGGCACAGCGAGGGAGGCACAGCCCGGGCGGTGGGCAGAGAGAGGGATACACAGCCGGGGACGGGGGCACAGCGAGGGATGCTCAGTGAGAGATGCACAGCCCGGGCAGTGGGCACAGCGAGGAATTCACAGCGAGGGATGCACAGCCCGGGCAGGGGGCACAGCCGGGGCGGGGGGCACAGAGAGGGATGCACAGTCGGGCCGGGATGCACAACGGGACCGGGATGCACAGCCCGGGCGGGGGGCACTGCGAGGGATGCACAGAGAGGGATGCTTAGCCCAGGGCTGGGAGCACAGCGAGGGATGCACAGCCGGGGCCGGGATGCACAGCGGGGCCGGGATGCCAGGGGTTGGGATGCACAGCCGGGGCTGGAGGCACGGCCGGGATTGGCATGCTGAGCAGGGCCAGGATGCACAACCCGGGGCAGGAGGCACAGCCAGGGATGCTCAGCGGGGTCGGGATGCTCAGCTCAGGCGGGAGGCACAGCGAGGGATGCTCAGCGGGGTCGGGATGCTCAGCGGGGTCGGGATGCTCAGAGAGGGATGCTGAGCTCGGGCGGAGGACACAGCGGAGCCGGAGGCATGGCCGGAGTTGAGATGCACAGCGGGGCCAGAGGCACAGCGAGGGATGCACAGCGGGGTCGGGATTCTCAGTCCGGGCGGGGGGCGCAGCCAGGCTTGGGATGCACAGCCCGGACTCGGGGCACAGCCAGGGATGCACAGCGGGGCCGGGATGCATAGCCCGGATAGGAAGGACAGCGAGGGATACACAGCCGGGGATGGGGACACAGAGAGGGATGCACAGCGGAGCCGGGATGCACAGCCTGGGCTTGGGGCACAGCGAGGGATGCGCAGCGGGGCAGGGAGGCACAGCCGGGGCCGTGGGGCACACCCGGGATTGGGATGCACAGCGGGGCAGGGATGCTGAGCGGGGCCGGAGGCATGGCCAGGGTTGGGATGCACAGCCCGGGCGGGGATGCACAGCCTGGGCTCGGGGCACAGCGAGGGATGCACAGCGAGGGATGCACAGAGAGGGATGCACAGCCTGGGCTCGGGGCACAGCGAGGGATGCACAGAGAGGGATGCACAGAGAGGGATGCACAGCCCGGGCTCGGGGCACAGCCGGGGCTGAGATGCTCAGCGGGGCCCGAGGCATGGCCGGTTCAGAGGCGCGGCCGCCCCGCAGCTCCCCGGGAGCCCCGCCCGGCGCCGGGGCCGCCCCGCCCTCGCTCCCCCGGCTGGCCCCGGGGCCGTTCGGCGGGGCCGATCCGTACCGGAGGGCAGCAGGCACTCCAGCGGCGCGAACCCGCGCTCCATGGCCCGGCTGCGCGGGCACTCGCCCCTGCACGCCATAGGCAGCGGCGCCAATCGGGATCCCGCGGCCACGCGCCCTCCTACATCCCCCCGGCACCGGCACCGGGATCGGGATCGGGATCGGCACCGGGATCGGGGGCCCGGCACGCCGAGAGGATCGGTCGGCGCCACGATCCGTTGCTCGGCGGTGGACCCGGCACTGGTGGGACGGGGCACGCGCCAAACCCCGCCCCTCCCTGCTGATTGACAGTAGCGACAGCCTATGGGAGTCCTCCGTTGGGAGGGGGCGGGGCCAAGTGGCCGCCCCGCCCCGATGGCGCCTGCGCGCTCCGAGCGGGGACAGGGGAAGGGACACGGGGGGACGGAGGGAGCGGAGAGGGGACATGAAAATGGGCCGCTGTGCCCAGGGGTTCACTCGGAATAAACGCTCTCAAATAGCTGTGAGCCCGTGGGGAGCGAGGAGAGCCAGAGACTGTGCCCTGAGTGCTCAGCCCGCTGTCCCCTGACTGGCTGTTCCCGGGATGCGGGAGGGCCGTGCGGGATCTCCTCTCTGGCTGTTCCCGGGATGGGGAAGGACCGTGCAGGGTCCCCTGGCTGGCTGTTCCCGGGATGCGGGAGGGCGCTGGTTCTGTCTGGCTGTTCCCGGGATGCGGGAGGATCGGGCGGGATCTCCTGGCTGGCTGTTCCCGGGATGCGGAAGGGCCCTGGTTCTGTCTGGCTGTTCCCGGGATGCGGGAGGATCGGGCGGGATCTCCTGGCTGGCTGTTCCCGGGATGCGGAAGGGCCATGCAGGGTCCCCTGGCTGGCTGTTCCCGGGATGCGGGAGGGCCCTGGTTCTGTCTGGCTATTCCCGGGATGCGGGAGGGCCGTGCGGGATCCCCTGGCTGGCTGTTCCCGGGATGCGGGAGGGCCATGGCCCTGACTGGCTGTTCCCGGGATGCGGGAGGGCCGAGCGAGATCCCCTGGCTGGCTGTTCCCGGGATGCGGGAGGGCCCTGGTTCTGACTGGCTGTTCCCGGGATGCGGGAGGGCCATGCGGGTACCACCTGTGTGCCCTTTTCTGCCAGGCTCCGTAGAATAAAGCGGCATTTGTAGGCGCAGCCTGAGTTTCAATTAGAGTTATTTAGGTGTCATCCCAAAGCTTGTTAGCTACGTAGTTTCTACCAATTTGCGCGCTCTTAACCGTGACCTTAATCATCCTCAGGCATAAAATGGGCGCCGCCTGCTAAATTTGTTGTTTGCTCTGGAAGCTCAGGGGTCAAGTTTTCACCCCCACGACGCGTCTCTAATGTGGTTCCACCTCCTAGACCAACTCTTGTCCCTGCAGGTACCCTTATCCGGCCACTCCACCTGGGACGGGCGGGCACCTCCTCGAACCAGGCGCTCCCTCTCCCGAACACACCGAGCTGACCGTCCTCACACCGCAGCAGAGGGCAGCAGAGGAGCGCCGCTCCTCCATCCCTCCTTCCAGGCTCCCTCCATCCCTCCTTCCCGGCCCTCCTCCTTATCTCCCTCCCGGCTCTCTCCATCCTTCCCTCCCGGGCTCTCTCCATCCTCCCCTCCCGGACCCCCTCCATCCCTTCTTCCCGGGCTCCCTCCATCCCTCCCCTCCCGGCCCTCCTTATCTCCCTCCCAGTCCCATTCCATCGTCCCTCCCACCCGGGCTCTCTCTCTCCCTCCCTCCCTCCCGGCCCCCCTCTGTCCTTCTCTCCCACTCCTCCTCCATCCCTCCCTCTCAGCCCCTTCTCCCCCATTGCCCTGCACTCAGGCACCCTGGGGTGAGGTCTCGTCCTGGAGGCTAAAGAAGCATGAGCTTGGACAGCGGCTGGGCTGGGCTCGATGATCTCGGGGGTCTTCCCCAACCTAATGCTTCTGTGATTCTCTGTCAGTGAAGGTTTCCTGTCAAACTGGAGGGAAGTGGCACCAACACATGAGCCTGCTGCTCAGTCTGAGGTTCACACTCAGGGCAACGTGATTTAAGTGATCTCAGTGTTGGACAAGGCTGGGCTGCAGTTTTAGGGCAAGGGGGAATAGCTTTAAAATGAAAGAGGGCAGGTTATTGTTGGATACTAGACTGTGAAGGTGGTGAAACACTGAAATAGGTTGCCCGGAGAAGTTGTGGATGCCGCATCTGTGGAACTTCTCAAGGCCAGGTTGGATGGAGCTCTGAGCAACCCGGTCTTGTGGAAGGTGGCCCTGCCCATGGCAGGGGTATTGTAGTGATCTAGACAGTTTTCAAGGTCCCTTCTGATCCAGAACATTCTATGGTTATCCCAATGACTGGAGGTGTGCCTTTGGTTTGAATGCTTCAAGCACTAAGCCTTCCAGACAAGCTGCCCTGCCACCTATAAGAGATTACGCTCTACAATTTTAGGGCATGGAGGCTGATAGAAATTCAGAAGCATTTGAAGCGTTCATGCCTTGACAATGACAGAAATGAGATTACTGGGAGACAAGGAAAAGATATTAAGGACATCAAAAGATCTCGGGTTTTTTGCACTATAGATTTAGGAAATGCTTTGTTTCACTTTTGTGTCATTTAAAGTTTTCTACTCTCTGCGCAGAGAACTTGAATTTCAAAGGCTGCTAGGACTTTGTTATCATCTCTGCATCTCATTCTTGGAGCAGGCTTGCTAGCATCAGGAGGAAGCAGCATGCTGTCTCTCCCAAGAAGGGAGACCACGTGGTAACCACCATGCAGTTGGCCTGTGCTCTCCTCCTCTTAATTATCTCTTCATCCATTTTGTCTCCCCACCCTCGTCCTTTCAATTTTGACCAACACTTTCCTACTGCCTGGTAATATTATCAAACCTTCTCCAGGATAGCTTATTTTTCTTCTTTAGGATCAGTATCTCTGTAATTATTTTTTTAATTTGTGCTTGAGGAGTACCATCTGGTGCAAATAGTTGCTGATAAACAGCTGCTTATGCATGAGAATAGCCTTGCTTGTTCAGAGGGAGGGTCCATCTCAGTCGGGGCCTTGTTCCTGGTAGTGTTCACTTGCAGGTCTTCCTCCTCCTGTTCTCTTCAATGTTTTGTTGGGTTTTTTACTGTAAATACATCAATTTCCATCTCTCTATTCTCTTCATATCCCACAAGATGCTTTTTCCACCTCTGTCACATCTGGGCTTCCAGGCAATCCTTTACCAGCCACTGCTGCAAAAAAGTAATTGTACCTCTCTCTGCTAATCACAGCAATGAATGATTCATCACAACAATAGCACTGCAAAGAGAAATCAGTCTTGAGAGAACAGGCTGGTACTGGTGTCCTTAAAATCCTTTCAAGATGTGTGAGGGTCTGCAAGGTAAGGAAACCTGCCAGCCCCACTCCCCAACCAGGCAAGGGGCAGACAAGTCACACGCACTTATCTCCTTGAAACCTGGCTTGCTTTCACTGGTCTTTCCTTCAGGTACAAACCACAGTGTAAAGCTCTTTTTAAGATTCAACTCCACAGGAATAGGTTGAAGTCGATGCTAAAATGCACTGATCTGTAAGGCAGGACCTGATAACTATTTAAAACTGTTTGTCAGAGCCTAACAAAGGTATTTAGTAGAGGAAGTTTCAGAGAGCAAAATTAATAACTGCACCAACAGGCATGTTCTCTTATGGATAGTCCCTTAAGGACAATGAGCAGTCAGCAGGCTGATTTACTTTTTTGAAATATAAGCACTTTCACCTACTTTTTGCACTTTACATCTGTGCTAGGACATCCATTGAATTTTCCTGTGAAGGGCTACCATTTAATGAGCTAGGGATGTTTTTTCTTCTCACACATGGGAAATTCCTCAGTAAATATTGCACCTGCTTTTCTGGGTAACGTGTGAGATTCAGCAACACCTTTTTCTTTATCTGGATCTCAAACCAAGCCTTCTCCCCTGCTCTTTTCCTCTGCTTGTGTATGCCTACATTACTTTGCAGGGTTTGCAGAAGAACATAGAGAGAGGCTATTCAAGAAAGACATCCTCAGGGCTCTGATACTGTGCTTTGATTCCTACTGTCTCCTCTGATTAGTTAAAAGGAGGGCAGGTGACCTCAACCCTAAGTGAGAAAATAAACAGGCAAGCAGATGTAGTTCCTGAGTGACAGGTGGGCCTGTCTGACAGAGGAAGTTTCAAAATGACTGACAGGAAAGGCTGAGGGAGTGTTCAGACCTTTTAAACCTGCTCTGATAACTAACCTGCCAGTCATGCCTCTCACCTGAGATATCCCTTAAAGTTTGTAAAGACTTGGTGGCTGGTCTGCATAGGGAAAAACTGCAATTTATATGTATTATTACATACATTTATAGATAAATTCTTCTTAGCAGACTCCATATAGCTTCCTCTGCTTTAGGAAAAACTATTCAGAGGAGCACTCAGTTGGGCAGCTTCTGTGGAGCAAAGTTATGACATGACTAGCACTGCACTTCAGCACCATTAAAACTGGTCAGATGGGAAGAGTTGAAGGGTGAATAGGAGGGCAGTGGCTTTTCTGTATTCATAACATCTCCTGGGACTCAGCATGGAAAGAAGAGTGAAGTCAATATGAATTGCAAGGGGATTTATACAACCATAGAATCAGTTGGGTTGGAAAAGGCCTCCGAGATCATCAAGTCCAACCCTTGGTCCAACTCCTGTCCCTTTACCAGATCATGGCACTCAGTGCCACAGCCAATCTCACCTTAAAAACCTCCAGGGATGGGGAAACCACCCCCTCTCTGGGCAGCCCATTCTAATGCCTGAGCACTCTCTCTGCAAAGAATTTCTTTCTGCTTTCCAACTTCAATTTCCCCTGGCAGAGCTTGAGCCCGTGCCCCCTTGTCCTATTGCTGAGTGCCTGGGAGAAGAGACCAACCCCCACCTGGCCAGAACTTCCCTTCAGGCAGTTCCAGACAGTGCTGAGGTCACCTCTGAGCCTCCTCTTCTCCAGGCTGAACACCCCCAGCTCCCTCAGCCTCTCCCCACAGCACTTGTGCTCCAGTCCCTTCTCCAGCCTCGTTGCTCTTCTCTGGCCCCGCTCCAGCCCCTCAATCTCTTTCCTCAACTGAGGGGCCCAGAACTGAACACAACACTCAAGGTGTGGCCTCCCCAAGGCAGAGTCCAGGGGAAGGGTCACTGCCCTGGGCCTGCTGGCCACGCTAGTTTGGATCCAGGCCAGGATCCCATTGGCCTTCTTGGCCACCTGGGCCCACTCTTGGCTCCTGTTGAGCTTCCTGTCCCTCAGTCCCCCCAGGTCCCTTTCTGCCTGGCTGCTCTCCAGCCACTCTGCCTCTAGCCTAAAGCCAGCAGTACTCACTCTTCTCTCTTAGGATGATCAATCTCTGCATATCCCAGTACAGATACACTGCTGAGACCAAGTTATAGTAGCATTAGTTGCTTTCAGAATTTTTTTCCTTCTCTCAAATGAACCAATCTAGTTCAGATTGAAAGGTTTAGAAGTATTTAAGGATTTTGTTCAACAAAATGATAGGAGCTGTCTCTAACATTCACAACATAATGCCCCTTTTCTTGACAAAAGTCAGATAGTTCTGGTAATGCCAGACACCATTATTTAATGCTTAATTTTGTGGCCCTTGTGCTTCTTCACCAACACAGGAATCATATCTCTGTGCTTGAGTGAAAGTACTTTGGGTTCTGTCCAAAAACTATGGCAGATTTCAGTAATTGGCAACATTTATCTGAAGCCTTTTGATTGGAAAGTGTGTAGAATCAGAACTACCCAAGTACCTTCAGAGGTCCCTCCTGGTGATGTCTAAAACAAGCTGGTTGTAAAACAGGGGGCATTTTGTTCCTCCAGCTACTCCAATTTTACTGCTAAAACAGAACAGTCTGTACAAGGCTGGCAATGAGGATTCATGCAATGTGTAAATGTCAAAAATATTTTCTTCTTCTCTCCACAGCTTAACTTTATACTTTATACTATAAAATGAATCCAGAGTTAAAACTAGCAGGCCGGGATGGCTCATTCTGGTATCTCGCCCAGTATTTATGCAGAATAATAAGGTTGAGAATGTTTAGCTAGCTCAGCTGTCTGATTGTCTGTACATCCCTAAGTGCTTTATAATTCAAAAAACACAGGCATCAGTAGATAAATGGGATGCTTTATTATAGACATTATATCTTTGCAGTTCTCCTGTGCCAACAATTTAAGTCCTCACAACCTCCTCAGAACTCGAAACACCAATTTCAAAGGTACAGTCATTGAGGGGGAGAAAAAAAACACACAAAAGAAGACCTGCAAACATAGACATACAAAATCTAACACACCCCTTCTTCAAGTACAGGTCCTGTAGCAGTTAATAGAACCAACTATGCATTTGTTTCAAGCCCTGGAGAGATTATAAAACTGTAAATAAAAAGGATGCTAAGTGCAATCAGTTTCTGTAGTGGTGTGGAGCAGGTGGGAGATAAAACTTACAGATTCTATTAGGTCACCCAGCAAAGCAGAAGAAAATAGTAGAATAATAATCCTGTGGCTCTGGCCAGGCAGGACACTGTGTTTGGAAGGGCTGAGTTTTAGTCCACACTCTGCTACCTGCATGCACAGACAGAACCAAACCCCATGGATCCATAGCCTCAAGTGTATTCCATGTCTGAGGAATGAAATTACCTTTGAGAGATCCAGTTTACAGCATTTCATGCCTTTGTTGCCTCATCTGCATAATGGCATCAATGAGGTAGACCCACACTTTTAAATCAACCTGAGATCAACAGCCAAATACAAATGAATGTCTATTACTAATGAATAGACAGATGGCATTTGTATATGAATCAATTCTATACAAATTGGGAAGAAGATTTATTATGATCATCAACAATATTCTGTCATGAAGATGGATGAAAGATAAACTTTGAAAAGAAGATTGTGTATTCAAATGTTAACTTTTAGAAATAAGGCATTTGCATCAAATCAGCTGCTCTCAAGACTCTATGGATAACAGTGAGCAGAGATAGCACAGGCTAATACCTATCCCTATATTCTTGATTTCCTGAAGTCAGGGGACTATGCATATTACTGAGATGATAGGCAAGATGTTTGACTAACCTGACAGGGAATTCCTGAGAGGTCTTCACTGTTGTCACCTGGCAGCACAAGAAGAGTTAAGCAGGAACAATCTAGTGATTTGCTGCACTCTGTTCTGCCTGGAAGAATTGTCTTACCTTGACTGACTTGTACAGGAACTCTCATTGTCTTCTCAGTGTGGGACAACCAATGTCAAGAATCACTGCACAGTTTCCTCTCAGGACCTTGTCTCCAGTGCAATCTATTTTCTCATGTAGGTGCATCTCACAGCTCTAAAAAAGGCACACGTTTTTTAGTTCTTGATGTCTTTACCCTGAGTCTTGTTAACTGTTCTACAAGCATAGCTCTCTCAGGAGGCAGCATTTGGAAATGAGTATTAACTCCTTTGGACTGGATGTGAGGGCAAATGGGATGGCATTGGCCTTCAGATGTGTGAGATGTGGTGGGTACTGTCCTGTGTCTCTGGCCATGTCCATGTACCAGTGCATTGGAGTGAGAGAAGGCAGGTTGCAGTAGCTTCACTCTGTGGTCTATCAGGTTCTCATCCCTGTCCCATGGGAATGAAAAAGTCTTGTAACACTGCCAAGGGCAGCTTTACCTGCAGTTATTTGGGCACACAGCACCCTTGGTGTGGCCCTAAGGCTCTGCAGGACAGGAGGTGAAGGGTGGCTCAGGATAAGAACACAAGTCAGTCGTGTCACTTCTGCCCCACCTGGGCTGCTTGGCCAAGGACCAGACAGTATTCTCCACAGACATGAGAAGTGGGGCCATCCATATGTGACATTTACAGCTGCATTGACCTCTCCAAGCTACTGTTCTAACTTACTAAAGTAAGGGAAGAAATGTTGAGTCCTGCAAGGACCTGAATCTGTCAGGGCCAGTGTCATTGTGGGGGGGGGGGGGCACTTAGAGGGATCTCTGGGATGGAAATGATGGGAGGCACCCAGCTGCTTCAGTGTCTTTGTTAGGTTCCATAAAAGTGGCAGTGCTGTCTGATGAGCTGTTTAAAAGGTAGCAATAAAGAAAATATAATGGCTGCTATTCTGAACAAAGCTACCTGAGCCTGCCCTTAACTCAAAGGCTAAATCTGTTACAACTTTCTTGCTAATTCTGCCTTTGGGTCCCAGGTGGAGGGGAAAGAACATCCTGCTGGGACCGAGGGGAACCCTCAGATACACCTCCTTCTCTCACTTGCACAACCTTTTTCAACTAGTGCATGCAAAGACACTCCTTGGCTGGAGATTCCTGCCATTAATGCCTCTCTAACTGAGATAGAGAACAATTCCTGAGACACCCTACGGGACACTGAAAGACCTGCAGCAACAGAGCATCACACAAGGCAGAGTACATCATTTATTCACACGCATTAGAGGCTTCTGCTGCTTGTGGACATACATACAAATGTTCACATAGATAAATATGTTGCATCTTCTTGTAGTTTAGTTGCTTAAGTTAGCTGTGGGCTGACATATGATAGAGATCACATTTAAATCTTTCGAGTAAAACACTTTGAAAGCAAACCTATTTAGGTTAATAGAATGAACTTACAATGCCCATGGTTAAGAAGGAGGGGGCAGTGAGACACTCAGTAAATTGTTCACCAAATAGCCTGTCACCTCTCGGTCTGCAGCCGAAGGCCTGCCAATGGATCATTCTATTATCTTTAATAAGCTTAATTTTAAAGTGGTATGCACAGGAAACGTTAAATATCAACTCCAGTTTTGTTATTTGTTATTCTGGATCTACCTTAAATATGTTAATAAAGAATATATGCAGCCTAAGAAAGTGCAAAGGCATTATACAAACCACACTCACCTAAAAATGTGTAAAATGTAAAAAAAAAAAAAAAATAAAGATAGGAGTATTTCTGTGCCTTAAGCTAGTCCATGCATAAAAACCAGTACAGTATGTACAAATGGACAAAGTAATTTCTAGAAAATGTGTTCAGAATTGAACAACCTCACCAATCAGTTGTTTTGGGGTTTTATACCTACTTCATGAGAAAACAGCCATTTACTTAATACTTAAGGTCAGATTCTCCAGCTGCCTAAAATGCAGATTAGAACCCTAGGAGATTTTGCTGTACTTGCTTACATTCACCCTTGGGCACTTTGTCACCTTAGTAAATCCTTCTAAGGATTTTAAGACAGAATAGCAGATCCAGATGGGCTGCTCTTCCATTTGCTGAGACATGCAGGGCATTTCTGTCCCTGCAGAACCTCTGCTGTTCCTTGCCTCCCCTCTGAGAAGTTCTGAGTGTGCCACAATAGCCTTTATATTTACTTGGCACCATTTCATAGAACCATAGAATGGGTTGGGTTGGGAGGAACCCCAAAGATCATCTAGTTCCATTCTCCCTGCCCTTTCAGATGTTTTAATTCCCTCAGCTGTTGCTGAAGGACTTCCCTCCCTGACAGTGCCAAGCCATGCCATGGCTTCTACTGCAGGAATATTCTGAATTTAATCAGGGATGTTTTGAAGAGGCTTCTCATCATGATATCCAAAAGCCAATAAGGAAGATGTTTCCAACTGAGATTCAATATGTCCCAACCCAGTGATGGAGGTGTAATCGCCAAAGATCACTAAAGCAACACTGTCATTCACATCCCTATGAACTAAAAAGGACAGAGAGGAGGTCGACAGCACAGCTGGGAGTGGGCAGAGATGGGTGAAGGAACTATAGCACAGAGCTCAAGGGTGTTCTCCCTCTCATTGTCACAGAAGTGGCAAAGGACAGAGGCCAGAAGGGAAAAGCAAGCCTAGTAACCAGCTCTGGCAGCTTGCAACTGCACAGGTACCTAAAGACAGTGTAATTCTGGTGAACTCGGTTGCAGATTGATGTTAGCAGGGGTTTGTTTGTGAACTGAAATTTATCCCACCCAAAGCACTCCTTGTCCTTGTCCTAGTTGAGCAGGAGGGACCAGCTAACCCTGTGTGGGGGTGATCAGAGCTGTGTATTCTACCCCCTCTATTCATTTCCCAAGGTCAATGGGCCATTAGCAGCAGCTGCCCAGGGAGCCATTATCACCTTCACACCCAGCCTGAGGGGGTGTGGCTGCTAATGGGCCATCAACAGCTCAACACCCCCTGGCTCCCAGAGTCAATCACCCATTGTGTGAGTCCCCGCCCAGGGGGAGGGACTGGGTGCTCCCTGAGGGTACATAAGTGGTGGGTAAGAATTTGGGGACTTCTCGTCGGATCCAGAGCAGCAGCAGGACCTTGACAGGAGGAGATCACCGCTCTCACCCAGACCACAGCCCTCGCCTGCACCAACAGGTTTTTCTTTTCCTTTTGCTCTGGACTTGGGGGAGCCACAGGGGTCTCAGCCAAGGGCAAACAACCCCCCTTGGGTTTGTGCCCCAGGACACTGGGTTATACTGCTGGGTTTTTGTGAGTTGAAAGCAATTGCCCTTTTGTGTCGGTGTATTTGTTGTAATATTATTATTAAATTTTAGCTTTAACTTATAATCTCTCTCATGGTGAGTTCATTTCCCCTGCTGGTTCACCTTCAAACCAGCACAGTCCTTTGACATGTACTTTTGCCTGACTTATACTGGCTTATTAATTTTATCCAAAATTTGTTAAGTAGACAGGGATAAATTCACAAACAGAACCAAGGTCTTAAATCAGAATATACTGCATCACCAGATTGTACTGGCTTGATTATCATTGTGTCATGCTACCTGATAGTTTTTATTTAAACTAGTGCAAGTTTGTATTTAGGCAATTCCTTTAGCTCAGTGCTTCAAGGTATTTAACCTTTAAAAGGCTTAAAATTAATACTTTACCTGAACATCACTGTGGATTAGGATCTCTATACTTCATGTATTTCTTTTGTTTTCTCTCTCTTTGTTTCCTCATGCCTTTCTTTTTCTCCTTCCTCCTCCCTAAGTTTTCCTTCCCTTCTGTGGAGTTCTGTGCTTGTCTTCCCATGGGCCCTCCTACCTGAAATAATGGAGCAGAGTAACTTTAGCAAAGCTGATTAATATTATTTCCTGCCTTGGCAAGAAGTGGAGAGGGGAATACTCTTGCAAATATCACCTACTTAAGATGCTAAGCCAAAGAAATCTGTTTTACACTTGAGGCTATACACTGCAAATGGTGTATCCCAAGAAAAGCCAAAGTTGTTTGCAGGGAGGGAGAAATTGCTGACTCCCAATGAAATTATTTCCTAAAGATATTTAATCTGGGATATGACTCCTGGCTCAGTTCAATATAATTTTAATGCAGGCCACAATTATAAAAGGTGCAGTTCTTGCTTTTTTGTCCCCTTGCACCCCATTTCCCTCATGTAGTTATACTCAGCCTTTTATTTCAGGTTTGTTATTCTAGGGCAGAGAGAGCAGTGACCCTAAAACTTCTTTAAAGTTGAGGGGCTGTTAAAACATTCACAAATTGTTGCAGACTGTGAATTATGCTTTTGTTTTTGCCATCATTAGAGAAACTGATTTCAAAATGTAGTAGATTTGCATGCCCCAAGTAGAGGAATTGGTTACACAGGAATATTTTATAAGGAAAGGAAGAAGCCTGGTAGGCCAATTTTAATTAGAGCTGAGTTTTACTTCAGCAGTTGTGCTCTGAGATTTAAGAACAAAACAAAGCACCCTCAGTTCTGTACAAACGAGACAGTAAAGATCTGGTATTGGGTTATTTACTTCATTCTCACTATGGGATATATTTCACCACACATACTATAGTGCAAAATATTTCCTTTGACCATGGCATGGCAGATGTGAGGAAGAAGTAAATATAATGAGTACAGTAAATAACACATACACTACCAAAAGGCAGAAAACAGACCATAATAATAAGTCATTAAATTCTTTAATGCCTATGGTAATTTGAAAGCATTCTGTATACTGGAATACAAGCTTGCCATCAGAACATAATATGTTGCCTCAATAGTAAATCAAATGAAGAGGACAAGATGAAAACACTATAGAAAGTCTCTGTGGTTATTCAGAATCCCTATTCATAGAATACAAGACCAAGAAACAAGTTCAGTGCTATTTCCTGATGGGCTAAAATGATGTCTTGGTCTGTTTTGCAAAGGGGAAAGAGGCTTTTCAAAAATTCAGCAAGTAAGTAATGAGGATCTGTACACATGAAAACAAAGTGAAAGCTGAGAAAAAGAGAACTTGGTCACCCCTAGTAATTTCTGAATTTGCAGCTCAGTTTGCATGTTGACAGAGAAACAGGTTTCTCACAGTTTCATGTTAAAAACTGTGATGAAGGAAGGAAAATCCGGACTCACATGCTAAAGACACTGGAGAATCCTCCTGGAACTACTCACTTCCTAAGCTTTACCATATGGGAAAACATTTATTATTTACAATCAGCCTCACACATCTTGCCTATACATGAGTATTTTAGCACTTAAGTAAGGCAGAGTGGAGTCTGGGTTTGAAGGGCAGACACCCAAAAAATGAAAAGTTTGATGAGGAATATCAAAGAATAGGGAAAGACCAGCTTATCCTTGGCATGGGTAATGTCTGGCTTCCATTAACTGGAGAGCAGGCACTCAGCTGTGTTGTGCATCAGCTTGTTAGCAGCAGAAAAAAAGGGCAAACCCAACTGTGTTAATTCAGCAAAATATAGTGCACTGGATTTACTGCTGGATTATTTTTTTAACATCAATATCTTCTTATGAGCAGAAGTTAACACACTATGTGTTGAGCTTAGAATTCATTTTTGCCCCAGTTACTGTTTTAGTAGTGCAGTAGTCCACAATGATCTCATTAATCCAGAAAAACTTTGCTGATGGTGCAGTTGCATTTGTTATCCCAAATGCCCTGACACCAGTCCTGCTCACTGTTTAGATGTACCTCTGGGTCCTAAGGTTGACTGGTTTTGTCTCCTTCATCTCATGGTGGTGAGGGGGACTCACATCATTGGGAGGACATTAACGGTGGCATTTTCTTCCTCTCCAGTCTTGGGGCTGCTTGGGACTAATTTTGTTCAATTTTCTCATCCAAATCTCATTCTTCTTCATCAAATCTCAGCCCAGGTTTGAAAGTTGCCCAACAGCCTCACTTAAACCAAAGGCTGCTGTTGTGTACACAGGGAAAGTGGGACCTTGTCAGTCCCTTCCTGTCAGTGAGACTCAGCTGCCAGCATTGAGCCAGCTACAAACAGCTGAGGCCAAAGCAAAGCCAGGGAAGTCCTGACACCCTGTTCTCTCAGGTCAGAGTAAAGCTACAGCCTTTTATTAGTGACTGCAAGAAAATCATATTCCCCATCCTCAAATGGCTGAAATAATTTTTACCGAGTTACAATTTATGCCATATATAATTGATTCATGTGTGAATCAGCCAGTATGGAGATAAGATGACTTTTAAAGAATGGCTGTTTAGAGCTTTTCCCCAAGGTGATATCACAATGACTGTCATTCACATTATCTCTGCAATGCAGCGGATGGGATGCTCAGGGAGTCTGTCTCTTGTTACAACTGACTTTGATTTTAAAAACAAAGACAGTAGCTCATAATATGGGTTTTTTTCCCTTTTCTTTTCTGTTGCAAACACAGCTCCCCTTCAGTAACTTCATCTCCAATTCCTGTAGAGGGACGGACATAACAAATGCAACAAACTAACTTGAAAAATGAACAACAGTAATGAGAAGTAAAGTGTAAGTTTAATGAAGTAGGAAATCTGGCTTCATTAGTTCCAGGATTCACAAGACTGTTTAATGTGTAGCACCTCAGGCTGGATGAAAGTTGCCCAGAGCCTTTCCTATCATGGTTACACAAATTAAGATCCTCAGTAAGAGTGAAAATCGCCTTCCTCTGAAGATGGAAGGGATCTCAGAGGGCTGCTGTCTGCAAAATCCAGTAAGTAAAGAGCTCTGTCAGAAGAGGATGTCGGCAACTCTTGTGCTGGATTACTATAGAATAAATGTGATGCTTGTTTCACTAAGCCCCTTTGGTAGTTAAAAAGAAATCAAACCCCTAAATTAGTCCACATCAACTGACAAACCCGTGTGCAATAGCTGCCAATACAGTGGAACTGCAGCCCTTCACAAAGAGCTCAGGTTTCACTGTGCTCACTTCCAACCTTGCAGCTGCCAGAACCGTATTGCTTTGCCTTTTGACTGCCTGGTGGTGCCAGGAAAACTCTGGATGTATGTGGAGCAGGTACAGTCCCATCCAACAGGAACTCTACCGGAGCTGCAGGAGCAGGAAACATTTCTTTGTCTATCCAGTTTGAAGATCACTTCAGATAAAGTGAACAGGCAGGTTAGATAGAGAAGAAAGCTACTGACCACAAAGATATGAAATCCATTAAGACACTTCATAGAATCATAGAAAGAGTTGGATTGGAAAAGACCTCTAACATCATCAAGTCCAATCCTTGATCCAACCCCAATGATCACCAGATCATGACACTCAGTGCCACATCCAGTCTCACCTTAAAAACCTCCAGGGATGGGGAATCCACCCCCTCTCTGGGCAGCCCATTCCAATCCCTGAGCACTCTCTCTGCAAAGAAGTTTTTTCTGCTCTCCAACTTCAATTTCCCCTGGCAGAGTTTGAGCCCATCGTGCCCCCTTGTCCTATTGCTGAGTGCCTGGGAGAAGAGACCAACCCCCACCTGGCCAGAACTTCCCTTCAGGTAGTTCTAGACAGTGCTGAGGTCACCTCTGAGCCTCCTCTTCTCCAGGCTAAACACCCCCAGCTCCCTCAGCCTCTCCCCACAGCACTTGTGCTCCAGTCCCTTCTCCAGCCTTATTGCTCTTCTCTGGACCTGCTTCAGCCCCTCAATCTCTTTCCTGAACTGAGGGGCCCAGAACTGAACACAACACTCAAGGTGTGGCCTCACCATTGCTGAGTATTTTATATATCTAATATTATTTCATATTTCATATTTTTACCCCATGCTTTAACCAGTATTTTAGGAATGAGATGAGCAGGACATGATCAGTGGACACATCTCTCAGTTAGGGCAGGACTAGGGGTGTTTGATTCCCATGGACAAAAGGCTGGAAAGTACTGTTTAAACCTCCTGAGTACAGGAAAGTGGATAAAAGAGGTGGAATATTGCTGTTTGCATTTTAAAGATACATGCACCAGCAAGTCTGACCTCCAAACCTCCTGGTTTGTCTTCTGAAATGACAGTCTTAGAACATCTTTTCTGCCTCCACTCTCCATCCCATCCATTCATTTCATATTTTCCCACAGGCAGAAGCTGTACAAGTCTGTGAAGCACCACGTGCTGCTCTTTCCCTGCTTTGACTTTCAGCCAACACTCTGAGTGTTTTGGACAAAGCCATTCACGCCACCATCGCTCCTGACAGAATAAAAGATAATCACTGCTCGTTTGTCTCCTGCTACTGAAGATATGTAAATTGGACCATGGCACCGCTCAAGGGAAGACAAATTTTGCCAGTTCCCATTTATTATTCATTTCCACAGCCACATCTCATCAGCAAGTGGTGTCCACGTGATGATGAAAAGTGGGTTTAAATTTGAAATTTTAATAGTGTTTACTTAAAAATGCTAATGCCACTGCCAAAGACCACTGGGAAGGTGTTAATCCTCCTCCTGATATATTTTCAAACTTGTTTCTATAGTAAGCAGATCATGAAACATATTTTAACCCCAGTGATTATTTAAAATGAGCTGTTTAGTCAACCCTACATTTCCAACAGCAACAAACCAGAATTTCATCTCTTAATTAAGCCAGCATTCAAAGTTTGATTGAGAAGAGGATCTGAGTAATGCAATAACACTGAGGCCACCTGCTAAGGTGCTCATTTGAAGGCCCAGCTTATTGTCTGTGCTCCAGTGAACTGACTATTTAAGTGACTTAGAAAAAATGCTGACAGATTTGAAAAAAAAATAAAAGCATCTGCTAAAGGTTCTACATAGAGTATTCTACATAGAGTAACTTTTGGTATAAGTGAAGAACTTAGAGGTTCTTTGCTTTGTCTCTTTTAATCTTTTGTGTCTGATCTTCATGCTTAACTTTATTACATCATCTCTCCTGTCACCAATCACTAAAGCTCCCTTCTGCTCACCAAGGAGGAGGACAATCAAATATTTCCAAAAAGAGCTTTGTATATGCATTTGTCCTAGTTCAGCAGGAGGGACCAGCTAACCCTGTGTGGGGGTGATCAAAGCTGTGTATTCTACCCCCTCTATTCATTCCCCAAGGTCAATGGACCATTAGCAGCAGCTGCCCAGGGAGCCATTATCACCTTCACACCCAGCCTGAGGGGGCAGAGCTGCTAATGGGCCATCAACAGCTCAACACCCCCTGGCTCCCAGAGTTAATCACCCATTGTGTGAGTCCCTGCCCAGGGGGAGGGACTGGGTGCTCCCTGAGGGTACATAAGGGGTGAATAAGAAGACCTTGGGAACTTCTCATCGGATCCAGAGCAGCAGCAGGACCTTGACAGGAGGAGATCACCGCTCTCGCCCAGACCACAGCCCTCGCCTGCACCAACAGGTTTTTCTTTTCCTTTTGCTCTGGACTTGGGGGAGCCACAGGGGTCTCAGCACAAGGGCAAACAAACCCCCTTGGGTTTGTGCCCCAGGACACTGGGTTATACTGCTGGGGTTTTGTGAGTTGAAAGCAATTTCCCTTGTGTGTCAGTGTTGTTATTGTAATATTGTTATTAAATTTTAGGTCTGACTTATAATCTCTCTCGTGGTGAGTTCATTTCCCCTGCTGGTTCACCTTTAAACCAGCACAGCATTTCTTTTTTATTTTTGAGCCAATTTATTTTTTTCCCCTCATAAGAACATTGAACTTACTCATCATCCAGTGTTTTCCAAACCAGATGTCCTGGGTTTCAAAACCTACTGAAATTCTGATGCAGTACAAAACTGGTATGTCTGGAAAAGTGAATAGTTTAGAAAGAAATTCAGGCCTGTCTTCAGAAGAAGGAAGTCAAGAGGGCTGTGTAAATCTGCAACATTTTCAGGAAAAAGAGAAAAGCGAGGAGGAGATAGTAGAATTGGTCCTTTGTTTAACATTTAAAATAATTAGCAGGCCCTCAGTTCAGCATCATGAGTCAAAGTTCTTGGTTACCATGAGAATAGGGGTGGTGAGAAAACACGAGGCAATCTGGTATTTGTTCAAAACTGCCAAATCTCCTCATCCAAATCTGTCTAAATAGGTCCCACCAAGTGCACAGCCAACTGCCTCGCTTCAAAATGCATCTTCCTTGTTGCACAAGTCTGGAACAGTGAGCACAGAAACTTTCCCTAAGCACCAACTGTTCTTTAACCAATAACCACCTTTCACACCAATGAAGGCTTTAGATGCAAAAGATTACAATGCCTTGTAAAAACCCACGAATCACCTTTTCACTTTTATATTTACCACTAAAAGAAAGCCACATCTGATAATAATTTAGAATTGCTTTGCTATGTGATATTAGATTAAAATAAAATCCAAAGCAACAAAGCAAAGAATTAAATATAATGTAGGTAAAAGTTACTTTAACTGCATGTAGAAGAGGGTTATTATATCAGAAGTCCCTGATCAGAAGGAATAATAATCTTGCATTTCACAAAAGGGGCAGTAGAACTGGCTAAGAGCAGTCAGAATCCCTTTGTATGTGCTATCAAAGAGCTGGTGCCTCACCAGTGTATTTTCTCTCCCATTTTCTGTAGTTCTCATCCCTGATTTAGAGTGAGGAGCTCCCCTGTAGTCCTGAACCAGTGTCATCACCTAAATCTCAAGTACACATTGAGGCAGAGTGTTAATCCTGTAAATGGAGGTAGGTGCAAATGGTCGATTATGGATTGCTAAATAAGCAATGCCTGAGTGGTCTCTAAAATAGAGACCTTCCTATATGTCAAAAATAATCTATTTTAACCACTTCTATTGCTACAGTAAACTAAAAAGCAAATTAATACAATGCCACCCCTTGAGAAAAAGGAAATGCACTCTGATGGATTTAGCTGACATTAACAATCACAACACCAGAGCTCTTTTTGTCCATATATCTCACTTAAAGCAATATTTCTTACCTAAAACCACATAACAATTATAGGCAAAGTTTCTTACCTCTGTTTGGGAAAAGTTAAGAGCAAACCACAACAAAACAACAGACCCTACGCCCCAAACCAAACGAACGAATACAAAAAAGGCAAAACCCCAAAGGATATCCCAAGGATTTGTTATGTTCTGACTAGTTTATGGAGAATTAAGGCCTCTAATTATATTAGTCTTGATGTACAATGCTGCATATATGTTAACATCCTTTCCTGGAACTCCACCCTTTTAAACCTGCTTGAGATTTAAAATGTGGGCAACTTGCCTGTCAGATCTTTGTTACAAGGTGTTATCAAAAGACTTATACTTTAATACACTCCCTGGTATTTTCCTTCTGAACTGTTCTCAATAACATTTTTGCAATGCATTTTCTGAGAGAAGTTGTTTTAGTCCAAGGTAGGAGCAGGCACGG
Source organism: Pithys albifrons albifrons (assembly GCF_047495875.1). NCBI lineage: Eukaryota > Metazoa > Chordata > Aves > Passeriformes > Thamnophilidae > Pithys > Pithys albifrons. The sequence goes on from NC_092464.1 coordinate 54,121,570, forward strand.
AGTGCCAGCCAACATCACAAGCAGAAACTTTCCCTCTGGCCAACAATCTCAAACAAGGCACTCTGAAGGTCCACAGAGTTTGAGCAGGGAAGGGTATGAAGTTACTTTTCTGAGAGCTCTCCACTACCATTTTCACCTAAATAAAGGTGGCTGTGTAGAACAACACATGCTGGAATAGCCAATTTTCCCTGGTTTTGCTAATGCCATGCATCAGTACAGAGATTTTTAAACACCAAACAAACCATAAAGCCAGAGCATGTTACAAATGAGAGACACCTTTATAGTGAGAAAGTAGCAGCTCTCCTCGTTAGTGTTGTCTTCCCACCTTTGAAATTTGTTCTTTGTTCTTCACAAAACAGACAAGAGAGCTCCTGAAATCTTTGCCAAGCTGCAAAATCTTGCCAGTTAAAGCCCACATGGAAATATTATGGAGAGAGGAACAGTTACAGTAATGACAGATGGACTGTACATAACAGATAGCAATTTACTTCTTCAAGGGTAATTACAAAAGTTGTTGGGAAATAATCAGTCCCTTTTTTGGCCAACCAGGAAGACAGAAGGCAGCTGGACAAAAACCAATGCTCACTATAAAGTGCAGCCAAAAACAAGAGCTGAACTGGGCATCCTGGAAAAAGTTGTCTAAATGCATCATTGCTTCCTGATGGGACTGCTCAGAGGTGGCTGCACAAGTGTTTGGAAAAGGACAGGCAGAGAGTACTTAGAGTGGCTGGTTATTGATGTCGATGTATCAAGGGGCATTCCAGGGGTTTGTGCTGGGCCCTGTCAGTGTTTGCAGAAGTGCCAAGAATGAGGAAAGAGAACAACCTTCTTACATTTTCTGATGAGCTCAAGGTGGGTGTAACTGCAAGCACACAAAGAGGCTGGGACCAAACTGGGGAATAAAATCAAAAGGCAATTACATGATAAGAAGTACAAGATACAGTTTTCCAGGAACAGTCAAGTTTCACTCATAAGACAACAGCCTATATGCTTAATTATGGGGGGAGAAATGGGTATTAGAGTAGATTTTAAATGTGAGACTCAATAGTGGTATCCTATCCCAAATAAAACAGGCAAATGAGCCTGTCAACACAAGGACATATTTAGAGAAACTGAGATGGATGCTCTCTAGTGGAGTTTTCTGGGCAGTTTGGAGCATGTTCATTAATGAAGGTGGAAAACAGGTGGGCTTAAGAGAAGCCTGGGAGAGAGATCTGAATCAGTGAGGGTTGTAAAGTCTAGAGAAAAGAATGCTTAGGATGAGCACCATAATTGTTCAAATATGTAGCAAGCATGTCCTGCTTCTCCTTCTCCACGATGAATAGGACATGAATGGATTTAAACTACTGCAAGGAAGACTTATAGTAGCTACTAGAAGAACAAATACTGATGGTTACACAGTACAATACAGTGCCAGGCAAGTCTGGGGGTCCTTCTCAATGGGAGCTTGTAAGAACAGTTTATCTTCCTGGAAATGGTTCATGCACAACTAACACAGCCTTGGGAGGTGGGAGATTTTGTTTTCCCTGATTTTATCCTTTTTATGTGCACACACATACCATGCACTCTCTGCATATTCATGTTTGAAAAACAAATTAACTTGATCAAATTTGATCAGATTAGTTTGATCATTTCACAGTTCTCCTCTGCTCTTTGAAATCTTCCTCCACTGCTACTCACTTTTCATATCTTTTGGAACCTGTGGTGTTTTTGACTTCATCTCCTTCATTCACTGCTCCCTTTTTCCTCCCTTAAAAGGGTCATTTTTAACTCTGAAAATGTCAACTACCAGGAAAATGTGCAAAAGTTAGAGACTGATCATTTACGACCTGCAAGAATGAAGGGTAGGAATACAGGATTTATGTGTCCTATTTCTTCTGTCCTTCAAGTCACTTTTGTTTGTTAATGTTCAGTAATGTTTTTAGAAATTATTTCCGACTGTGAATTCCTTTTCTTTGTCCGAACAACTGGCTGCTCATCACATCATGATGAGTCTGATCAGAGGCTGCTGCAGCCCCACCTTGCAGCTCTCCTGCCAAACTCAAGCCTGGCTGTTGCTCCTCATCTCTGCTCCTCTGCTGGAGCTTTGATCATCTCAGGCTCCTGCTGCAGCTGGGAGCAACACAGAGGCATTTCCAGAGGGCTGGTGAGCCTGGCTGTGGCTGAGCTGTGCCCTCTGGGAAGCACAGAGGCATTTCCAGAGCACTGGTAAGCCTGGCTGTGGCTGAGCTGTGCCCTCTGGGAAGCACAGAGGCATTTCCAGAGGACTGGTGAGCCTGGCTGTGCCCTCTGGGAAGCACAGAGGCATTTCCAGAGCACTGGTAAGCCTGGCTGTGGCTTGGCTGTGCCCTCTGGGAAGCACAGAGGCATTTCCAGAGCACTGGTAAGCCTGGCTGTGCCTTGGCTGTGCCCTCTGGGCAGCACAGAGGCATTTCCAGAGGGCTGGTAAGCCTGGCTGTGCCTTGGCTGTGCCCTCTGGGCAGCACAGAGGCATTTCCAGAGGGCTGGTAAGCCTGGCTGTGCCTTGGCTGTGCCCTCTGGGCAGCACAGAGGCATTTCCAGAGGGCTGGTGAGCCTGGCTGTGGCTTGGCTGTGCCCTCTGGGCAGCACAGAGGCATTTCCAGAGGGCTGGTGAGCCTGGCTGTGGCTTGACTGTGCCCTCTGGGAAGCACAGAGGCATTTCCAGAGCACTGGTGAGCCTGGCTGTCGCTTGGCTGTGCCCTCTGGGAAGCACAGAGGCATTTCCAGAGGGCTGGTGAGCCTGGCTCTGCCTCGGCTGTGCCCTCTGGGAAGCACAGAGGCATTTCCAGAGGGCTGGTGAGCCTGGCTCTGCCTCGGCTGTGCCCTCTGGGAAGCACAGAGGCATTTCCAGAGGGCTGGTGAGCCTGGCTGTGGCTTGACTGTGCCCTCTGGGCAGCACAGAAGCATTTCCAGAGCATTGCTGAGCCTGGCTCTGGCTTGGCTGTGCCCCCTGGGAAGCACAAAGGCATTTCCAGAGGACTGGTAAGCCTGGTAAGTTCGGCTGTGCCCTCTGGAAATCTCTCTGTCTCCTGACTACAGAGCAAGCCCAGGGCTTAAATTGGGAACTTGCCTCTGGGAAGTACCAGACCCTGAAGGAAAACACATGGAATTGCCCTCAGAAACCTCCTTTCTTTCAAGACAGAAAGTTTTCCTGAGGCAGGGACATCCTCCCGCTGTCACTTAGTTGGCACATTTTGATTTTTAGAGAATGTCTAGCCCTATTTCCAGAGCTCCTACAACTAACAGACATACCCAAAAGAACACCTCATGAAGGCCTTCTAGTCAGAGCTTTGTCCTCACATGTGATAAGTCCCTGGTGGGGGAACTCAGAGCTGCTGACAGACAGCAATACCTGGAAAGCAGCAGAAGCAAAATGGGGCTCCCAGTCCTGCAAAAAGCCCTCAGCGATGCAAAATGTTAAATACCTTCTCAGCAGAGAGCAAGCACTTAATGAAATGGGAACAGTTGATAGCCCAATAAACAGATAAATAAGACAGGCAGCTATAGATTACATAGGTTTCCAGTGACATGATTAATCATGAGAGCACAGCTCATCTGGATAAAGACATTACTGGGATCTCTTTGTTTATGGCTTTGTAATTTATGGTGTCTGCATTGTAAAACAGGATTCTCTACAACACATACAAACTGCATTCTTACCTTTGTTTTGGCAGAGCTGTATCAAACAAAAAATTGCAAATGTCAATTATTTTTCTCCACAAGAAGAAGATCCTTCAATCATTCAGATTTTCTTTCCTTGATAGCTGAGTTGAATAGTTTACCTTTTTGGGTGAAAGCATATACATAAATTTAGAATTTCTCATTACAATGTCGTGTGTCTGAATGACACTTTTCATACCCAAACAATAAATAATTCTGGGGGCCTTTCTTGCCCTCTATTAAAAGGAGGACTGAAGGCACAGTCAGCAGGATATTCCCATTTCTCATGAAGCAGCACATGCTCAATCAATCATGGGTAAGAAAACTTGCTGAAAATTTCACATCTGTAGTTGCACCACCATTTGTGGTGATTGCCAAAGCAGACAGGGGGGTGGATTTTCTGACCATCACCTCAGATTAATTGTGGCAAGAGGCTGATCACAAATGACAGCAGCCAGAATTTTGTGATTGGGTTAAAACTGGTTGCAGTGTCTACGTAAACATGAGACTATAAACACTAGTTAAAGTTTAGGTAGGAATTATTCAGCTTAACAGGAGCTTTGAAGTTTTATTTAAAAATTCTCTTTGAAGTCACCTATAAAAATGAAATTTAATTTTTGAGTCATGAACTTTTCATGTCACCAGTGAAAATGAGGTTGGCACAAAAAGACTTACAAATTAAGCTATCAGTAATTTTGACAGCTAGAAAAACGTAACCTGATCTTTCTTCAAAAGAAATCTAAACAACTGTAATTCCTCACCTTGTTGCAACAATTGTCTCTCATCCGGTCATCAGTTTTCTTTTGAAGATGTTTCCCTCCATTTGTCATTTTTTTTCATGACAAATAACAGAAATAAATCACTCCAAGAGCCAAGCCCAAGCTGTAACCTCTGGCAATGTCTAAAGAAGAAAGCTCTCACACCATCGAGTGTGACAGATGACACATTGGCTTTTCAAGTCTAACTGGGTTGTCCTGGTTCCTGTTCATGACAACCAAATGCTTCCCTTCACGTGCAGTGCTGAAGTCCTGTTGCCCCAAAGCTGCTGAGGATCCTTGCAAGGCTTTGCCCTGGACTGCCTGTCCCATGGCACGTTAATTCACATTGCTTTGGAAACTGAGTCTGTTGAAGAGAGAGACAGCTGAGTACAGATACACAAACACACACACATCTGGACTAAGGTACAACACCAGAAGAGTCAGCTGCTGCTTTCATTTGAACAGGGAGGGGTTTGTGCTCTCTGCTGACTCAAGAGCTAAAAATTCAGCATTTACACACTGTTTCCAACACTCAGATTGGTGGGTGATTCTTTTCTTGTTTTATGACCTGCATTCATTCATGTATTTTGCAGCACTTTGAAGGTCAGTGGTTACCTGGATCTTTGCATTTTGTAGGTGTCTTGTTCTTCCAGGGAACTGAAAAAAAAAAGGAAATTATTAGAAATACTCATCTCTTACATTTTCAGTAGATCCTCTTCAGCTGTATCATTCTCCAAATGTGCAAACACAGGACTCATGAATTGTGTATTGATATAAATTATTGAAATCACAAATGATTACAGTTGTACCATCCTCTGCTGCAATATTAATAAATGGGATTTGTGTGCTGTAGCAAGTGCAATAAGAATGTGCATTTCTGTGGCAGGTTCTCTTCTAACTCTGAATTTTAGGTGAGGCAAATAAGCCCTTCTTCCCTTTCCTATCTACACTTCTGTTTGTACTCTTTCCAAATTCTAATTAAAGTGCATCATACCTGGGCACAACAGCTCCAAAGGGAAATCAGAAATGTGACTTCAGGTCACTTCTGCTTGAAGTGCTGCCCAGGTTTTGCTTCTCTGTCTTTCAGATGCTCTGGGTGGTCACCAATCCCTCCTGCTGTTTGCATTAAAAAGCACAGACAGGCACCTCCCCACCCTTTCTGAGTCTTGGGAGATGGGCAAGTGCCTGAATGGGATTTGCTGAGGATTATTCCTTCAAAGCTGGATCTCCAGGGGATAGCAGCAGCAGGGCAGTAGGAGAAAGCTGCTGCTGTAATTGTGCCATAGTTAAGGTTGGCAGGTCCTTAATTACCCACACTTGGAAACCTGGCCAAGTTCTTGTGGAGTTTGTGGTGTTAGTGCTTTTCTATGTTGTACTGTCTGGACCATAAGGTAATAATTTATCTTCTGCTATGCACAGAGTTAATGGGAAGTTTAAAGCACAGATGTGGCACTGGACTGTCATGCTGTGCATACAGGATGAGAGGGAGTGCACATCACAGACATTTTAGCTTCATGTGTCACAATTCCCACTGGATGGACACACTGGACAGGTCAAGATGCAACCATTCAGTTGGGCAGTGGGGCCAAATATAACTCAAAGTGAGAGGTGTATAAAATGATTATATACATAAAGGCAAAAGGGACAAAAATGTATAAGAAAAATAATAATGACAAAACTACAAAATGCATTCTCTACTGCCATGTGTAGCTTGCCTGTTGGCATCCCTTCAAGGGAACTAATGCACACATGAACTGGGATTTTTGTTTAGAGCCCATGGAACACCTCACCACTGACTGAAGCTTTGCAGCCCTTATCAGAACTTCTGTTTGCCAGCAGTATAAGCCACAACACAGCAAGTCTTTTATTAAAAGTAGCTGTTACCTTTCTTCCTTTCCTTGTTCTGTGAAAGAGATGTGTGTGTCACTTAAATTTCTCCCATCTCCTGAAGCTGTCTTGGTGTGCATCACTTGTGTACCTTTAGGACAAAACTACATTAGAAGGTTGTCTGAAAGCACAAAATGCTCCCAATCCAGTGGTCCAGTCTGCAGGACCAGACTAAAACCAGCCCAAAGCACAACCCTCCTTGCCCCCCCCGCCCACCCCAAACTCACATCTTGAGCCAAGCACAATGGACTCAAGATGCTCCATGTCAACTCTTGCAACCCACAGATCTACTCGCTGCACACTGCAGTACCTGCTGAGGTAGGCACAACTTTGGTTGAACTGTCATTTTTCTTGAAAATATCATTTTGAGGCCTTGTGCTCAATGCAAATAAAGTTAAAAGCTTCCTTTCCAGATGGCAATTTGGATATAAAACAACTGTCCACAATATTGCATGAGTTTTTGTCTTCCCCGTGTCAAGATCAATCCTGCACTCTGGGTATGGTCCCTATGGCCATATCCTCTCTATAATCCCATTACCAGTTGGTTATTAGAAATTAAAATTTTAGATCCCATATCTTTTAAATGCATTAAGTCTAAGAACTGAGCCCCTTCAAGTCTGGCTTTTGAATTACATTCCCTTGTGAGCTGACAGACCTCCAGAAGAAACATCACATGGTCCAATTACTGATGACATTTAAAATCAGAACTGTGCAGGAAAAGAGAAAGTAATGACACCATCTACCTCTAAACCCAGATTTAGATGCCCCCTACAGTCAGTGGAAAGGAGTAGATATTCTCTGCAGGACAATTCTGCACAACTAAATTAGGCTCCTTGTTTGAATTGCCCTCCAGAGAAGTATTTGCTTTCCACTGCACAGCGGAGGGGTCCAGGGAAAGCATCTGGGAATGAAAATCACCCCAGTCATTGTGTGAGTATCCCCCGTGTCAGTTAGAGCCAGAGCCACGTAAGAGTGACACAGAGGTGGGTGCCATCCTCTCCCTTTATTGCCCTGTCTCTCTTTCCCAAAGCATCTCAAACTATCATACCTCTCCTTCTTTCCTTCGAGAATCCCCCTCTTTCCTTCTCTCCTCCTTTGTGTGATTGATGGGGGACAATCAGTGAAAGTCACCCTCTGACTACTTATCTCGCCTTGCTCAATTTTGCCCAGCATGAAACTCTTGGGCAGTGGCTCTTTTACCAAAAAAATAAAGATGCAATGCAGCAAAATGGTAACACTTCCAGTTGGAAAAAGAAAAAAAGATTTCAAGCATGGGTTTTTTCCTCTCTGAAAAATGCACACCTTGAACTGAATCGACCAGCAAATCTGTAGTGAATTTGCTCAATTGTTTTCATCAGAGGAGAGGGGGAAAGTTTAAACTTTTCAACAACAATAGCACAAAATCTTCTGCAATTTTTTCTACTATAATGAAACTGGCAATTTTTTTTTCTTTTTATGTGTGTTTTTTTTTTTTTTTTTTTTACTTAGCTGGAAACCCTGAGAGTTTGGCTTCATAGCCAGCCTGAAACAATTCCCACTGATGTGTTCCACAGGTTCAGCAAGTCACCAGTAAGATATTAATCAAGGCTCCATTCAAAACTGAGCCAGGTATGTAACAGGGCTTTTTTAAAAAAAAAATCTGATTTGCAATACAAGCAAATATAGACAAAATATCATGAGCACCCACCTGCATGAATGAGAATCAGAGACACAAAGGACTTATGTCTTGGTTGTATTAGAACCACGATCTGTTCGTTTGTAGGCTCAATACAAAAAGACAACTTTGCAGAGAAGTCATGAAAAGATGAAGCAAGTAATAATTCTGACATGGTTTATCTGGTTCTTACACTTTGCCACAAGTAAAAAGGGCTGTCAAACACTACGGAAGTGACATAAGTCCTGTGTGTTTAAGGGCAAATTATTTCAGTATTTCAACACTGTGCTATGCAGTGAGGATTTTCAGCCCTACCAGTAAACCAGTAAGGCTGGTTGAGTGTTTTTCTTTCATGTCTAAAAATAAATAAATAGCATCAATTGCCCTATGGCAAAGTTCATTTAATTGTATATACAGCACCTGAGCAACCCCACAGGAAAGGGACTGTTTTTTAAAGTTAGTTTAGCACCAGATCTGGAAAACTTCTGGTGATGTTCAATAAACTCCTTTAATCTTATCCTTCCTTGCACAATGTGAAATTTAGGACTGAATTCATTCTCCATTTCTGCAGGATTATAGCAGAGATAAATTTGGCCAATATGTATTCATTGCTCTGCTAAACACATTACACTAGTTTTCTTATGATATTGCATGGAAGTGCCAAAAATAACTTGTTTTTCCAGTGTCCTCATCTACTTTTACAACAGATATAGTTGGTGAATGTAAATTAATGGTTATTACAGCACCTGCTCTGCATTTCACTTATTTTTACAGCAAAAGGCTGACTAGACTTTTTATTTTGATATTGCAATAGTAACACAACTGCTGGAGCCTGCTATGTTGCTACTCTGGGGAAAGATGGTTAATTGAATTTTCTGCCCGTTAAAAACAGAGGGATTTAGAATTAGTATTGTCTTCTGTGAGGTTCTTTAAGCATCTTATCAAAACTTTCCAAAAAATAAGCAACCCAGTCCTCCTTGCTGCCCACCAAGCAAAGCTTTGCCAAAATTAACTTCTTGGAGGGTGAGTCTGGTCTAATTAATTCATTTTATATCAACATTAATAAACATTCAAGCAACTACAGTTGTAACAATAACATCAGTTATGACTTCCTTACCTGTACTAAAATGACACTTCGAAGAGGACAATGCAGTGTGAACTGAAGTCTGGCTCACAAACTACAATGCATTTTTACAGAGAGAAAACTGCAGTCTGTAACTATTGGCAAAGTCAGAGGAAAGGTTCATTTCTCTTCATTTCATTGAAGAAAGGAAAAAAAAAATTACAGGCCCAAAAGTTAAACTCACAGCTGGTTTATGAGCAGAACTTTCTTCAAGAGAAAAGCAGGTACTAAGAGTGCTGTTGACTTGCAGACAGGTGAGTGGCTCATGGATTGGCAAGGCAGGACACTATTAGGAACAGCTGAGAGGTGCTCTGGAGAAAGGACCAGGAATTCTGCCCTTCTATGATGGAAGAGGCTAGGGGAAAAAAAAAGGGAAAAGAGGAAAGAAAGGCAAAAAGAAAGGTAGCAGAATTAGAGCCTCAGTCTGATTATGTTTACCTTGGCAATAGGCAATTTCTGTGGCTGACATGGAAGGATCTGGTTAATGTGCCTTTTAGTCACCACTCAAAAGAATAAGGAACAGGTGTTGATGACTCGAGAGTCCTGGAGGGGCTGTGGCGAGTGAAAAGCAGCAGTGATCAGGCGCCCACACGAGCAACAGCTGCTTGATGGGGACCATAAAAAAAAAAAAAAGAAAGAAAACAACCCAAAAAACCCAGCCTGGAGTAGGGGAAAGAATAGTAAAGGAACAAGAGCAAAATAAAGTGAAAATATGGAACCGAGGAGACAAAACAAAGGCAGCTTTTAATGGACAATGTTACAGTTATCAGTGGGGCCATCACAGAACCTGCAGGATGGACTGGGACAGCTTTGCAGCACCTCCCCAGCTCTGGGGCTGCTCCCCTCCAGCAGGGCTCCTTCCACCCAGCGACAACCAGGAGCCTCACTTTGCTGCCTCCACCTCCACTAGAGGAGGCTGCTTATGTTCTGCTTAGAACTCCAAATTCAACTCCATAAAATTGCCTTCCATGGAGTTGGAGGCTTTTCCCTCTGCTGAGGCAATTGTGTCGTGTAATCCATCTCAGAGTAACAGACCCACCGAGCATCTCTCGGCTGCTTTGGGCTAAATTGAGGGGAATAAAAATAACCAAACACAAACACCTTGCAATCTTTCTCAGCATCTGAAGCATACAATTTCCATTCCAGTATATCCTGTAATAGCTGTGTCCTGTAGTGTTTGCCTGTGTAATGTGTTGTTTGTGTTTATTTCTCTTATTGTTAATGCTAGCATGGGACACAATTCATTTTCTCAAAGTATAGGGAATTACATGGCTATAAAGGGAAAGTAAATAAAAGAGATGTAGGATTGAGTATGAAAGTTTGTTTTCATAGTGGAACTAATATAAAAGCGCCCTAGCTCTATTCTTATTCATATTCAGGCACAATTTCCTCTTTAAATAAACCCACCCCAGAAGCAAACCTATATCTTAACCTCTAAGTGCTTCAGTTTGGGGCTGTGGTATTTGCACAGTGCCAGAATAATATAACTGCTGTTTTCAAACACTGGCATGATGGGGATGAATCCTGTGAGCAAAAATAGCTAAATGGAAGGAAGAATAAACTGCATATGGAAGGGAGGGGAAAAAAAAGTAATGAGCACACAAGTCAGGCAGCTATCAAGAAGGTTGAGGGCTCTTCAGGGATGGGAATAGTAAATGGCATCTTACTGTTTGTCTATAATATCTATGTGTAATATGAAGGCCAGGGCAAGATCTCTTAAGAGACCTGAGAGTGTTGGAGTAATGCAAATAGGAACAGTTTCTATTGAGAAGCTCTACCCATTAATGATGATTTTTATTTTGTAAATAAGCCTCTAACAATAAGTGTTATGTTAAAATAGCTGTAATGCAAAATTATAACACCAAAAATAAAACAGCTTTGTCAGCAGAAAGAAAGTTGGTTTTTTTCATATGCTTATAGTGGAATTGGTTTATAAAATACAAGGTAAAAAGTATGAAAGAAAAAAAAATCTAGGTTGATTGTTTTTGAAAGGCAGCATACTGCACTATAAAATATCTGAGCTGTGGCCAAAATAAGACACAACTAATGCCTAGCAACAAGGCATTTTGGAGACTACAACAGCTACTTACAACCAGGAAGAATTTTTCAAAGGCTTCCTCTTCACTAGCCCAGAGAAGACAACTTGTTTCGTCAATGCAGCGATGCTAAATGTGTCAGGCTCTTTTACAGAGCCACCAGTTTGTTCCTCAGGTCACTGTCCCAAGGTAAAACAGCCATTTCAGAGGAACAGTCTCCAAGGACAAAGAGAATTCCCTTGTTAGGTGATGAGGGGGAATTAAAACATCCACTCAAATGCTGTAGTTCAAAGAAAGTTGATCTACTAAGGAATAATTGCAAAAATTGCTGTGGGAAGAGAATATGCTTTGTTATGAAAGAGGCTGATACAGCAGTTGGAAATGAATCCAGTCTTCTGTCTCTCCCAGGGACTACTGGCCACTGCTTTGCTTTGTTTCCATTCAGACATCTGTTAAATGGGTATAATTTTTCTTACACATGTCACAGTAATGCTTAATTACTTGCTTAAAATGTGACCATGGATGGTCAAGTACATTGTGCGAAAAAAGCACATTCTATAACTGAAAGCACAGTCTATGGCTCTCCTGAGTATCAATTCTACCCATTTCATCTACCAAAAGCTTTATTGTTCTGAGCAGTTCCTGGAAGATGGGAAACACCTGGATATTTCAGAAGCTGCAAGGGAGTTGTAGCTCCACGGTCCTCTTTCATCTGCAGGCTTGAGCTTCTCCCTGGTACTCATGAAGTACCATGTTGGACCACCAAGAGGTGGCACAGGTGGCCCCTCAGAGGAAATCCAGTTTGAACTGAAAGTTTGTTTCAAAGAGAAGGAGACCTTGGGAAGCACCCACTTGAATTTCCAGAAGTGGAAGGCTGCTTATATTCCTTCAAAAGGAAAAAGCAAGATTTCCCACAGGGACCACACATACAAAGAACTGAGGTTTTGTGTGTACATGCTACTTATTACATTTATATATATATAGAATAATAGAATTGATTGGGTTGGAAAAGACCTCTGAGATCATCAAGTCCAACCCTTGGTCCAACTCCAGTCCCTTTACCAGATCATGGCACTCAGTGCCACATTCAATCTGCATTTAAAAACCTCCAGGGATGGGGAATCCACCCCCTCTCTGGGCAGCCCATTCCAATGCCTGAGCACTCTCTCTGCAAAGAATTTTTTTCTGCTCTCCAACTTCAATTTCCCCTGGCAGAGCTTGAGCCTGTGCCCCCTTGTCCTATTGCTGAGTGCCTGGGAGAAGAGACCAACCCCCACCTGGCCGGAACTTCCCTTCAGGTAGTTCCAGACAGTGCTGAGGTCACCTCTGAGCCTCCTCTTCTCCAGGCTGAACACCCCCAGCTCCCTCAGCCTCTCCCCACAGCACTTGTGCTCCAGTCCCTTCTCCAGCCTCGTTGCTCTTCTCTGGCCCCGCTCCAGCCCCTCAATCTCTTTCCTGACCTGAGGGGCCCAGAACTGAACACAACACTCAAGGTGTGGCCTCCCCAAGGCAGAGTCCAGGGGAAGGGTCACCGCCCTGGGCCTGCTGGCCACGCTAGTTTTGATCCAGGCCAGGATCCCATTGGCCTTCTTGGCCACCTGGGCACACTGTTGGCTCCTGTTGAGCTTCCTGTCACTCAGTCCCCCCAGGTCCCTTTCTGCCTGGCTGCTCTCCAGCATTTATATGCGTGTATGTATGTATATAATCATGGACAGTTGTGACAAAATCAGTTCACACAGTAATTACATTAGTCATAGCAATAATCAATACACCATGTAAGGAATAACTATGTCAGGCAGCACATTTCTGCTGCTGAACTTCAGTCTGGCACACCTGTACCTTACAGTGGTGTCTTTGAGTCAGCTGCCTCTGCAAACTCCAGCAGGATTCATCCTCCCAGAGACATAATCCTCAGCTCCTGAACTAAGAGCTCCCTTATCAGTTACATAGGAAAAGTCTAATCAGTCCAACTGAAGAGACAATTAAGACATTTTTCCTTCTCTGATACTCCAGGAGTAACAATCTAATAAAAAGTTGAAATTTTGCTGAAGTCAGGTTCTACTTGGTGCTCAGAAGCAGCTGAGCTGTGGTAGCCCTTTCTCATTCCACCTGGACTGGGGCAGTGAAGAAGTCTGAGGGAAGAGATTTCCAGGGGTGGGACTGGCTAAATGTATTCCCACTGACCTCACTTGAAGGATGGCAGTATCCTTGACATCATAAATCACCTGAGTTACACCATTCCTGAACCCAGATCTTTACAGCAGGGTGGGGTAACACATGGCAAACACACAGGAATGGATTTGCTGTGTTTTTATCTTCATTAAAGTTCTCTTTTCCCACTGCACATGTGTCTGAGGAGCTTTTCCTAAATTCCACTTTCTGACAATAGCAACGCTTAAGTCTTATGCCCCAACAGTGACATGATGTTCAGACTTCTCCAGCACTTGGGAATCCTACTGATTTTAAAGAAGCTGAGGGGAAACAAAATTCAGACAGAAGTCAGCCTGTTTGTTTAGTGCTCGGTTAGTGCTTTAAATGTCTAACTGTGGACCACCAGATTGGGCTGTTTGGCCTAAATAGGCTAAGACACACTAAGAAGAGCAGTTAAAACTGTAAAGGAGGTAGCTAAAACTACAGCAAGTGCTATAAAAAACCAACCATATGCTCCAGGTGCTTCCCTGGGGAAAGAGAGAGGCTCTGCTTTGCAGGCTGGGTCTGAGATCCAACCCAGTACACCTGAAGTGTTTCACCATACCAAAGCTTAATCAAGGGGTCCCAGAGCAGCCTGAGCCCATTAACTCCAGACAAGCATGAAGTGTGAAGCCACTGCTGCAAAAAGAGCTGATTGCTGTTTGGAAATGCATAAACAGTAGCATTACCCAGTGAGGAATCGAGGGAGTGATAACAGCACTGGTTTACATCAATTCTGCAGGGCCAGCTCTGCAGCTGTACACACCACTTTGGGGCTGCCATTACCTTCATTGCTATTATACCGAGATTGATCTTGTAAGTCAAGGTGGTGCTGTTGGAAAAGCATTGGCTTCAACCCAAAATATGAAATAAATCAGAAAGTATCCAATGAGGGCAACCAAAGTGATAAAAGACTGAAGAAATATGTTCAATACAGACTGCCAGAACTGAGTGTGCGTTGTGTGGGGACAACAAGCCAACTTGGTAGCATGCTTGGACCTGGAGAAGAATAACTGTGAGTGCAATTTATTCTCAGTGATGAACATGGACATGAGAAAAGAAAAACTTTAACTAGTTTCTGAATATTAGAAACAATAAAACCTGTTTTCTGTGATTCACGGATAAGCTTCTAAGTGGACTCGCTGCTAGTACAAAAATCACACAATTGTCTCAGTTCTCCTCCCCAGCCTCCTCTCACCACAGAGTTTGCTGGGTCTCAGTGTTTCTAAGGGGTTTACCCACCCAGAAAAGTGCAGCTGACATTGGCAAAAACTTTAGGGGTAGAGCAGAAGCTGACAGAAAACCAGCCTACTAAACACAAGATTAGCAATGAAAGTATTTGACTAAATATCACAAAGATTTTTTTTTTCAGCAATAAACCAGTCCTGCATTAACTACCTAAAGTATGTCAGGACAGGAAATGAAGAATGGATTCTAGCATCTCCTTATGCCATCCTTGTATCATTACAGGAGGAATGCCTAAGAGTAGAAGTTAAATGGTCCTGTCAACTCTGTTTACTTCTAACTCTAGGTCTCTGACACTTGACAAGACAATTTTTGAGAAGGGCAAATTTTAAAAGCTGCCAGTTTGAAATTGCAATTTCTGAACTGTTCACAGCACCTAAGCTTGAAAGGAAAGTCCAAAAGGTAAAAGCATAGTGACTGAAGTTTGAAAATATATGGGTGGCATAAAGCACAGGGTCTTAATGTGATGATGGATCAAAAGCCACCAAACAAGCCATTTTTTTTTCTCTTTGATAAAACAGTTTTGTAGTACCAGCCACTTTATAGAAGTGCTTGGCAGGAATCCATATGTTCTCAGTGACATTTTCCATGGGAAATACATAGATAGCTTCAACTTCAATAGGGAAGCTCTTTGTTTGGATGATTTAACATTATTACATAATGTCCAGCACAACAGCTCCACCCCTTTTTGAAACCAAGAGAGTTATGTACGCCTTGGTTTAAGCAACCCCTTGACATATCACACTGAAATGCATACCAGTTTCCATGTGGGGATACCTTGCCTTCAGCAGGTTATTCCTGCTGTCTGTGAATTCACTGCTTGGCCTCACAAAGCACACCAAGTTGGGAGTGTCCAACTGCTGGAGGGTTGGAAGGCCCTGCAGAAGGATCTGGACAGGCTGAATCGACGGGCTGAGGCCAACTGAGGTTCAACAAGACAAAGTGTCCAGTCCTGCCCTTGGGTCACACCAACCCCAGGCAGCACTGCAGACTGGGGAGCAGTGGCTGGGAAGGTGCCCAGCAGGAAAGGCCCTGGGGGTTCTGGTTCACAGCTGAACACGAGCCAGCAGCGTGCCCAGGTGGCCAAGAGGACCAATGGAACCCTGGCCTGTGTCAGCAATAGTGTGGCCAGCAGGACCAGGGCGGGGATTATTCCCCTGTGCTCAGCACTGGTGGGGCTGCATCTCAAGTCCTGTGTCCAGTTTTACCCCCTCCCCACAGGAAAGACACTGACCTGTCTCAGGGCAAGTCCAGAGAAGGGCAACAAAGCTGGGAAAAGGTCTGGAACTTAAGTCCTAAGAGGAATGGCTGCTGGAGCTGGGCGTGTTCAGCCTGGAGAAAAGGAGGCTCAGGGGAGACCTTCTCGCTCTCTACAACTACCTGAAAAGAGGTTGCAGCGAGGTGGGAGTCAGTCTCTTCTCCCAGGACAATGGGAAATGGCCTCAAGTTGCACCAAGGGAAGTTTAGGATGGATAGTAGGGAAAATTTCTTCACCGAAATATTGGTTAAGCACTGGAAGTGGCCAAGTCACCATCTCTGGAAGCATTCAGAAAATGAGTAGACATGGCACTTGGTGATATGGTTTAGAGGGAATGGTGGTATTTGGTCAAAGCTTGGATTCAACAATCTTGGAGGTCTTTTCCAACCTTGATGATTCTAATCTGTGTAGTTTCTGATATATAGAGCTCAAGACCAGTTTCCCAGGATGTTAGCCCTGCCTTGGTCCATGTTAGTCAGGCTGCAGGGGGCTTCTAATTTTCTTGCTCTTCGTGCTTTGTGTATGTTTCTTTAGTGTAGAACAGTTAATGGGTTTCCACTTTGTACCAGACTCCAGATAAAAGCAGAGGAAAAAAGTCAAATCACATAAAGTAAACTGAATGCAATGTAGGGCACTGTGCAAATAAATGCTTGGTTAAAGCAGCTTTAACAGAGTGTTTCACAGAGAGTGTTATTTCCCAATTACTTTCCATCCCTCGTGAGTTTATTTTGAGTGCCTCCTTTCCCTTGTACAGAGAAATAGAAGAAGGTGCTCACCTGGGACTTCACAGGCATCCTTTCCTAAGGTAGAGCCCAAACAAAGCCATGCTGATGACTTGCAAGCTGGCCAGGTCTTAAAGTGCAGACAGGTGAGCAGCAGGTGTTGTCATCTGCCAAATGGATGTTGAATTTGACCCACTTTCCTCAATTATTTGTTGCCAGTTGTCTGATTTTCAGAGCATGTGGTCCATCAGATCAACATGGTGGAGATGCTGCATCTAAAAGTGTTAGAGAGCTGCTGGTCACATATACTGGTCATTGGCACTTACTGATTGCACAGCTCTGGGCTTACTATAAGTGCAGTGCCCTCAAATCATCCTTTGTCATGTTTCTTGGATTGAGTCTTTCAGATTCCACTCTGTATGTACACATGTATGAAAGTATATACATATATGAGTATATATTAATAAATAGATATGGATAAATAATTGTGTGCATGAGTGTGTAACTTACTGGGCCAAACCCTAAGGCACAAAATTGTTAATAATGAAAATATTCTTTTCTCAGCCACTGGGTTGGTTCTTCATCCTCCTTATGAACATGACAGTGACTCACTCCAGCACACAGATTCCTTTGGCAGTACTCCAGTAACTTGGAGAGACATTGCTGGAAAACAAAACTTTTCCAAAGATTACCTTAGTTTACAGGAAAAAAAACCAATTCTTTTTTTTTTTATGTTGGAATTAAAGAGAGTTAATGCACAAAGAGGATGGTTATTTTTGTTGTTGTTGGGGCTTTTTTTGGTTTGGTTTTGGGTTTTTTTGTTGTTTTGTTTCTTTGTTTGTTTTTTTTTTTTTAAATAAACACAAGCATAGCCTGAAAGAAGTTTTAGTAACTGATCACTTTTCAAACATTTGCCAAACGTGACACGGCATCACAGCGAAGATGATGCCATTTCTCTGTGATCAAGCTCAGGGATTTGCAAACTTTTACAGGGAGGAACTATTATCCTACAACATTTCTTGTGTGCTCCTATGCACTTCTTTTATCAAGCTTTTCATTAAAGATGCAACAAAGCCAATGGAAATGACAGAGTACTATTTAACAGCTACTGGCTTTATTGCTTGTGATAAAAGAATTTCACTTGGCTACATTCACCTTGCATTTGGGAATAAGTAGGCATGGAAAAAGCAGAACTTCATAACTAACATAAAGGATCAACAAAATTTTTTGTTTGAATGCAAAAAATAAAAAGCATTAAACTGGATTGTTAAAGAGCACTAGGGATGGTTTGGTAAATTAAGAGGAAAGAAATTACAAAACCATAACAAAGTCTTCATTTAGCTGAGTGTAGTTTGTGGCCTTCTTGTTTTATCTGGCCAAAAGCCACTTTCTTAAAATCAGAAAAAGTTTTTGGAGACTGCAGGAATATCAGAGGGAAAAATATATGGCCAAAAGTGAAATAGGTCAAAAAACCAAAACTCGATGGTTTTATCCAGAGGAATGGTAAACAATTCAAATCTATGACCCTGCAAAGGTTACTTTATTTTTTTCAAATGAGCCTTCAGTTATTGCCTTCTTTTGACAGTAGTAGTATTGCTGTAGCTGTGATATGCTAAAATATGATTAATAAAGGCTGGAAGAAAAGGTTAGAGATGCGGACAAATAATGGGAAGACAAACTTTCAGGCATAAATCTCCTTTCTCTGAGTTTGAAGCAGAAGCAGCAAACTTGAAAATCAAACTCAAACCAGATCCTCTGGATTTTACTCAGATTACATCTTTCAGATTAGGACACTGCCTACAGAGCAGAGAGAGAAGCAAAGGATTGTCTCTGCAGGACACAAACAAGAAGGTGGTTTTGGTGGAATACAGACTAGGCCTCCAAAGTAGGGAAAGTTATAAAATGCCATCAAAGCAGCATCACTAATGAAGAGATGTTTTTAATGCTTAATAGAGTCAGGAGGTTTTGATTTGTGCTTGTCTTTAGGAGGTGTTTTGCATGATGTGCTTTTGAACGCTTATTGTAGTGAATGATAAAAAGATGTGCAATAAAAGAGATATATTCTAGGTCTGATGACAGTTCATTTCTGCAGGAAAAAACCTCCTGTCTTCACCTCTGTAATGCTGTTTCCAGCTAAGCCCTTACAGCCCAAAGAAAGGACAATGCTCCAGGTAGGAGGGCAATTGGGTTACCTGTAAAAATATGCAGATGACAGCCAGGCATCTACAAGCAAATTTAAGAAGTAGCTCCAGCTAAAAGTGTTGAAACAGCTGCTTTTCCCACTTTGGCAAGCAGATAAAGAAAAAGGAGGCAAGAAGAGCACTTGGTGATCAGTTGCAGACTCTACACCTAAAGTAGTAGCCAGTGCTGCCTCTTTTGTGCCTGTACGAGGTTCATTTCATCCAAGTCAAATATTTTCAAGGCAGATTCTAATGGGATTTATTATAAATAGTCCAAATAAATAGGACTTAGAGTTTACTAACCCAGTTTTAAAGGAACCTTACAGGAAGACATTAAGCAGATTCAGGTAGTTATTTTATCCCCTCCATCCTCCTGAAATTATAGCTGCCTGTGATCATAAATTAAAAGAAGAGAAAAAGAGTCAGTTAAATTTATTAAGTGGATAACCTCTTTCTCATAATGATAAATGCAAATTGTATTTAATTGGCAGTCGCCTGAGGACAATATATTTACGACAGATGTCATGGAAGCTTAACAAAAATTAAACATAAACTCAAGGCATTTCATTTAGTGTCCAAGGAAAGATGATTGAATACCTGCCGAGCTGACACTGAGAGCTATAGATTTATCTGAGAGATTTGGAACTTTTTGATCAAATGAAGATTCAAAGCCTTCCCAACTCTGCTGTATTTATGGAATTTACTGCACAAAAGGATTTACTGGTTTGGAGGCGGAAATCAATAACAGTTTGTGAAAAGCCCAAGTTAGAAACATCTCGAACGGAGACAAGCGTTCGATAGAGAGTTCATCGCTACAGACTTTAAATGGTCCAGTATAAAAAGAGGGACTGACGTTTGACCTTCAAAAGTTCCTCTGTGAGGAGGGGGAAAAAAGGTGTATTTACAGGAAAAATCAGGATGAAAAAAGGCCTTAAAATTGAAGTGGGAGATTAGGCACACCAGTTAAAGGCGATTGATGGGCATTTCCAAGCAGGCCTTGGCAAGGCAACACAAGGCCTGATGCTCCTTATAAATAATTTGTTATGGTTCGACTGCATTAGCCTTTCTCCAGACTCCAGGATCCTTTCTCAGACAGCAAACACATGTTGCATGCTTTAGGTACTAGCTAAATTACTTATCTATTGGAGGTGCAAATTTTAAATAAAATTAATGATTTAGATCTTCATCTGCCAAATGAAAAGGCTGCCAAGGGCTGCTGACCTTTGTCTGTTCTTATGGAATGAGATCCTGGTCTGACCTGTCCTCCCTCAAGGGAGTTCTGTGCAGTGATTTCTATGAGGATTTCACCCACAGTCTGGTGAAACAGCTGCAAACTTAACTGGGTGTCACTGACTGGTACCTCAGCCTTCAGAGTTGTTTTTAATCAGTGAAAAGCCTCCATGTCTTAAAGCAAATTCAAAAACTGGAATTCAAAGGAAATCTCTGGGATGTGACAATTCAGCATCCTCTGAACTGGGGTGGATGGGCCAGGAGCTTGTTATGGGTGTGACATTTAAGAACAGTGTGATTTAAACCCAATGCCTGTCCAGTTGCAAATCATGGCCCAGGAGCCTGTGGGAGTTGTCCCTCAGCTTTTTCCACATCCCACCTCTCTCCATGAAGAAGCAGGTTCATTCTGGAGTCACAGTCCACCAGTGTTTCCTCCTTCATTTTCTTTTTACGGGACAAAAAGACTGACTCTCTTAAACCTCAGTGACAATGTGGGATCCTACAGACAAATAAAAAATGACAAAGTTTCCAGTTTTGCAGAGGTTATAGAAGTTCCACGCCTTGCTTTGCATACTGTGTTGGGTGTTTCCTTAACACAGGGAATAAAGTGGCTGTGATGAGGTGGACCAGGTTGTGATGCAGCAGCAGGAACTCTGGAACAAGAGCTCAGCCTGGTATCCATCACCCAGTTCAAGCAGGGACATGGACAAAACCTCTCAATCTGTGAGTTAACCAATGAGGAAGGGCAGGGAAAAGTGGATGTTGCCTTTACAAGAAGCACTTAAACATGGGTGAAACCTTCTCCTTTAATGTCTTTGACTTTTCCCCTCTGCAATATCAGGCTCACAGCAATTATTTCACTAACTTGTCTAATTGTCAACTATTAGCTTTGGAAAGGAGAGCTGTAAACCCTGAAATAAATAAACTAAAGGAAAGTTTTAAGAACACCTAAATGATTCAGGAATCTGAGGCTTACTGGACTTCTATGAGATTTAAGACATTCAAAAAGCAATTTAGCACAGTAAGAAAATTTTGTGTACAGTGCTTGATCCACTGAATTCTAATTATAAAGATTCAAAGTACAGTATGACAAAAATTACCAAATCAAGAACTGGGTAACAAGTTATCTAAGGCAAAACCTGAACACATTAAAAGAGCCGCTTGACCAAAGCTGTGTTTTGTTTTTTCTCATTTACTTATTTTCTTCACTGCAGCACAGAAACGAATTTCTAGCACAGTCTAAAACTGTCCTGCAGTGCAGAATATTTAGTCTCAGAGAGTAAATTTTGCTTTTTTTAGATATGTGTTTTAATGTTCTCATACTGCTTTATAGTAGTCACAAGGCAGCTACATGAATAGCAAGTTACCTTTCTTTTACCTACAATAAACTTGCCTCTAAAATCACCATTAAATCATGGGAGGTGTTGGAAAACTGATGCCAAATGACAGAAGATAAAAACTACAGTCATGAGAATACAAACTTCCCTGAATAAAATCTGAATTTTGGGTGGTTTGTTGTTGAGTTGCCCCTCCACCACTGAGAAGATTGCTTCTTTTTTCAGGGTGATGTAAGAGCTGACCTAGAGAGAAAGTAGAAAGCAAGGAAAGAACATGGCGGAAGGTATGAGCAGACAGAGAATAAAAAGCAAAGCAAAGCAGCACTAAATTCTGGCACAAAAGCTGTCTAATAACAACAAAGTATTTTCCTTCCTTTTACTAACACTGCTTTTTTCTTTCTTCTTGAAAATAACAGAGATGAGATCTTTCCAAGCAGTCAAAAGTGCAAAGGTTAATGAAGCATCTCATTAATCTTTCATAACTGTAGCATGCCCTTGTGACCTTGTGTCCACAGTATAACAGCAGTGTTCAGGTTCTGATTTGGAAGAGCCTAAAATAAGATCAAAATCCTGTAAATAAAACCCCAGCATGCCTAAAGATAAGAGGTGGAGAGTGCCATGGCTGGCAGGATAGTTGGCTCCCAGGAATATGCTGTGGCAGCTCTTAGGCTGCTGTGTGGCTCAGCACTGAGAAGGGAAGTGCTGCATCCCTTTCCTTTCTTGATTAGCGCTGGTGTTTGTGATTCAGTCTTGGCAGAGGGTGCCACAAAGCAGAGAGGGGGAGGACAAGGTGCAGGATAACTGGGGTGGGCTCCCAGAAGCAGCATCAGGTTGTCTCACTTGATATGCCTCCTTCAGAACCAAATGGAAGTCACTGCAGACCACTATAAAGAGACAGAGGGAGATGGGGAGTGAGAAAAGCACTCAAGGGACAAGCTGGAGGTAGAACCCACCGAGCAGGCAGCACAGCCTGTTTTCTTGCCCTGTTAAGAAATGCCAGCCTGCAGAGGTTCCTCAGGCAGGGATGTTGGCTCCTGCCCCATTGTGACAGCTAATGGGAAGACTCACAACCAAGCCAGTGCTCTGGGGAAGGAGAACTACAGCCAGTGGGGTTTGACTTGTTGATTGTCACTGTTTCACTGTCCAAGTGATACTCTGCCCCATTTTCCTTTTTTTTTTCCTTTAGTCTATGTTGCTTCTGGAACAGGGCAGTTCCTCCAGACCACTTCAGATGTCTGATAGGTGATACAGATCCTGCTATCCCTCTTGGAAGATTAATCCAATCTCCAATCTTATCATTCTACCTGCAGGCTCACCTATGCTTTCACTCTGAAGGGTGTAAAATTGCCTTGCTATGTCTGGCTGACAGAGCAGTACAAGCAAATAATAGCAGATCACTCCTTCTATTTATTTGTATCATAGTCTTGGCTAGAGATTATGACATCCATTGTTAGGTGCCATCCAAACACAATGAGAAACAGCGTCTGTCCCTCAGTTCCTCAAAAAGGTGTGATTGGGGAAGGAGGATTTCACAGAGAAAGGCGCAGGCACGGGGTGCCTCAGGGGATGTTTACAAACAGTCAGGCCTGGAAGATACTCTGCTTGCCGGTTAGGGGGTTAAGTAGCCTAAATGGAGTGCT
The DNA here is from genome assembly GCF_047495875.1 of Pithys albifrons albifrons. Classification (NCBI taxonomy): domain Eukaryota; kingdom Metazoa; phylum Chordata; class Aves; order Passeriformes; family Thamnophilidae; genus Pithys; species Pithys albifrons. Next base: position 54,144,511 of record NC_092464.1, read on the forward strand.
GTGTGAATAGCAGCCCCTCTTCTTGGTACCTAACTAGCTCGGGAACATTTCCCAGCATTGCTGAAGCCACTTTCAAAAGCTCAGGAAGGAGTTTTGTAGCAAACCTGGGACTTGCACATGGTCTCATGCCTCTGCACAGACCACTGCTTGTCTCATTTAGCTCTTTCCTCCCTCCCTACCTCCCACAACTCATGTTTGGAAAGCAATGAAGAATAACAGTTCATATCTAGCAGATCCTAGACCCTCCCTGAGAGACACCTCTGGTGTGAGATAGTTCTAGATGAAGACAAAGCAGCCAAGGGTGACTAAAAGAAGGTAAACTACAACCCTTAATATCATGCAAGCAACTCAGACAAGCTAATGTGAATATTAAGAACTGATTCAAATATCAAAAAAAAACCCAAAACAACAGCAAGCAAACAAAAAAACCACCTCAAAGCAAAGCTTGATCTTAAGCTAAAAATAAACCTGCATGAATTAATATTTAAAATTTATGGCACTTCAGATAATAAGGTGACAGCCCTTATTATTAAATGCAACTCTGGCTTCAGAGGAGGAAGCCAGAGACCTCCTGGTTAGATATGAAATTAGTTGCCTGTACCTGTAATGTTTCATTTATTTTGATGGTGAAATACTTGGTATGGACAATGTTGGTTTTTCACTCACAGGTCTACATGGGGGTTGCAAACTGCTGGATCAGATCACCAGTCACTACAGCAACAGCAAAGTCCCCACTGATGGAACCACCCAAAAGCAAACAGTTTCACACCAAAATGGAGACAACATGCTGGACCTAAACCATCCTGACATTGCTTAGAAACATTAGAAATGAGGTGTCACTGCTGATCACCTTCATGTCCGCTCTCATGACCTGGTATTAACTTGCCTACTTGATGTGAAAAAGAGAAGGAGAGGGAGAGGGAAAGGGAGAATGAGGAGAAGAGAAAGAAAAGAAGGAGAAAGAGAAAAGGGAGAGTTATACCACACTATGCTTGGAGTTCTGCATCATGAGGTACGACCCAGGTCTGAAGGCTTGTCTCGGTTTGAGACAGCAAACTGCCAACCCCCCCAAGTACAGAGAGAAAAGCCTCCCTCCTAACACCAAGGAAAGGGAGGAAAAGAGAGGGGAAAGAAAGAAAGAAAACCACTTCAAACCACGTTTATGCTAAAACTACGTATATTTTTACAGAAAGGAAGAGACAATTAGAAGAGAGTACAAATATACACTCACACAAGTCTGCAACAACAAATTCCCCACTTCCTAACGAAGACACAAATTCTACTGTCCTAACTACACATTACTTAAGAAATAACTTATTCCCCAGGGAGACAAACTCAAGCAGAAAGGAGAGACCCAGAACAACACATTTCACTTTCCTGAGGTACCCTGTGAGCCAGTGGTGGGCCTGGTCCTCTCCATCCCCCCTGGGACAGCATCGTGCGTCCTCCCAAGAGGAAGGCTGAGAAGCCACTGCCTTAACCACTCCCACACTGGTTCCTACTTCCCTGGAGATGATGTCATAATGTGGTATGGAATACAAACTTACTGGCTAGAAGAGGTCAGCTGTTAGCTCAGCCCAGCTCAAGTCAGCTGACAGCTTCGGCCTAGTCCTGACTTCAGAGCCCAAATTTAGGCCCACCTAGGGGAACCCATAACAAGGCTCCATCCTGGAGAGCATCTCTCTGCAGTGCAGGGCCCAGGACCATCCAAGATACTGGGGCAGAGATGGTGACACCTCCAGAATGGCTGAGGCAGGGACTGAAGGCCCCAGGCTGAGGTTGGATACATTCCCATGGCCCTTGGCAGGCGTTGGAGGAGGTTCCAGAAGAGTGCAGTCCCAGACACTGAGGCCAGGAAGCACCCCCAGCACCCTGACAGAGTTGACTTGCACTGCTCATGTGCTCTCCTTTAGACACTGTTTTTTGGCCCCTTTGGACACCGCTTCCCTCCTCAGGGAGCTGTAGGGAGCAGTGAGGTCATCCCCTCAGCCTCCTCCTCTCCAAATTAGCCAAACCCTCAGCTGCTCCTCAGAGGACACCCATGCCAGCCCCTTCCCCAGCTTTGGTGCCCTTATCTGGATGCATTCAAGTACCTTCACATCCTTCTTAAACTGAACTGCACACACCAGTCCAAGTGAGGCTGCATCAATGCTAAATACAGTGGGATAATCACCTCTTTTCACAGATGGTGATGCTGTGCTGTAGGAATCTGAAATCCAGTTTACAGCAAAAAGAGCTAGAAATCTTAAACAGCAAGCCTTGGTCAACAAAGGCTGAGAGAAATTCCATCACCAAGAACAGAGGAGGCTTGGTAATGATCAACTTGAAGATAAGCTGTCTCCTGCCTTAACATAAGAAAAGAGTCTAGAATGAATGTTATCAGATTGTGTTGTAATCCCCTGCTGTCTTCCCTCCATAAATTCCTGAAATTACCATAACCCTTCCTACCTCTTAGCATGTGTCTCCCTGAAACCTTAAAAAGTGGTCAAGTGTTCAATAAAGTATTCCAGTTTTGTTCCCCATGCTGGGATCGTGTAGTTTTTGACCGTCTCACTGTGCTTGGTGCACCCCCAGGACAGGGTTTGCCCTCTTGGCTGCCAGGGCACACACTGCTGGATCCTGCTGAGCCTCCTTCCAGCCAAGACCCGCAGACCCCTTTCTACAGAGCTGGTCTCCACCCACTCCCCTCCCAGTTTAGTCTCATGTCCAGTGTTACTCCATCACAGCTGCATAATCCAGCATTTGTTCTTGTTCAGTTTGGTGCCACTGGTGATTTCCCAATGCTCCAATCTACCCAGACCCCTCTGCAAGACCCCTTGTCCCTCAAGACAGCCAACAGCCCCTCCCAGTGTAGAATCATCTGCAGACTTACTAATCATGCATTCAACTCCTGTCAGGTCATCAATACAAATATTGAACAGAATTGGCCTAGAATTGAGCCCTGAGGAACAGCACTGGTCACAGGTCACCAGCCAGATGTAACCCTGTTCATAACCACCCTTTGAGCCCTGCCAGTTGCTCACCCAGTGCACCAGGTACCTGCTCATCTCACAGTGGAACAGCTTGTCCAGAAGGGTGCTGGGAGGGACAGGAAGTCACCTTTCAACCAAAATTGATTCTTACATACAAATCCCTGCAGAAATGATTGCCTGCTCCCCTCTCTGTTCTGCTGGCTCACGTCATAGTCTCCTCTCTGCATTTATTACTTCTCATCTACCATCTGAAACCAATTGGCTGGGGTACAACTAATTAACCACTGGGGATCAAGAACTAACCTCGAGATTCCCTAAATAATAACAGCCACAGAAAGGTTAGTAATTGTAATAATAATAATGTGTTGTTGTGAAACAAAATATCTTCATCATTTCCTATCGTGTTTGCAACCTTTTCTTGGGGCCACTAAGAGTCCTGGAGACTTCAGCATGTTTCTGCCACTCTTCTGCATTCTCAAAGGTTGGTGAATAAATAAAAGCGATCTCTTGCACCAGAGAGCAGTTGCAGAAGCATTTGGGAGTACTGAAGACTTTCTAATGAAAACCCCTTGTAATTCACTGAAGGCAATATTTTTAATTACAGCACGTCAGAGCTGCAATAGAGCCCTATCATTTGGTGGTGAGATCAGACACACAGCACATCGGCATATGTAGCCCTCAGGGGTGCCAGGCAGTAACACATTCCATCAGGGAAAGCTAAAGGTGACATCACAGTCAGGAAAAAAGGCCATAATTTACAAGTTACATAATTTTGCACATTCTAAAAAGAGGAAAAAAAAGACAGTAGAAAAAGACAGAAGTAAAATAAAAACTATGTATTCCTCTGTGAGTTTAACTCATACATTTCACAGACTCATTACAAAACATGCAATTCATACATTTCTAAGAGGTAATGGCTTCTGGAATTGTTAAAAAGCTCTCATTACTCTGGGTTTATAAGGAAATTCTTTCCATTCAATCACTTTAGGACTAATGGAGCTAATTTGACTTTGTCCTCAAATCTCCTGGCTGGTTTAGTTCAATATATTCATCATTCAGTTACATATATAAGTCTCTGAAAGTAAGTCTTTGGCAATAAATGGCTTTCAGAGATTTACAGACTAAATATTTAGGAAAGCTAAACATTACTAAAAGTTAACCAAACCTATGCATACTGTTGTGTAAATATTTTAAAACCTGCACAGATCTAAAAGTGGTTCCATTAGCTGAATGTGCTGGATTTGGGTTGCTTTTTATCCCAGCGTTGTAATTCTTCTGGTTTCAAGGGGATGTGCTTTGTTTTGTACACGTAACATAATTGATACACTGCAGTTCTGTAAGTTGGGGGATGCATCTGGGCTGAATATATTACTTGAGCATGAATCAAGACACATGTCTTGTGTCCCTTTTGTCAGGAAGCCTTTCAGGTGAGCTGTCACCCTCTCATGTAAGGAACGAACAAATTCCCTGACATTTAACATCGCCCTGATCATAGTGGTTACCCAGTGCAGGGTTAGATGACACCACAGGGCTTTATATGTCTTATAATCTAAATAGATGCATCTAAACAACTTGCTATCCCATTCCTACTTGCCATTACAATGTCATCTGTTATTGTGTGACAACCCATTCACGCGTACAAGGGCCTTCATATTCCTTTTGCTTTGTTTATTTGTGCTCTCTGCAATGTTCAACCAATCATAAAAAAGCTCTTCCTTATCTTATCCTGCACATATTTACTTAGGTACTGGTGATCTTTCCTCTAAGACTCTCAGGGTTTGTTTGTTCATTTGTAGACAAGGATCAGCTGATTACAGTTTCACTTTTACCCTGGATGGGATCATAGCTTAACTCGCTCCAAACATCCCCCTCTTCCTCCTTCTTCCTCCCACTTTATATAGTGAGCAGGATGCCATATGGCCTGGAATATCCCTTTGGTCAGTCTGGGTCACCTGTCTCAGCTGTGTCTCCTCCCAGCTCCCTTGCCAGAGTTGCAGTATGAGAAGCAGAAAGGCCTGGGCCCCGTGTTAGCACTGCTCAGCAAAAACAGAAACATCTCTATATTATCTATATTATCATTCAGCACAAATCAAAACCACAGCCCCACACTAACCACTGTGAAGAAAATTAACCCCACCTCAGCCAAAACCAGTACACAGGAAGCACATGGTATTTTTTTCTAAGACAAGACCAAGAGTGAGGTAATTTCATCTATTGCAAGCAACTTGTTTGAGATACCAGATATAAACCTGTTAATGAGAGATAGTGATCCCAATAATGCTGTTTCAGAAATAATAAAGACCATTGAGGTGACTGACACTGTTCCTTTGTGCTTTATGTTAAAACACTCTTAGTTCACTCTGTCCAGACTCGGTTTCTGCAAGGCAGAAGAGCATCACTTTATCTTAATATTGCTTTTAAAATAAGAACTGGGAACTACATGCTTCTTCTGAATGTAGAAACTGTCAATATAAATTAATTTTATGGTTCTATCTGGGTTTCTGTGGAGAGGTTCAGTCACTGCAGCTGTAATTTTAGCCTGGGAAATAGGATGCCAGGGAAATAGGACACCTGGGAAATAGGATGCAGCATTTGCCTACCTGTTTATCTTTTCTCTCTCACTCCCAGAGGGACTTTTGCCACTTGATTGGTTGATTTCTGGATGATCTGACAGCAAAGCAGGTCTTCCCCTCGCCAGCACCACATCCTCACCAGCTCTGGGAAAAACCCAAGATTAGAACTTCATTGCTAAGCAGAGTGCACCATGAACAGTCTCCATCCCTGCTGGTTTTCAAAGCCCAGCAGGAACAAACTGCAGAGAGTGGTCTGATGGCACAGTTATCTCTGTTTGAACAGGAAGTTGCACTGGAGGCCTCCTGGGGTCCCTCCCAACCTGAGCTGTCCTGTGACCTCTCCAGGCAGCAGTGGGTGACAACACTGATGATTCCTGATGACAACACTGATGACCAGCTGCTAGAGGGACTGTTAATGAAGTGTGTGAAAATCTAACATTATTATGATGGAGCTGCAGGTATACAAGTGGAGGATGCAAATCCAGAGGAAACCAGAATTCATTAGTGTTGGTGCCCTCCCCAAACTGCTTTCATCTTGTATATCCATGGGCAAAATTGCCTTAATCACTTTTAGAATTTTCAAAAACAGGGAGCATCGACAAGTAGAGCTTGAAACTTAGAGGAAAAAAAAGTCAACTGCCCATTTCTACTTTTATGCAAAGAGTGACATAAACCCAGCAACAGCCAGACATTTTATTTGATAAACTTTTTTCCTTAAATATTTCAAGGAAACTTGACTTGCAATGGTACACAATCTGAAATTAGATCCCTGACAGTCTCTCATGGTATCAGTTTCACTTGGGAAAAACTAATTAAATGTGAGCTCTCTTTGATGCAGGAAATAAATGTTTTATATAATCACTCACCCTACAGGCAGTCCTGGTCCTTAATTATACACAGAATAAGCATGGCATGACCAGAATCCACTGGTTCTTCCAAGGGTGAGCTGTAGCAAGCTGGCCTGACACCAAATTGAGACCAAAAGGGAACTGGTGACCAAGAACTCTTCGATGTAGATTCCATTTTTAATGATGTTTAGGCACTGATTATTCCTCAAAATATTTGGGAGGGTCAAATTGAAGGATATGGCCACCAAGAGACAGTTTTTGTCATCAGTGCAAACTCTGTAGAACTTTCTTATTGAGCAGGAAAAAGAACTTGGCCAACATTGTAACTCTCTAACTGAAAACTTGATCTGGGTTCCTTGGATGGGTTGATATAAACATGGACCACAGAGCTTCCAGGCAAAGTCAACAGGGCTGCTTTCCTCTGTGTCTCATTTCAAACATGCCACACAGCCAACAGCATGCAATCCATGGGTTTTAGAGGGCAAAGGGCTGAGGCAACTCCACTGCATCACTTCCTTGTTGCTTCTCAGGATATTGCACACTAAGCTGATCTTTGCTTACTGCGATTCAGCTTTACACAAATCCTGAAATTACCTCTGGTGATAAAATATATGCATCTGCCATTAGATGTAACTGATCTATGAGTCCAATTTGAACATTTCAGTCACTTCAGGTGCAAACATAAACAGCAAACAATTATTCTTTTTCTCATTTTTTTTCTTCATATTTGTAAATCCTTGATATGGGCTTTGCTAATGATGCATCTATCCTTTTTACTGCCCACTTGAAGTGTGAGTCAAGACAGCATTGACTTAAGCAATAAATTACTCCTAATCCCCTATTAAGAAACCAATTAGACCAATACAAAATGAGTCCAAGCACTTCTTCACTCACAACCAGTTTTTAACTATTTTCACACCATGATAGTCAGATTTAGACAATGCCTATTTCCAGTTATCCTGCTCAGTGGATTGTACCTTCCTGGCACAGTTTTTCCGGGCTGTGACACAAAAATGCCTGAACAAATCCCTTTAACAAAAGGCAAAACCTGAAAGGTAAGCCCCTCAGGTCATTAACACAGAGCAGAGGAAATGCTGGTGTGGTTAGATTCAAGGATTTGGTTGTGTTAATAACCATCCCAGAGTTCCTAGAAGGAACTAAGTATTGTTGTCAGTAGATGTCAAACCCCGTGTTTTGCGGAGACACTGAGAAAGAAAAAAATGCCCTATTCCAGAGAGGAGAGGAGGGAAAGAGTATAGCCCTTCCCTCTTCAGGAGAAAGTCAAGTGCAGGGGGGAAGCAAGTCCAGACTTTCTAGCCAGCAAGGCCCAGGGTTGTATTTTTCTCATCACTGTCATTATTCACCTGTTGTCCCACCTGCTATTTCAGCCTACCTGCTTGTCACCTCTCTCCTGCCCCATCAATCACTGGCACACACTGGCTTGGCACTTGCACTTCCTTTTGCCCCTTCTCCTCCATCTGGCCATGTCAGCCAAGCCCCAGTGCCTGTGACATCCCAACCCCTTTACAGCCTCTGGCACTGCTGCAATCTCGTTTTCTGCAATCTCTTACTGTATCTCCTGTTTCATTTCTGCCTAACCTTGTTGGACTCAGCCCCACATCAGCACTGTCTTCTCTCTTTCTGTCCTCTACTCCTGTTTATCCTCTCCTTATTGCATCTCGCTGCCACACCACCTCACTTGCTGCTTACCTTACTGCCTCAGTCCCTGTCCTGCCCTGCTTCTCCTAGTTTGGCACCTGCACTCACCTGCTTCCCTTCACTGCCTCCCCCCTCACCCCTACACCCTCTCATTTTACTGCTTCATGTGCTGTTTTCCTGTCCCACTGTCACCTTCCCTTGTGGTTCCATATCTTTGTCCTGGTCAGCCATCCACACTCAACACCTCTCTGCTTGCCTTTGCTTTCCCTTCACTTAACTGCACTTTCACACCACATGCCTTGCCACTGTCATTCACTGCCTGTTCTGGCCAGCCTCTTTTGCTGCCTGTTTCCTCCTCCTCCTCTTCTCCCAGCAGCTGTGCTTGCTCTCTAGACACAAAATCTTTTTTTGCCACTCCACTTAGTGCTTGCTTTTGCTCCCCAAATGACCAGACCTTTCTGAGGACACCTGGCCATGCCATTATTTACTGCCCTATTTGCCATCCTGCCACTTCATTTAGTCTCCACCTGTCAGGAGATGCCCTGTTTGCAGACAGCCCACACAACTTCTCCCTGTTTCCCATCTGCTGTCCATGCTTGTTCACTCACTGCCTGTCACCACCCATCCTCATCACCCACCTTCTCCACTTACTGCTTCCTCCTGCCACTCTGTGTTCCCTGACCCTCCTTATCTCACCTGAGTCATTCCCAGCATGTATTGCTGTCCATTGCCAACTTCACACAGAACAAGCCCCCTCTTTTGCTGCTTGCCCTCCCCACCTCCCTTAGCTACCTGCTCTCACCAGCTGTCTTGCCAGCTTGTTCTTCCCACCACTTTCTTGTTGTAATTCTGAACATATCCTTCCTATGGTTTTTCAAAGCTGTCTTTCTGGATTGCATTCTCAACCTTTCCTTGCTGCCCATCATCATTTCTCTACACTGGTCCCTTCCTGGACTCATCACCTCATCTCAATACCTGACCATGCTCAATTTTCATGTTGGCCACCTCTTTTCCCCAGCATGTTTGCTGCTCCCTGCTGTTGCCAGCCCCCTGCCTACACTCTGCACCTCATTTCCTCCCTGTGCTCAGTGTGTCTTCTCAAAACTCAGTCTGCTGCCTCTCTTCATCCACAGCTTGCTGCTCCATATGCTGCATTCTTTCTCTGTGGTGTCCAGAAGCTGCATTTGCTGTCCATTTGGACACCTTTCTTGTTCTTTGCCACTCACCCTGGTTGTCCCCCTCCTCTTGCCAGCCTGTCAGACATTCACTTCTCCCACTGTTGCGCAGCCTGTGCCCTGCTCTTGCCACATCACCAGCACTCTCTGCCTGTGATTGCTCCTTCATTTCCCAGCAAGTTTCCTCATCCTCCTTATCAATTGCTCTCAAAACTTCTCTTGCCTGTAATCTTCCAGCTGTAATGCTTTTCCCCACTCCCCACAGCTGCTTCTCTCCCCAACTCCTTCCCTGCCTTTCCAACCAGCAATATTCAGCTCCTGGGTGGGTTGACCTAAGCCAGCAGCAAAACTCTCCCACAGCTGCTTGCTTATTCTCTTCCCACTGGGGTAGAGGAGAATGCAAGAAGAGCAAAAGCTAGAAAACTTGTGATAAGGACAGTTCAATGCAGCTAATAAGTGAAGTTAATAAGTGAAGGCAGTTTAGTATGCAGGGGAAAGAAGTGAAGGAAAAAACCCAACAATGCAAAGGCAATCACTCACCACAAGCTGCCTCATGCCCAGTCAATCTCTGAGCAATGGTTACTTTGCAAGACTCTCCTCCCTCCTTCTGCCCTCAGTTTTGTTGCTGAACCTAATGATGGGACATATCTTTATCCAGTTCAGATCAATTATCCTTGCTGTGTCTCCTTCAGTGTGTTTTCCACACAATTTTGGGGAAGGCAAGGTGGAAAGCAAACAAACCCTTGGCCCTGTGCAAGCACTGCTAAGCAATAGAAAAAACATTGGTGTGTTATCAACACTGCTTTAGCCTCAAATCCAAAACATAGTGGACTGCTCTGGAGAAATGAACTCCATCCCATCCAGACCCAGCACAGTTTCCTGCCCAAACAGCCAGCCTTACTGATTCTGAGAGTCTATTCCTGCTTCTTGTGCTGCTGTTGCTGTTCTTCCCTTCCCTTGCATACACGACATCCTTTCCCTGGCCCTTCCTCACTGTCCCCTTTGCCACCAACCTCTCCCTTGCCCAATACCTGCCCTTTCCAACACAGTGAGCTGCCATTTACCACCCGCCTCTCAACTGCAGCACCCCATTCCTGTCCCATTTGCTGCCAGTGGTCCTCTTACCTCTCCCATTTGCTGCACCTCACTGAGGGGAAGGAATCTTTTCTGTACGTATTAATCTCCAGGATTTGATTTTTCCTTCACCACCTTATTTCCCACCTTCTGTCACTGCTTTCCTTTGGACACCAGGCTATGTTTGTCCCCATCACTCTCTTTCCCCTTTCCCTCTTCTTCTTGATGTTGATCTATTTATCATTTGGTATCTCACCTGTTTGTGCCTTCACATACCTGCACATAAACTTGGCTTGTTGCAAGGTTATTCAGCCCATGAGCCTTGCTGGCACTTCATGCTTCACCTTCTCACCCCACTTGCTCGTCCTCCTCAAGATCCTCACTGTCTCCCTCACCTCCTTCCTCCTCACCATGAGTTCCTTGCCAGTGTCCCTTCCCTGCACTTCCTCTGCACCTCCACAGGACAACTGCAGCCAAACCACAACCTGCTCACTCTCAGCTGTGTTGCCAACCCTTCCCTCACTGCCTCAGGTCATTCCAGCCTGGAACTGCTCTCCTTCCCAGCCCCTGGGCATTGCTACTTCTGCCTGTGGCAGGATCCCTGCCCTGCTGTCTATGTAGCCCTACCTGCATAATGGACAGTTTCCAAAAGTACACATACGATATATTTTCTCCACTTCTTCATTTTGGAAAACAGGATCTTTGGCTTTCAGCAGCTTAGGTTTCATTGTAAGTCAATGAAAATTGAACTACAAAATGCCTCATTCTGGATTTTCAAAGTTATCCAAACATGCACCAAATGGTCTCAGGGGCCCAGCTCAGTTTTCCACCATATGTGAGCCACCTAATTTGGCTTTGGAAATTTTTTTAGGCTCATCTTCTTAAAGGCCCAAAATACACATGAAAATTTGGCCACAGGTTCCTTTTGTTGCTGAGGAAATAAGGCAAAACTATTCTGGGTTTCTAAACAGCTTGAAAAATGTACCACTGGATTTTTAACCCTAAAATAACTAATTATTGGACTGAAGGGTTGATTAGAGTAGAGCACCTTTCAGGAGAAACATGTCATATAAAGGGTAAGTATTATGAGTGGAGGTGTGAACTTTTCTTTAAAGCATTCACATCATTGCTCTCTCCCACACACACTGCTGAGATGGGCTGAGATCAAAAGTAATTTTGTACACAAATTATACAGGGAGTACATTATAGAGTGTTACATTTCAAGCCTAGGGTACCTGGATGGATCTGTTATTTATTAACGTGTCTACAGGAGAAAAAAATAAAAACAATTAGAGGCTGATGCAGAGTGAACAGGAATTGTTTGAATGAGCTACACAGCTAAAATAAAATGTTTTGATGTATTTCTTGCACAAAGGAACAAACACTTCACAATGCAAATACCTATCTGTAACATTTTACCCAAAAAAGCTTAATATCAATTTTTTTCATGTGGTGTATTCTTCCAAGAGAGAAAAAGAGGGACCAGACAGACTTTGAGCAGTTGAATAAGCACTACCTAATTTTGACTGTAGGAATAAATGGAAGGAGGTTGAAGACAGGTCAGTGGGTTATCAATGAAACATATACCACCTTTTTGGCACCAATCTCGGGACCAGGTAAGGCTTTCCCTCAGAAATGATGCACGTTCAAAACCTGCCCATCAGATTGGAAGGCTCAGAGAAATATTAATGAGACAAAGTCTGCAGAGCAACAAGAATTTCCTGCTGAATGATATCAAACCATACCTGCTCTATGAACATCCTCTGCAATGGGTTGGTCTTGGTTGGATGCCAGGTGGCCACCAAGCTGCTCCATCACACTCCTCCTCAGCAGGATGGGCATGGGAATAAAAAAATAAGGAAAAAAAACCCCTCGTGGGTCAAGATAAAGGCAATTTAATAAAGCAAAAGCAAAAGTCAGGTGCAGAAGAAAAGGAGAAGGGAAAATTTGTTATCTACTTCCCATCAGTAGGGATATCCAGCCACTTCCTGGGGAGCAGGGCTTCAGTACACTGGGTGGCTGCTCCATGAGCAAAAGATGGCCCCCACCTCTAATCTCTAAAATACGGAGTAAAAATAAAATAAAAAAATAATAAAAATAATAATAAAATATAAAAAGAAAAGTGAAAAGTAAAAATAAAAAGTAAAAAAAAAGTAAGAAGAAAAGTAAAAAGAAAAGTAAAAAGTAAAAAGAAAAATAAAAAGAAAAGTAAAAAGAAAAATAAAAAGTAAAAAGAAAAGCAAAAAGAAAAGTAAAACGTAAAAAGAAAAGTAAAAAGAAAAAAGAAAAGTAAAAAGAAAAAAGTAAAAAGAAAAGTAAAATAAAAGTAAAAATAAAAGAAAGTAAAAATAAAAGACAGTAAAAATAAGAAAATTTTAAAATTAATAAAATAAAATAAAATAAAATGATAGCAAAAGTAAAAGTAAAAAAATAAAATAAAATAAATATAAAATAAACATAAAAGTAAAGTGAAAATAAAAGTGAAAAGTGAAAATAAAAGTGAAAATAAAATAAAAGTGAAAATAAAATAAAAGTAAAAATAAAATAAAAGTGAAAATAAAATAAAAGTGAAAGTAAAATAAAAGTAAAAATGGACTAAAATATGGAGTTATCCCTTTGGTCAGGTGTGCTCAGCTGTGCTACCTGTAATAGATGAATTAATTAATTTGCTAGAAACCAAATCAAATAGTATTTTTTTAATTTTGTTTTAAATGTAAAATTAAATATGCCTGAAAATTTGGAGGATTGTAAAAAACCAGAAAGACAGCTTCCCAGCAATGCCTTATCGGAGAATGGCTCGGTGCTTAACAAGGAATGTAGGGTACTCTCTGTGGAGAAAAGGAACGATTCCCCAGTTTCGATACCTCTCAGCCCGGTGCCTTCCCCCCTCCTTCCCCTACAGGTTTTTCCAGCCCCAAACAGTTTCGCCCTGCTAAGAAAAATACCTCCTTGCCTTTTTTTTCGTTTCTAGCCCTAAGAATTCCCTTCTTCTCCTCAGCCACATTGTCACACCGGGACCCTGCTAGTCAAACCCCCCCACTGAATCTCCGGGGAAGACCCGTGCCCTGCAAACCCCCCCGGTTCGTCTCGTTCCCCTCCTAAGCCAGCACCCGGGAAAAACCCCCACTTCCTCTCAGCCTCTCCATCTTTCCCAGTATAAGCCTTTCCTGGCCATACATGCCCAAAACACCCAAAACTCAGAGCCACCAGTTTTTCTCTTTTCCCCTACGGCCCCGGTCAATCTCGACTCCCACGCCAGCCGTGCTAGAAAGCCCTGGCTGTCTCCATATTCTGTCAAGGTGCCTGCCAGCCATGTCGCTGGAAACCAAGTCCCACAGAGCACCCCCAAAAGTCCCAGTACCACGGTCACCCACAGCGCAAGCCCTGCCAAGCTCCCCGCCAGTTCCCCCCCCAAAGGAAGGCTGTGCAGCCCCCACACCTGGCCCCAGCTACCCCATGCCAAGGCAGGAGCACAGTGGAGATGGATCAGCAGAGATAGCTGCCACCCTGGAGAGCTTCTCCAGCTAGCCACGCAGCCGGACAAAAGCAGCCCCACCGGGGAAGTCCCGCCGCCCATGCTAAAAGCTGAACCAGCGTGGGGAGCCTGCGACCAAGCATGCCAGCGGGCGCCGGCTCGGCACGAGCCGACCCCCGTCTGAACGTGCAGCATTGTAACCCTTCCTGCTGTGTACGACCAAACAGGACACCATGCCAAAGCCTGCAGTTTGTCCCTTGCCAAGTACCCCCGACTGTACAGCCACATGGAAACCCCCCCCACTCCTGGGCACCATGAGGCAAAGGTATTGCGAAACACGGCCGGACCTGGTTGAGGACTGCAACTGTTACAACGCACAGAACTGAGCCTGCGCAAACGAGAAGCGATTGCGAAACTGTTATGTAACACATGGAAACTGCGCCTGCGCAAAGGGGGCGTGGCCTACGCCAGAAAAAGTGAATATAAGCAGAACCCTGGACGAGAGCCAAATGTGAACCTTTTGGAGCTGGTCTCCTGGGTCACCCGGTGCTCTGCTATCCTGCAAGCACTGTGTTGCTCCTCTCCTTGCCTTCACAAAGAGCTGTAATCACTGAGGCTAAGGCCTACAGAGCTGGACGCTGCAATCACTGAGGCTAAGGCCTACAGAGCTGGATGCTGAAATCACTTAATAAAATCACTACCTTTTTTTAATAAATGCTATTAACCTTTTTTTTCCTTATAAAATAAAATAAACGTTGATTTATCTAGCCAACGCCTCGGTATCTATAACACTACCTGTGTCCCCTCCCAAGGGGCTGTGCACCTCCAGCCTCCTGGGCCGGGGGGTTGTCTGTTGCTGTGTGAGCACTCCCTGCTCAGCAGCACCCCAAACACAGGGGGGGTATCAGCTTTCCACCTCCCACCAAAAAGCACAGCACTGGGGAAAGGCACCTCAATGGGAGCACACTATAAAACCCACTGATACTAAAAAAGAAAAATCTCTGGGCTCTTGGAGAGTACATAACAACAGGGAGGTAACATTATACAGGGATGAATAGACTCAAATAATCCTCATTTTGGCTGTATTTATTAAAATACATCTGGTGCTCTTAGCTTGGGTTTCTCTATAGCAAATAGTTTAATTTAAGGATGACTGGCTTGGGACTCTACTTAATAGGCAGAGCTGTATTGCCCTTTGGATGTTCTGCTATATTCTTCAAAAGGTGGTACTTGTACTTCCACTTCTCACCTTTATTGGCAATATTCATGCAAGGAAGACTTAATAATAGAAGGCGAAAGAATCCGAGAGGGCAAACTCCTGCAGTAATAGGCAATTGCAGCTCTTCCTCCAGCTACTTCTACTCAGGGATTGTCATTACCTCTGTCTCTCTTGGCTGCTAGGCCATTACAGAAATATAATGATCTGCAAATGAGGAGGAAAAGTGTGAAAAAGGAGAAAAAATTGCAGACAAACCCCCGTATTAGCAGAATCTTGCTTCGACTGTTAACACACCACTGGTAGTTGTGTCAAACTCCGCTGCAGTGCTCTTGTCTCTTTGCGGTTCCTGAAACAGCCCCAAAGTCATTAATTGTCTCTCTCACACAAGACGAGTGAAAGAATTGAACACAATTTTTTCAACAAGCCTGATGTTACTGGGTTATGAAGCTTATTTTTCATCTTATTACTACCTTGATCAGAAAATCTGCATCTAAATAAACCTCCACAGTTTTAACCCCAAATGAGAAATGCAGGTGCTTTTTATATTGACTGTTCCACCAAATTTCAACATGCAGGATTTTGCATAAGGCAAAATAATTTACAGAAGTGCCTGTAAATGAAATGTTACTTTGCAAGCACTGTTTGTATTTAGCCTTTGTGCACAGCCTGATAAAAATAATAGGTCGTTGCCCCAGGTGGCTGGTCCTTGGAAGGATCATCAGGTTGCAACAAAAGCAATCAGAGTTACGAAGCCACTGAATTATTGTGCAGTTTCAAAGTCTCAACGTACATTAGTATAGTTTATGTGGTGTTTCAAAGGCTTTCTGTACAGCCAGAGAGCACAGGCATCTTCCCCTCAGCAAGAAGCACATCATTCTGAAGAACAAAATGCTCTCAGGCCAATTAAAAAGGGTGTTATTTTCTTCTGGGCTTTTCCACTCAACAGAAATTTTGTGCTGAGTTTACCTTCGATGTAATATTACCCCCATCTTGAATTTTTCCATTACATCTGTATCAGCAGAAACAATTTTAAGAAATGCCACAAGTGCTCTATTAAGAATAAGCAAATCTCTATTTCTCTCTTTTGCCATTAAGTTCTTACGACTTGCGCTTAAGATATTGAGTTTTTTTTTTTTTTTTATGAAATAAAAATAAAAACCACTGGATGCTCATCCAGCCATCTGGCATAAAAAATAAACTGTAATTAGAAAGGTTAGGGATACGCTGGGGCTTGAGCACATATCATTCAGAATACTAAATATATAGGAAATTAGAAGCATTTATATAATGGCAATTTTTTCCAAGCTGCATACCAAAATCTAAGGTTTCTTTATTGCTCCTTTTCAACACCACTCTGGTTCAACCTGGCTGTGGGAGCTCAAAGGACTTTTCTCTGTTACAGTAACAGCACAGACAGTCTCTGGCATAAAAACCTGAACAATTTCTCTTACATCTGTAAATGTAAGAAAACTTTTTGTGCACATTTAACCTTTACATGTGGAATAATATGATCATATCCATTTACATGGGCAACACGTTATTTCAACCATTTAAACACTGAGTAAAATACATCAGTAACTTTTGAAGACAGAAAGTACTTTAACAACCATGTAGTAATCCTAAAAAAAGCCGTTTCAGACAGCAGTGAACCAGACCTAAAACCTCACTAAAACCAAGTGAATAAAACACATTTTTATTTAGTAACATTCTGTATGTGTGTCTTTACGTGAAATATAATTTGCACTCTGCTGATCTTTAGAATCACCTGCCCTCCAATGTAAGAATGGCATTTTCAGGTTTTGAAAAGATAAATCTCCAAGTCTGCTCTCACTCCTTGCCATGGACTACAAAGTAGGCACTTCCTATTGATCAAATCCAATCACAGGAAGGAGATCTAAGCCCTAAGCCCCATTTAACACGAATTCTGAGGCCTTTGGTTCCCTCAAACAGAACGAGTTGTCCTCATCCCTTCCTGTGCAGACCTCGCTTTATGGGGCTGAGAAAAAGCCAAATGTCAGTTGAGGAAATTCAGTGATACTGAGGGAATTAGAGCTGTTTATATCAATTGAAAAGCTGCATGTCAGGAGTCTGACCTTTTGCAAGAGGAAAAAAATACTGCAGGTTAGTATTAGGAAAAAATATTTAAGAAAAAATAAATATTTAAGAAAAATATTAAAAATATTTAAGAAAAATTAATAAAAATATTTAAGACAAAAATTTAAGAAAAAATAACATTTAAAAAAAATAACATTTAAGAAAAAATAAATATTTAAGAAAAATATTTAATAAAAAATAAATATTTAAGAAAAATATTTAATAAAAATAATAAAATATTTAAGGCAAAATCATATTTAAGAAAAAATCATATTTAAGAAAAAATCATATTTAAGAAAAAATCATATTTAAGAAAAAATCATATTTAAGAAAAAATCATATTTAAGAAAAAATCATATTTAAGAAAAAATCATATTTAAGAAAAAATCATATTTAAGAAAAAGTATTTGAGAAAAAATATCTAAGAAAAAATATTTAAGAACCTGTTTAGCTCTTTAATATGTTTTGCAACTGATATTTCAGCTTTCTGTATTCTAAATATAAGTTCCTGGAAAAAAGATATTTCTCACACCAATAATTATTCCAGTAATTGGAACTCCCAGTAACTGATGATGTAGATGAGGGGATTGAGTCCATCATCAGCAAATTTGCTGATGACACCAAGTTGGGAGGGAGTGTCGACCTGCTGGAAGGCAGGAGGGCTCTGCAGAGGGATCTGGAGAGACTGGAGAGATGGGCTGATTGCAATGGGATGGAGTTCAACAAGGCCAAGTGCAGGTCCTGCCCTTTGGCCACCCCAACCCCCTGCAGCGCTCCAGGCTGGGCACAGAGTGGCTGGAGAGCAGCCAGGCAGAGGGACCTGGGGGGACTGAGGGACAGGAAGCTCAACAGGAGCCAACAGTGTGCCCAGGTGGCCAAGAAGGCCAATGGGATCCTGGCCTGGATCCAAACTAGCGTGGCCAGCAGGCCCAGGGCAGTGACCCTTCCCCTGTACTCTGCCTTAGGGAGGCCACACCTTGAGTGTTGTGTTCAGTTCTGGGCCCCTCAGTTCAGAAAGGATATTGAGGGGCTGGAGCGGGGCCAGAGAAGAGCAACGAGGCTGGAGAAGGGACTGGAGCACAAGTGCTGTGGGGAGAGGCTGAGGGAGCTGGGGGTGTTTAGCCTGGAGAAGAGGAGGCTCAGAGGTGACCTCAGCACTGTCTGGAACTGCCTGAAGGGAAGTTCTGGCCAGGTGGGGGTTGGTCTCTTCTCCCAGGCACTCAGCAATAGGACAAGGGGGCACGATGGGCTCAAGCTCTGCCAGGGGAAATTGAAGTTGGATATCAGGAAGAAATTCTTTGCAGAGAGAGTGCTCAGGCATTGGAATGGGCTGCCCAGAGAGGGGGTGGATTCCCCATCCCTGGAGGTTTTTCAGCTGAGCTTGGCCGTGGCACTGAGTGCCATGATCTGGTAAAGGGACTGGAGTTGGACCAAGGGTTGGACTCGATCTTGGAGGTCTTTTCCAACCCAATCCATTCTATAATTCTATGATTCTGTACTTTCAGGAACCAGCAACGGTTGGCCCCAAGGCCATTTCCCATTTCACAACATCTCCATTACTGCCCCTCCTCTGGCTCCTGTTTTGTGATCCACAGCCTTTGCTCCTCAGAGTAGGATTTATCATAGCCAGCAAAAAAAAATGAGTGTGCCTTCTATTAAAAATAGAAGAGGAAACAAAATATTTATTGTTTTGCTTGACACTTTCAGGAAAAAACTTTGTTTTGAACTAGACAAGATTCTCCCTTCTCCTCCTTTTTTTTTTTTTGCAGTGAAGGAAAATGGGAAAGAAGCAAGAACTCATATTTTTACCTTTTAGAAAAACACCCTTTTGATGAGATTTATGTTTCCTTTATCTCCAATAAAGAAAAATAAATATTTTTATGGAGATGGGAAAATTCTGTCTTAATGCTGTGAAAATCTCAGTCTTGAGATGATGAAATATTTTCCAGAAGTTCAGTTTATATCAAAATTTATGCATTCAATTTACAGAATTTTTGCATCTTCTCCGCCTAATTCCTTTTTCAATTTGAAACATGAAAATGTATTCTTTTTTCCCTTATAATTCAGCTTGCTATTTTTGTACATTAGACACATATTTTGAAATCCTGTCACTCTTCTCTCTGATTACCCAGGAATAAGACTGATTCTAAACTAATTGTAGCAGTTTATGCCTTTTCCTACAAAACTGATGTCTCAATCATTTCAGATTTTTTGAAACCAGAATTTTAAACATGGTGACAGGAATTGTAGCAGTTTTCTTTCCTTTCTAAAAGAAGGTACAAATCCTTTAGGCTTCCTAATTAAGAAAAGCTGTTGGAATGGTATATTTAGGGTTCACAACAAATACAATACCTTTAGGCTAAGACTCCAATATTCCACCTGTCTCAGCACCAGGAAAGTTTGATGACAAGGGAGTTCAATCAGCTCTTCAATACTATTGTTTAAAGACTGAGAATCCAATTACAGTCCTTGTTGCGTGTAATTAGTGACACTTTTTTTGGTACTTTTTTAGCCAGCACTTTAAAAGGCCAGAAGAGAATCTATTGTGATCTCACAGACAGGGACACAGACAAGACAGAGATATTTAATGTATTCTTTGCCCTTTCAACACCAATGACAGGGCAGGGGGGTCCCAGTGCCTTGAGCTGGAGTTCCATGGCTGTGAGAAGGATGAAGTTCCAGCTGTCCCTGAGCTTGTGAGGGATCTGCTGCTCCAGCTGAATCCCTGGAAGTCTCTGGACCCTGATGGGATTTCCTTTGAGGACAAGATAAGCCACCTAGTTGATCAAGGGAGGCCTGTTGATGTGGTCTTTTGGGATTTCAGTTAAGCTCTCACAGTATCCTTCTGGACAAAATGTCCAGCACAGAGCTGGATACATATCATGCAATTCATGAGCAACTGGCTTATGAGCTGGGCACAAAGAGGGACTGGGGTGACATCACACTGGTGACCTGTCACTGGTGGGTTCCACAGGGCTCCATCCTTGGCCTTGGGCTCTTCAACAGCTTCATCAGTGACTTGGGTCTCAAAGGGACACTGAGCAAGTTTGCAAGTGACCCAAAAGTGGGGGGAGCTGTTGAGTCCCTTGAGGGCAGAGAGGCCTTGCAGGGAAAGATGAACAGAGCACAGGGCTGGGAATCACCAACCATGGGAGTTTTAATAAAGACATCTGTTGGATTCTGTCCCTGGGATAGGGCAACCCCAGATGGACAGACAGACTGGGAATGAGATGCTGGAAAGCAGACCCAGGAAAGGGCCCTGGGGGTCCTGCTCTGTGGCCAGCTGGGCACGAGTCAGCAGTGCCCTGGAGCCAGGAGGGACATCCCTATCCTGTCCTGGGGGGTATCAGGCCCAGCATGGCCGGGCTAGGGAGGGGATTGTCCCACTTTGCTCAGCACTGGGGCAGCCTCACCTGCAATGGTGGGACCAGGGACAGCCCCCAGGGCATGGGCTGGAGCTGTGTCAGGGCAGGGACAGCCCCCAGGGCATGGGCTGGAGCTGTGTCAGGGCAGGGACAGCCCCCAGGGCATGGGCTGGAGCTGTGTCAGGGCAGGGACAGCCCCCAGGGCATGGGCTGGAGCTGTGTCAGGGCAGGGACAGCCCCCAGGGCATGGGCTGGAGCTGTGTCAGGGCAGGGACAGCCCCCAGGGCATGGGCTGGAGCTGTGTCAGGGCAGGGACAGCCCCCAGGGCATGGGCTGGAGCTGTGTCAGGGCAGGGACAGCCCCCAGGGCATGGGCTGGAGCTGTGTCAGGGCAGGGACAGCCCCCAGGGCATGGGCTGGAGCTGTGTCAGGGCAGGGACAGCCCCCAGGGCATGGGCTGGAGCTGTGTCAGGGCAGGGACAGCCCCCAGGGCATGGGCTGGAGCTGTGTCAGGGCAGGGACAGCCCCCAGGGAATGGGCTTGAGCTGTGTCAGGGCAGGGACTGCACCCAGGGAATGGCCTGGAGCTGTGTCAGGGCAGGGACGGCTCCCAGGGAATGGCCTGGAGCTGTGTCAGGGCAGGGACAGCCCCCAGGGAATGGCCTGGAGCTGTGTCAGGGCAGGGTCAGGTTGGATCTCAGGAAAAGGCTCTTCCCCCAGAGGGTGGTGGGCACTGACCAGGCTCCCCAGGGCAGTGGGCACAGCCCCAAGGCTGGCAGAGTCCAAGAAGACAACCTTCGGACAATGCTCTCAGACACACAGTGTGATTGTTGGGGCTGTCCTGGGAAGGGCCAGGAGCTGGACTCAATGATCCTGGTGGGTCCCTTCCAACTCAGCATATTCTCTGATTCTGTCTTTCTTGGTTTTGTTCTTTCTTTGTTCTCCAGCAATACAGACAATGAGACCTGGAGCCAACATGCCGAGAAAGCAAAGCTGTGTGGAATACAGGACTCATGGCACATGTTAACAGATCTTTTGCTTAGATTTTTCAGCTGAGTCTGCTAACACCAACTAAATTTTGTAGTGAAGGACACTTAGGATAATCTAGTCTGATCTTCTGTTGAACCACAGACTACAGATTCCAGCCTGGGAGCTCCTGCACCAAACCCACAACATTTCCTTGCACTAAGGTATACTTGTTTAATATTACAAGTAGCGCCTCTATAGCTCCAGAAAAGGACCCAGCAAGAAGAACAGGAAGCTAACCAATATTTACTTTGCCATTTTTCTGTCTCTTATCATTGTATCTCACCCTTTTGAAAGTACTGATAGGTTATGTTCTCAAAAATGCTCTTAAAATTGAGAATTACTATTTATAAAATGAAATAGAGTTAGAGGGTAGATTAAGTGATTTTTCTGAAGGTCACTGTACTTATGAATAAGCCACAAAATGAGCTGATGTTTTCCACAATCTGACCTGACACACAACGCTATTTCTTGGAATAAACACAAACCAGACTCTTTTTTTCTGTGCTCTAAGGTCATGCAGAATTCATATCATTCCAAGTGCCTTCAAAACAGTAACAATAGCCACTCAACATAGTCAAAGCCCTTTTATGAGTTATGAAGATGAAACAAGTACCCTTGTGAGCAGCACGGGCAGACTCCATTCATCACAGATAACAGGTTATCTGGCTCATTTTTAGTAGCAAACCACACATTAATCTTCATTCCTTGCAGCAGTGTATATTTTAATAACACCTAAAGGGAAATCTGACCATAAGAGGCCCAACTATACATATTTGTACCCATGAACAACAACTGACTGAAAACTCGATTCTTCAATCTGACAACTGAACAAATTTTTTAAATTTTCAGCTGGGGCTTCTTGCACGATTTCTGGCTGACCATTGTTGCATGAACTGCAAACTTTTTTGTGAGATAGGGTATAATACATATATTAATGTATATGTATTAACATATAGTCTACATATACTATATTTATACTATACATACATAGTATATATGTGTATATATATAGTACTATATGTATATAGTACTATTTACATATAATATATAGTACTATATACTATATAGTATATATGTATGTTATATAGTTACATATAGTATACATATGTTACTATATATTATATATAGTATAATATAGAATGTATTATATATTATACTATACATAATATACGATATTATATATAGTATATATTATATACTATATATAATATAGCATATGTATAGTATATTAATGTATAATATAATATATACATTATTTATTATATACACATTATAATATATAATGTATAATGTATTATACATTATATATTATACATCTCCTGAGGAGATAATACATCATATGTATAATATATTATATATTATACACATAATACGTTATATGTATAGTAATACATAATACATTAATACATTAGACAAATAGTACATTATATGTATAGTAATACATAATTATAATACATAATACATATATAATTATATACATAATGCATAATTATACATAATACATATACATTATTATATACATAATTATAATACATAACAATAATACATATATTACATGCTATATCAATACTTAGACAATAAAGTATTTCATTTTTTTCTATTGGTGAAACACTGCATGATGTAATTGCAGTAATAGAACAATACTGCAAGACATCATCCAAGCAAAATTCACCCACTTCAAACATACTTTTCTTTCAGTGAAACAGTGTGTGTTGTATCCATCTCTCAGACTGCAGCTCTGGGTTTGCAAACAAAGCAACTGCTCACACACTGTCACTTCCACAGGCTTTTCAAAGGCCTTCCTCTTTCTAAAATTTTAGCAAACTTCCTGAAAGTTTTATTAAACCTTAAGTATTTTCAGCCTCCATCTGAAACTGCCTCTTCTAATGTAACTGCAACTTTTGATATAAATGGCAGTTTCACATTTTAAAATATGATTTTATTCGCTCTGTATTGCGAGGTGATATGGCACAATAGGTATAGAAATCCTAAAAGACAGATTTAATAGATCTAGGACCCCTTATCACGTCCCTTTTTAGTTCTGGTTTGACAAATGGCTTTCAGATGAGCTCTCCTGAGGAGATAAGCCAGAATCTTTTTATCAGTTCCATTGCCCTTTTCATAAAGGTTCTTTTAGCTAATTTGCTTCTTTTTCCTCTCGACAGTTTGTTAAGCCTTTGCTTTACATTAATAAGCATTCTGTATCACTTTGGATTTCAGGTAGTCTGAAGAGCTTCCTTTTTCAAGTTTAATAGAAGCAATTATTTCCAAGTATTTTTTATTTAACTTTTTAGGTATGCCAAGCAACCTTTTTCAAATTATCTCACTGGCCATATCACATCAGGGCAATCTTTACTGACTGGGTTGGTTTGGGGGTATTTTTTGATGAGGGAAATACTTCCTGTGCTTTTTTCAGTCAGTCTCCAGGACATCTCAGTAAAGGCCATGAATGTTCCCTTCTTATATCATAAAGGGATTTATTTCAGTTTATGCTTCTATGTGACACACCATTTCTGACATACCTGCTTGTCACATTTGATGTGGGGAATCCCTCTGGATGCATTTTTGCCTCTCATATCTGTCTGTTGGGTGCAGGTTCTGTCTGGGCTGTCCCTGAGAGGAGAGGCTGAGCTGCCCCATGCCTGCTTTCAGTGTCCCACAGCTCACTCTGGGTGAGGGGAGGGTGCTGGAAGCAAAGCTGGTGTTTTAATGCCTGTCTTTCTATTTCCTAGACCCAAATCTACTTCATCTAATGTGATGTATATAATTTGTTTGGATTTTCACAGACTCACAGACTATTCTGAGTTGGAAGGGACCCACAAGGATCATCGAGTCCAACTCTTAAGTCAATGGCCCACACAGGGGATTGAACCCACGACCTTGGCATTATTACAATCAAGTTTTAATATGGCAATTAATTTCCCCAAAGCCAAGCCTCTAATTTTTTTTTGTTTTGTTTTGTTTTCCATGACAGAAGTTGGACTGTGAGCTCTCTCCTCTCAACCCATGAGCTTTTCTCCCTCACCCCTCTAAGGAGGGTGAGGCAGCAAGAGGCTGGCTGAGTATTGCCCTTAGCCAAGGTGCCCCACCACACCATGCCATGGGCTATTTGTCCCCACACAGTGACTGTGGCATTGTCAGAGGCAGCAGCAGGGCTGGGAGGTGGCTCAGTGTGGCTCTCACTGCATTTGGGACATTGCTTTTCCACACTGACAGAGCCCCTGGGCTGTGGGTCTGTTCTCCTGATGCCATGAAGCCCCCCAGGACATCTGTTCTTCTAGAAAAGCTGGTTTTAACCACCTCAGAACAGGCCCTTCACCCTCCCTGCTCTCAGCCCTTCACAGGATGCAGCCTTGGCACCTGGGACCTGCACTTGGCACCTGGCTCTGGGGACACACCTGAGCCTCACCACAGACACACTGTCTGTCTGCAGGAAAGGCTCATTAATAAAACACTGCCCATTCTCCTTTGAAGACAGAGATTTCTTACCCTGCAGACACAGACATGTCTCTGCTTTCCAAGAAAAAAAAAACATCTCTCTCAAACACACATACAACTCACTTGTTTTTGGTATGCAGAGACACAGATATATAAGAAAGCTGCTCATTGCTGTTTCTCCTTAAGAAAGGCAGTTGCTTCAAGTTTTTAGCTCAGTTTAAAAACAAATAAAATTAAGAGAGGTCTGATTGTGTGAAGTTTGGTTGCAGCTCTGTAGGTTTGTTAATGACAGAGCTGGTGTGGCTGAAGGAAGTGGGTTTGGATGGACTCAGAGAAACGTGAACTGCATCCTTTCTAAAGTTTATATAAATATTACAAAATTGGAGGCATCACTCTGTTTATCCCTGAAGGGAAAAAGAGAAAATTCATACCTGCATCCAAACGGAGTTCTCCACTCTTTCTGCAGAATTTGATTTCATTAGTTTTGACTGTGTATACAAAACACAAGAAAAAAACCCCAGGAACTAATTAAAACAAATTGAGCCATTTGAGGAGGAATCAAGAAACAAACACCCAAAGGGTACCTGAACTGTCTATGAAAGAAGAACTATTCATAACCTCACTCTCATCACAGGTTCTTCCATCTAACATATGTCCTTAACTCCCCAACCCCAGGGAAAACAGGAAGAAAAATATTAATTTTTGGTTTAGCATCATATTCAAGGAACACACAAGGAACTTTTCCCCCACTTCCTAGGAAATACATGTGGAATGAATTTTAATATTACTCTGTTAAAATGGAACTTCCCCCCCCATTTCCTGGGAAATACATATGCAATAAATTTTAATATTACTCTGTTAAAATATGTAGCTAATATGATTTTAACTAAAATAGGAAAATTACTCCCATTGCCCTCTTACCCTACAAAACCACAGGCACTGCATAATTTTACATTTAAACATAGTTCTTAGAAACTTCATATTTAAACATAATTTTTTCCCCATCATCATTCACTACCTATCTGTAATTTAAAAAAAAAAAAAAAGGTTGGAGAAAATTTTCAATAAGCCTGAGCTTATAAGTGTTCATTTTCAAACTCTGGCTGCTCTTTACAGCAATGATGAGAATGATCTGTTGGGCACATGTATTCCTTGTTATCACCATTTAGATTATCCATGAAGTCCACACATTAAATTGCTCTGCAAGAATTTTAATTTGTGGGTTTTGGGGGTTTTTTTTGGTAAATGAAAATCTTACAAGACTCCAAAGAACAAATGATATGCAAATTTCTTTTATTCTGAGTTATTTGAGAGAATACAAGTATTCTTTTCCAAGGGGCATCAGAGAACTTTAGTGTGAGGATTACTGTGGTCCCAGCCAAAGAGAGCTCATTAAATCATGGCTTAGAGACCAGAAAATGGGGGATGGAAATGACTGAACTTCACACATTTAGTCTACCCTGTATGGAAATTCAACTTCTGCAGTCCTTGCAGTTTTTCCTCCCAGGATGAACTGGATTCATTATTAATCTGAAGGAATTCCTGGAGCAGTTTTTTTCCCCCAGCTTTGGTATCTTGATCAAGAATTTAGATAAAATACACCAAGGACCTTATGACCAAAACGGGGCTATTTGTATCTTAGCAAAGAATTGTCATTTAAAATTGTATTTCAGCAAAGAAAGCTGCTCTTTTTAAGAGAGGCACTTAAATTACTAGTTTCACTGAGATTAAATTTCCCTTTTCATCAATAAATGCAGTCTTACATCAGGCTCACAAACAACAATCTCAACTTCAGGCCAACCAGCCATGTAAGCAACCTTGTCCTGGGTCAAAATATGGTTTCACATTTGAGAAGCACTTGGGTTATGAATTTCAACTACAAGTGAGCAGTTAGCCCTACTCCAGCCAAAACATCCAGGTCCATCTTCTTTGGCAAATGAGGGTCATACATTCTTGTCCTGGAGAGCACTAAATACGTTTTTGTGAGTTCTGATCATTAAATATTAGAAACTCCTAAAGCCACAGCTGAAATGCCACTTACTCTGGGTGACAATTGTGTTGCCATCCCTGGCAGTGGGCTCTGTTTTATCCTGCAGAGAGTTAGTCAGGTACTTAGCCAGGTACTGCCATTCCCCTGCCTGGTTTTTTTGGTTTTGTTTGTTTTTGTTTTTTTTTTTTTAATTATGAAATATATTATTTCCTCAGTAACAATGCAAAGAGAGAACTTAGTACAAATCACTGATTTCTGAAGAGCCTTGAGCTGGCACTCAGTTCTGTACAAACATGCCAGACGAAGCAAGGAAAGTCTATGCCTACATTTTCTTATCAATCATGGTAGAAGGTGATTAATACTACATTAAAAAGGCAAAAAAAACCCCACCAATAATTGAATCTAACCATAAATATACTGTCAGAATTCTCATTTAATTCATCTCCTATTCCAGCAATGAAAATTCACCTTACAATGAGGAGCTCCTGATCACTCTCTTGCTTTCTGTCAAGTAGCTTGTAATTAGCAAATCGTCTCATCAGGTCATTCACACACCTGAGAAGCCTCTGCATCTACAATCAATTCCAGAATTTAATCTGGCCCTAGGAAAGCTTCTTTGCATGACAGGGGAGAGCTTCCCTCACAGGCCCCATCACCCACCATCTGTCATGAATTTTACAGAGGTACAACACCCCAAACTGAACCTGAATTTTTAAAATTTAAGTAACCCACAAGAACGTGATGAAAGACTTCTCTAGACAACAGACTGCCAAAGAAAGGAGACTTAAGAAAAAGCCCAGGTCAGTGGAGGGAATTTGCAGAAAAGCTTGTTGAGCATAATTTAATAAACACAATAAAGAAACTCAGTCATTTTGACAGCTTTCAGCATATATCCAAACAGCATATGTAATTAGCCCACAGTCACAAATACTCTGACACCTGGATTAATTAGTACTTCATCAGGACTCTGTTCTGGCTTAGGGCAGATTTCAGTGGGTACAACACATATCTATGTTGTCCCTGAAATGCAGAGCCCAGCTGCTGGGTTACATGTGACAGCAGCTGCACAAAAAGGACTGCCTGCTGAAGAAGCTGCATGACAACTTGGATAGATCTAGGGGAAAAAAAAATTAGGCAAGTCAGTTGCTGGATCCTCCCAGCAGTCCTGTATTTTTATTTAGCCTCATCAAAGGTTCACATGAAAAAATAGATATCTGATATGGCTGCAGAAATGACTTCAGTCCGTGCCCTGAATGCTGCTGTGACTTTTAGATTCTTACTTCTCAATTCTTCTCCACAACAGAAATCTCATGTGTTTGTTAGGAGTTGGCTGGAGGGTCGGGCCCAGAGAGTGCTGGTGAACGGAGCTGCATCCAGCTGGGGGCCGGTCACCAGTGGTGTTCCCCAGGGGTCTGTGTTGGCTCCAGTCCTGTTTAACATCTTTAGTGATGATTTAGATGAGGGGATTGAGTCCATCATCAGCAAATTTGCTGATGACACCAAGCTGGGAGGGAGTGTCAACCTGCTGGAAGGCAGGAGAGCTCTGCAGAGGGATCTGGAGAGACTGGAGAGATGGGCTCATTCCAATGGGATGAAGTTCAACAAGGCCAAGTGCAGGTCCTGCCCTTTGGCCACCCCAACCCCCTGCAGCGCTCCAGGCTGGGCACAGAGTGGCTGGAGAGCAGCCAGGCAGAGGGACCTGGGGGGACTGAGGGACAGGAAGCTCAACAGGAGCCACCAGTGTGCCCAGATGGCCAAGAAGGCCAAGGGGATCCTGGCCTGGATCCAAACTAGCGTGGCCAGCAGGCCCAGGGCAGTGACCCTTCCCCTGGACTCTGCCTTGGGGAGGCCACACCTTGAGTGTTGTGTTCAGTTCTGGGCCCCTCAGGTCAGGAAAGAGATTGAGGGGCTGGAGCGGGGCCAGAGAAGAGCAACGAGGCTGGAGAAGGGACTGGAGCACAAGTGCTGTGGGGAGAGGCTGAGGGAGCTGGGGGTGTTTAGCCTGAAGAAGAGGAGGCTCAGAGGTGACCTCAGCACTGTCTGGAACTGCCTGAAGGGAAGTTCTGGCCAGGTGGGGGTTGGTCTCTTCTCCCAGGCACTCAGCAATAGGACAAGGGGGCACGATGGGCTCAAGCTCTGCCAGGGCAAATTGAAGTTGGAGAGCAGAAACAAATTCTTTGCAGAGAGAGTGCTCAGGGATTGGAATGGGCTGCCCAGAGAGGGGGTGGTGGATTCACCATCCCTAGAGATTTTTAAACAGAGATTGGCCGTGGCACTGAGTGCCATGATCTGGTAAATGGACTAGAGTTGGACCAAGGGTTGGACTCGATGATCTTGGAGGTCTTTTCCAACCCAGTCGATTCTATGATTTCTAAGTAAACCCAGGTTTCTCAGCCAGCTGTTAATTTAATACTGATATGTCGTGGTACAGTTTATGTGAGAGATGGAAACTCTGCGGACTGTAGAGGTGCATGGAGTTGCTAATTGAAGATTTGGGCGGTGGTTTCCAGGCACCACATTGGAGGGGAAAGCTTATAGCCCTATACATTCATGCTTTCATTACAATTCAGACAGGCTGCAGGTTGCACTAGATTTGATTGAAAAACACCAGAAACACCACATTTCTGGTCTTGTCAAGGAATTCATGCTTATGGCAAAACCAGAGCTTTTTAAGGTTATCTTTTAGAGGAGTAACATTGAAAGGAGATGGAGGAAGGTTTAATGTCCTTGCATTCTTTGCTCTTTTATTTTCCTAAGTTAAAAAAATGCATGTTGGCTTGTCAGCACAGTGTTTCTATTTCCCAGTAGTTTATTGTTATCTATGTGTAAAATTGTGTAAGTTTATATCAAACAATAAAATACACGTGAACATTTTGAGATCAAAAGGTTAAGCTGTCCCTTTCTGTGGATTTAACATCACTGTTTTTATGTCTCTTGTCACCCATTTCCACACTGACAGTTGTCAGAAGCCTTTAAACTCTCCAAACTCCTACACTGACACTGCATTCCCAAGTGAAAAGCTTGTATCAAATTGTGGCACAAACTTTGAGGAGAACACACAGATACCATTTGCATTAAATATTATTATTATGAGTCATGATGTCGAAGGCATTAATCCAAGTGCCTGTCTGATGCCAGGGCTCTCTATCTCACTCAATACAGCATCTCTCATCCCAAAGATCTGACCTTTTAAAAAGGGAGCCCCTTGTCATCATTTTCTGTAGAAGAGATGGGTTTTTATAAGGCAGCTTAAGGCCCTTCTGAACACTCACTGCCAAGCTTGGCTTAAAAAAAATAAATTTTTTTTTACACATCTCCTCAAGGAGCTTGTGCTTCTTCTGAGCTTTCAGTGACTGTGTCATTTAAAATGAAAAATGAAGCAAGGTCCAGCATAGCTTTTTTTTTTTCCTTTTGGCCAAAAAGCAGCAGACTTCAGATTTTCAGCTCTACTGTTTGTGCCAACAGAAGGATATCAAGGAGTAAATTTTTAAGGGACTGGATCTTGAAATAAATCACCAGTCTGGAAACTTTCTGAAGAGGTTTCTGCTAATCTGTTTTGCTGACTGTTAAGGGTCACATGTCTCCATGGATGTTCAATGGGTATCCAGAAGAACCACCAGGTAGAGAGGAGAAGAAAGTGTCAAGTTCAGTGGCAGGAGACATGAAGCACCTGCAGCCCTGGGTGATGGCTGAGAAGGATGATGGATAAAATCTGAGGTGGTTGTACCCAATTCTTCCCCTTGTTGGAGCTGCTGGTGAAGTGGCATGGACCTCCTGACACAGCCATCTTCTTTAAGAATAACTAAATCACCTTAGCCAAGATATTCCATCATACAAAGTGAAAGTGGCCTTAATTTGATATAGATTGTCAGAAAGCTGGGAAACAACATCTGACCTACTCATGCAGCCTCAGTCCAATCATTACAACCACACATAGGCACACAAAACCACATCTGCACTCACTGTATTTTCCAAGCCCCCAGCTCTTGGGGGGTCACAAAGACATA
The DNA here is from genome assembly GCF_047495875.1 of Pithys albifrons albifrons. Taxonomy (NCBI): domain Eukaryota; kingdom Metazoa; phylum Chordata; class Aves; order Passeriformes; family Thamnophilidae; genus Pithys; species Pithys albifrons. The sequence goes on from NC_092464.1 coordinate 54,175,427, forward strand.
ATTCATTGTTAGCAGATATTTCAAGCTCACTAAAGGGGAAAAGAATCCTAAGAAGTCAGAGTGAAAAGAAACCCTGTCATAGATTTTAGCTGGTTGTGAACAAGGTGCAGGATTAAAATGAAAAATATTCCATGTCCTCTGAGATCACTCCCTTTGAATTTGTGTTACTGAAACAGAAGCTTCCCCCCCAGGAATTGGGAATTGCTGTGTCTGTTGGAGTCCAACTGAGCCAAGTGGCAGAGAGATATCACCCCCCTCACCCCAAAAGTGAAAATGTTCCCACTACACAAGTCAAAATTGCCACAAGTTTGTTCTTTTTTTGAAACCCAAGCAATGACATTGATATTTGGCAGGAGGTAAAGAAAGAAAAAAAAACAAACAAAAAAACCCCGAAACCCAGAAAATCAAACCCCCCACCCCACATCAAAACAAAAGCAAAAAAATCATCCAAATGCCACAAAGATCCCCCCAAACCCAGAAACAAACAACCCCTCTCCCTTACCCTCATCTCATTGTCAAGATACTAACAACTCCTTAAATAAAACTATTTTTAAAATTCAAACCAGAAGTTAAACTATTTTATTGCTCAACATCTTTCTATAAACATGTAAAATTACAGAGCATGAATGAAACCTAGAGTTCATGAAACCTAGGCAGTTGGTACAGAAAATTTTTATTAATTGTAAAGATACCACCCAATCCCTAAATTTTATTTTATTTTTTTTTAAATAAAATCTGGTCAGTAGGTTTCTGGGGTTTGCTCATTCTACTAGTGCTGAAAAAAGTAGGCAGAAGTAACTAGCATGTACTTCCACCTAAGGAATAATCAAATTTAAGGACTAGGTTGTACATTTAAGCCCCTAAAATCAGGAAATACAAACATGTACAGTCCTTTTGCAACCCTGACACAGGCACTGGGATCCATGTGCATGTTCACGCTGGGCTTGAACTGGAAGCTTAGAGGGTGGGTGTTGGAAACCATGACCAAAGGAGGACTGGGCCACAGACAGGGCTGTTGTTATAGAATTCCTGGGAGCACCTTAGCCTGGTCATTGCATACCTTCCCTTGTTTTATTTGTGCTCCTCACGGGTGTATTTCATACCCAGCACAAAGAAGGTTGAGAAGGTGCCACCTCAGCCCTCAAATCCAGCTCCACCTTCAGTGCTGGGATCATGGATTTAATCCCCTCCAATATGTTTTCCAGCCCATATTTTATAGGTGATAAGATTTCTTTCTTAGAATTCTCTGCTCCCATGTTGTGAGAAGGAGCTTAACTATGGGAGATGTGGCAATGGCAATGCTCTCTGGCAGACTGGATTGGCATGGAGGACACAAGTTAAGGAGGAGAATGACAGAACAGTCAAGTCACATCCCACCCCCTTCTGAGCCACCTACTGCTGCAGAAGACCTTTGGTTTGGATGGTTGCTTGGTGTCCTGGGAACATGCATTTCCTATCTAACTAAGGCACAACAGGTTGCCCAGAGGGGTGGCGGACGCCCCATCCTTGAAACATTCATGGTCACCTTGGAAAGAGCTCTGAGCAACCTGATGTGGTGGAAGGTGCCCCACAACATGGGAATGGGACTAAATGACCTTAAAAGTCCCTTTCAACAGAAAACATCCTATGATCTTATTGAAAAAAGGCAGTTCAATATATTTTTTGATTTGAAGGGCTCACACACTTTTTCCAAACACAGAAAAATATCATTGATGAGTATTTCAATTACACTGAGGCTGGGCAGCAGCATTCACAATATTCAGGATGTGTTCTTAAGTGGAAGGAAATAAAGCCTTTCATAGGAGTGCTGTGACATTGCTAATTATGTATATCTGTTAAGCAAAATCTTTAGTGATACACCTCACAGAACTTCATCCAAGGATATCCTAGAACTGCTTCAATTTCCCCCTTACCAGGCAGGTAAGGACATCCAAAGTGAAGCTAATACAGCAGAGAACACCTTTCCTCCTCCTCCTGGTTGGCTCCTCTATCACTTGGAGAAAGAAGTCACCATCAACGTGTTCCAGGAACATCCTGTTTTGCTTCTGCCCTGCTGTGTTGTCTCTCCAACAGATCCTGGGGTGGTTGAAGTCCCCCACAAGGACCAGGACTTGTGCAAGGGAGTCTACTCCTATCTGTCCATGAAGGCATTATTGACTCTGTCCCCCTTGTTGGGTAACCTGTAGTAGAGCCCCACTCTGAAGTCACCTGTCATTCCTGACCCATAAGCTCTTGGTTAGTTCCTCATCCCCTCCCAGCAGAGCTCCAGCTGATCGTCACCTCTGTCACCAACCATCACCTCTGCTCATCCCCCTGCCCAAACCAGCAGGAATGCACACACAAACCTGCACCCAGTGAAAAGAACCACCTTAGAAAATCAGCAGAAAGATGATATTGTAGGGAACTAGTCTGCACAGCAGTGTAATAAAAAATAAATGTATATTCATTGAAGCCAAGAAGAAAACAGCATTTTTGGCATGAAATTAGAAATGTACTTGGAGATGTTTTAATGAAAAAAAACCCCAAACATTCCTGGCTGGCTCCACATTATGAAGGAAGATAAACCATCCCTAGCATGTCAAGTCTCATGTTCAGAACACTTTCTTCCTGCTGTTCTGGACAGAGAAGCAGAGCTCAAAATGTGCTACCAAGTGATGTAATGCTGGCTCAGCTCATCCTCCAAGGAACAGGGCTGTGAGGTGACATGAGGGAAGTGTTGCTCTGCTTTTGCAAGAGGGAAAACAGTAGAGATGTTCTCAAGAGGCTGAAACTGCCTCCTGTGTTTGTTGGGGTGGGAGATAAGAGCTGCTATTTGCAAAACAAGTGTTCAGGGTACCTTCACATGTTTCAATGATTGTTACAATGAGAAGAAAGAATAGAAAAAAAAATATTAAAATTAGTTCAAAAAAATCTCAGCTTTGCCCTCCCTTTCCCATGCAGGAGGTGTCTAATTCATGTCATCTCCATAACCACCCCACTCTTCTCTCCTTTCCTGTCCAGTTCCCAGTAATTTCACATCTCTGCCCCACCCTCACCACCAGGCTGAGCACTCCCTGCTCTCTATCTCCTCCTCCTTAGGGCTAAAGGGTAGAAAGCATGGAAAAGGTGACAATTTAACCCACAATTTCCAAAGCTGCTTCCACCTCATCTCAGGCATTATTTCAGGAGAAAATCCATTTCAGTCACAGGGCCCAAAAATCTGGACTAGTCACACAAGTCAGAGAGTTTTGAGCAGTATAATCATAAAGACAAACACTGTCAAGTGGGCCAGGGTGGAACTAATGCAGGTCATGTCTGGAAAAATCTGGTGCCCTGTTGGATCATGCTCAGGAATTTGTGGGGGTTTGTGGTTTGTTTTTTTGTTTTGTTTTTGGTTTTTTTGTTTGTTTGTGGGTTTTTTTGGTGGTTTTTTTTTTTCAGAGGCTTTGGATATGGATAAAAAGTGGGTTGCTTTTTACAGAAATCAAGAAAACATTCCCCACCTCAAGTGCTGGCATTAATACGTAGGGTTTGGTGGGTTGAGAGAAGGAAAAAACACTGCTGGTTGTACTCAAAAATAATTTCTGATTTATCCTTTCAAGTGCACTAAACATATTTGTCCCTAATCATTATCTTATAACTAACTGTGCCATGTTGGTCTGAAGCTTTCACAAAGAACTGCTGGGTACAAACAGCTGGAGGCACACACAGAGCGTGGAAAACTCTAACCTGAGGAGTTTACAGTGGATAAAATCCTCAAACACCAGAGGCAAGATTATGGGAGACAAATCAGGCTGTTCTCACAGTGAGCTAAGGCTGGATTGTGCCACCCACAGCCACGCAGATTATGCAGGACACCCACAACCTGTGCTCTCTCTGACTGACTGATGCTTCCCTGCTCTGTTATTCTCTGCCACAGAATCAGAATTCAGCCAGGCTGAAAGGAGCTTTTCCCTCTGCGTATGAGGGGCAATCAGAGTAGCTGTGCAATTCATAAAACCCTTCCAGAGTGTCTGTACACATGCCTTGCCTTTCCTGATAAATCCAGAACAGAGGGAAACAGAGAGGAGAGGCATTAAGTTGTCTTTTCCAGGAGGGAGAGAAATCTGCGTGACAAGTTTATTGAAGCATTTTGCAGAAATCCAGGATACTGCTCAACATGCACAGTAAGTTCCTGTTCAAGGCTGCATTTCACCATAAACAGCAATTCTGGATGACAATGTTGTGCATTCGTCATCAAACATTATTGCTGTTTGCAAACACCAAGAGGGTTCCATCTGCCATTATTTCTTGCAACGATATAAATAAGAATATTTAAGTAGATAGACTTTTTTATATATAAAAATATAGCAGTTAGAAGAATGTAAGCCAGAGAATAAAGATAAGAGTAATAGAAAATATAGCATTTTAAAGTGAAGCTTAAGGCAAATAGTAAATTATTTTTCTGAATAAAGTAAATTGTGATAAGTTTAAAATAGTTGTCACTTCCTAATAAAGATAGGGGAAAATGTTCTGTGGAAATTGCTTTGAAGCAAAATATGAAAGCACCTGCTTTTCTAAAGAAGGCTTTGCCAAGAAACAGAACATCCAAACCCTCAGCAGTTTGATTTGAATGAGCTGTCACTGTGCTACACAGGAGTTTTAGTTCCAACTATTTCAGCTCAGTGTCTTCTATAGAACAGGTTCTCCAGCCCTGAGACACTGGGAAGAGGAGAAAGGATAACACATCATGGGAAATCCCTGAGGAAGATGACACAGATTCCAAGGTGCAACTCCTTTAAGCTATCCTTGTGATATTTCAGGATCAGCATTATTTCCTCTCTCTTCTAAAGTTGGTATTTCCTATGAGAAAACCCATCAGAATTTCCCAGTCTTTCTGACTCCTCCCCTGCCTTTTTTTTTTTGAAAAAATAGTTATTTTCTGTCCTATTCAGTTTACTCTCTAATCACAAGTCTTGACAGCAAGAATAGCTGAGCACTCATGCTGAGATCAGTGGAAATCAAGTATTGCTCATGGATTCTTGCACAGATCATTAACATACATATCTTGGTAACAAAAGTTCCAGTTGGCACAGAGAAATAAGTTTCCCTGTGATAATCTTCTGCTCAGGAGTATTGGGTACTTCACTGCTGCCTGAGTGATGATTCAGCATTTCAAGTGATTCTATAAAAGTTGGAGACAGTAGATCCTTTGGTAGTTTCTATTTTTCCAGACAGCTGCTTCCCCACTGCTCAGATTCCTCAGCTTTCCCCCATGTTCTCTCCCATGATCAGAATACCAAATTATAATTAAGGCAAAGCACAGTCTGCTTGTACAGAACAGGTTCACCAACTCCCAAAAGCACACTATGAAAAAAAAAAGGGATATTTTCAAGTCAGTGAGCACTTGTACTGTGATTCTGTGCTCTGGGGGCTGCCTTAGAGCAGCAGCTCATCCTCCAAGCATGAGAGTGATTACAAATTTTCTTGCTATGGCAACATGTGGTTGCCAATTAACTGCATCTAGCTGGTCCAGGAGAAATGTGCTGCCAGGATGTTCACAGGACCTCCTGATTTAGCTTAAGGCCATGTTCCTCACTTCAGAGAAGACTGCAAAACCCGTAATTTTCAATGCAGTTAATAAAATATCATCTTCCATACACAAGAAAGGAGTGACTCTGGGTTGTATACATTATTCTCTTAGGTTCTAAGCTCTGCCTGTTATCCAGACTGTTACAGCTTCTGCAGGTGACAGTGGTATTTAAACACCAAGAGAAGTTTTTACCTCCCCCCAGGGAAGAGCTGCAGCTGGAACTGAGTTTGTTTAAAAGGACTCTGCTGTTCCCCCACTGGTAGTCCAGGGCAAGAAATACCACACAATTAAGGCCCTGAGTTGCTCCCCTAATGGTGGAAGGGTTGCTGTTACCTTCAAAGTCTCATTCTATCTCTGTCTCGACATAAAATTCTGTATTTCCCCATCTTGTCATAAACTGACTGGCAGATTCTACTTTTTATTTCTGTTTTTTCCATGAGAGTTGGAAAGAATAAGACTTGTTCAAGTCAACTTCTCTACAGTTCTGCAGCTCCCCTCAGCCCCTCAAAAAATGGCAGTTCCAGAAAGACTGACTGTTCACCTAATTGCATCTTATTCATTCCTCTGCTCAAGTAATACTTTTCTCTAAAATGTATTTCAGAGAAATACTTGACTCAACCTGATTTTAAAAGGTTCAAAGCATTTTTTAAAGGTTAAAGCTTTACTTGAGAGTTGATCCCAAAGCCAATAAAGGTTTTAACTGGAACTTTTCCTCAAGGTTTGATTTCTATACAGTTAAGAAGGGGATCCTTTTTTAAATATGTGAAAGATGTTGCCTTCAAGACACTACTTTTCTTAACACTTAAGTCATAATGCCAAGTTTGGGATAGTATTTTATAAGTCACAATCAACTTCCTTTTATTTAAAGGCAGGTAAGGATCGCTTCCAAAATTTACTTTCAGTTCTGACATGGCAACAGAGAATGGAAACAGTTTTAATGGTCCTCTCATCACATTTCTAGTTGCATGTGAAATGAATAGACAGGTTTGTTTCTTTTAACAGCTCGTCCAAATCTGATATTCCTAATGATATTTCAAGATAATTTTCCCTAGAGCAGACGAACAGGTAACATACAATATCCTTGTTATGTTAGGCAGGTTCTTTTCTTATACAGATGCACTGGGATCTCAGAAACTTCCTTCCAATATGCCAAAGATTTCCACTTTGTTTCATCCAGTCCAAACCATTGACTGAAGTTACAATTTTTAATTTTTAAATTTTAAAAAAGTTAAAATTTAAAATTTTTTTACACCCCCCCAAAAAATTTTTATTAAATTTTAATTCATTTATTTTTCTTAAGCCTTCAAGTGACATTTAACCCTGAACAAAAATGCTTCTTATCAGCTTTGCTTGATGCAGGAAAAACGAAGGAGAAAACTGAACTCACTAAAAATCTCCAAGAAACAGCTACATTACCACTTGCATATTAGGCTGCAATATTTCCTGCAATCAGAAAATTTATAACATTTTTAATGTAGTTCCCAAAATTGAGCATAAAAAGAGCAAACCAGCAAGGACTCAAATCCTTAAAATACTTTCCTACTTTTATTTCTGCTTTAAATAATCTCAATGGAGAAACATTTGTAAAGCCAAAAGCTGAGCCTCCAGCTCTTTCTCCTTCACTTCCTGAAAACTGGAGGGTTTGGCTGCTATCCTTGGGATTCAAGAACTGATTAGAAGATTTACCACTAAAAATATCCGTGTGTCTTATCCTCTAACATCTCCCTGCTGAGGCACCAAGTTTGTCAAGATTCATTCCTTCTCTGTTCTTTGCAAGGTGCAAACTTGCAATTCTGCTGCAATTCTACTCGAGCATCACCCAAACCACTCAAACACTCATTAACAATTACGTCCTTTCTAAGGAAAAAAAATACCAAACAACTGTCAGTTTTTGTTGCTGCAGCACTTTTTTCTCACACTACTTATGGACAGACTATGTTTTTTTCTTAGTGACCACAATGACTGAAATCACAGCTTAGGTGTGACCCACAATCAGCCTATTAGTCTGCTCTGTATCCTGTGTCTCCATTTGTTGGAACATTTTGCTCATTGCTTGTTTACATATTAATTCTTTCTTCCTAGTTCACCTGCATTTAACTTTCAGAGCAGGACCCACACCACATCAGATCCCGCAGAGTGTTCCCCACTCTGTGGCCTCCCCTCCTCTAGCTCAGGTTTGCCATAGGGATGCTGAACAAACCATATGAACTCTGTACTTGAAATGGAGCAAGAATTAGAGCAAAGCTGTCTGAAAGGATCATTTCCTGTTCATAGAATCATAGAATCAGTTGGGGTGGAAGAGACCTCCAAGATCATCAAGTCCAACCCTTAATCCAACCACACTGTGATCACCAGATCATGGCACTCAGTGCCATGGCCAATCTCAGGTTAAAAACCTCCAGCGATGGGGAATCCACCTCCTCTCTGGGCAGCCCATTCCAATGCCTGAGCACTCTCTCTGGAAAGAATTTCTTCCTGATATCCAACCTAAACCTCCCCTGGCAGAGCTTAAGCCCCTGCCCTCTTGTCCTGCTGTTGGTTGTCTGGGAGAAGAGACCAACCCTCACCTGGCTACAACATCCTTTTCATAAGGAGCCTGAGAAGAGTGGAAAGACAACAGGGACCAGGAGTAATTGGAGTGGGCATAGGGAACTGAACAGAAGGGAGGCAGGAGAGACATTCAGCTGTACCTTCTGTGGGATGGGACTGTCCTACTCTGTACCATGTTTGCCCAGTCCTTGCCCTGCAGGTGAGCAGGGTGATGCCCTGCAGAGGCTGTTGAGCATGCAGGGCACATCCCTCACTGCCAGGGCAGAGGGGTTGAGATCTTGCTTCAGTGCCCTTCCACAGCTTTGGTGCTTCAGATTGAGACATTCCTTATCTTCAGCACCAGCAGAGTTCAAACAGAAGAACACAAGGAAACCAGAGGCAGAAAGGAACAAAGGAAACATGCAAAGATCTTAAGTGGTGCATTCAGCCCTGGATGTTCTTTCTAGAGGCTTCTTGGCTGAGGGGTGAAGAGAATGTAAAACTAATGCGTTCTGTAGCTTTTTAAGCTATCAGCTTGGATGCTGTGAATTTGATGAGTGCAGTTACACAGTTGGAGGCAATTTTCAGACTGTGATGAGGATGCCAGGCAGTGCCATGGCATCTGAGGGAAGCTAGTCATTCCTAAGGATGTGTGCTTATTCCTGCTCAGCTGAACCGAACCAGAATCTCCCCATAAAAAAAATAGAGGGGAAAAATCCCCAAAGAACTAAAAGTGGCAATATGGCATGATGATAGACCTACCTTGAAAACAAAGTTACTGTTAATTAGGTAGGGAAAGGTGGAATGTGGTAGGATGTCACTGATTCTTGACAGAAAGGAGAAGAGGGGCCCAAAAGACATCAAAATAAGAGAAGTTCATTTTCTACTGCACATGTAATGCCTGGATAATTTCTAGCTTGGGGATAGGTGTCAGAGAAATGCCTCTGAACTCCAGAGAGGAGCCATTCTGCATTTCTGACTTGTGCAAGTTTGCTGCCCTTTCTGAGATACAGTAGCCAACATCCCTGGGAGGTATTTGTAGTTCACCTATGGATCAAGAATTTATTTCAATGGGTTTATTTTCTTAGGATTCTTATTTCAATCTGATCTCCACATCCAGGGCAGGCCAAATGCTGCTGGCAAAGCCACTGAGAGCATGGACACTCCTACAGAACCTACTTGTTCTAGTTTTTCTTTGTTCTCTAACATCATGTGCTCTTTTTGATCAATGGCATAAAAAGTCAAAAAGTATTTTTTCCATGTTGTATTTTTTCAGCTGAACTCCCCCCCCCAAAATATTACCTGTAACAATGAGAAACATCTGGTCCTTATTTACAACTGAGACTTGTTTTTCTCTATACAATGGCAAAAATCAAACTTTAATTCCATTTTCTGCTCTGTTTTTATGAAATCTGCTGCCAGGAAAGTCTGAGGAATCTTAGACAAGTTTCTTTTCAGATATGGCACTGCAGAGATATGGATAATAAGAACAAAGATTTTTTTTTTCTCTGCTATCCCTGCACCACCATCAGTTTTTATCTTTTACCCCATATTTAACTTCTGTCTTTCACATCTCAAGGTCTCCTATTTCTGTAAATAAACTGTCTTTCAAATACAAGCCTGCATTTGAAACTTTTTATTCTATTTAGTCTCAAGTCCATTTTCTTACTGAATCACAAAGCAATGAAATAATCTTATTCACAAGTCAAAGCTAAATTGCTAATTTAAAAGGAATCTGGTGTTTAGACTTAAGGTTTAGGAGTGTCAAAGCAGAAGTCATGGTGAAGAACTAAGCCAAGAGGAAAAATCAAAGCTACCACAAATGCACCAAACCCCATGGAAATAATTTTAAGCATATAATAGTTAATTACTCAAATAATAGTTTTTAAACACTTACTTCCCAGCTAACAACTCAATACCTTCAAAATACCAACAGACTTCAATGATATCAACATTTTACCTTTTTCTGCACAGCTAAAGAAACCAAGTGGTGTCACAAAAAGAGTCTTCAATCCAAGGCATTAAAATCCAAGCCCACAAGTGATAAAGGATTCTTGCAAGCCAACCACTAAACATGCAATATTGCTTCTTGTGGGGTTTGGAGCAGACCCAGGAGCTCAGGCTCTCTGAGATCTGCAGTAGGTTGCACAAGTGAAGGATTTATATCCATGTCATCCATTTAGAAAAACCTCTCAGGGGCATCAAAAGATGTTGGGGGATTAGGAGAGATGTTTCAAACTGGGATTTATATGCAAAATGATGAAAAAGACACAGTACAAGGAATATATTCATAATAGAGCCTACTGAAACAACAAACATGTAAACCTGAAAAAAGAGCACTTCATCACAGGGAGAAAGGAGAAGAGAGGAGGAAAAAATATGAGGAAAGCTAATGCCCTTAGACAGTCAATATAGAAAAAATATTGTCCTGATATACATTCTTATTTATCTTCACCCCCCTCCGGTCAGTGCATTACTTCCTTCCATACATCAGTTCCTTTCTGTCCTGGAGGCAGCTCATTCCTATCCTGCCAGGCTCACTCCTCCCTTCCCAGTGCCTCCAGACACTAGTTGCTGTCAAAGCAGTAACAAAAAGAACCCAAGAGATATTTTCTGACACCTCCTGAAGTGTAGAACTATCACGTTGGATGTGTATTTGGGGTCAGGAAGACCAGCTTCTGTTATATGCCCTCATGCAGCCAGAGCTTTCTCTAAATCCTGAATTCTCTAAATCAAAGCCATGTTTATGATTCCTGCCAGCCAGGGGAAACACCATTTTTTCTCTCAAGCCCAGCTAACTTGTTTTCGATTATCTCCTTATTAAAGAAAAAGATTGTGCTTCATAAAGCAGTCCTGGGTGTTGCAGAATTACTGCTTGAAACGTAGGAATTGGAACAACTCATTTTTATTTCAATATTGGTATCTCATGCCTTATGAGTCATTGTAATGATTCCCTGTTGCCTCCTGTGCTGAGCTTAAACAAGTTGGGCATTTTCAAGGCTCTTAACTAAATTCACAGTGGCATTAAAAGCACTTCTGCAGAAAAGAATGCAACATAGCTCAGGAAGACCCTTAGCTGGCATGTACTAACATCTCTTGCAATAAATTTTGTTCTCCCAACCTGTCCTGTGAGCATCCTCCTCAAATCGTGCTGGTTCCATTACTTCATATATTCTGCTTCTAAGAGAAAGGAATGGGGAGGGATTATATCCAGAGCAACAAACAGCTCTGCAAACCATCAACAAGTGTAGCAGCATTTCTGATCAAATAATCCTGGATTATTAAATTGGTCCACTTGTCCCTTTCCTTTCTAAACCACCTTTGTTACTAAGGCACAGGATTTGAGGTTAGTTGTCTGGGTGAACAGTTCCACAGACCAACAGGAAATCATGGGAATCATCACAATGACCCCAAGAGTGGGAAGGAGGTATCCCCACAACAAAACAAACAAATAACCCCCCAAGCCACCAGGCAAATAACCCCCCAAGCCACCAGGCAAATAACCCCCCAAGCCACCAGGCAAATAACCCCCCAAGCCACCAGGCAAATAACCCCCCAAGCCACCAGGCAAATAACCCCCCAAGCCACCAGGCAAATAACCCCCCAAGCCACCACCCAAATAACCCCCCAAGCCACCACCCAAATAACCCCCCAAGCCACCACCCAAATAACCCCCCAAGCCACCACCCAAATAACCCCCCAAGCCACCACCCAAATAACCCCCCAAGCCACCACACTTGGTTTTCATCCACCCTTTCTCAACCCTGTTTCTTTATCCCCACTGTTCTTCACTTGCACAGACACCAACTCTCTGTACAGGGGGGAAGTAGCATTGGATACAAAATGTATTTTTAGTCCTCCTCAAATAAAAGAGAAATTAAGTCTAGTGAGCTCAACATTATGTCAGGTTGGGGTTTGGGGTTTTTATAAATCAAATTAAGTAAAAATGGTCAACTCTCCATGTTGCTCTCAAGAGTGGATATTCATAAGTAAATACCTGCAGTGAGATCTGCTTTTGAAAACAGAACACCAGGGACCAACTCAAACCACCATAATTGGAACCAGGCAGATTTTTGATTTTCTGCTAACCCAAACTACATTACATGCACTTTGTCATTTGCAAATACAATTCACTGCAGTTGTGGAATAAATCAATTTGAAAATACACATGTACATAAATAGTACTGGTTTAATATTACTGGTGAGAATTCCAGACATCTCTGAAGACTGAAAAACTCTGAGCAAAGGCAAATTCCAGCAGTTTCAATATTTGAATTTTACTCAATTTCATTCAACAAATTCTTTCTAATAACATTTGGCACTGTGTGCCTCTATCTCTTGCTATATGTATTCATAGAGAAACATACACAGGCTAACTTTTTTATATTTAAATTGTAAAGCAAACATCATTTTCCTAAGACAGCAACACAGAATGAAAACACAAATACTCCACAGTCAATGAATCACCTCACTAAAGCTAATTTTGAGGAATAAGCAGACATACACCTATTTAGTTTGCTACATGCTGCCCAGAACTTCTTCAAATGGGTGCCTTTTTATGGGAGTTCAGGACTCCACATGGTCCAAAAACCTGACATCTGCTTTTTCCAGTTGGTGTTGTTCAGGCCACACCTCCTGGCACATCCCTCATTTCATTCTTCCACCACTCCTGTGGCAATTTGAAACACTCTGGCACTGTGTATTGCCTAAAGAAATACAAAAGGTGGACCTTGGGTGTTTACAAGTTTCTGTTCCATCACACAACAGGGTTTGGCCACATTTTACCTGTTCACCAGTTTACCTCAGTTCAGGAAAGAGATTGAGAGGCTGGAGCGGGGCCAGAGAAGAGCAACGAGGCTGGAGAAGGGACTGGAGCACAAGTGCTGTGGGGAGAGGCTGAGGGAGCTGGGGGTGTTTAGCCTGGAGAAGAGGAGGCTCAGAGGTGACCTCAGCACAGTCTGGAACTGCCTGAAGGGAAGTTCTGGCCAGGTGGGGGTTGGTCTCTTCTCCCAGGCACTCAGCAATAGGACAAGGGGGCACGATGGGCTCAAGCTCTCCCAGGGGAAATTGAAGTTGGAGATCAGAAACAAATTCTTTGCAGAGAGAGTGCTCAGGCATTGGAATGGGCTGCCCAGAGAGGGGGTGGGTTCCCCATCCCTGGAGGCTTTTCAACTGAGCTTGGCCGTGGCACTGAGTGCCATGATCTGGTAAAGGGACTGGAGTTGGACCAAGGGTTGGACTTGATGATCTCAGAGGTCTTTTCCAACCCAATCCATTCTATGATTCTAAATCTGTTTTATTGTGATTTACTCAGAGTTGAAAATGGAACAATATACAGCCTGTATGCACATGTTTTATTGTTTTCACAATATGAACCAGAAAGTGAACATGTTTTCCAGGACATAGAGATAATCCTGAATGTTGCAAAGAGGATTGCATTAAGGAATTATGTGAGAATTCCTCTACCCCATGTATATGTATCAAAGCTGCAGAGAAGGCAGTACTTGCAGCCAGGTCTTTTTGGCACTGTGTGCCATCTGTAGAGGTGCACAGGAAGAGCCATGCAGCTGCCAAATGTGTCAGCGTGCCACAGAATTCAGCATTCCATGGCAGGGAATTCCATGGCACTCACTGTAGATACACTATGGGCAAGTGGGACAGGGGTGAAGGAGGGCACAAAACCTCCCTGGTTTGTTTAATGCAGAGCTAAACCTCAAGCCTTCTCTTTGTCTTTCACATCATCCCTCCTGGTAAACTTGCTGTGCTGTGCATCTGCTCCTGAGACGTGCAGCACAAGGATTTCAGGCTGCATTTCTGTAGGGATCGGTTCACAATATCTGGAATGGAGAAAATCTTGCCAGAAGTGGATTTGTGAAGAGAATCAACAAGCCACTGATAATGCTTTAACAACTGATGTTTTTAATGATGTTTGAATGTACAAAATGTTTGCTAAAATGTCTTTTTGCAAAGTCACTGCTTCTCCTCCCCAGAATACCTTGAGGTACTCTGTTTTCTCAGGGCTCTGGAGGAAGGTTGGGACATCATATTGCCTGAATCCCTCTCTTACTGAATGTAAATCCCCTTACTCCCATTGATCCAGAGCCAAACCCCCTCTTGTTTTCTATTGGTGGGTTTTGAATCCCTCCAAGGTCCATATAAACCCCTGACCAACAATAAACTCTCTCTTCTCCTTCTCCCTCTCCGGTGGTCCCTGTCTGTCCTTCTTGGGCTCTCAGGGACCACGTGGTCAGGGAAAGCGAGGAGCACATTTTCTCCTGGGTAATGGAATCATAGAATCGATTGGGTTGGAAAAGACCTCCAAGATCACCGAGCCCAACCCTTGGTCCAACTCTAGTTCATTTACCAGATCATGGCACCCAGTGCCACGTCCAATCTGTGTTTAAAAACCTCCAGGGATGGTGAATCCACCCCCTCTCTGGGCAGCCCATTCCAATGCCTGAGCACTCTCTCTGTAAAAAATTTTTTTCTGATCTCCAACTTCAATTTCCCCTGGCAGAGCTTGAGCCTGTGCCCCCTTGTCCTATTGCTGAGTGCCTGGGAGAAGAGACCAACCCCCACCTGGCTATAACTTCCCTTCAGGTAGTTCTAGACAGTGATGAGGTCACCTCTGAGCCTCCTCTTCTCCAGGCTGAACACCCCCAGCTCCCTCAGCCTCTCCCCACAGCACTTGTGCTCCAGTCCCTTCTCCAGCCTTGTTGCTCTTCTCTGGCCCCGCTCCAGCCCCTCAATATCCTTTCTGAACTGAGGGGCCCAGAACTGAACACAACACTCAAGGTGTGGCCTCACCAATGCAGAGTACAGGGGAAGGATCACTTCCCTGGTCCTGCTGGTCATGTTATTTTTGATACAGGACAGGATCCCATTGGCCTTCTTGGCCACCTGGGCACTCTGTTGACTCATGTTGAGCTTCCTGTCAATTAGTACTCCAAGGTCCCATTGGAATAACCTCCAAGACCAGGAGAATCATCCACACCATTGCAGATTGCATCCCTAAAACAGACAGCACCAACGAGGCAGAAGGAACCCCACAGGGACAAATTTCTTTACAGACATCACATCTGCTGACTGCACTGTGTGTCTGATTCTCCTCTGGTTTCCACCTTCACCAACCCTCAGCTACAGCAGGAGACAGTCCTGCTTCTGGGATTCCAAACTGCACTCCAGATGTTGTGCCCCTTTCTTCTCCAAGGTCATCCATTTCTTACCCATCATATTCTTCACTCGGTAAATAATTTAGATGAAAATTATTGAGTGACTTTTCAAAGCGCTCTTCTAAATATCACTCAATAATGACATTACTCAAAGTCATGCAGAGGTAAAACACTTCCATTCTGAAGATTAACTTTGATTTATGAGCCATGTGTTGCAGAACTGAGCCACTTTTAAGAAAGGCAAGTTGATGAGAAGTCTCATGTTGACCTGAATCTGAAGCCAGTTGTCAGAAAATGAATTCAAAGGAGGTTTTATTTGATACAAATGCAGTTCATGGTTTTACATCACCACAACCCACAAGGTCATGGTTTCCTGCCAATGCTTAAAGCTTCATATTAGTTGCTGGATCAGGGGAAGAGAGTGAGGAGGAAGAATCAGCACAGACAGCACATGACAAACTGACCACAACCCCCAATCCTTATTCCCTGCACTGCCTGGGAGAGCGAGTAGCTCAAGAAATCAGGAGTAAAGATGAAACCAGGAAGGAAGGAGAGTTGAGGGGGGAAGGTGTTTTAAGGTTTTTTCTTATTTTTTCTCATTACACTACTCTGATTTGATTGGTAAGAAATGAATTTCATCAAGTCTGTTTTGCCCATGACAGAAATTACTGAGTGATCTCTCCCTGTCCTTATCTCAACCCACAAGTCTTTAGTTTTATTTTCTCTCCCTGTCCAGCTAAAGAGAGAGATACAGGGATTTGATGAGCACCTGACATCCAGCCAACCCACCACGCACATCTTTCAAAAGATCCTCTTATCAACAGTCAGTGATGAGGCTTCTCATATTGACATTAACAGTTCTCCAAAAGGGGTTTGACTGCAGTGACTATTCTGGGCTCCTGCATTCACCCAGTTAGCCCCAAAACCACAACTGCTCATGAGCTGGAGAACATGAGAAGTTATTCCCACAACAGCAGAGCAATATAGAAGAAAATGGACTTTCTCTTTCCTGATATTCAAATTATCCTGCCATACAACATCTGAAACCCTCTGTGTTTCCCTGCATTGGTCTTTCTGCACACAAGAAGAAACCTTAGAATTGTTAGCAAGAATACTGTGATGGATCTGCATCCTTGAATTTAGAGGTGCTGACTCATGACTTGAAGACCTGTCAACAATCACCTAAATTAAAGATCTTGAGTAATCAGGCAGAAGTGCTTCAAACTATTTTTACTCTTGTTTCTCTGAAGTGACAACTTTAGTTTTTGTTACTCCACCTTATAAGTCAACATATCCTTGTCCATGGTGGTTCAAGTCTCCTTCCACAAAGTCTCTTACACTAAAGTGTCTTTGGGTTCAAAACCTGATTTACTGTCCAACCCACCCTTCAGTCCAAGTTAAGGCTTTGGAAAAGCTCTTTTGTTTACTGTGACAGGAGCAGATGCTTTGCCTGTATCGTGTTGATTCCCTTGGCAAAGAATTAAAACCTGATGCTGTGAGCAGATGAAAAACAATAGGTTGCAATTTGTCACCCTATTGTTCCATCTTTTGCTACCTTAATAACATCACAGTATTTTGGATCAATAATATACTTGCTCAACACTTTTTACCCAAATAAAATCTATAGATGTATATGAAAATGGTTTACTCTGCCAAATCCTAACGTGGGTCATGAACTCTGAGGGTGTGTGCAACATCAGGCCAGAGCTCTGCAGGCTACTTGGCTCTGCTTCCAAAAGAATATCCAAATCCTCCTGCTGGGGAATTTCTCTATAAGGGAAAGGCTGAGCAGATTTCCCACTGGCACTTATTAGTGTCAGCCACCAAAAGCTTTGCTTAGAGAACACACACATTTTCTGCTCATCCCTCAGGAGCTGGATGCTTTCAGGCAGGGAGGAAACAACAGCTCCAGCCTGGAAGGCACCACCTGCACCTGGAGGAGGGTACAGTGGACTCGGTCAGCTGAGTAGAAAGAAAAACCCCCAAGCTCCTCCTTCATTGTAATACAACACACTTTGCAGGTGCATCTGAACAGCTGAGTAACAACAAGTTTTGAGTAACCCCCTTAGAGCTGAGGGGCTGGAATTCTTTGGGCTCTCTGGACAGCTGTTTGTGAGCCATGCACAGGGTGGCATCCTGGGGGATGCAGCTCCTGGACCTTGCTTTCCCTAAGCAAAGTGATGGATTTGCTCTTGGAGCCACACAGTTCATGGTTCTGGTGCAAATTCAAGTCTATGTTACAGGCATGGTGGGTTGAAATCAGGATAACTAAGGCTCAGACCTGTTTATAAATGTGTTCCTCTGAGGACAGCCTGGTATCGAATTCACTTTGAAACAGCTCATTGCAGGTAACAGAATCCAGTCTATTTACACCAAAAAAAATTAAAAAAAATCAGATGGACACAACTAAACAGCAGTATCAACAGAAAACTTTGGAAGACCTTTATCCTGCTGGGTTGTTTTCTTACATGAAGGTTTCTCAGTTACCACAGTCTGCAATTTTAGGAGTTCGAGGTTTATTTCCAGGGAAAAAAATCTGTTTGCCTTCATTGTCAATACATAACAAAGTTTGAGTTGAACATGTCTTTCTGCTATTAACTTTGCATTTCTAACCTGAAATGCAAAAAAAATTTTAAAAAAATCTACAATAAATAACAATGTAGTTCCCTAATAATGAGCCTGTTGGAAGAGGAAAACTGGAGCTATTCATGTTTAGCAAAATGGCTAAACAGGGACTACATATGACTTCTGGGTGAGCACTTTCAACACCCTTTCTTACCCTAAGCACCAGAAAAAAGTTATTTTAATGCCATCTTATGAAGAAAAAAATCTTATCCTGTTAACTGTGGAAGAGTATATGGACTAAAAACAGATTTTCTGATCCAACATGAAAATAAAGGGACAGTTAGAGAGAAATAACAAAGGGTATCTAAAAAGACTTGATATGCTTTGTTTACTTGCTGTCAACTGAATTGCACAATTTTTTACCCACTTGGAGCTGGAAGGAGCTGGATCAGAACAACCCAAACTGTCCCAGTGTTTTCTTGACCCATCCCACCCTTCCTCACTGCCTGAGTTACAGTCTTAGTGTCACCCATTGCCTCACACCTGCCTGCTGGGTCTTAACCTTTTTAATCCAGAGCCAAGATGATGCTTTCTAAGTGTTTCCAGATCAGAAAATAATTATAAAAACTTCCCTTGAGTATCTAATTTAGCCAGGCCAACAAGAATTAAAGGAACTTCAAGCAAAGCAAGCCAACATGAAGGAAAGAGTAAAAATCAACCATATGTCTACCCAAGGAAAAAAAAAAAACCTGACACTGCCTTGGCTAAAGGCACATTTAGTTGCTTTCTAATTCCCCAGAACAATTTCATAAAGGTCACTGTATTTTTCTCCCCTTTATCCCACTGGTTGACTTGTCTCTCACAACTTTTTTATTCCTCAGTTGTGTGGCTGTTAACATGAAATAAAGTAAAACTTGAGATTTAAAGAGAGTTGCCAGCAAAGTATAAATTTTCAAAAATTGTGTTGCATATGCTCAGCAGGCACCAAGGGAGGGGGGAGAGAAGTCAACAATTTGTATGAACAAAAGGCACATAAGAAAATCATCAAGCTGAAATATTGTAAACTAACAGCAGGCTAGAGTAAAACATCCATATTTCCTGAGCTAATTTATTTATTTTAGTAATACCTTTATAATCCTTCACCAAGAAGGATTTTTTTTAAGCATGAAAAATCTGCATTATAATCAGTTGGGTTAGATTAGTTTTTCTTTTTTTTAGAGATGGATTTTTCTCTCCCTGAATCTTCAACTGTGACTGCAATGAGCTTCTTCAGAGAAAGAGAGATATTACAAGAGAAAGAGAGAGATTACAACAGAGCTCTTGCCATCTTCCATTATTAAGCCATACAATGAAAGGGAAATACTATTTCTAAAAAAATCAGCAAAATGAGAACCCTGGGAGAAAACTGCTCCCTGAGCTGATGGAAGAAGTGACAGGGTTTGTAAGACCTGATGTAAACTTAACAGATAATCGTGCACTGAGGGGTACGAGAAACAATTCGGGGAAAAAAGGGATCAACCTGAATAGTCTCAAGGGGAATCAGGCAAGACAGGCTGCTAACGATCGGGCTTTGAAAACCCACTGGTTAATTTAAGGGTGAAAACCAGGAACATGTGTAAAGAATCCTGGTGGGCAGGATCTTGTGGAAAGACAGGAAAAGTGACCTCAAGCAAGCTGGCTGGTCTTTGAGGACAATCTCTTCACAGCATAAAGAACAGCCCCCCCCTGATGTTCAGGAAAAGTACCAAACAGGGACTAAGCACCAGCACAAACCAACTGTGTGCAGGAGCTGGAATCAAGGCAGGAAGCAAAGAAATATAAAGGAACCTTCTGACCATGCTGAGGTGGTATTGGAGAAGTCAAAGCTCAGCTGCCATCGAAGCCAACAAGGAACAAGGGCAACAAGAATTAATTAATTGTTGGCAGAATGAACAAGGGAGACATGGCCATTGCTCAGGGGGACAGGTGGTTTGGGCACAGCAGATGTATTGAAAGCTGAAGTGCTCAACACCTTTTTTTGTATCAGTCTTGTAGAGAACCTCCTGGACTCTGCCTGGTGCTCAAGAAAGGGAGACACGAGCAAGGAAAACTGATCAAGTCTGGAATCTCTCTCAGAAATTCTTCATCCATGTGTTTTTCCCAGGGCCAGAGACACATTGATAAACTGACTGCAAAGACAGTGCAGTTGGGAGGCTCAATCCCATGCTTGGGAACAGAAGTGAGGCTTTCCTGGGGAAACCTGAGGTTAAGGTGGCATAGCCAAGATCTTCACAGAGCTGCACTGTGGGACACCAGGAGACAATGACCCCGAATTGAAACAAAGGAGCTTTCAACTGCGTGAAAGGGAAAAAATGCTGACAGACAGATGGGCAGTGAACAAGCTGCACAGCCCTCCTTGAGGGTGTTCATGACCTGCTGCATCAAGTCCTGCCCAAGCCAGGCTGAGGTCAGCACTGACCCCGCTCTGAGTGGAAAGGTGGATGACATGACCTCTCAGGGCCACTACCAAGATGAATTTTGTTATTTTTAAGACTTGTTCCTAGACACAGGTGGCGTGTACAGAAACACACACCTTGTCATTGAGCTTCCCACTGACAACTGGGTCCTGTAAGTAAGTTGAAATTAATTGACTTTATATGGATATTTAGACCCATAAATACAGGGTTGGATGTTCAGCTGTAAGTTGCTTTTGAAGTTCTGCCTAATATAAATAACCAGAATTATGCATTTTATAGCCAGTACACTATATTTATATATTATTATACTTATATGGATTACTTTATATTAGTCTCTCCATATATTACTTTTACTTCCTTTGTATACATAAAAGTTAACTCAGTCTGTACTGTGGAAAAGGTCACTGATCATTCTAAGAGTGGTGTAAAACTGATGAAGAGTAAAACACTGAAAAAACAGAACTTAGTTTTACCTTGTAAGATTTCATTAAACATACTAGCACTGGAATTTCACAAGATGCCCAAGGCTTTAAGAGCTCAGAGTCTCATTTTAAGCCCTTGGGTTCGAAGACACTGATCTACATTTACTGACATAACCAGGAAGATCACAGGGTCTATTTTCCAACCACATAATGAAAATAACTATGTGGAAAAAAAAAACCCCAAACATCTAAAAAATGCTATCCTGGAGATTCAGGCCCTTGACAGCACATCCTCACTTAAGAAATGAAGAGAAACGTGAACTTGCTGACAACTGAGAAACAAGAATATTTAGACATAAACCAGAAGAAAAGTCATCAAGTCATCAATGCTGGTATTGAGTTTATTGGGATTGAGACGACTTGAAGTGTCACTGAAATTCTGATTTGCTAACCATAAGTCCAGGAGCAAAGTATGTTTGGTGAGCACAGTGCACACAGAAAAAAAAAACCTTTATAAAAGCAAACCAAATGGAGAAATAGAGCATAAATCTCAGCCAATCTGAATACATGAAATTATAAACATTTGAAAGGCAATGATGGGCCAGGGATTGCATCCCCCTGATCTGTAACTAACTACCACAAAGAAGATTAATGAGTCTGTCAGGAAGGGATGCACATTTAGATGTGGAGGGACCAAAGCAGGGAAGAAGAAGCAGTTTATGGCAAAGGTAAACAGGCTGTCTAGACCCTATTCCTATTTTTGCTGAGGCCCTTTGCAAGAGAAACTGTTGACTAATAATAACTTTTCATCCTCCAGAACTGGAGCTCTGAGACAGGTCACAGTCTCATGTTTAGACACTGATTTTAACATCACAGAACTTTAAAAATCTGAATATTCCAAACCAAAAAAGATATTTTACTACACGTGCATCACTTGAAATTGTAAGGCTATAAACCAGAAAGCACTCTGCATAATGTTATAAAAACTACCTGGATGTTTAGGAGCCTGAGGCTTAATTGCTCTGCCATAAATTTATTGTAAATTAGTATGTGAACTCACAGTGCACCAGCTTCCCACGTAGACAGACACAGCAAACATTAGGAAGAGGAACTTGCAGGGCAGACAGTTCCCATTTTTTACTGTTTGGCTTCAATAAAGCCCTTCTGTATTGGAATGCCTTGGCACAGAGATGGGAGGGGAAGAAATAGAGATGGGCTGGGATGGGGGAAAAACCAGATTGTGAAGGAGCGCAGAAAAAAAGGGATTATGAAGGAAAACATGGGATGGAAAAGACAAATTAGACTCACTGCAAGAAACAGAAAGATGTGGAAGGTACAGTGCAGCAGAGCACAGGTTATTATCATGCTGCCCTCACTACAGCTCTCTTGCTTCAGCCTGATTCACTGGCAGGCTCAAAAGAAAGCCTTTCGTGACACTGAAGTTGTGTTAGTGAATTACCATCCCAACACAGGAAGGAAAACAAGTTTGGAGAAATCCCCCTGGACTGATATTCCTTTCCCATTTGCTCCCAGGGGACTAAACCACCACCCAGCCTGACTGCAACATTGTTTATTCCCCAATTCTGGATGCACCTGCTCTCTTTTCACCTCCTTGTCTTGTTTTTTTTTTTTGTTTGGTTTTCTTTTGGTCTTCTCAGTCTGACACACAACCTGTTGTCTTTTCCCTTTCTCAACTTGTTTTCTTTAATCCTCCCCTTCTCATTTCCTTGCTGTACTTCCCTGTTTTATTGATATTCCTGCCTCTTGGAGCTGCATTTCTCAGTTCCTGCCTTGAGTGGGTTCCAGGTGAGCAGCCTCTTCCAGGCACAGCAGCCCCCAGTTATTTCACTCCTGGGCTGATTGTGCAAGCCTTGGCATAAACAGCTGATTTGGGAAAATATGTATTTGCAACTCCTGAACTGGATTTATTGCAACACACAAAGGGCAAGTGTGCCAAGTATTTTGCCTGGGGTTACTGCCTGCCTATGCTTTTATAGAAGATTCCAGGATTTATATTGTTTTAAAAGTTCACTTCTCCCAGTGTCCAAATATTACCTTTTCTAAATCAAACTAGTGGCATCAAATTCAATATTGTTGTTGGTACTTGAATATATACATTTATTTATGTGTGTGTGTGTGTGCATGTTCATATATATATAAATAAACACACACAATCCCCTAAATCTAGAAGTACAGTTGTAAGAGTAAAGTAGGTATAGATATACAAGACTTTATTGATCCCTTCTGCTTGGTGAACACACGACACCTGCCAATAACTGAACTCCTAAAATCTTCTCCCAACATAAAACTTTGAGGGCAGGCTCTTCTGGCATTGTTTTTAACAGGACCTCTTTTTTAGATTCTCAGTGCCTTTTTTTTCCACATGCAGCTGAGAGAGAACAAATCTGTGCCATGAGGGGAATAAATGGATGCAAGATCTCAGTGACTGGTGAGTTCTGGCTAAATTTTTCTTTGCTATAAGATTGCTTCTGGACAAAAAAAGCTGCCATTACTTACTCCCAGACTGCATAATGCTGCCAGCCAAATAAGCTGAAAAAATCAGAGAAGGTGATCTGAATTTTAATATATTTAAGAATGCAATCTGTGATAAAATATATGTACACTTGATAATGACTTCAGACAAAAAAACCCAAAACAAACAAAAACCAACCAACAAAAAAAACCCCCACAACAACAGACTGGAGCTGGAAATGCAGTATTGTGTTTCTTTGTTCCCTTTTTTTGTGCTCTATTAGTCTGAACCAAAAGACAAGCCCTGATGCCCTGAAAGGAAAACAGCCTTCAATTTTCTAATGTTCTAGGAAACTGTCCTGGCACTTTCCTGCCAGTAAGCACAGACACACCCCAGGTGGCTTTGAGTGTGTCACTCAGGTCTAGTGGGAGAGCAGGGAATATCTCAGCAACATCTTCAGCTGCAAGCCCAGGGCACACCAAGCCTTCCAGCTGCTGGCCAGCCCAGCAGATGCCCAGGCTGGATGTGACCTGTTCCAGACTTGTGTTTAGAAGTGTTTCCCCACAGTTCAGGCTCCCTGCACCTCTTGGGGGCCTGTGCATCAAGACTTGTGGTGCAGGGCTTTTTTTGTCATCAATTAATCAGAGCAGCACTTCTAGAATAAAACTTTATAGTCTCCTTGATGATAAATTTTCCATCTCAGGTGGCTGTGTCCTTGTTTTTCCATCCTCATGCAGTCTTGTACCCTCCTTCCTTTAGCATGTGTGGTTTAACCTTGGGGTGAGGATAAAGAAACCCTCCTCAGGCAGCTGAGGAAAAGGCAATGACCACCAGAAACAGTTCTTAGCACTCTGGGAAAAGCAGCAGAAAGGCCTTATGGAATATACTGTTCTGGGCAGCTGCTTTTGAGAGGGTGAGAGGGAGCAAATCCAGCTAAGTAGGGATACAGATATTCTACTTTACAGAAGAGCATGAAAAGTATTTCAGCCAGAGCTACTTGAAACTGAAGGTTGGTACTGGCAAAAGAACAAATGGCTATGAGCCAGTTTTGTGTGTGAATTAAATTCCTAATGATGTGAGCAGTGAAGCTCTTGTACAAGATGCACAGGCAACAGTAAAAACAGCGGTGAGGTGGAGGCTCACACAAGGAGGGAAAGAAATTATGGTCTGCCCTTCAGTGGCAGTTTCCCTGCAGTTGATTTTGCAAGTTTTCCAAAATTCATCTGTGGGTTTTCCTTGCTGCCAAACTTCCTCACTGACCACATCCTTCCATCATTATCCAACAAGCCCCTCTTTATGCCCATCTTGCCCTGCTGACAAGCTCAGCTGTGGTAATGATTTGGCACCTGCTGCCAGTGCTCCTGCTCTTCTCAAGACAGAAATGTTCCATCTCCCCAAGCTTTGGCATTTGCTGATGACAAAAGGAGCACCAGTTCAGGTTTTTGGCAACACCCTCTGTTCCCAAATCAGCTTTCTCTGTTCGTGGTGTGCTGCAGTGTTTGAGGAAATCCCATAGATATGCTGGTTTACTCCATTATGAAACCCATCTTTTCTGAGCAAATGTCTGCAATTTGTTTACCTGAACCAAATCCCAGATGCTAAGCCCTTTTTCTGTTTCTGGTCCATTTTTTTCCGTTAATTTTCCTCCCTAAACAGAAAACTGACAAAATTATCTTGATCTTTACCCTCATTTGCTTCCCTTCCCTATTTTCTCCTACAACACTTTCTCCTGAAACAAGTATTTCCTATCTGCTCTCTTTCCCCCTCACATCTCCCACTTGATCCAGTTTTTAAGATGCCTCTCACTCATTCCCATCTCTTTCCTTCCCTGTTTAATCTCTCCTGCTTGACACACCCCATGCCCCTCCCACATCACACACTGAGGATGATCCAATAACTCACTTATAGTTCCTGCACCATCTCTCCTGTGACTCTGCCCATCTGCCCCCATTACTTTGCAACCCCTCGGTAATTTTTATCAAATACAAACTTTAAAATCCCTCTTCCCAGTTCCAGGTTAGGCACTCTGAACTCTGTTTCTTGCATTCCACTGAAAGAGTCTTTGGCAAGGACTTCCATCAAATCTAAACTGCAGGAGTATAATCTTATTCCACCTTTTATCAGCACTTTCAACACCAGCCATATTTCTTTCATTGAAGTTGTTGGTTTCTTTAGTTTGGTTTTGATGTTGTTGTTGTTGTTTGGGTTTTTTGAAGCACTGGCTTCCCCATCAGTAAGATATTTATAAATAACACTAACAGAACATTTTCTTGGTCAAATGAATTAAAATTAATTGAAATTCACTTGGATTATAGAATTATAGAATGGATTGGGTTGGAAAAGACCTCCGAGATCATCAAGTCCAACTCTTGGTCCAACTCCAGTCCCTTTACCAGATCATGGCACTCAGTGCCACGGCCAATCTCAGTTGAAAAACCTCCAGGGATGGGGAATCCACCCCCTCTCTGGGTAGCCCAATGCCTGAGCACTCTCTCTGCAAAGAATTTGTTTCTGATCTCCAACTTCAATTTCCCCTGGCAGAGCTTGAGCCCATCGTGCCCCCTTGTCCTATTGCTGAGTGCCTGGGAGAAGAGACCAACCCCCACCTGGCCAGAACTTCCCTTCAGGCAGTTCCAGACAGTGCTGAGGTCACCTCTGAGCCTCCTCTTCTCCAGGCTAAACACCCCCAGCTCCCTCAGCCTCTCCCCACAGCACTTGTGCTCCAGTCCCTTCTCCAGCCTTGTTGCTCTTCTCTGGACCTGCCCCAGCCCCTCAATCTCTTTCCTCAACTGAGGGGCCCAGAACTGAACACAACACTCAAGGTGTGGCCTCCCCAAGGCAGAGTCCAGGGGAAGGGTCACTGCCCTGGGCCTGCTGGCCACGCTAGTTTGGATCCAGGCCAGGATCCCATTGGCCTTCTTGGCCACCTGGGCACACTGTTGGCTCCTGTTGAGCTTCCTGTCACTCAGTCCCCCCAGGTCCCTCTGCCTGGCTGCTCTCCAGCCACTCTGTGCCCAGCCTGGAGCGCTGCAGGGGGTTGTTGTGGCCAAAGGGCAGGACCTGCACTTGGCCTTGTTGAACTTCATCCCATTGCAATCAGCCCATCTCTCAAGTCTATCCAGATCCCTCTGCAGAGCCCTCCTGCCTTCCAGCAACTATACTTCCATAAGCAACTATCAGGGACCCTGTGTCCTCTGTCAGCTACACATCTAATGCTTGATGTCCTCCTGTAAAGCACACCTGCATCAGGCAGAATATTGGTCTAAAAGAAAAAAAAAGTCAAATACACCTTATAGTCTTATCTCTCAGAGCAACAAATTCCTATTTTCCCCCATTTACAAATTCTCCAAGGAGTATGAAGAATTCCTCTTATCTCTATTTCATTGGAAGTGTTCTCAAACTGCTTCAGTAAATTTTGGTCTTGTGCATACTTTCAGCCTTCTCTAATAAAACCCAGTACATACGGTGCAATATAAGCTGCAACTTCTAAATTAACTCGTGGAACTTTTAAAACACTCTGTACAGCTGATGCCAATACACACTATCAGCAATTGAAACTGTATCAAGCTTTCCAACGGGATCTAAAAGTATTTAAATTACACAACCCACCAAACACAAGTCATCAAATGCAGATTCCTAATTCAAATACGCAGCTATTAATTTTTCTATGACGACAATGACTTAAAATGAACGCTAAGATTTTCATGAACATGCACACGAGTGAGATGGTTTGCTTTTGAATAAGCTATAGAAAAATACCCATTGACTATTCAAACTCACTGCTTGGGCCAAAAACAATCTTGAACTTCTAGGTTTTGTATTGCAGAACTCCAGATGCCAAGTAATTTAGGAAAAATTGCACTGTCTGTAATATAAGAGCAAACAGTCCAATGCACTGACAGTGGGGGTGCCCTCTCTTGTGGTCTGTGAAACATGGTTAACAAACTGGAGCTCAGCTGTGGAACTCATGTTGCTGCTCCTTGTTCAGCATGCCAGGGAGGGAAATGGAAGAGCTGCTCATTTTTCACTGGTGTATGACAATACACTACTTGCTTGAACTAAAAAGGAGGTACAAGTATCATATTTAAATGCTTTTGTATTGGTGACAGTTTTAAAACTGAGGCAGGAGCAACCTCACTACAATTTGGATGGGAACAGCTTTGCAACAGTTTCCTTCAGTTCTCAAATTATGACCATTTTTTCCCATTGTGGAAGAACATAAAAAGATCCATAGTACCAAAGTTTTGATCAAGTTGTGTATCAATTTACCACATTTTTTTCACAGAATAATTTAGATTGAAAAGAACTACCAAGTGCCATCAAATCCCACTCAAAGTAAGAGACTTCAGAGTCAGATGAAGCTACTCAGAGCCTTGTCTGGTCAAGCTCTGAAGAATTTCAAAGCCTCTCCAGGTTACTTGTTTCACACAGAGACCACCAGGGAGGAACCAGAGAGAACTTTATTACCATGGGTACAGGTTCTTAAAGGTTTTGGTGGGATTCAAGTTATAACTTTTATAAACCCATAAGGAACCAGGGATTACAACCAATGGGAAAGGGTGAAGAGGGACCAATTAGGAAAACTTATACAAACTTTTCAAGGTCAGCTCAGGTTGTCCTGGTTGGTGAGGAAAAGTGTCTCTAAGGGGATTTTGGGAAGGTGACTCAGGGGAAAAAAAGAACAAAGAATCCATTTTATAATATATATTTACACAACCAGAAAAACTTCTGGGTTTAGGGCATTTGGGCTTTCTTCTTTACCATCTTCACAAGCCCATTTCTTAGAAGATTTTTTCCATCTTTGATACTGCATGTCCTCTGCCACGTTGTTTGACTGCTTGTTCACTGTCACAGTGGAGGTTTTGCTTTGTAACCTATGATTTTCCTGGCAGCAATTTTCAATGACTGACCACTGCCCATTCACTGTGCACCCTCAGAGAACATCCTATCTTCCATCTCTCCAACAAGACACCTACTGGGACCTGAAGATGCCCTCAAATGCCTTCTCCAGCATTGAGAGTCCCAGGGCCATCAGTCTCTCTTGATATGTCACATCCCCCAGCCCCTTCACCAGCTTGGGGGCCCCTCCACTGGGCTGCCTCCAGTTTGTTCCTCTTTTCTACTGGGAAGAGGTAAAACCAGACATGGTACTTCCAACCCACAGGTGCTGGAAAAGTGGGAACAATCCCTTCCTTCAACCCCATAGTGACATCCCGGCCAAGGCAGTTCCCTGCATGAGTAACTCTGAGTTCAGCAACCCCCCTCCAGATCCAGCCACACCTGTGCTGTTGTACCGACGGATTTATTTCCCCCCAGTCAGGTGCAGGACTCCCCCACTTGCTTTTGCTGGACTGAAAAGATTCCTGGCAACCCACTCCCCCAGCCTTCGAAGGTCCCCCTGGGTGGCAGCAAGTCTCATGAGGATGTATTTTGCTCTGCTATCCATTAATCATTTGAGACATTTTTGTATTTAGCATGATTATGCTGCATTATAACTTTGTACAGAAGTCAGAAC
Source organism: Pithys albifrons albifrons (assembly GCF_047495875.1). Classification (NCBI taxonomy): domain Eukaryota; kingdom Metazoa; phylum Chordata; class Aves; order Passeriformes; family Thamnophilidae; genus Pithys; species Pithys albifrons. The sequence continues at coordinate 54,204,110 of NC_092464.1, forward strand.
AAAACTGTTTTTCCATACCTAAGGAACCTGGCTTTGTTATTAATCATCTTGACAAAGCTATTAAGAATGTTTTTAATATTACTGAAAATCAGCATTCTTTGACAAAGTTATTCTGACAGAAAAACATCAACTTTTCTTCGGATTGAGTTAATACTTCTCACATGCACAGGGAGTTATGCCCTGGTCTGGCCAAGCAATAGCCTAAGTCCTATTTTTAGCAGGATTTGGGAACTGGGGACAGGAGGTTCATATATATCAGAAGGGCAATGGGGAAACCTCGAGGAATTTCCAAAGAATCTCTGCTTGAAGATCTAATTATTACTTTCCCCTGTATGAATTTTAGATTCCTCTTCCCCACTCCATCAGCAGGACCAGGGAATGTGTTACAAAGGCAGAAAAGAGCCCCCAGAAGCACAACTGGTTTTATCAGTCTTGTAGAAAATGGAGCTTTTTGATGAGAAGGGTGGGACACAAGAATTAGATGTTAACACTCATATCCCAAAATAAAACAAAGCATGTGGTCCTCCTTTTGAGGGATTGAGGCTGCACTCTTTTAATAAAGAGCTTCCATTCAACTAGCAATTAATAAAATGCCTGATGAGTTTAATAGTTACCAGTTTCTCTTACCAGGGTAAAGGGCAGTATGTTTCTTTCTGGTTAGAGGAGTATTAAAAAAAACAAGCGAAAAACAAAACCCAAACCACCAAACATCCAAACTGCCAGGCATTGTTCAACTAAAATAAAAGACTTCTCACATATATTCTCACTTGACATATCATAAAAGAGAAAATTGGTCCACTAAAATGTGATAGTAGGGACCGAGCAACAAGGATGAAGATGGCAGATTTGTTAAACAGTTGTTTTACTGCAAACTTTCCAGAGGACAAAGAAGGCAGAGCTTTGTTTTCTAATCAGAGGACACACTCCAGAGGACTGAAAAACAGGAGACCTACAGCTGCTCTTGAATGAAACGAGTCACAGTCTATTGTGGCAAACAGATTATAGCCTGGTTAGCACAGTTAAGGGAAAGGGGGGACAGGTGAAGAAGTGGTTTGAAGGGCACATTATGAAGGCCTTCACATGAATAATTTGATTCCAAATATCCATTGTGGACCCGTAGGGGTCCTGCTTAAACTAACTTGTTTTCATTCTTAAGAGATAATATTGCTGCAGCAGGAGCAAGGGAACTGCAGTGCTTCATACACTTACATTTTCAGAGAGTAATAAGGTTCCACACTGAAGATAATTGAATAAGGCAGAGAGTTATGGCACATAGGTTAAAATAATAGCTTTAGGACAGAAAATTAGCTCAAAAATAGCAAACAGCGAAGAGGTAATAAGAGGTGTGAAAGAAAAGAGTTTACTAGTGGGGTACCTCAGAGGTCAGGTGGCTTTTAACTAATGCATGCAAACAATTTAGATAAGAGGAAATCTCACCTTTTCTGTGCCTGGTGCAGCAGTTTTATCCACAGAGACTGAACAAGAGCAGAATATACAAATGAGACCCAGGAACAGAGAAGAATAGAGTTGTATAGAAAAGAGGTGAAGGCTGGTCTTAGTTTGTTGACAAAATGAAAATAGTAAATGCCACAACAACCTTGATGAGACAAAGGCAGGAGGACACCACATGGCTCCAGACAACCAGGAGTGCAGATAACAGAGAGCTGAGCCGAGCCAGCTCTGCTTGCAAGCCCTCAATAGACAGAAGTCAAGTACTGTGGTGCTTATTCAAGGTGAGATTCATTAAGGCTCTGCTACAAGACAACACTTGTCAGTTTTCTCCTCAGTAGATGGACAATGAGCATCATAACTTCAGGTCAATATTGTGGTCCTCAAAACCTGTGCTGAGGGTGAAAGGGGAGAACAGACAATGGATTCCCCAGGAGCTCATGTGCTCCTTGTATCAAACATGCCTGCAGTAGAGATGAGGTCAGAACAGTGCTGGGTTACCCAGCCTTGCCCACATTTATGATGTTGGTCTTCAGGACACTCTTGATTGTTCTGCTCAGACAAAAGCTCTCTCCTATTCCCTGTAGAAGCCAATTCAGGCACAGAAGCCTTGACAAATACATGGGGAAAAAAAAACCCAAACAAACAACAACCCAAACCTGAGTAACCTACTAAGTTAACAAACCCCACCTCAAATTCTATAGACAGTATGGTGGGACATGGGAAATAGGAGGAGGTGCTGCTGCACTTCTTTAAGGTTTTTACTGGAAGCTGCAGGTGTGCCCAGAGCTTCACTTTAGTTTTTTGAAGCTAAGCACCCGCAGGAATAATTAACTCTTAAATTTCTGTTGGCTTATTGGTCAACAGTGCCACCTACATTGAGATCTCATGGGCAGCTTGAGCTCATCTCCAAAACCAGAGTTTTAGGATGAATTCACTCCTCTTCCCACATATAAAGACAAAGCAGCTTTGAAGCAACATCAGGTTGTATGGAGAGGTTTTGCAGTCTCAGATACCTGCAATTCATATGAGGGTAAACAGAGAAATCATCCACCAACCCAGAAAAATGCTGGATTCCTTCCTGTCATGTTTAGGAAAGATGTTCCCACTGAAACACCCTAAACCATGTGCTGCTCACTCCTCTCCCTCACCCCTGCAGTGGGCTGGAGAGAACTGAAGGCACAAAAATTAATACCCCTGTGCCCCAGAAGATGATGTGAGGTGGCACAGAACAACCTCTGGGTCCTGGCCATGCTCCCTCCTGGCTACTGCAAGAACTAACCCTGGGCTGGTCTCAACCAGAACACTTCCCTCTACATTAACTTGGTAATTTAAAGATGCCCGAGTTTTCCTTCACACAGGGCACAGAAATATCTGAACTCCTCTTATGCCCCTTTTACAATCTTAAAAACAGGGAAGAAGTAATTGAGTGTCTCAGCAATGCAGATTCGGCACATGCAGAAGGTCAAGGATTCCAACCTGCATCACAACCAGTAGAAGCAAAGGGAAGCACTTCAGCCTGTACATAGAGCTGACCAAGCTGTGCAATCATGTGTTTTATAGCTGGGATTTTCACAGGGTAGTTACAGAAGAGATATGGCACACGATGATATATTAGAGAAGCACTCGTGTCTTCATTTTCCTCCCTCACCAAGGAGGATATTTAAAAGCCATTCAGTTTGCTAACTGGTGTTAGATCAGAAGTGTCTTTACACTTCAACTCAGAATACCCCCAGCCTACATATTAAAATACTTATCCAACAGACACCCTGTTTTACATGGTTTTCATGGAAGGTTGGTCTAGGTGAGAACAATAATTTTTAGCAGAATATGGTCCTTTGCATAAAATAGTTAAAAAGGATCTTATTCAGTGTCATACTTCAGTAGATTAATGTAATTGGCTTGATAATAGTGTTTTCCATAAAAAAAGAAAATAATGAACAAGTTCTATTCAAAGAGGTGTGAGAGATGATAATCTTGTCTTTTATTTAGCTGTGCTGAAAGGCCACATACTACATTTTTTTGAGAAGAACCATAAGAATATAATCTTCTTGCCAAGTCAGTTCTTCAAGGAGGGTAGTGACCTACCTCCTACACTTTGCTCATTTCCTCACTTTGAGCCAATGACATTTTTGATCAGTTTGATAAAGGGTTCCTTGGTTTAATAACAGCAAGTAGCACTTCCTGCTTTCAAGCATTATGGATTTGAACTAATGCTCAACCTAATTAAAAGCATTGTTTTATCCTCAGAACCTGTTCTAGTCAACTGTCAGAACAGGAGTTTGAAATAATTACTGTGCTTAGGCAAATTTTGGAGAGGGGTGATATGTCAAAGTGACAAAGAGCAGCAGTTTCATAACAATATGGGATTAAAGAAGGTAAGTGAAAATATCTTAACATGACTGATTCTACCATGGCATCTTATGTCATAGACAGCTTAGTGGAGGGAAAATGTCTCCTCAAAATGGAAAATAGTTGTAGAAATGAATTAGAACACTCCTCCCTCAAGTCCTGTATAATTGGTTTCCCCTAAACCAAACAAGGATACTTGACTGGTTTTTCCTCAGTTTTTTTTTTTTAAGAATTTCAAACAGGTAGGAGTGGCAGTAAATCACTGGCACTGCTGTCCTCTGCTGCTGAACATGATTATTAATGTAGTCATGTATGACTCAGAGAAACATGGGTCATGGATATGTGCTCATGGCACATACTTGGGGCAAGTTTGTAGAGATTTGCCATGAAAATATTAAGATTTGTACCAATGAAATGAGAATAGCAGAGCACGAGTGTTTACAAGTACCAGTAGAAACAGCATGATAAAGGCTAAAAGAATAGTCCCTTTTGATACAGAGAACACAGTCCCCAAGATCTTGGTATTTTTCAGATTGCTATAATTCATATTTGTTAATTAATATGAAGAGCAGAAGATCTGTGCCTTGCTAAGACCACAGCAGGGCAGTGTCACCAGCAGCAGATTCTGTATCACAGTAGCAGGAAGACAGCAACAAATCTGCAGCACCTCCTAAGCCATTTCTCTTTCTGCTGGTCCCTGGGGAACAGACATATTCCTACCAGGCAAGGGAAAAATCAGGGGAGGTTATTTCCTCCCCATGGTCCAAGACTCATGAAGACCCAAGGAAGCAAGACCCTCAAGAAAAGGATCATCCTCAAACAACTGCTTCCTTCTAAAAATACAAAAGCTTAGTTCAAATATCATGGTTTTATACCAAGAGCCACAACGAGAAGACCAAGCATCTGTCATCCCTTGTCCTCTCTCTAACATTAATTACCTTGGCTATAAACATTTACAACATGATTTTGGTGATTTATTGTTTCATTTCAGCAATGTGAATCCTTGAAGTCTATGAGAAAATGAGTGTTCAGTGTCAGTTCACTCCCAGTTTTTGGAAGTCAGGGTTGTGTTTTACCTCACAGGAAGTTCTGAAGGAAGGTCTTCACTGAACCTCGTTACACCTGGGAACAGGTTGACCAAATAAGTGGAGTCACCTTCACTGAAAATATTTAGTACACAGCCTGATGATGCTCTGAATTAAAGAATCCAAGACCCTGATTTTAAGAGTTGGCTGAACTGCACAGTATCTACAGATGTCCTCCAACCTTGACTTTATATTTTTTATTATTCATTCACTTGATCTCATTTTGCCTCTTATTACACAAGTTCCCAAGTGTATTGATATTCTTTCAGCCAAAGGCTCTGGACCTCATACACCTGGAATATGAAGAATGAAATATGGATGGGGCTTGAGACAGGATTTCTTGTGAAATATTGGATCCTGCTGAAGAACCTGGTTTTGTTCTGGAAAATATATAGAGCTATTGTAATAACAAGAAAAATTTTTCAGTTTGGGCTGTCTGGGAGAGATTCACATGAAAATGTTCTGATCCCATCTGACAGACCCACAACCAGTGCACTCACAGGTCTGGCCACAAGAAAAATCCTTGCAGACCCTAAATCAGCACTAGAAGACTCTTTGAATTCCAATATATCTTATCCTATGGCTTTTCTGAGAATGGGAAGATGAAAAACAAAAACAGACAAGAGATGACTGATGGCAAAATGCTCACATTAGAGGGATTAGGTTGCTGGTGGCATCAAAAGGGAAGTGAAAGACACTGCAGGGTTAGAACTTCCCTCTGTGTTAAATGGAAGAAACCAGAGGAAGTAGCACAGTTATCAATGTAAAACTGCAGTGATTCAGATACAGAAAAACAACATTCCCTGGGCTCACTGCTACTCTCAGAAACCAACTTGTTTCTGTTTATTTCCCCTTCACCATCCTTTTCTATTACTGCCTAAAAATATGTACCTCTAAAATACAACCAGATGAAGGGCTCCTAGGGATAGGAAGTCTAGCTACAAAGCCTGCAAATGCCAATTTTCCACATGAATCATATTTAAAAATGCCTTCAGAAAAGATTGCACACTTCTCAAAAGCAATAACTATCACCCCATGCTATGCTCTGTAAACAGCACGAGTGACATTACACACAATTACTCTTGTCAGGAAATTCTATGCAAGCCCACTCTACCAGAGCCTTTCAAACAGAAGGTGCAACAGCCTCACTGCAATGAGCATTGGCCAAAGCTCCTAAAGATTTAAGTTCTAATTACATATGAGTGACATGGGCATAAATCTCATTTTCTGCTCTGCACCCCAGCAAGGGAACCAGGAGAAACACCCACCAGATATGAAGAGATTAACCACCACGTCATGTCCATCACCTCTCAAGTCAGCTGCTCTTATATTGTGATGGATGACCTTTCAAGGGTTATCACAAAGGCTGTTTGTAATCAAGAACTTGGCAAAAAAAAAAACAAACCCAAAAACCAAAACAGTTTTACACAGAGCTGGGCTGAACCATGATCAAGTCGAATAACTGAAGGAAAAAAAAATCAGAGTATGTTAAATTACTTCTGTGAAGCTCTCAGCTCTGCACCAACACAAGGTGTGAGGAAGCCTTTCACACAACTTGTAGACACCTAATGTCAACTAAGAGGACTCAGTGTGGTAACAGCCAGTGATACACAGGGCATGGTGCAGGCACCAGCAGGTGTGTGATGACTTGCAGGCACATGCAGGTCACACTGCCCCTGCAGGTACCAAAAACATGCAGCACAACACACTAGGGCTGCTTTTTGCATCTGCTTGCAGGAATAGCCTGGCATTTTTGCCTCCTGGTCCTTTGAGCATTAAAGATTAGTTTGCAAGGGAAGATAAAGAGGCATGGGCAAGTTCAGATGAAGTGTGATGAAAGGAATGGATAAATCTGTCAGCAGAGCAGAGTGCTGCACTCTGTAGGGATACCTGCACTAACTCTGAAGCAATGTCATGTTATTGTAGCCCTACTTTTATGGAGAAATACTTCCAGCTTGCAGTGCTGTCCAAGACATAACTAGAAAGCACTTTAACACCATCCCAGGTTTGTCTTCAATCATTCTTAGCTCACTCCTGTAGTGCAGGAGACTAATCTTGTTACTGTGTGAAATCTGTGCTTTAAAATAAGATGCTACAATGAAATAAGAAATCGAAACAGGTCAAAACTGCAATACTTCAACATGACTAAAGCATATTGCAAACAGTTCAAAGAAAAAATACAGCAAACCACACCAGCTCTAACTGATCAAACCAGCATTGGGTTCTACCCCTTTCTTTTTGCCCCCAATCAGAAATACTTTATTTTCCACATACAAAAATATACTTTCCAGAATACCAGAATTAGGCTTCAGCTTTTCATACTAAAAAGGAGCTTGTCATTTAGGCTTGTCTCCCCTTCAGCTGAGCATTAACTATCTCCTTAAACAGGGAATATTTACATGTAATCCTTACTGTTCATTCACACCATTCAAAAGCAAATTTTCATGAGGGTTTATAAATCCTGTTTATCAGATTTTTTTTCAGAAGTAGCACCAGCAAAGTTTGCAATATTCAAGACAAAGCAATTAAGCAAGACATTCCAGAACTGAGGATCTGCCATCCCATGCTTTATATCTAATTGTTTCTCCAATAGCTGTTCTTACATACTAATTGCCAATCTCGAGCTATTTTATTTGGTTAGTGTCATCTTACAGCAATGTAATGTCTGACCTCCTCCATTTCCATTACAAATTTATAACTAGAATGCATAAATAAGGATAAATAAGTCCAAAATTCCATCCTTTTAGTGTTTTACAACAGTCTGTGCTTCTGTCTAGGTAATTGCCTATTGAAGTTACTCAGACTCTGTTTGGGTGCCATGAACAGCTCTGACTTCTGAAAGTCATTTTTCAAGGCTTTCACCTACATCCATACAGACTCTGAGATGCACAAGATGCACTATGTTTTATTGGTTATAAGCTTCACCATTTGTCTTTTACCAGTTTCTGTGTGTGCCAGCACCAATGATGCTGCAGCTTGTGGTTACCAGAAATAAAGCAGTGATGGGGATGCTGCTGGGAAAAGGATGAATGAGAACAGGTTCTCCTGTCAGATCTGCCACTCCTAGACCCTGTGGTAGAGCCTCATACTCCACAGTACTTCAATGCAGCTTAAAATCCTGTCAGAGATCAGTTTTATAGGATTTCTTGACAGCTGCAGCCCCTCCCTGTGCTCCTGGCACGTTCTGCACAGCCCCGTGCTGAGCAGACAAGCTTTGCAGAGACTCCTGCAGGGGTTACTGCACATCACCCACACTGTGTTTCTCACCCTCACAGGCAATCACAGGAGATTTGTGGCTCTAATATGTTGATACTGAGAGCGCTGGACCACTCAGAAACCCCATTCAGAGTAAAGATGAGGTTATGCAGAAGTTTATAACACACTCTTGTTTACTAGTTAGAGGAAATATCCCTCTTTCAAAAATCTGCTGCCCATTGAAGTATAACAGAAAACTGCAAAAACCTGAAGCTACTTTGGAGTAAACTACAACAGATTAGGGAAGTCAAATAAATACTTAGTAAAGTCGTTATTAACCACACTGCATCTTGCTGTTCATCCTGCCAGCTACTCTTTTCACTAGATTTAAAACAACAAAACAGCCCCAAATCAAACAGAAGAGCCACTTGCAAGCTGGTCCAAGATCTGAGTCTTCCCTTCTTTCTAAAAACTGACCTAGCCACAGACACAAGGAGTTGCTTCTCCTTTAGGGATCCCTAAAATTTCCAGTAAAATTATGGTTTGTGCTCTGAATAATCTGAAGGAAAGTACTGGGTCCACAGTCCTGAGAACTCATCTTTGTTTCAAATTGTCACAGATGTGCAGCTGAGTTTCCAGTTAGCCAGGTATTTTATAAATGTCCTAATCTCTAGCTAAGTTAAGGTATTCATTCAAAAAGAAAGAAAGAAAATACGTTTATGAAGAGCCAAGAAGACATAGGAAACTGGGTAAGCTGTTGGGTGTTAATTCCAGCAGCACCACACCACTCCTAACTCCATTCCCTGCCCTTTCATGAGTGGGACAGACAAAGAAGAAACCCAGGAGTAAGAGAAAACTCAAAGGTCAAATTAAAAATAGCTTAATAAGCAAATGAGAAGTGAAAGAAGAGAGAAACAACATAAGACAAGATGCAAAGGCACTCACTCCTCATGTCTCATGGACAGACTAATGCTCACTCAGATCATGAACAAAGACTGTTCAGCAATACCCAGGACAGCGTTAACAGCACTGTGAGTCACAAATCTGAAACACACCACCATAGGAAGGGTTATAGAGGCAATGAACTCCATCCCAGCCATCCCCTGTTCATAAGGAAAGCCACTCAATTTATTACTTCAAATTCAAGTCCCAAGGCCTCTCTCTCTCTCTTTGTGTAGCAGAGAGTTCATCCTATTGTCTTACACAAGTCCAAGGTCTCAGGCCAGGTGCTTATTCTACCACCTCACACCACAACAGAAGCTGAAAAAAGCCACCATTTCCTGCCCTGCCTCTTATTTCTGGTTCATCTTGCTCCCAGTCCAAAAGGGGCAAGATTTTGTGCTTGTTGTTTTGGTTTTTTTCTCCTTTCCACTTTCCTTTAGGAATTGAAAAATCTTCAAGCAAAATGCCTTGATCAGTGGAAAAAAGCAATGTGTGAGGCTCAGCATGAAATCTGCCATACCCTGAAACTTCCATTTTATGCAAAGACATTTTGTATAAAAGCATCCAAGAGATCAATGCGTGGAAATGCAAGGCCATTGTCAGATCCTGAAGCCAGTCCTGATGGCAACCAACCACGTGGTGATAACGGGGTCGAGGATCATTACTCCTAATCATCCCTTGCCAGTGTGCTGGGCTATGGCCCACATGAACAAGCCTGTGGGTTTGCTGCATAGTCTAATGATAAGGTAGGAATGAGTGGAATTTTATCAAGTGTGGCATTTCATAGATGCAAATTTTTCATCATTATTTGTTTGATTTACCTTTAAGAAAAAACATACTACATGCTCTCATGGATGTTAGAACCAGTTGTCTCCTCCTCCTGCTACCCATCTATCATCTTATTCCACCTGATGTATCTGTGATGTTCCCATGTTCAAGGTCCACAACATGATACTAAGCCTATTTCTCTGAAAACTTCACCTGTTCTTAGAGAATGATCTCACTTTGGACTGGTGTTCAGCAGAGTCTTTCAAAGACACAGAACCTGAAACCTGCCCTCTATCAGCAGAGAGAGGGAAGACTTTGCAGGGAAGTCTTGGTCAGTGTGAAGCCCAGATGAGAAGCTCCCCTTTAGCCATGGACAGCTGGACAGTACAGGCTATCAAGATCCTGTAATCTTACAAAGGATTTTAACTTATTTTCAGATTCAAAGGAGGTGACAATTGCCTCAACCCATCCTAATCTTGCTCCTTGCTTTTAAGTCTGTCTCTCTTCAATCAGCCATACAGCAGTGGCAGAAATACACCACTTCACTTGGCAAGAGGGAACTGTTGATTGATTGCTGTACAAACTGTGCCGATTTACATGATTTTACCATTGAGACTAAAGGTAATTTATTTTAGTGGCTGGGAGGACATCAAATCCTTGTAGCATGCTCTGAAGTTTGCTTTACCTGTCTTCAAAAGAGATTGAAATAATTTCATTTACATAGTTATTTTAAAATTGGGTCTCTGTTAGTTAAATCTCTCATTCTGACAAATTGCCAAGTGATTTCTGAAAATAGGTCATTTTGAAGACATACTGTTCTTTCAGTCCACCCCCTACAATGGCTTATTCTAAACCAGAGATTCATATTTGCTACATTAGCATAAGAAATACAAAAAGGTCATTAAGGAAAATCAATTGCTTTAAGGAACATCTTTAAAAATGTATGAAATGTACTTTACTGTCACTGGCTTTCAATTAAAGCTGACTAAAGTCTACAAAGGCTGTGTTTACAAATGTGACAAACTCAAGTGAGATTAACCAAAATTCATAATAATTCAGACCGGATGCTGCCTTTGCTTAATATTTTCCTTCTGTGCTGTTTTTGAACTTTCCATTATGCTTAATAGGATTTCTTTCGGATTTAGGATTAAATTATTAGAGGCATTCTTGCTGAGATCACCTGAATCATAGAATCAACTGGGTTGGAAAAGACCTCTGAGATCATCAAGTCCAACCCTTCGTCCAACTCCAGTCCCTTTACCAGATCATGGCACTCAGTGCCACGGCCAATCTCACCATAAAAACCTCCAGGGATGGGGAATCCACCCCCTCTCTGGGCAGCCCATTCCAATCCCTGAGCACTCTCTCTGCAAAGAATTTTTTTCTGATCTCCAATTTCAATTTCCCCTGGCAGAGCTTGAGCCCATCGTGCCCCCTTGTCCTATTGCTGAGTGCCTGGGAGAAGAGACCAACCCCCACCTGGCCAGAACTTCCCTTCAGGTAGTTCCAGACAGTGCTGAGGTCACCTCTGAGCCTCCTCTTCTCCAGGCTAAACACCCCCAGCTCCCTCAGCCTCTCCCCACAGCACTTGTGCTCCAGTCCCTTCTCCAGCCTCGTTGCTCTTCTCTGGCCCCGCTCCAGCCCCTCAATCTTTTTCCTCAACTGAGGGGCCCAGAACTGAACACAACACTCAAGGTGTGGCCTCCCCAAGGCAGAGTCCAGGGGAAGGGTCACTGCCCTGGGCCTGCTGGCCACACTAGTTTGGATCCAGGCCAGGATCCCATTGGCCTTCTTGGCCACCTGGGCACACTGTTGGCTCCTTTGAGCTTCCTGTCCCTCAGTCCCCCCAGGTCCCTCTGCCTGGCTGCTCTCCAGCCACTCTGTGCCCAGCCTGGAGCGCTGCAGGGGGTTGTTGTGGCCAAAGGGCAGGACCTGCACTTGGCCTTGTTGAACTCCATCCCATTGGAATCAGCCCATCTCTCCAGTCTCTCCAGATCCCTCTGCAGAGCCCTCCTGCCTTCCAGCAGGTCGACACTCCCTCCCATCTTGGTTTCATCAGCAAATTTGCTGCTGATGGACTCAATCCCCTCATCTAAATCATCACTAAAGATGTTAAACAGGACTGGACCCAACACAGACCCCTGGGGACACAACTGGTGACCGGCCCCCGCTGGACACAGCACTCTCTAGGCCTGGCCCTCCAGCCAGCTCCTAATCCAGGAGGTAGATTTTAGAGGTATACCCCAGACAAGACTATGCTCTGGCAGTGCATCAGGTTACTCCCCATTTCAGAACATCATCACCTGACGCTTGTTTTCCAGCTGTACATTCCCCAAACCTAGAAACTCAAAGTTTCTGGAACCCCTTCAAAAAGCTCAATGTAAAATGATTTTATGGACATGTGCTACACTAGTCATAATTTTGCTCTAAATGGAGCTTTACACCCATGAAAGACAGTCTGGTCTTGTCAAAGTTGGAGGCATTAACTGTCAAAGAACTGAGCACAGGTTGGGATGTGAGGAATGGCAGCAAGACAGGAGGTCTCTGCAGCTGCCAGTCTGCCTGTCCAAGGAAAGCAGCTCCAAAGAGGAAAGAGGACAGTGAGTGCACCAAGCAAGACTCTGCTTTTTGACATCTTCAGCTGTCTCTTTTTTTAACAAGTCCAGAGTCAGGAAAATTTTATTAGATTTTAATGGGTCCCCTGGAAACTGGTGCAAGGACAGGTGAACACCAAACCCAGCAGAACTGCAGCTGCCTGTCTCACCTTCGGAACAGCAAATTGGATGAAGCACAATTATCAAAACCCTCAAGGAGATGATAAGAAAAATGGAAATGTAGAATGTATTGAGTGTAAACAGCAGTGAAAGGTGTTCTTATTGGGCTCAGCCTGTAAGCATGACAGTGCCCTTCATCATGTGCCCAGTGCCATTCTCCAGAGCCAATTAGGCATGATCCAGTGATTGGACATAGCAGGACAGCTCACATGTATTTAAGCTCAAGACCAATAATGCTGCTGACAACAAAGCTGTATTCTGACTGCACAAATTGCCACAGTTATCATTACACTTATCAAAGGCTAATTTTTAATGACAACAGAGATCCTGCATGCTACATGGGAGTTCGTCAAAGCATTTACCTTACATTGGTATGGAACACCTTTTCCCCTCAGCAATGCAGGCAAAGAAAGTCAGGGAAAGGATTCTGAACTGCTTTAGTTACTGTCACAAAGCAGCACTGAAATTTCCCTTGCTGCTCTATTAAGTGCAGGCTGCTGTGGCTGCTCAAGTTGCCAAGGCACAGAAGAGAAGCACAGAGTTAGCACCAAGAGGGCTCTGCATGGGGACCAAACACTGCACAGCTGGGGCTGCAGGAGCACCTGAACTCCCAGAGGAGGGACACTCTCAGAGAACTGCCCCCTTCGTGCCCTCACCTATGATGGAGACACGTTGTTCCTCCAGACACACTTACAAAGGCAGGCCTGACAAGCCAACTGGGAGACACATCTGCAGAAAACCCCAAGCACTCCAGACTGCTGTTCTTTCCCAAGCATTGTACAGTTGCAGCTCTGCATAAGCTGGAGTCACATCACCAATAATAAGTATAAACATTTCCACTACAATCTGAGTTGCATTGCTCATATTTGTCTCCCACCTTCCCAGAGTTTCAGCAGCTGAAGGGGGAGGCTGCTGACTTTGACTGGCAGCATACAGTGCATTTCCTGAAAGACTAACTCTGCTGTTGTACTCCTGTTTGTGGAGACCATAAAACACTATTCAATTTTAAGAGCAACTACAGCTTTCTTGTTTTCTCTCAGTGTTCTCAGACTTTAAGCCTTATATGAAAGCATTTTGCTTTTAAAAGAACCAGGCTTTCTACCATACTGTTACCAAGGCTGATACAAAAACCATATCCCCCATCCTTTTGTGCACTTACCATTGGGTGACAACTTCTCTGTCCGAAGCTCTGCAGCCTGCTCTCCTACAGCATGTTCTGGGAGGTGCAGAAGCTGGTTAGGTATTGAAACTGCAGATTTTGTCCTTGGAAGGCCAGCACAGCCATGTGAGCACAACTTGCAACTTCCATCTTCAGCAGCTTCCTGTGCTTCCCCAAGAAGAGGTGCACCTGTGGCACACAGGGACCAGCAGCCTGGCCATACCAGCAGAGCTGTGGGGTCAGACCTCAGTGCCAATCCAGAGGCAATGCCACCTCTAGTGTAAGCCCAGACTACATAGAGAACATCCAGACACTAAGCCAGGGCAGCAGGAAATGGATCCAACCATAAGCACAGTTTTAAAAAGGACTATTCACCCCCAGCTGGGCTTAAATCAAGCCACAGGGCCCCTGGGCAGGTGTGGGTGGGGGCCCTATGTCAGGTAACTATGGCGAGGGCAATTAAGGCTTATTAGAACCTCCTGGGCCTTGTCAGCTAATTTGCTGATGTCTGTTTCTTCTGGAGAACTTCACACTAAACACCAAAGAGAGTTTAAACACATTGAAGTTTGCCTTTAGAAAGCCAGCAATGGCAACACCATTGGGAACTTGCTCCCTGCAGGCAGGTCCTTCCTGCAGGACTCATTTATGTCCACTCAGGAGCTTTCTGAGTTGCTGCCAACACTGTGTAAAACCCAAAGCTCCTGTGAGATGAGGCTGCTTCCCTCCCAGCAATCCTGTGCTCTACCCACAAGCTCTTTTCTGTTTATCCTGCTGTATCCCACTGGCCCTTCAGCTCCAAGAGATAATTTTTATTGGGTACACAGATCTGTCCCCTTTCCTATCCCTTTTTCTGTGCCGCACTGAGAAACTTTACCTATAAGTGCTTTCCAACTGCTTTTCTGGGAAGGTGCTCCTGGCTGCCTTTATCAGGTTATTTTGGTTTTCTTTGTGCAGGGATTCTGCTCATTGCTCTCCACAAAAGTCTCAAAGCATTTTTCCTGTCTTTGTGTCATTTCAAAAAGCTTGGCTCATGTGTCACTGCTGCCAGTTCTGTCCCAGCTGTTTCTCTCTGCATCAGGAATCCCCAGCCTTTGGCTAAATGCCATACGTGCAGGAAGAGAAATGTTCCCAGCCTTGTTTCCCTCTGGGGAGAGGCACAGCCCGTACTCCATCACCCCCCTGGCTGCCTTAGGCACAGTGACAGGGTTCCTGCCCTCTACTTACAGTTTTACTGTTTACAGTTTCGCTGCCAAAGGTTAATGAACACCTTGTTGTTCCAGGTCTGGAAAATACATGACTCCTTTGGTGGTTTCAGCCCTTTCTCCCTTGAGCAATTTCCACAGGAATTCCGAAAGCAATAGCTGCTTGACAGGTGCTATCCTCTTTCATTTTCCTTTGCCTAAATCTTGGGCCACAATTCTCCAGCATTATTTCAGATGGTACAGCAAGGTTTTCTTCACTATGCTATAAACTTCAAAGTCCTCTAAAAGGTGTTGTAATCAGATTTTAGAGATTTTCTCTGCTGTAGGTGGTAAGTAATTAGCCTTTTTTTTTAATTCCTCAGCTTCACACATCAGCCAAAACTTTTTGTTGGCATTAAAAAAAGAGTATTCATAACTGATTTTCCTCTCTGCCAGGGGAGGTTTATGTTGGATATCAGAAAGAAATTCTTCACAGAGAGAGTGGTCAGGTATTGGAATGGGGGTGGACTCATCATCCCTGGAGGTTTTTAAGGTGAGACTGGACATGGCACTGAGTGCCATGATCTGGTATTCACAGTGGGGTTGGATCAAGGGTTGGACTTGATGACCTCAGAAGTCTCTTCCAATCCAGCTGATTTTTTGATTCCATGATTAATACTTTGAAATATAGATTGCAATGCCCATCTTGGTTTTTAAGACCCTTGCATGAAGGCTGACCCCGAGGTGAGGCTGCTGGTCACAGACCCTCAGGGCTCACTGTGAGTTGGTGGCAGCAGTGGCCCAGCTCAGTCTTGAGCCTTCTGGGGTGGTCACAGAACTCCCAAGGCACTGAGATTTCCAGGAGACTGTGAAACATGAAGTGCTTTCTGCTGAGGAGCAAGGTCACTGCCATTGGGGTGCTGTGCAATACACACCTGAGTAAAAGCCGTCTTCTGGAGGTGGTTGTTGCTGCCAAAAGTGATGTAGAACTGGCCATGGAGAGGCAGCACTGGAGGAATGTCAGCCTTTTACTACTGGGAATGACAGAGCCTGGACTACTATTGCTATCCAAATAAGCCAAACTGGGCTCTGACCTCTACACAAACTACCCTCTCTTTCTTAGGTTTTCTTGAAAGAGCAGGTAACATAGAGTATGAACACGGCCTTTCACCTCTCAAATATGAAAGCTACAATTGCAGCTTTTTGTTCAAACCCACTGCTGTTAAGCTTGGCTTTCCTTAAACCTCTACAGCATTTTAGTGATCTTCACTCTCTCCCAGGTGGGATGTCAAATTCAGTATGATTTCAATCAATATTTTAAGGATGTACATGAAAGGCAGCCTTAAGAAGACATCAAGCTGGTGAGTTCAGCTTAGTCCAGCCAAAAGTCTGGTATGACTAGGCACATATAAAACAGATTGTTAGGAACCTAAATAAGTACTGCTAAAAATGGGGGAGTGCTTGTGATGATGCTAAGCTTAATGTAAGAGGTTACTGCCTTCTTCGGGTGGAAATTACTGTCTCCTCAACAATGAGTAGCTGATGGTTGGTATGATCTTCCATTCTGCAGACTAATCAAGTTCCCTTGAAAACTTTTCAGGGTTTATTGTACATTGTAATAGAAAAGGAGCTGTTGTTGTGCCTCAGCTGGCAGGAGGTAATTCCATTAAGTGTGTAATAACTTGTATATGTACTCTCGCCTGAGAGGTCAGGGAAACAGAGAGACATGTGATGAGTTAAATGAAAGTGCTGTGGATTGTTTTCTTTTGGACTGGGAAACTTCCACTTCTCTTGAAGGCACCAAAATACTTTTTTTTGGGATCTGGTCCTTGTTCATAGTCCAGATTTCAGGATCCCAGTGGGGAAAAGAGGCAGGTTTGAAATACATAAGAATATTATATCCTATCCTTGCATCGTGTTATACACAAAGCCTCAAATGCATTTCTTTGCAGAAGGTATTAATCTGACTTACATACTGTTAGAGTTGCTATTAAGCCTGAATTGAAAAGGACACTATGTATGTTTTATTTATTACTTTTCACAGGGATTAGTTACCTCCATAAACTTGCATTCTTTGTATGTACCAAAATGCATGTGAGGTACTTCATTTCATGAGCCATCTTCACCTTTATCCCTTCTAGTAATTTCTCATTAAGAGACACATGAGATGCCAAAGAACTGAGCTGACTTCTCTTTTAGTTTGGAAGTTCCAGTTTATTACCATTGGCACAACTGATAAAGGCAGATCAACATTTATTCCATCAAAGGAAAGGAGATGCACTGAAAACCATGTGTGAAGGAGAAGAGGTGCAGCTGAGGCCATCCATTCCAGAAGACCAGCCCAGAGTCACAAATAATATTTCTAAGCTGATAGTAGTGCCCAGAAGTTCAACAGTCACATCTGCATCACAGAACTTTCCAGGTTCTTATGTAGTCACCCTGACATGTCTTCTGGGATAAAATGTTGGGATTTACAGATTATCCCCTGCTCCTTTGCATCCGTGACTGTACCATATTCCAACAGCAAGTGCTGCTTCGATCTTGTTTGCTTGAGACACAGCCCAGTATTGTCCAAATGATGGAGCTCACAAACTGCAGATCCCCAGGCTCCCCTCTGGACTTGCTAATCACAGCGCAGGGAGGAGGTGAGCACTCAATTCCTGGAGGCACATGTGCTGGGGAAGCCTCTAGTGTCCCTAAAGACAACCCTTTTCTTTCATAAAGATGTTCCCAGGTGAAGAGCGAGTATCCTCTGCAGGTCTTTCTCCACCTGCTATTCAGACATACCTCTCTAATCCTGCCCGTGTGTGAACAGAATTTGTGCATTTGGGTGCTGTTTCCCTATTTGTTCAGAAGCAGATCTGAAGCATGACAAACCCATTGCTGTTCACAGGCTGCTGTCAGTCACACCTCACCTGCAGAGGTGAGGGCACTACCCCAGCCAGAGCTGCCTCACTGCCTCACTCATGGAAGCAAAGCCACAATTCATCCCTGACAGGATGTGGGCATACAACACATGGGAGCAAAGCAACACACATGCACACAAAGGAGACAGAGAGGTTAAGCAACACAAAGAACCCAAACTTAATTAAAACTATGTATTTGGAGGCCCTCTCTGAATGATTCCATGAATGCCATTCCTGGTCACCCATTCTGCTTCATCCTTTTCTCTTCTCTTGGCAACAAAACGCTGCCAGTTGCAGCACCAATGCTGATAAACTTACATGGTGGTTTCCAAAAGAGGTGTTCTCCTTCTCTCAGGGATGGTTGCTCTGTCTTTCTTTCTTTTTCCAGGGAATCCCCAAAGCTGGCAGGAGAGCTCTGCATGCCTTTAGCAGTAACCACAACAGTCTCACCTTTGTTAGAGCAGTGCCTGATTCCAGACCCTTGGTTGTGGAAACAGATCTTTGAAGTCTGGAGCCAGGAGCAGCTGGAGTCAGCCAGCACCTCGAGGGGGTGAGGCTGGCAGGGACTGTGTCGTTCTCCTGAGCTCTTCACCACTGGGACCTGGACAGCACATGTCCTCCAGTGAGCAGTGTTAATTTGCTTGGCTCGAGCTGACAGGGCTGCTACAGAAACAGGAGCCCACACCTCACAGCTGTTGCTCACGCCCATTTTGCCTTGGGATCCTGTTATGGGTTCCCCTAGGTGGGCCTAAATTTGGGCTCTGAAGTTCAGACTAGGCCGAAGCTGTCAGCTGACTTGAGCTGGGCTGAGCTAACAGCTGACCTCTTCTAGCCAGTGATTTTGTATTCCATACCACATTATGACATCATCTCCAGGGAAGTAGGAACCAGTGTGGGAGTGGTTAAGGCAGTGGTTCCTTAGCCTTCCTCTTGGGAGGACGCACGATGCTGTCCCAGGGGGGATGGAGAGGACCAGGCCCACCCCTGGCTCACAGGGTACCTCAGGAAAGTAAACTGTGTTGTTTTGGGTCTCTCCTTTCTGCTTGAGTTTGTCTCCCTGGGGAATAAGTTTTTTCTTAAGTAATGTGTTCGTTAAGAAGTGGGGAATTTGTTGTTGCAGACTTGCGTGAGTGTATATTTGTACTCTCTTCTAATTGTCTCTTCCTTTCTGTAAAAATATA
Organism: Pithys albifrons albifrons; assembly: GCF_047495875.1. NCBI lineage: Eukaryota > Metazoa > Chordata > Aves > Passeriformes > Thamnophilidae > Pithys > Pithys albifrons. The sequence goes on from NC_092464.1 coordinate 54,223,102, forward strand.
CGTAGTTTCAGTATAAACGTGGTTTGAAGTGTTTTTTTTTTCTTTCCCCTCTCTTTTCCTCCCTTTCCTTGGTGTTAAGAGGGAGGCTTTTCTCTCTGTACTTGGGAGGGTTATCAGTTTGCTATCTCAAACTGAGACAGATCCTACTTTCAAGCTTAACTATTAAGTGACCAGTATATCTACACAAAGCTGTGCCAGGCAGGTCTATGTATTGCTGCTCTGGTGACCTTTACATTGATGATGATTAGATTCACTTAACAAATGCTGAAGTCATGAAACACCCAGAAAGAACTATTTGTGTGGTAGGGAAAGAAAAAAAGGGAAATTCATTTCACATAAATATAGTTAAATCTTCCTTATAGCTCCATGAACCTTTTCCTCTTCATATTTAAACTTTATAGTGGAGTAAAAGGTACAGAGTTTCTTTTCATATTCAAAGTTTACAGCAGAACAAATATATATTAATACAGAAGCTGTAATGTGTTCAGAGTTAAGCTGTCATAAAATCTAGGGCTTTTCACATCATCACTTTTGAAGGTCAGTGCCACAGAGAAAAAGAAGCATCTGTACTGGATCACCACGAACGTTTGTAATACATTGCAATAAATACTGCAATATATTTCATTTTATGTGGTTTTGATGAAGAGGCAAAAGTGCATCTTCAACAGTAACTTTTCGAAAATTGCTCATCTGTTTGGAATGGCTGTAAAAGGGATTGAAGCTAAACATTATTCATGGATACATCACAGCTCCTCACTGAGACCACAGCTGAAATGAGAAGAGTTTTCCAATGATATTTCATTTGGAGCATCGATTTTTCTGAGCTTTTCCCACAAAGCTCTTGCATGACCATTCCAGGCAGGTATGAGAACATGTAGATTATCCAAGCTGGATTTCTTGCCTCAGATGGTTTTTCTTCTACAGGATTACTTTAGGGTTTCCTGAGAACTGAACTGCCCTGAGGTTCCCTTATAGTCTGGCCAAAGGATCTCCTGAGGTCACCACCAGGCACAGGGACAAAAGAGCAAGGGGGCTGTGATGCAGTTACTTCTGGTGGTGGTTTAAGCTCGAGGAACTGGTCAGTGTGACCCCTGGCAGCAGAGTCAGCAGTGGAGGGATGGAACATCCTGCCTAATCTGTGTTCCCATGTGCATGGAGGTTCCTGGCAAGAACACAACTGAAGGTTTTCAGCAGTTTCCACAATGAATCATAGAATGGATTGGGTTGGAAAAGACCTCCAAGATCATCAAGTCCAACTCTTGGTCCAACTCCAGTCCCTTTACCAGATCATGGCACTCAGTGCCACGGCCAAGCTCAGTTGAAAAACCTCCAGGGATGGGGAATCCACCCCCTCTCTGGGCAGCCCATTCCAATGCCTGAGCACTCTCCCTGGAAAGAAGCTTTTTCTGCTCTCCAACTTCAATTTCCCCTGGCAGAGCTTGAGCCTGTGCCCCCTTGTCCTATTGCTGAGTGCCTGGGAGAAGAGACCAACCCCCACCTGGCCAGAACTTCCCTTCAGGGAGTTCTAGACAGTGCTGAGGCCACCCCTGAGCCTCCTCTTCTCCAGGCTAAACACCCCCAGCTCCCTCAGCCTCTCCCCACAGCACTTGTGCTCCAGTCCCTTCACCAGCCTTGTTGCTCTTCTCTGGAAAAAGTCCAGGGAAAGGAGAAGTGTTTAGTGACTACAAGCGATGATTCTGCCTGCAGGACCCCGGGAGGCAGAGGGCACTGTGACCCCAGCAGGCTGCATGGGTATCTTCTGTGTGCTGTTCCCCACCCTGGGGCAGCTCAGTGTGCCCTGCCAGCAAAGCCTGGGGCATTCTCTGCCCATCTGAGCCACCCTTCTCTCTCTGCTGCCTCCCAAGGGCTCACACAAAGCTGCCAGTGGGAGCTTTGCCTGTGGATTGCATTCCCTGGGGGTGTTTGTCCCCTCCTCATGCAGGACATCAGCTCATCAAGCAAATAGGCTTTATGGGGGACCTCTCTCAACAAGCTGAATGTCCTGCTCCTTTTTCTTTTTGGATGAGCAGAGCAGAGCAGAGTCAGTTGGACCTCTAGAAGAAACAGTTTTCCCATTCCATAATGGAACTTATTTCACTAAGCATTGAATCCTGCAAGAATGGCCTATTAACTGGAGAATATCAATACATTGCCCATGTTCCAGGAGAAACTACATTAACAATAACATAAATTAGTTACTATTTTATGAACTCACAATCCTGTATGATCGTTTCTTAAAATGTGGCAGGTTGAACACTGGGATATTATATTTGGATCTACCTTGGATGAATAAAATGAAAATACCAAAAAGGTTGGGGTGCTTCAGTTCAGGGAAATACCAAATTAGTTTCCCAAACCTTTCACATTATGATGTGAAAGCCACACACAAACACACACAGACACACACCCCTACTCCAACCAAATAAAAGTTTCTAATAAAACTTTGCATTCCTGACTTTTTCTTTGCTCCACATTTCAGGATTTTCCAAACCCAAAGAGTCTCATATCATGAATGTAAAGACAGTGACCAAGAGCTGCAAGTACCTCAAATTTGGGGTGCCTGTATTAGTATTAGAACACTTAAAAAAATAAAACCCATTGGAAAAATTGTTTTGTGAAAAAAAAAAATTGTGGAAGCATTTGAGGATGTTCTTGCTTCCCAAAACTGGGGGAGAAAGAGTGGTGAAAATCCAGCTGGCCCCAAACTTACATTCTGCAGTCAGCAAAGGTTTATTACATTATTTGGAATGAATACAACCAAGGTTTGTACCTTCTGCTTTTAAGGTATGTCACTCACCAATTGATCCCTTGCCTTCTGCAGCTTTCCACAAAAAACTTGCAAAGACACTGGCTTGATCTCATGTAAAAGTTGAAAAATCTTTTTAATCCATGTGAAGTCTTTCACTCCAAATATCATTTTCCATTTTAGGGGAAAAAAATAAAAAAGGAAAGGAAAATAAATAAAAATTATATAGGTACCCTAATAGAAGGTGCTCCTAAATTGCCATTCAGATATGAGAAGTTAACTAGGACTATTTTTTCTGTTTTCCCATTGAAGTTTGGTTTGAGATTGCATAGAAAGTGTAAGCATAAGTGGAGACAATAAACAGGTAAATATTGAGTGAATTTATTTGAAAGTTTGTCTCTTCTCCCACCGACAGCAGCAATAAAGCTTTCAGCAGGGTAAAACTCTCAAGAAACATTCCCTGAAACTATGGCCAAATGGGTCTATTTTTCACTCAGTGTATCCCATATGGGGGCCATAAAGTGCCACAGGGTCACATTTAACAGGGGAGCCAAGCTAAATAAAATAAACCCCAAGCAGGTATCTTGGGCTCCAACCCTCCCCACTCTAATATGAATCTTAGTGCTTTGAAAACTGAGTTGCTTTTGCTTTATAAATAAATGAATCACTTGATTTGACACCAGGAAAATTTAGCTGGAGGCAAAATGAGGCCTTTTGGAGGCCTTTTTAATACAGTTTGTTCTTGCCCTGTTTCTGACAGAAGCCCAAAATCCAGCAATAATGCACTTTAAGAGAGAGACTTTCTTCTGAGATCTATAAAGAACAAACAGGTATATCTGGAGCTCAATAAACTAAAGACAACATTCAAACCCATGCAGATGGTAGAGGTTGGGTGGGAGCTTTTAATCCCTTAATATCCATTGACACTTTCTTGTTGTTGTTAAGCAGCTTCTGGAGGGACTTGCTGTTCATGTCACTAAGATAAATACTATTTTTCTATTTAGTTTTTTTCCATGCAGTGACCACAGATGACTAATGACTTTTGGATTAGATTTATTAGTGTTTTGCACTTGTTTCTGTTACTCTGTGTGTTTGGACAGAAGAAACAGAGTACCCTCAGGTTTTGTGTTTGGTTGGTTGTTTTTCTCCTTTCATCTTGACAGCCTCGAAATTGAAAAAATAAATAAATAAAAGAATTTTTTTTTTCAAGACCAAGAAAAAGGCTTCTGGAGTGCCTTAAGAAATTATATTCAATACATCATTTATCCAGCCCTACTGAACACACATTTTGGTGCAAATTTAATGCAACATTTCAATGCAACATTTAGGAAAACATAAAAGTCTGGAGTCACAGTTTTCTAAATGTCTACACATCTATTAGAGCCATAATTATTTAATTAAGCTGACCTGCTTTGAAGTGACAAATTCTAGTGCTGAACACTTTAAACTGAAAAGTCTTTGAGTAGCAAACACTTCAGCTCTCTTAGCTCTAAAAATCATTACCTGGAAAGACCACAAATAGTAAAACCCTTGTGCTCTTTATGATCCTGCCTCTTCCCATGGCTTCAAAATAAACCAAAGATATTTCAAAACATTCAAAACTCACCAGATTTCATTTCCTGCTAACGGACATTCTTGTTATAACACATTGTCTCCTCATCTGAAGGGGTTTATTGTAATAATTGCACAGCAGCAGCATCAATATCAGCACATGAATGTCCATTTTGTGCAGAGGTTGTTGGCTAAGGAGGAATGAAAATATACCAGGGGAAGTGCAATCATTTCTTTGTCTTTCTTACAGAATATTTCAATTCCATTTTTACATCATCATCCTGAAGATTTTTCTTAGATGGAGCTTTAAATAAAAGTTGTAATTAACTTTTTAGGAGAATTCAAGAACTGTTGACAGGCCTAAAAGAGTAATTGTTGCTTCAATGTGGACAGAGAACAGAGAGAAAGCAGCTCATGCCAGGCACAGGTGACACATTTCTTTGAGAAGATTCTTTCTATAATGAGTGAAATTCATTTGATCCAGTTTGCCTGAACTACAATGAAGCATTCAGGGGAATTACTAAAGAAATTAGGAATGAGGAAACTGTTTGTAAGATATGTTAGGAATTTAAAGGAAGAAGGAGGCACTGTGGTAAATAAGGAACTTCCAAAGCAGAGGGAAGCTGCAAGGAGAACATCTCTGGTCTTACAATATGCTGTGCTCAGCTCTGCCTTAATGATCTTTATGCAAGGAAAGTGCTTCTAACTCTAATAATGAAACATGCATATGTTGCAGACCTGAAAGACACCACTAGAAACCAGAAAGGGATGTAGAGAGTTTGGAAGAACAAGAGCCGCCAATCTGATGTGGCCCTTAAAGAAACAGCTAATACTTATCAAAGTTACTCTAGCAGGGCTAGAATGTGTGCATGCTATCCCAGAAAACCCTGTCTAGAGTTTCATTAGAATTCAAAACACAACTGTAATCACAAAGGCTCAGGAGAGATGAATTCAGAAGGAAGAGCCACCCAGTGTGGCCACCAGGATGGCAGGGAAATAACGTACCTGTGTCTGCCTTGCAGAGGGAACAAAAATCTGCACCAAAGAACACAATTTGAGTTCCCAAGTTTTGAAAATTTGGGCTATTCACTGTTTCTGTTTCAGATGGATGTACATTGCCTTTTTTCCTCCAGGGTGGTCCTATCTTACTCTCTTAAAAATAGTAATTAAAATAAATCAACCAATTCTTCCCTATGATTTTGTGAAGCACAAGCAAGAGCATCTTTTCTGCCTGGTTGGTACCTCAGTGAGCATTTCAATGAGGTTGATCTGCAAACCCATTTTACTGGGTGCTCACAGTGCAGAACCTCATGGTACAGACTTACTAGAAGCAGAATGCATTAGAAAAATACTCATAAATAAATATTTCATATGCTCCTTAATCAGTGCTTTTCCTTCCTTTTCAAATCCAAGCAAATGTCACTTCATCGCTACTTGCTGTCCAAAGCTGTTGTGACATAAATCCTCATTAATTGCCTCCTTATTACATTAGTAATACCTTGAAGTCTTCATCTATTTCATTCCTAAACCTGGAAAGAGCAATGCTTCTTTTTAATGAGGACCAAAGCTTTCTGATTCCTTAAATTTCTGAGTTAGCGGTAATGAAATTTTTTCCCACCACTCTTACAAGTCTGACCACTCTGACAGTATATATCCAATAAAACTTTTAACTTCATTTGCTGCAAAATTTACCTTGTAATCTATCTGAAAACCTGAAACAGTTTCATCTCTCGCTTTAATTAGTTGTAAGTTTAAACATGTTTATATATATATATATTTATGTTCAAATGCAACGGTATAGAGGAGGACAGAGGTATTTTCTTTAAAGAAATACTTTCCCCTTCTCCTGTGTCCCCTCCTCTGTTCCATTGCATATGTGCACTTTTCCCTCTTTCTCATTTCTTGCCTTTAATCTGAGAGATTGCAGACAGTTCCCACAAAGAGCCAAGAATGGTTTCCCTGGTCTTTCTTGTACTGACTGTATGTTGAACAAAATATCCTTCCTTTGTGTCTACAGGAGGCAGAACTTCCCAAGCAGCCTCATGGTTTATGTTCCCCCAGATTGGTTATAGGTGGAAGGAAATGAAGAGAGGAAAACAGAAGTCATAAAATCCACAGAATGCTTTTGAAAGAATCAGTTAAATGAATACACCTGCTTGGGATACAACTCAGAGCATCATCTTGCCTTCTGGTAGGATAAAAAATATTTTTATCCCTTAATCTTGAAATTTCTTAATGAGTTGACCCTGAGATCAGCTCAGTTGGTTAAAACTTGGTTGTAATAATGCCAAGGCCATGGGTTCAAACCCCTGTGTGGGCCATTGGCTGAAGAGTTGGACTTGATGATCCTTGTGGGTCCCTTCCAACCCAGAATAGTCTGTGAATAGTCTCTGAGTTAACTCTGTTAAGTGAGATCCTATTATACAAGTTAAATACCTAACCAAGATTTGGTTTTAAATGATTCACTATCCATCACTTCACTACTCAAGATTCAGTTTCTGAAAACATCTCTCAAAAAGGCAAATTCTCAACTCCTGCCTTGCCCTTCTCATTACTATTCTTCAGTGTGGCTTGCAGTCTGTCAACCAAGCACAACATAATGGCAGTGATTAACTGAATGCTGAACTATCCATTCCTCTTGCACAGTCTAGTCCCTCATAATAACTATTCCCAAAATGTGGAGGAGGGTCAAATGGCCTTTGGTGGGGTTTAATTTTAGGCCATCTGGGTCTGCAGCCCATTTTAACTGACCTGCATTGAACACTGTATCAAACTGCTAAACAAAAGACTAATTGATGTGAAAAAAGACAACACAATGGAGACCTTAGAAAATGCATCATGATTTGTTATGTCACAGAGAAATGCAACAGCCCTAAAGAAACAAAGGATGCTGAATTAGTCCTTACATGACTTCATGTTGTTACATGGCCTTTGTATGACCACAACAAGCCATTCATCTCTCCATGCCCTTTTTGTAAAGCAGGAGTGAAACCATCTTCTTATTCACCTCTTGCCTTTCTTCCCTGGAGTGTGACCAGTAGGGGATGATGAATCCTCTCCTTTGAGTATGTATAGAATCATGCACAGCAAGTTTTCTGCCCTGTGCCATCTGAATAAAATGCCTGATAATATTTAATGACATTTCCAGAGTACCCTCCCTACTTTGAAAAGGCTTCTGCTCCACTCCAGTGTCTAAGGAATAGCATAAGCCCAGTCATTCCAACACTTCAAGCTACTCCTGGAGAGAATGTGCAAGACCAAACTTATGAAAAAATACCTCCAGGCCAACATACACTTATCATGGAATCACAGAGTGGTCTGAGTTAGAAGGGACCTGAAAGATCTTCCAGTTCCAACCTCCCTGCCATGGGTGGGGACACCTGCCAGTGGCACCTTCTGTGTCAAGCTCATTCCTGACAGGTGTGGGCATGGTCTTCCCTTCAGCTTTTCCAGCCCTGGAGCCTCCCCAGCACCCTTTCATGTTCTGTTGCCTCAGCCACGAATGCCACTGACAGCCTGACCCTTGGCTGTGTGGCTGCAGGTTGCCCCATTGCTTCCTTCTTCCCAAGGGACACATTCAAAGCTGCATACAAAACAAACTCTCTATTAATTGCCTCTTCTTGTTGCTTATATAGCAGGCAGTCTTTGACAACCATCTGCTGCAAGAAGTCCTTTTCTATCTTTCCTCTGACCTCCTGAAGGAACCCCTGGAACTCTTCCCCTCTTCAACTTTCCAACTACTGCAATACCGTGTCTTCTTTTACCGACTTCTCTGTAGCTGCTCCTGTTTCTACCCTTTTTTTTTTTTAGAATTCACCTCTTACTCCTCCAGTTTCTTTCTGAAGAGGAGGAGCTGTCTCCAATTGCTCCTGTATGTTCAGCAGGAACCTCACTGGAACAACTTCACTGAAGATGAGGTTTGCTGTTTGTCTGTCATGTGTTGTCTCACAAATGTGTGACAGTTTCCATTCCCCAAGCACACTTTTTGTTTTTCCTTTGTGTTTCTCTAACTTACCTCCAAGTTAAAAGAAGAGGTTATGCAGTCAAGGTTTCTGGCTCTATGTTTTCTGTCAAGCCATATTTCAGCTGGTGACAGATCACATTTAAAGGATATTGCCCTGAAATTCAAGAATTCAAGAACTTTTTCAGCTTTTTAAGTCTTTTGCTACAGCACAAACACCATTAAGCTTGAACATCCTGGACCAGTGTTAAAATACTTATAATCTTATTCCTCTGAAAATCATTTAGTCTCATAATAATTGAATGTGGTCTTTGACCTATCACAACAACATTTAATATGTTCAATTTAGTAAGCATTTAGATTTCACACCCAAAAGCCCTAGTTTTCTCCTTCTAGATATCAAAAAATAATGGTTCAGGAGCTCATTAGTTTTATTTCATGAAAAAACCCTTTTGATACAAGTTAGGTTGCTATTTTTAACCTTCCTTTGCACACATTTATAGTAGGAATTATTCTCTTGGTCTCGTCTTCAGACACTCCCTATTCTACCACAACTGACTTTGCTCCAGAGCCTTTGTTGCTGCCAGCACACAAGCACAAATTACAAAGATCTCACCACTATTTGAGCTGATGTTGCAGTTCTCACACATAATTCTTGGGATAAATTTCACAGAAAGTCCTCCTTTCACTTGTTGTCCAATTCTTCATGATTAACTCAGTTTTAGCTGCAGTCAGTCTCTACTGATGATTTTGCTTTTTCTGAGTTTAGTCTTTCTGAACACCAGACACTGCTTATGTCCATTTTTTTACTTCTCCTGTGCAATTTTTCCTCCTGTTCATTCTAAGCAAACCCCAATTCATTATTTAGACTTTTCTTTGACTGTTTGATCTTGGTGCATTTCTCTATGCCCATAGGAGTGGTAAGACTGACTTACCCAAAGCATTAACATTTCTTGTTCTCTGCCCCCAAAACATTTGGCCTGTTTTGCCTTCCTTAGCCTGCCAAATCTGCATTCGTTTTTTAAGTACAAAAAAAGTCTTTCTGAGAATCCTTTTCTCCTGTTGGGGTCCCTGATTTCTGCCATAATTTGACCTCAAATTGAAAATTGCTCAAGATGTTTGGTCTTGGTTGTCTGACATGTGTTTCAGATGTCTTGGGATACACAGAAGTTTTTTTAGCACTTGGCTGTAGTCAAAGAGAATGCCAAGTGCAGAAGTCTATAAATATGAGGTCTCCCTAATTAAATAAGATATAAACCACCTTATCTGTGAATAAACGTTGTGAGAAAGGTACAGCGTGTGCCACCACCCATCAAGTTCAGCCACTCTTTAAAGCAATTTTACTTTGGTTCCTCTGTGATATGTTATTCAGTTTGAAGGGGTCTGTTAGAGGGACAGGATGATAAATGAAGACAACAAAAGAGACCATACAGTGAGTGCTAAATTTCTTTCAGTCTCAATAAGTTACATAAATTTTTAAACAGGATTTTACAGTTCGTTCTGTAAAGTGCCCTTTTAGCACTTTACCTTTAAACTCTGTGACTAAAATACTAATGAAAGTGAAAATACAGTTATTTGGGATAGGACTACTATTTATTATAATGCATAATCAAGGTTATTTCTCTAAAAATCATTAAGTACTTGTCACCAAATTTTAAATACTTTGAATGGACAACTGGAAAGAGCTCATATATATTTAAATATACAGGTCTATTAACTCCTAGCTAAATTGAGATTAAAGCATTTAGCTTCCACTTATGGGCAGGCTTAGAAACAGCAATTAAAAGAAGAAAATCTCTGAGGAAAGACAAACAAAAAATTGATAGGACTGACACAAAGGACTGCAAAACCAAGCAGGTATTTTTGAAAGACAATTTCTGGAAGCTTTCTTGCAGGTTTTCCAACCATTTCTAGTGAAACCTTTTGCCTTCAGCCAGAGCTTGAATGACTAGAAAATAACCCAGGTCACACTGGCAGTTGTGCATTCCCTTCATGTATAATCCTGAGCACCGAGTTGCTGTGCACAGCTGGTGTCCTGTTTGCAGGAACCAAGTGGACAGTTTTTCTGAAGGAATTTAGCAGGGAAATAAAATGTCAGAGACTTCACTGGCTCCCTGGCTGAGACCTCTCTTATCTTCACCTCCTATTCTTTGAAGTTTCCCTGTTGAACAGACTCTGGATCATAGGCTGGGAATTGTGTCAGGGCTTTTGTTTCTCTCTTCAAGGTGAGTGAAGCTCCATCCAAATTGCTCACTGAAACAATCCAGGCCTGTCTATTAATCTGCTTCAGATCCACAGCCTGGAAATAGCCCCGAGGAAAGGGATCTATTAAGGGTGTTGATCCTCATTTGGCCTTTCATGGGATGGGTATTTCCCCACATGCTGCTCTGCAGGATTTGTTACCTCAAAATCCCACATGCCACCATCAGACTTCGGGATGGAGGTTCCACAACATCTGCAGTTTGGGATCAGATCCATCCCTTGTTCTGTCAGAAAGGTCTTTGGATTGAAGTCACTTTTTTATTTTACAAAATCCCCATTAAAACAATAATTAATGTCAATTTTTCCTCCTACTTGCCCACCTGGGGAACCCTTCAGGGATTTCTCAAATTTACTTAATCTGTTGATTCCTCCTAAAACATCTAAACCAATTAAATCAATTAAAACATTTCAGATTTTTTTTTCTAGGAAATATTTCCAAAGTGCACAAACCTTTGGGTCATATTAAGAGCCTGTATATTGTAAGTTGAATGAAGATAAGGCACAAGTTCTTCAATTCAAGTTAGAGGAATTATTACTGGTGCAAAGTGTTACTTAGAATAAACAAGGGCTTGCATTTTGTTATTGAAATCTTCCTCATTCTCCCATCCTCCTCCTCCTCAAAGACTGATTATGCATTTCACACACACACTAAGCAACATCCTCATTATTTCTACCAAATTATTTTTCTCCCCTGCCCCATGGGAAAGGGGTGATTTTCTATTGCATTTTATTTAAATCACAGCAGAAGTTCGAGTTATTCAGTTTTGCATCAATTTTGAACCTGATGGGTAAGTTTGACACTTTCAGCAGCAAGTGACACAGCAGCTGTCAAACAAGACTCTCTTTCTGTTTCTAACCTTCTTTTTTTACTCCTTCACAATGAAAAAAATGAAAACCACACCATAGTTTAATTATACATCACACCATAATGTAGGTGCAGAAATAAAATAATAAAGATTCAATTGATTTTATGTTTTAACAAATTTACCACCAATTAAAAAAAACCCTACTAAATGTTCATTTCTCTCTTCTGTTATTTCCCATATCAGATTTACACTTTAATGCTTTAACAACATGCACAGGAAATAGCTTAGCTTTTTAAAAAAAATCATGTTATCCAATTATATTGCACTCTTAAAAGAAAAATAGACCTTTGCAATCATTTTGTGCATGGATCTTATATTATTTGAGGCACAGCTTTCCACTGGAAATGCTGCAATAACCTGTTCTTACCTCCTGCTGCAGCAATCTGGATTTTGGGGGCCCTGTTTGGTGTGAGCAGAAGATCATCTCAGCAATAGAGTTCTCTGCAATGAAAGGAGGAATAAAAAGCTGGAAGGCACTTGTTCAACTTTGAAAGTTGTAATTCATACACAATTTTTAAACAGTTCTAGCGAAGAATGATGTGAATTTATGACCAAATATCCCCTTTCTCACAAGAAGCAAGGATGGTTTTACTCAGCTCTGACAGACACCCAGCAAAATCAACAGTGCCACCTTTTCCTTAAATGGGTTTCAGAAGTGACAGATTATTTTCTCCTTAGAACATACCTAAAAATTTTCTCTTAAGTTGCCATTCAAAATCTCTCATCTTATTCATAAAGCCCTTTGATGATCAAGTGCAACCTGCAGGTGCATAGTGGCCATTCACCAGAGATTCCAAGATAATCCAAAAGTCTGTCAACCAATTAATTTTTTTTTTTTTTTTGTGGACATACTAAGAGGAAATAGCTTGGAAAACTCACACAGCTCTAGAGTTCCCCCCAACCCTCCTCAGATGATGATGATCTTCACCAGAATAGTCACAGGTACACACTTCAAAGAGAAAACAATTGATTCTCTTCTTCCTCACACTCCCACATGTAATTTGGAAAAGAGAACAAGAGCACATTCTGTGTCTAAAAGTAGCACAGTCCTTGCAGAGGAACAGCTGCCCAGGGAGCTCAGGAATGTCCCTGAGAGACAGGTTTGCAAGGGACCTGCCTAAAAGCAGCAGGGAAAGGAAAAAAATAAAATAAAAAAAAGGAGGTAAATACACAACAAGCAGTTGAACATCATCTTACAAAGGGCTAAGAAAGGAAGGGGAAGAAGGAGCTTTGCTGACCAATCTCCAGGAGGAGGTTTGGCTGTCCCTCAGTTATTCTATACAGCACATAAACTGTTCTCTGATTAATCACATTTTTTTGACATATAAGCCACTTCTTTGTCCAATAATTCCAGCTATTTTAATCGTGTGATTGCTTTGCTCCTTCACCAAAACAAATATTGCCCCCAGTTATAACGGTTTGTTGTGGTTTTTTATTAGTCCCAAAGGATATTTTGCAGTTCACACATAGCAAATACACCTGCCCACATGCACAGCTTGCTTCTGTCACTGAACCAAACCACCTGCACTGAATTCAGTGGAGACAATAAAATCAACCTCATTTGACACACACATAAATCTAAAATATAAATATATGTATCTAGAAATATATAAATATATATTTATATAAATATAAAAATAGAAAAATATATAAATATAAATATATATTTATATAAATATAAAAATAGAAAATATATAAATATAAATATATATTAATATAAATATAAAAATATATAAATATATAAATATATATTGATATGTAAATATATTATAAATATAAATTATAACTATAAATAAATGTATATATAATATATATAAATATAGACATATATATTTATTAAAAAACAAAACCATACAACCCAAATTTAGTTGGGCATTTTTTGCCAGGCTCTTTTTTTACCTATGAAGAGACAAAGCTGATGTCACCTACATTTTATATCACAGTGCAAATGTTTGCTGGAGTATAAAAGTGTGTGGTAAGGGACATTAAAACATAATAGCACGGTAGGACAACTTATCCCAATTGCTTCACAGTGGGACTATTGTCATTCAAGTACAAGCACTAAGTTAAAGGGCAATAAATAGTATATTAGGTCCATTTCTGCAGGCACTTTAGATACAGTAATATCTCCTGGAATCACTTGTGTTGTTATTAAAATAGATGATATTTTGGTAACAGTGTGCGAGGCAGGAACACAAACAGTTTATTTCTGAATGAAACATTATTCCCCTTCTTTTACTCTCTGGGATTTCAGATGAGTGGGCACATAAACAACAAACCAAAGCTGGTGTGCAGCAGCAGCAGAGGTTGGGGATCTCAGGGGGTCTGGAATTATCCTTCCAGAAGGGAATTGGGCCCCAGGCTACAGCAGCTGGAGGGCAGGGGGAAGGAGAGGGGGAATAAACACCCAGAGAAACAGGGAGGAAGACAGAGAAGGGGGGAACACTGGAACTCTGGCACCTTTGGGGGAAGAAATGGTGACTTTTCAGATCTGCTGAAGATCCTTCAGTTTGGAGGGTCTGCTGGGAAATGCAAGCCCTGATGATGGCACTGCAGCCCTCAGGGGGTTTGGTAAGTGCATCAGAGATTATATTTAATTTTAAAATATATGGAAAGTGACTTAGGGAAACAGGAGATCACGCCTGTCTGAGCAGGAAGAAGAGGATCTTTAACGTAGCAAGAAGTTGGCTGAACCTGGTCTCCCTTTTCTGTACAAACCCCTTGGGTATTTGTGACCACAACGACATCCAGGTATTCTCCATCACTCTCCTTTCCAAAGCAATGAGAGAAACAAGCACAAATGCCACATCCCAGTTTTGGGCTTGCCAACATCACAGGGGCAGCAGAGAGAAAGCCTCTATCAGTGCACAAGGCATGAAGTTTCATAGCTGAACTTAAACAATTTTTCACCAGTAACCTGTGGCTATAATACTATGCATGGATCACAACTTATATTTTCATTTGTCTGTCTGCAAGAGATTGATGAGAGCTGTCATCAGGAAGGAAGAAATATTGTTGGGACTCTGGGTAAGTGTACAGCAAATCTTAAGATTTCCTGAGAGATGTATCTTTTTCTCATCATTTATATATTTAGTCCAAGAAATAGGCCACAGAGCATGCTAGAATCTCAGGATGTAGGATAAGAAAAAGAAAGGAATTTACTTAATGGCCCAGAACAACTGGTCAAGAATAACAAAATTTGCATTATTTCTTTTTTTTTTTTTTTAATTTGACAATATACAACAGTCAAGAAATATTAAAAAAAGGAAATACTAATACCTACCTTGTGTGCTGGCTGATGCTCTTGGTCTAGAAGGGGTGTCAGCATCTCAGAACTACCTTTTATTCATCCTCAGCAGGAACACTCACCTCTGATTTTCCAGTCATGTACAAATTCTGGAGGGAATAAAGAAAATTGATAAGAAAAAGAATAGAAAGCAACAACAAGCACTTGCAACAATAAAATTACTTCATTGAAGTGTTTCCTGTTTGTAAGCACAGACTTTTGGGGGTCTTTACAACTCATCCTATGACATAAAAACAAAAAGAGCATCACTTCCTTCTTGACTTAAGCAATATTTTGGTTCTATGTTTTATTCTCACAGTAAATATCCACTTAATCCAATCAGACCTGGCTGATTGGACCCTTTTCTGTAGGGCAAAAATTTCCCCAAACATAAAAATAACCTTCACCTGTGTCTTACAGTCACAGTGTAGTGTGTCTTAGGGCACACCTCTGTTTTCCAGAAGATAATTCAGCATCAGATGAATCTGTTATTAAACTCAGTTTGCTATGTAGAAACATGTATGATTTAATCAGTCATGTCTCTAATAAAGCTGTATGAAAAGCTCCAAATTTTTGAAATTCAATGTGTAATTTTCAATAATAGGATAAAATTAGCACAACTTCACTCTTTTCACAAGCTAAAATATGTGAGCTGGCCAGCTTAGAAAGAGGCACTGAAAAGATCAGGGAAAACCTCAAAAATAAACAAACATTAAGAGAGAAATTCCTGATATGTGGAGAAACTTGATCTTTATATATGATGCCATGGACATGAGGCATCTTTGTTCTTTTAAGAACTGGGAAATAGCATTTATCAGCAATGGGTATTGCTTGATGTTATGGAATTACTTATATTAGTCAAAATATTAAAAACTGTAAGCAACACAGCTCTGACAGAGTCCACAGTCTGTCTCCAAACTGAGATCTTAAAAAGACACCAACCCTCCTAGGCCTTGGACAGAAAGCTCAGAGGCTCAGCTCACATGCCAAAGAGCAAGTAGCTTGGGGAAGAAATGAGCTCTCAATAATTCCTACACAGAAAGAGAGCAAACTTCAAGGGTGGATTTTTAGTGGTCTGAGACCAGTTCACTCACTGGAGGTTCCTTGACCAGAGCTTAAAGGCAGAATCATAGAAGGCATCATGGAATGATTTGGGTTGGAAGGAACCTTAAAGGTTCCAACCCCCTGCCGTGGTCAGGAACACCTTCCACTGGCCCAGATTGCTCCAAGCCCCGTCCAACCTGGCCTTGAATGTTCCCAGGGATGGAGCACCCACAGCTTCTCTGAGCAACCTGTGCCAGTGTTTCACCACCCTCACAATTAAAAACTTCTTCCTACTGTCCAATCCAAACCCACCCTCCTTCAGTCTCAAGCCATTGCCCTTTGTCCTATCATTGCACCCCTTGGTAAAACTCTCTCCCTGGAGCTTTCTTGTGGGCTCCCTTGAGGTGCTGCAAGGCTGCTCTGAGGTCTCCTTCTCTCCTCCTGGCTGAACAAGCCCAGCTGTCTCAGTCTGTCTTCTTAAAAGAGGTGCTCCAGCCCTCTGAGCATCCTCGTGGCCTGTCCATTCCCCCCCAGCCTGTGTTTGTGTCCGGGATTGCCCCCACCCAGTGCAGACCTTCCACCTGACCTTGCTGATCATCCCAAGGCTGCAGGAGCCACCTCTCAAACCTGTCGGGTCAACAAATGGTACAGCAAAACAACAAAAGGTAGCTGACAAAAAGCTGCAAAATACTTCCAACAGTGGCTTTGCAGATTAGGTTTTTAATGAGATGGGTAGATGGCAACTCTTTCATTTCTTGTCAGAACGAGGCAACTCCTTCTGTTGTTGCTAATTGGTTCTGGCAGTAAATGTCTAGCACAAGACTGCAAGGCATAGAAAAGCTGGGATTTTAAAGGAAAGGAATTATTTTGCTGCTTAAAATGAAAGGAGCTGTAAGGTTTTATATATAAGGTGTTTGTTTGTTTTCTTAAATAAAAAAATAAAACCAACATATAGTAGTCAGTAGGGAAAATATTATCTGCTTATCTTGAGCTATTTGTTATTACTGTTTATCATAAAAGATCGAGTCCTGAAAGGTTTGTTCACTCTTTTTTCCTCCTCACTCAGACAAAGATGCTATTTAATATTAATGATCTGAAAGGTCCTGTTGTCTCCTGTAGTGAATATTTTGAATGTTTCCCTTTCACAGCTCCTTGCTTGCCTCTGTAATAAATCCCAAAGGTAGCATTTCTGCCTATCATAGCTATGGATCTCAGCAGTCAGTCAGGGTGGAGCTGGACAATTCACTTGTGTAGCAGAGCAATCACAAGGACCACCATTTTTTGCTAATGAAAATGGGTAAATAATTACAGCATTGGCAATTATTCACAATTCCAAGGGACAAGAATGAAACCAAGTGGAAGGGAGAGGTGTCTGTGGGAAGTGCTGCTACTAAATGAATTGTTTTCAGAAGACTTGAAATTATCAAGGTGTAACTTTTTGATGTTGTTTTTTTGCTAACTGGAAAATATTGTTGTGAGGAGATGGTTGTTGCAATACTAATGAGTTCACATTTGACTGTCTGCCTTGTCACATTCTTCAAGATGGTGCATTAAATTGTTGGACACATGAAAGATGCAACACAAATGGGACAGTACTTTTAAGGAACTTTAAATCACATCAGTTCAAAGCCCCTTGAATATTTTTTCTTTCAAATCCTAATTTAATTATTGCCCATTTTATTATATTTGGACAGTATTCTCCCTATTTACAGTCTCTTTAGGATAGAAAGCCAGATGTCAGTGGGGCTCCAGACTTTTTCTGGTTTTATTTTTAAAATAAATCTATATTGTTGAGAACTATTGAACAGCTAACTCAAGGCAGGCTAGTTTTTAAAGCCCTGTGAATGCAGAGCACTGATTTACAGGTGTCATCTACTGTATTCTGTCTTTCAAATCAACTTTGCCACTTGCTCTGAATTTACACTACAAATTCCTACTATTACCCACTTTACTGAAGCAGTTAGCCAATGCATCCTGGCAAAGCTGTTCCTCTTAGGATGAAAAATAGGAGGCAGGTATATCATTTGGTGTAATCTTGTTTATTTACAGAAAATAAGCCCAAAGTGCAGGTTGCCTTGAGCAGAGCAGGATAAACAAACAGCAGGCAGTGCAGCGTCTCAGCTGAACCTACAGCTGCTGCTCAGCCAAACTTCACGGTTCAGGGAGTCTCCTGCTCAAGGTGATTCCCTTGTTTCCTTCCTGGATGCTCCCTTCCTCCAGCCTTGGTCTGTAAACCCTCAGTTTAGCTTGGAGACAGGCAGCTGCTACTCACAATTCCTCAGTTATTTTCACTCATTTATTTTTAGAAAATTTTCAAACCCCTGAGCACGTTGTCTTCCTTTCTGCTGGCTTGTAGGGCAAGGAAATGCCATTTTAAACCTCTGCCAAGGCTCTCTTTTGATATTCCTGTGTCACTCTGGTGCTGGGCTTGGCTTTGCTCCACAGTTTCCTTCACAGCCTTTTCTTCTGTTTTATTTGCAATTCTTAGTTTGAAAATTGCTTGAAATTAAGGGCTGTAATAGACATCTGCTCTGTGTGATCTTTATTCTAATGGATTGACATTACTTTCTAGGAACTATTAATTACAGCAGCCTACCTATAAA
Organism: Pithys albifrons albifrons; assembly: GCF_047495875.1. NCBI lineage: Eukaryota > Metazoa > Chordata > Aves > Passeriformes > Thamnophilidae > Pithys > Pithys albifrons. The sequence goes on from NC_092464.1 coordinate 54,241,421, forward strand.
ATGAAATTACTTACAGGAGAAGCAGAAAACAAAACTTGAAAGGCCAGTAAAACAATCAATCAAACAACATCCTCCAAACAAATAAACCCACAAACCCGACCAAAAACTGCACCTAAACCCCACCAAACCAAGGAAAAAAAAATCCCAAAAAACAAACCATCAACCTAATCCAAATCACCTACACAACTAATAACTCGAGGCATAAATTTGATGCACCAGAGGGAGAATTTATGGCTACAGAAGTTCAGATATGAAGTGTCAGTAGAAGGCAGATGAAGTGGGATGACAAGGTGAAGTATGCACACAGGAGATGTGGAATATAAGCAAGTCAGGGCTGGAGATAACTGAGCTTTAGAGCAAAGATGGACACAAAGAGGAGCACATGGAAAAGGGTACAGAAGGAGTAGGGAGATAATTACAAAAGAAAAGTCTGGTGATGAAGCGGGAAAAGAAATAGGGCAGGAGTAAAAGCTGATAAGGGAATGAAAACTTCAGAAAGCAACGGAAGAAACATTCATGAACTGCAAGACTAAAGAAGTGAACTTGTGAGAGCAGCAAAAGAATAAAACCTCTGGGTAGCAAAAGCACAAAACTATTTGCTGATGTAGTAGAAGTGAGTCTTGGTGACTACTGATGTGTGAACTCAGGAAAGCAGTTCACAAAACACTGAAGAGTGAGTGAGAATGCAGCAATATAATCAAGAGTAAGCAAAATGATAAAAGGAATGAATGAATTTGATGCATTTTGGGAGACAGACATCCCTCAGCTTCTCCTTGGACTAAAATGCAATGCACTTTTTTAGCGTGAGAAACAAAGGCACACCCTGGTTCCTGTTGTCAGGGGTTTTGGGGGAAAAAACACTGAGAAACCATCCATGACTTTCTGTAAATGGTGCTTGCATGCCTGGTGTCTGCAGCAGTTCCTCCAAGACTCGTGCTGAATACATAAAAAGTTATTAAAAATAATTATCAATATTATTTATAATAACTCATCTCGTGCTTGGACAGACTGTCTCAGTTTTTCTGGTTATTTTACATAGTCTAGTGTAATGTCATTACCACTTTCCATCAGCAGGGATTTCAATAATCAGGGAAAAGTACAGTTAAAGTTAAGGAAGTCTTTCCACAACTGGAAGCCTGAAACTTTCTGCAAGTTGTTCCCAGAATCAGTTTAGATATCATTTTGAATGCATAAATATCAATTTGCAGAGGAAATGCATTCCCTTTACAGACACAGAGGCACCAGCCTGCAAAACCTGAAACTTGAATTCCGTTTTCTAGAAACATATTTTTCATTTCCAAGTGAAATAAACAGTCACTTAGTAATAATTTAAAGATTGCCTTTTCTAAAAAAGTGTTATTTATCTAAAAGAAAATTTTGTCCTTTAATAGAGAGATGAAGACATCCTATTACTGGCCAAATTACATCCTCTGATGTAATTAGTTTTGACAAATTACAGAAAGTGTTTTTTTAACCCACAGACTGCTCACAAGTCTGAGAGAACCAAACTGAAACAAAAACCAACCAAAAAAAGAAACTCTGTGCTTACCAGAACTAATTCCAGTTCCTGAGTGACTAAACATGGGGAGCAGTCTCAGCTGGAGACAGCAAGTTAAATTAAGGCAGGGGAGCACAGGTGCTTCTTAGTAGGAGAGGAAAATTCTTCAGGTATGTAGCTCTAAGACAGTGTTAAGTTTTGTTTCCAAAAAAAGAACCTTCCCAGACTGTGAATAGCTCTTAGGTGTAGTGAGATGCCTGGAGGAAATAAAAATGTTTTGGTTTCAAGTCCTTTCCTGAAGAGAAACATTTACCCTCAGCGATTAAAAACCCGCAGCCAATTATTGCTGTAATATCTTTGTGTGCTTTTACAACACGCCCTGGAGAAAGGCCCTGATATATCAAGATATTGAGATGTGCAGTAACAGCAGTGTGGCATCACTATTATTGCAACTGTAGGGCAAAATCTGTAAGCCCTTCCATTTCAATTTTTAGTTCACATGGCAAGATACAGGGTTTTGTCATCATTCCTGCTGGCAAACCAAAGGGAAAGCTGTGGGACAAAGTGGGCTGAGCTTTAGGTGGGACTGGATGAGACCCTACCCCAGGTCAAAGGAGCACAGACTGGGCTCTGCAGATTTCTGCAGTTCAAATAGTCTGCCAAAGCAGTAAAAAGGGTCACAACAGAGAATCATAGAATGGATTGGGTTGGAAAAGCCCTCCCAGATCATCAAGCCCAACCCTTGGTCCAACTCCAGTCCCTTTACCAGATCATGGCACTCAGTGCCACGGCCAATCTCACCTTAAAAACCTCCAGGGATGGGGAATCCACCCCCTCTCTGGGCAGCCCATTCCAATGCCTGAGCACTCTCTCTGGAAAGAATTTCTTTCTGCTCTCCAACTTCAATTTCCCCTGGCAGAGCTTGAGCCCATCGTGCCCCCTTGTCCTATTGCTGAGTGCCTGGGAGAAGAGACCAACCCCCACCTGGCCAGAACTTCCCTTCAGGCAGTTCTAGACAGTGCTGAGGTCACCTCTGAGCCTCCTCTTCTCCAGGCTAAACACCCCCAGCTCCCTCAGCCTCTCCCCACAGCACTTGTGCTCCAGTCCCTTCTCCAGCCTCGTTGCTCTTCTCTGCTGGAAGGGCAGTAAAAAAATTTCTCACATGACTTGACAGTGAAAGCCCCCAAGGGAGAAGAGCAGATGAATGACACAAGTGAGATGTGTCACACACTTGCTTTGTCCCAGGTGTTCTGTTTTGTACCAGCAAATGTCCAAACTGACAGCACTCTGCTGGGAACCAGTTCCAGCATTCCCATGATTGGATTTGAATGGATTAAGATATTAATGTGCACGGAAAGATTAGGTTTGCTGAAATTAAAGGAAGAAAACAGCTATGGAGCTTGCCCTTGCTGAGCCATCTCTTGGTGTGGCACAAGGAGTGACTTTGTCCACTACAAGGAATCCCCTGCAGGGAGGGGCTGAGGCAGAGTGTGTCCTCCTCAGCACTCCCAGTGCCTCTCCTGCCAAATCACACAAACTGGCAGTTCAGGCTGCACTGGGATCTGCAGGGGCTCAATCACAAGCACACATTCCCTCCTGCTGGCTCTGCTGTTGAGACAGTCATGGCTGGAATAAAAACAGGGCTGGGGAAAGATCCTCATCCTCAGAAACATAAGTAACCGATGGAAGGTCAGATCCTGGCAAACCGAGTTTTTTTTCCAAAATACCCCCCAAAACCAGGGAAAGGCAAAAGAAGAACACAGTCCTGGGCTTACTTCACCAGGGGTAGCCTCAGTTATAGTTTCTTAGATGAGAAAACATCAGAGGCTTTTCTTTGCTTACAAAAAGCCATTAGCCTTTTCCTGGCAGCTGCTGCCTGTGAGGCAGAGAAAGCTCATGCCTTTTGTACATGGCAGGCTCCAGCTCCAGTGACTTTAAAGATTTCAAAGTCCCTGAAACTGAAGTGCAAGAGTGTTAGGACAGAAGGAGGAGAAAAATGAGGTGGCAAAATTTTAGATCTACTTTCTTTGTATTGTGCAATGCGAGAAAACCAGGAAACCTTAAGAAATGAAAACCTACAGTTCCTCATCAAACACTGTTCTCATGCAGCAGTCAAAATGCTATCCAAAGTGCATAAAGGAAATCTGCTCCCAGGAGCTCCAACCTCCTAGGAAAACCCCTGCTATTACATAAAATGCCATTTGTTTTGGGTTTTGTACAAGTCTCAGAACACGTTTGATCTTTCTGATAAGCTGGTGGGTCCCTGCAAGTGCTGGAACGCGTGTTTACACCCATATTTCTTATGTTCCTCAGCATGCTCACCTGTGTCATGTTTTATGCTGACTTATCTCCAAGTCTTCCTTCATTATTTGGGTTCAGAGTGGTTACTTAGAACTTCACAGGGTAGTTCTGCATTATTGATATTTCTGTGTCACCCCAGTCAGTGTATAACACATTTATTTGATAAAAGCCAGTCAATAAGTTATTTAGCAAACTACTGTTCAGCAGTTATGGGGAAATTCCAAGACACTAACAAAATAGTAAGAGGACATTTCCCTTCTAAAATTTCAAGGCAAATTATGATGGGCAGCAATTAATCAAAATACAGTTTATCTTATTGCAAAACTTACTGTGACCTGGGTGTAAAATTAAATGATCCTTTCCTTTTCTAACAAGAAACAACTGCCTTTGAACTGTTTGACTGCAGGTCAGTTTTTCCAGCCATTATGTTCTCTTCCTTCCTCTTTATTTTCTCCCAGATGAGATCAAGTGATGTCTTCTATCAATATTAGTTTTGGCTGTTTCTAAATGTTCAGGTTTCTAAATTTAGCAATTTATTCTGGATAGAGTTGGGCTATGGCACTTCTGCAAGTCTTACTAATAAATATGATTATTTTCTGAATAATCTGCTTCTATCTACAAAGGATAAAGCTGAGCTTTCTCTTATTCAGTCTCCATGGACAACTTATCAGAAAATAAATGGATGATGTCTAAGAAAGGCTCTTCTCAAGGAACCAACATCCTCTGCTCCTCCCCAGTTTATGTTGGTCACCCAGTGACCACTCTGTTTTGTTGTCACTGTTCTTTGTCCCCCACACCTGCTCTGGTGATGAAGTTTTCCTCACAGTATTCCACACTGGAATTGGTTTAATCCTTTGTGTAAACAGGCTTCACACTTTGGTTGAAGAGATCCAGACAGGCTGGACTGCCACACTCTGCCAGCTGTTCAGCAACACCTTCAGCAAATGCTACCTTGTCAGGTGGCCTCAAACACATCTCTTCCACCTGCCCTACTCTTCTTACCCAAAAGTCTGGTCAAATAAGACTATTGATCTTTGGAAACCTGAAAGATGAAGGGAATTTTCTGGCCAGATGGATTTTCTCCATGCTGTCCTAGACATCTGGAATTGAGGTGGCCATGAAGGATGTCATTGCAGTGCCATGATGGGAATGCTCTGACCACACTCCTAGGAATGACTTTGAGTCCTTGCTGCTGGTCAAGGTTTGCCAGCAGGTATGAAACACTCTGGCTTTCTGGTCTGAGTCTGGATTGTTGCTGTATCATTTCAGGGAGGGGTGAAAGAATCAGAAAGGAGGTTTATATCTGGCAGGTGGAGCTGTGCCTGCCAGGGCAAAGGCATGACCTCAGTCTAACACACTCTGAACTTCCAGATATGAAACAGATTTCTGAGCTCTGCCTTCCTCATTATATCTTACAAATTACTTGATCCTTTGGCTGCTGTACAACAAGAAGACAGTCATAGGATACTAAACAGATAAAGGATCTGAAACAGTCAATTTCTTCAGATTTTCAGACCAGCTTTCGAGGTTTCTCCCAACCACTGCTGTGCTGTCTGCAGTGTCTGACTATTTCTTCTCAGAAATGCCCTCAGGAAAAGTACCAGACAAATCCATGTTACTTTTATGTTGATTTATGGGTTTGTTTTGCTTTTTTTTCCCCTCCAAAGAAGTATCACTTTGCTCCCTGACATTCAGTTCTGTACTTCTGAACATCAGAAGTTGTACTCCAGCTCTCAGCTTCCAGAGCTGAAAATAAAACTAGAAGATGACTGAGCAGGCAGGTGCAGTTACAAAAATGCAGCTCCACCTCCTCCTCTTGCTGTTTCGTTGCTCTGTGATTTTTGAATTCCTTTGCATTTCTCTGGGCATTATTCTTTGCACATGTGAAAAATTAGGAGGGGGAAATTGTGATTGCTTTTTGTCATCCCCAGGTTCTCAGTGGTCACTGCCCAACGTGGAACAGCAGTGCCAGCTCTGCTAGAGGGGCATGAGCAGGGCCCTTTTGTTCTACCCATTGGCTTCAGGTGACTTTCCCCCTCTCAGTTTTCTTTTTGATTCTGGTCCAGATACCATGAGAGGCACACACAGAGCAGGACCAACTATTCTGACTTTTCCCAGCTGAGATGCTGAAGGAGATCTTGGTAAAAAAACCTTTAGATTGTCCATAATTCATTGGGAAGAACAGCAAAAATATGAAAAATCTAAAGCTGAATAGGGTGAGAACTTCCAATGTAAAGCAATCCTGCACCCCAGAGACCTTCCACAAAAACTGCTGCCTAACATGGTGGTGGTGAAGACTTCAAATTTCCCTCTTTGAGAAACTTCCACATCATCCAAGAAACAGAACAGGTGAAAGCCAAGTAATCCTCTTCACTTTAGGTCATCCATTTCCACTCTTGAAGCTGTAACACAAGACTGAATAGTTGTGGGTTTGTTTGTTGGTTTTTTCTTGTTTGTTTTTTTTTTTAAAGTTTTCAATTCTGAAAGTACTTCAGGATTTCTGCCAGAGGGTATTTGTGTGTTGAGCTCCCTGCCAGAAGTTCCTGCTCACCAGCCCCCTGAGCGTTGCAGCTTCCACATGAACCCACCAGGCTAAGCAAGGCTGGTGCTTACCAGCTGGCACAGCTGCTGATGGGCAAAGAAAGACCTTGAATATCTGAGTTAATGGCTAAAAAGCACTTCAGCCTATTCCAGAGCAGGGTGTGTGAAATGACAGGGACATCCAGGGAACTCCAGGGCAGCAGGAACAACAGCCGAGCAGCAGGATCTGTGGGTTTCTGGCGCTGCAATGCAGCAGCTTTGCTTTTGAATTTTATCTGTCTGGAAGAAACAAACAAGTGAAAAACCATCAGCAGGAAAAGGCAGAAAAAATGAGGGGAAAATTCAAGATGTACTGGGAGCAAGACAGAAAACTGAGCCAGCTTGGAGTACCAGAGAGAGAAAATTCCTCTTATTTAATCTGATTGTGATGAAGGGGGAAAAGCTTGTATACATTTCCTAAAAAGAAGGATTGTGTGCAAGCAATACTTGACTACATCATGAGTTTCTCCTTCTAACAGAGGCAAGTCAGCAAGCCCTGCATATTGGCTCATCATTCACGCTACCGTGTTTGGGGTGGATTAATGAAGAACGTGCTCTGTGAAACCGCATCCTGTTACATCGTGTTACGTTGTGTTGCATCCAGTTTTTTGGATTTCCAAGAGTTTCCACGGAAGGCAGTGACCCCAGTATAATGAATGAAGACTCCCAGTGATGTGTCTGCTTTGATTAGTGTTTGCAGACCCTCAGAGCCATCCATGGACTTTCTGCACATCTGTGGCTGGGAGATAAAAATAAACAAGGTATACTCGTGACTGGCTGTCATCAAATACCTTTTCAGGTGTATTTCAGTAACACTTGTTGAAAACCTCTTACCTCGTAAGCAGACACACAAAGGTAGCTTTATGTGTTATTTACAATTTTCTATATGTCTATTTTTGTTTTACCACAGCACTTTTTAAAAAATTTTCCTGTTTTATTCTATTACAGAAATTTCTTGGACAGCTCTTGCCCTGTACAGGGGAAGCCACAGCAGAACACGTGTGAAGATGACTTCACATGACTTGGAGAATTTGACATCACCACATCCTCCTGAAAGCAAAGGCAACAAAAGTTGCTGATATTTGTCTGCTGCTTTCACACAGAAATATCACAGAAGACTGCAGAGGGACCATTTCACCCATCACTGAATAAAATTCATTCATCTCTGTATCATCTCTGTGCTCCCATTATGTGTATTAATGGACCACTAAAACACTTCTTGGTATGCTTTGATATCACAGAATATTTCTTCCTACAGTAGATGCCAACTGAGTGAAATTCTTCACCTTGCTATTTCTTTTTGATGTTTCAAATGTTTATTTTTATTTTTGACACTTTTCAGTGTAAGCTGTTCAGGCAGATATCTCAGCTTGTGAGAATCTTGAAGATAACAGCTTGGGTCTCTCATTCTCTAAAAGAGTCAGCTCAGTAACTGCTGTGCCTCCCAATGATCACAAAGCAAAGGATTTCTTACAAAGTGCCTCTCAGAATGCTTAAAAAATAACACTGAGGTTACTCCATAACTGAGATATATTTGAACTTGATTCGCTCTATCATCTCTTTAATCATGGCCTTCACAGAGAGGGGTTTAAACATTTAATTACATCAATGGCCTATGCAGAAAATTTTGACCTGATCCAGTTCCTAAGACATAAATGGTTTTAAGTTCCAGCAGGTGAACCATTCTCCTTAAGTCAAAGAACACAATGCTTAATTTTCAGCACGTGTTTTAAAAGCTTTGCATGGGATTATAATCTCCAGGCATTTCTCTCACTGTCAGCTTTCCCCTCTCTGGTGTTGCACGACAAGCCAACCAGAGATTAGCTTTTTGTGCTGAGGTTGGTGTCTGCTGCCCTTACAGACTCTGAGGAACTCTTCCTCTGGTGAGGAATTCATACAAATCTGAGGTCAGGGGGTAGTCGACCTTGAAACTCTGTAATTATCACATCCAAAGCATTCCAGGCTGGCAAACAGCAGTTGAGAAAAAACTAAACCCTTGTAGACTCTCAAAGGTACAAGAACAAATTTTCTTGAGACAAGGGCTGCAAATATAAACTTAACATTTAATGTCTCTTAAAACTATGTATTGGATATACTTAGAAAATCTAAGAGAAATCCCTTTGCTTCCCATTTATGTCTTTGAAGCATTTAAGATAGCAAGTAGTGGGCTGTAATCAGGGACAGCTACACATTCTTAGCATCTAGAAGGTTTCAGGAGACAGCAGGGCCTGGTTGCTGTGAGGCTGTGAACTAAAGCAGATGTTTGCAGCTGTTACTTGCTTTTTCTCTCTTCTGACTTGGTCCTTTGCACACTTGTCTTCTCTGGGGCTGCAGCCTGAGAGGTACCAGTGGCTCCTCCTATTTCTATTTTTAGCCACTCCTTTGTATTGTCATTTTTGGCTTTATTTCATTTCTGAAACCTTAAAGCGTCTCTGTCCTTTCCAAGATCCATTATTAATGGAGCCAGAGATTTCCATGATCTGTTTGCTTTGACACATCTTGGATCTCCTTTAGTTGTGAATTTAATTTGCAGTGAATTTAATTTCCTTTTAATTACTGAATTGGCTCCCCTGCCCCTTATTCCTTTCACTAGTGTCTTCACAAAACAACATCTAATCTAAGTGAGCAGAGATCTATGATTGATAATCTCCTGCTCTCAGAACGGGAGAATCTTCTGCTTGCTCAGAACTCCTGTCAGCTGGCAGGAGGCTGTGGACTGTACACTCAGGAAAAGAGGGCAGCATCCAGTTTCCTCACTGCAGTTTGCCTTGCAGGTGGTTCTGGGCCCAGTGTGCCCAGAAATGCACAGGAGGTGGCAGCCCTGATGCTTTCTTTCAATCACCCTCAGCCTCCTCTCACGTGCTCTCAGTTCTCAAAGCTTTGTCCTTGGTGTAATTTCTACCTTGAGAGCACAGATTCATGGAGGCAGTTCTGGGCTGACAGACCCTCCTGTGCCCAAAGCTGGCACAGCTCAGGGATCAGCCTGGGCTGCCCAGGGCTCTTCCCAGGTGGGTCTTGAGAACCTCCAAGGATGGAGACTGTGCAATGCTTCTCTCTTCACACCACATTCTGAGGCTTAATTGGCTCGATAGCATCTCTCTATATCATTTTTTTGGGCATGTTCTCAAGACCTTGGTGTGCTTTGCTGCTGTTGGTTCCCTTGCTTGATATTTTTGCACCAGCCTTAGTGTATGAACTGAGTGATACGTTCTAAGCCCTACCTGACCTCTGCTGGTATTGAAATCAGAGGCAAAATTAAGGTTTTATCCATTGTCAAGAAAGGAAATGTACCCTGCACCTGAAGCAGCTTCTTCTAGTACCCAAACAGACACCCAATGTATGTCTCATTTGACTCTGCATAATCTGTGAGTCTGTTCTGGAAATGCTTTTGTTCTTTTTTTGTTTAAAAATTATAAACCCTACAATTTTTAATGAAGTTTTAAAATGAGATATTAACAAACATTTTTCTACATTTAGTGATGAACAAAAATGTTTCTAAGCTTGGGCATGCATTTATTTAGCAAAATATTTGTTATCTGATATTATTTCTAGTCAAATTATCAGCTATAACAGAGAGGTGGGGAAAAGAGAGAATTTTAGAGCCATGAGACACATCAACATTTCTTAGGGAGCATTTTGATAAAAACAGGAGAAGAAAACATCATATTAATAATAAAGGCAAGGATGATCTTACCATTTTGGATGCTGGGAATTAGTCTTTACTTCTTTCTGCAGGGTAATGTTTATTTCAGCAATCACTTGAATTTGCAAAGGGGAACGAAATAGTAGGACAATACAAGTTGGATTGAGGACAGAATGTTCTTGTAAGAAATCATGTTTTAGCACTTTCAGTTGTGGTCAAGGGCTGGCTACTGAAGTTCTCTTCCTGGATCTTAACTAGGAGTGGTGCCATGTACTGTTGTAACAGAGTGATGAAGAAGCAGCATGCTCAGTTTGTGTCTCACTGAAAGTGTATGGCTTCACAGTACTTCAGTTTACTTCAGTCTGACCATAGGAAGGAAAATACATCAGGACACAGAATCAAGCCCTGGGGAGTGCCCCATTGCAGGATCAGCTGTGCCTGTGTTATTCCTGCATGGCCCTCCAGCCTTTTCCTGGAGACCTCCTGTAGCAGTGACTCCAAAAATTCTCCACAGAATCTGACCCAGCAGAATGTTCTTCTGATGACCAATATAAATCTCCCTTGCAGACCTGTAGGCATTACTACTTTGCCCATTCATAAAGGGACATGAAGTTGACTGCAAAGTTCAGTCCAGAGAGGAAGATGAGATAGTCCAATACCACCTCCCCTAAAGACACATCTAAATGACAACAAATAATGTTCTTCAGCTGCCCAGAGAAAGTCTCTGCTATTTGGGCTCAGTCTCTTCCCATTTAGTGGAGGTGAATGAGGTTCATCTACTTTTTCAGGACTTCACAACCCCTACTAGCCTGGAGGGGCAGCAAGTGAGGGCACTGTGGGCACTTGGTGTGTTCAGCTGGAGAAGAGGAGACTGAGAGGAGACCTCATTGCAAGGACAACTTCCTTGGGAGGGGCAGAGGAGGGGCAGGCACTGATCTCTGCTCTGTGGGACCAGGGTCAGCCCCCAGGGAATGGCCTGGAGCTGTCAGGGCAGGGACAGCACCCAGGGAATGGGCTGGAGCTGTGTCAGGGCAGGGACAGCCCCCAGGGAATGGGCTGGAGCTGTGTCAGGGCAGGGAGTGGTTGGATCACAGGAAAAGGCTCTTCCCCCAGAGGGTGGTGGGCACTGACCAGCCTCCCCAGGGCAGTGGGCACAGCCCCAAGGCTGGCAGAGCTCCAGGAGGGTTTGGATGATGCTCTGGGGCACAGGGAGTGACTCTGGGGATGGGCCTGTGCAGGGACAGGAGTTGGACTCCATGGTCCCACGGGTCCCTTCCAACTCAGCACATTCTGTGACTCTGTGAAATACCAGGTAGCACATGGGATGAATAGTTCCTATGTAGTTCTAAAGAATAAAAAAGGGCTGACAGTGAACTCAGCTTGTAATAAACAGGTCCAAATAAAAAGATCTATGTATATATAATTTTTGATCCTACTGTTTGAGCCAGTCATATTTTATGTGGCCTAGAAAGCTCCTTTTCTGCATCTTTTGGTGGGATCTATCTCATGGAGATTTCCAAACTTGGAGCTGCATTCCTGTGTGTGTAGTTAAATGCAGCTGTGTGTAAGAATGCTTGGAAAAAGCACTGTCACAAGAATAAAGCTTGCATGAAAAGTATTCAAAAAGTGAATCTGACAAATGCAGTATGTAAAGCTGAGAACCCTTTTACTTACACCCTGTTTCATCCTTAAGGAATGAAGCATCACACTGGAGAAGCTTTATGGGAAGCAGTTTTAAGCTGGCATTGGTGTTTTACTCTCTGGAAATGAATTTCAGCCTTGGACAGTGGAGCTTCCAATTTTAGTGTCTGCTGCTGATAGAGATGTGAGATCCTGAGATGTGAGTGAGACTCATGCAAGGGGTTAATTTCCTGTTTTGTCATCACGTCCAATATCAAGGAGATGGTACTTGGTGTTCCCAAAATCCTAGAAAGACTGGCACTATGTTGAGTATCCTTTTTAAGTAGATAAACCTCTTTCAGGCTGAAGTGAATGGGCAGCTGGTTCACTTGTCTCATTTATATATATATATAATTAAAGATCAAGTCTTGCAGCTTGCTGAGGATGCACGGAGCTGGGCAAGTTTATTACTGTGGATTCATAGGCACAAGCTGAGTAGTTGGAAATTCTAGATTTGCTCAACCTTTCTGCTAAAAAATTATTCCCTAAAGCACATAACATTCATTCTGTTTTTTCAGCAAAGTACAACTATTGATAGGGAGACAATGTACAGAAAAATCCTGCAACAAAACAGAAAAAACCCTCCAAACTACAATAGAACAAAAAGTCTGCCAGGGGAGCTGACATTGGCCTATCTTATCTTCCTCTCTGGACTGAACTCTGCAGGTCAACGTCAACTTTAAGTTTACTGGAGGGTCAGTAGAAAGAATTTTGGAGCCCTCATTACCTGAACTCCACACACAGAGGTTAATTCAATTTAAATCACTGACTGACGGAGTGCTAAAAGGATTTAAGATGTAGTTCCATGAGGTGCTTTCTTCTGTGGTGAATCCAGTAGATTAAGTCTCTAAGGTCTCATCTGTGTCTCCCTCCCATGGGAGTAACTTCTGCCCATTTTCAGACTGCGTTTCTCTGAAGGGACCACTGGATGTCTTGGTTAGGACCAATCATAGACTCATGGAATCATAGAATCATCTGGGTTGGAAAAGACCTCTGACATCATCAAGTCCAACCCTTGATCCACAAAATCTCACAAATCACAGCTTTTACTCTACTTGCAGCTGGGCACTGAAGCCTCAGTGTGAAGCCCAGGTCTCCAAGCACCACAAAAGCCCAGCTGCAGGGAAGGTGAAATGCAGCCCTTGGACTTTCAGACCTTCTTGTGGCAGCTTTGTCAGGGGAAATGTGGGAAATGTACCCCAGTGCCACCCCGTGTCGGTGCACCCTGCAGTTTGCTCCTTTGGAACAGCCCAGTCCTGCGCTCCCCTTCTCAACTGTGTCCTCCATGCCCAGGTGCCAGCTGTGGATCCAGCCTTTGCCCTGGCAGCTCCCTGTGTGCACAGCACAGCCAGCCTGGCAGGCTCGCCCCCTTCTCCTGCGCTAGGCTGGATCTCTGCCGCGTCAGCGATCGTGCCCCGAGGTTATGCGTTCATGAACTGGTGCCAAGGAAACACTGGCTTGGGCATTCCTTGTGACGGGATCGGGTTCCCTGCTCCGTGCCTTGCCTGTGCTGCTGATCCTGCTGTTCCTGGGCATCACGAGGAACCATGACAACAAAAGAGAAACGAACCACGACAACAGAAGAGAAACAAACCTCCCCCTTGTCTTTACACTTGTTTTAGCCGGAGTACTTCGCCCCCAGTGCTTCTCACACAGTCCTGCAGGCAGCTGAACCACGGGGCAGACTTACAGAAGCCACCTAACAGCCGCCAGAGAGAGGTGGCACAGGAGCCTATGCCTGAGCCTCACACTGATGCTGAACAGTAGGCAGTGGATTTTTTTTTTTCCCTCAAGTTTGGTTTTGGACTTTGTGTTGTATCATCTCATTTTGGAAAACTTTCTTTTATTTAGAACTAGGAAGGATTGAAGGATTAGTTCTCAGTGTACTTGGGTAGAGCCAAGCAGTACCTTTTGATGAGGCTGTACAATAAGGTGGCAATTTCTTCCTGGATTTTTGTAAGCTGTTCCTGTCTATCCTGTGTAGGTTAATGATCCATTTAAATCCTAATGACCCTTATTCTTGCTCAGTATATGCCTTATGGGTTTATCAACCTACCTGCTTTTTTTCTCATCCCTTCACATTCTGAGAGTTCGGTGCTCACCTTTGACTAGTTGGCTGTGAATACAAATGATTGGATGTGAAAAGCCACAGAAAGGGAGAGAGAATGTGGGATTTAGGAGGGAGAACAAACGTGCTTCCCCTTCTCTCTTCAGCAAACATCCCCTAAACACAGTGCAAACCAAACTGGCAGAACAGGGAATATTAAGTCCCAAACAGCATTCATCATGACACAGCACACTGTCCATCTTGAATTACCACTGAGGTGTTGCAGCCAAATAATATGCAATTAGTCATTAGCATTACAGAAGAGGAATATATTCAAAAAAATGTTTAAAGGGAGTAAGTTGACATAAATTAAACATTTCATACTGCTTTTAAATACATGGGCTAAACTAAGAAAGTTTTAGAATAAAATGTTACAGCACAGGCCAGAGTATTTAAACACTAAATCATTGCCCTCAATCTGCATTTTTGTGCAATGTAAGGAACTATTTGAGATCTGATGTACCCAGCTCTGTCTCACACATGCAGAGGTTATTTTCTAGATGACTCTTACATTCTAGTTAACCTGTAGATGTCAGAAAAAAAGACAAGGTGGCAGCCTGTTTTGTGAGTATGTGGTTTCTTCCTACACAGGGATTAACAGCCTACACCTAAAATTGCCTATTTGGGAAAAAAAAACAACACCCAAGCAAACCACAAACCTTCACATTCATTTAAATGTTTAGAATAAATACTTATTCCTCTCTAGAATCAAAAAAAGAAATAGCCTCAGCCTTGCACTTCGGGTAGACAGAGGCTCCACTTGCCTTGCCTTTTATTTTGTGCATAGCAGGAAGGCCTGATTTCTTACTAAACCCAGCTGAAGGTTGATGCTTTTCTTCACACAATCCTTCACTGTCTTTCCTCTGTTGCAATCATTGTCAGATAGGTTCTAAGATATCAGCCAAAAGCAGCGTTTTCTTAAGAAAAGTGCCGAGAAACGCCTAATCTCTTTGCAAATCCTTCTGAGAACTCATTTATTTTGCTCAGGAATCTTTTGTCAGATGCCAATAATAGGCACAAAGACTTGAGTCAGATTACACAAATGGACTTTCTCTCAATAAAATTAAGTTTTGAACCCCTCTCTCGTGCTTGTTCCTGCCTGCAGGTCCTTGAATTTTAAATCCACTTGGTCCTTTTCAGAGATGTCATTCCCCTGGTACAGCTCAAGAAGAAGTCCTTGAGATTATGGGCTCAGTGCTACTTTTTCATTTAGAAAAACAAGGAAAGCACATGAAATAAAACTCATGATACTCAGACATATCTAGTTATGTAGGAGAATCTTAACAACCCAGGATGGGCCCCTGGAGTTTCGCCATTGCACAGCCATGGCTGAGCACCATCCCCTTCACAGAGGAGCAGCTTTTTAGGACACTGGCACAGTGCAGAGCTGCTAATGGTGCCTGGGATGTGACAGCAACATGCAGAGAAAATTCTTTGGCCTTTAGCACCTCTCCAAACGGCTTGATTACTCTGTAGCAGCTTAGGAGCAGCTGTTCCTGCTGCTGTTTCTGCAGGTGATACACACTTTGGTAGCTGAGCTTCTCTGCGCTGAAGGAGATAGACCTTGCCTGAAGTCCCTCTGTGAAAGCTGGCCCTCCTTCCTCATCTGATTAGCTCATTTGTGAAGGAGTGTTTTGTCAGGTCCTGCATTGGTGTTGAGCCAGTTGACTTTGTGCTGGGACATCAGCTCTGCTCCTGCTGTCTTGCAGGAACCAGAGCCACCATCTGTCACGTCTCTGTGGGGTGAGCTGTGTGCTGCTCACAGTCTGGTTAGCACTGACTGCAGAGTTCCCAGCACTGCTGTTTCAGTGCAGAATCACCTCCTGGGCCCCCTGTGTACACAGATGGGATTTGGTGCTTCTTAGGACAGTGTTTGTGCTCCAAAGAGTCAACCCACGGTGTTCTACTACTAATGCTGGAGATTGATACCAACTCTTACCTATTCCTCATAATCTTTAAGTCACTTGGCATATCCTACACAGGTCCTCAGACCTCCTTTCCAATTTTTTACCAATGGTTCCCTCTCATCTTTGCTCCTCCAAACCAAGTCTTACTCCCAGTGATGAAACCTAGCTGGTAGGATTCATGATAGAAACAATATTACCTGGGCAAACAAAGCTGACCAGAGACGTTCACTGTCCATCTTCAGATGGGAGTGGAGGCAGAAAACTCTCTCTCTTGGACTCCTCTGAGCTGGTGTTTACATCATGAACTTTAAGCCAATCTCATGATTTTTCACACCTCTACTTGCCAGTCACACAGAGGAAATTTATCCTGTTCAGAAAGAAAGACTTTATTAGGCTGCATGATCAAGAACAGGAAAGATTGGATAGACTCGTATTATACCCTTTTTCTAAAGAAAACAATTGTGTTGGCTACTGTCCTAAGAAGTGTCAAAGTGATTGCTGTTGGAGTGCACCATATGGGTTTATGATCTACTTCTCTTCAAGTGGAAATACTTTATGCACTCCTTTGAGAAGGTTTGGGAATTGGTATTTTGACAGAGCACCTCAGAAAAGCACTATGTCATGAAACACAGTGCAAAATAAAAACAATACGCTAGTTAATGGTTCTTTTATTTTACATTTTCTTTCTTTCTGGAGCAGCAATGTAGTCTCAAAGTAGCTTATGTATAAATCTCCTTAAAAAATCCCTGTTTGATATCACTCCATTTCCCCTCCTCTCTTTCTCTCCTTGCTTGCTGCACTCCTTTATGGAGTTTAGCGAGTGAGATGTGAGTTGCACTGACAGAACAAACATGATAAATTCCTGCTGCCCTATGAAATTTGTTCACTCGACTGCTCTGCTGCTGCGAATCTTAATGCTGTTTGCAGGCAGCTTTTTCCATCCATCAGACCCTGTACAGCTGCATATGTGCACCACAGCAGGAAGATTTATGGGCCCCTATTTTTAGGATCTCATGTTCTGGCACCTCCATGCTGTTCATTTGCCCAAACTGTATTCTGCTAATTAAACCTTAAGACCTAAATTATAATGTACTTAGGGATGTTCAGCCAATGGAGCAATGCAATTGCCTGAACATTTCTTGATTGCATGAATTGATATATGAAATAGGTTTCTTGTAAAGATACTACAATGCTATATTTTTATTTTTAAATGAAAATATCTATTACTTTTTATTAATCTCTCAATAGACTGTTATTGTTTGTTATTTTAGTACACTTAATATATAAATACCATTAATTCAATGATAGAAATTTTTTTAACCTGAAAAACTCTGGATGAGAACATTTTAAACAGACACACCATCTTGGGGATCTTCCTCTCCAACAGCTGAAATTGAAGGGGAGAGTTAAAAAGCAGGATCAGTTTTATACCAAATTGGCATTGGAAGCCACTGGAAATGTTGTGCCTGTGAGCTGAACCCCAGTTTGCTTGTGTTAATATTCCTCTCACATTCTGACACATCCTCTCTTTCATAATGAGCCTCCTTAGCAGTCTGTCATAAACCAACATACTCAACTTCTAACTCTTTGGCCATGCCTAGCAAAGAGGGCTGTTCACCTTAGCACAGTGCAAGAAAATCACTTAACAACCAGCTCCTGCAGTCTCATTTTACCTACAAGTTGAGATCTCAGTTATTTAGTACACATTGATTAATAATATAACATCACATTGATTCTCTTACATAGATGACCACCAATTTTCTTGACTTAGAGCGTTAAAAATGAAAATGAAATTGTCTGTAAAATTTAAAACCATATACATTAAGATGGGGCTATATAAAAAGTTAGGGTTTTTTTCTTAAAGGTGCAGGAGCAGACTGTGCCTGTGTGCCAAAAGATGAGCTAGTGGGGAAGACCATCCTGGCTGCACAGGGAGCTTTCACAGCAACTCAGGGGAGAAAAGAAGGTTTGTGATCTTTGGAAGGAGGGACAGGCAACTCAGGAAGAGTACAAGGATGCCAATAATTCACACAGAAATAAAGACATTGAGGTGCTGGAGCAAGACCAGAGAAGGGCAATGAAGCTGTTGAAGGGTGTGAAGGGTAAGTCCTGTGAGGAGCAGCTGAGGGACCTGGGGGTGTTTATCCTGGAGAAAAGGAGGTTCAGGGGTGACCTCAGCACTTTTTGCAGACACTTGAAAGGAGGTTGTAGCCAGGAGGAGCTTGGCCTTTTCTCCAAGGCAACTACTGACAGGATAAGAAGACACAGCCTCAAGCTGTCCTAGGGAAGGTTCAGACTGGACATCAGGAGGAGTTTCTTCGTGGAAAGGGTTGTTCAATATTGGAATCAGCTGTCCAGGGAGGTGGTGGAGTCACTGCCCCTGGAGGTGTCCCAGAAACTATTGGACATGGCATTTAGTGCCATGCTGTAATGGACAGGGTGATGAGCAGGCAAAGGCTGGACTTGATATCAGAGGTCTTTTCCAACCAAAATAATTCTGTGGGTTTTTTAAAATTTATTTTTTTTAATGGAAGATAACTTTAGGGCTCATGAAAAATGAAAATGAGAAACATCAAGGAGAGATCCTTGATGCTGAAGATGAAAAAATGCAGTTATAGCAACACCAAAAAAGTGACAAGAAATTCATGCATCCCAACTCAAGAAACCTGGGATGAACTGAGTTTAGGACTAATGCAGGACTAAATTAAATTTCTAATCTAATTAAGATTATGCACTTGAAGGAAGAAATAGAATAAAACACAAAATACTTTTCATAAAGGATTCTTACTGCCAAGCACTGAGATGAGAGGGGACATGAGAAAGGCTTAACTGGAGAAGTCTAAAAAGGCAACTTTGGGGCATGTTAATACAGAAAAAACTGCAGCCTGAATCTGCCCTGTGCAGTTAACACAGAGGCAAACCTGGACATGAGGCTCTGTCCTTCTCCATTTGATGGGGAAATAGCTAGTTCTGTAGCCCTGTATCCTTTGCTCATGGGACAATGTAGAAGGTACTTGTTACATCTTTACTTTGAAGGAAAAGTGGACATCAGAGACTAGCAAAACTCAATGGTGTGAAAAGGGAAGTCGTTGTAAGGAATCATGGAGCATTATCTGGCTAAGTGAACCAGAACTGCCACCAAAACTGCTGTCTTTATTTCTGCTTCACTGCCAAGCCCTGCAACTCGATCCCTTATCACTTTCCCTTCAGGCCTTCTGCATAAAAAACAACAACAACAAAAAAAAGAGTAAAGAAAATTCATTGCAGAACACGTGCTCTTCCCTCCAGTCTGAGAAGTTTAGGTGACAATTATATGCTGAATCTTTGGGCTTTACTACCTTTCCTGGAAATCCCAGTGCTGTCACAGCCCAAGGGGGGTGATACCAATGTGAATTCATAGAGCTATTGAACTGACAAGGTAAAAGTGTCATGAAAGACTTTCCCGAATCCCAGTTATTCTGCCTGGTTTTGAATCAGCTCTTTCTGAATAGAAAGGAGGATATGTAGCCCTCAGCAAGGGCACCCTTCTCCTCCCTCTGCCTTCCCACTGTGGTTTCCAAGGTTCTGCATTTGGGATATTGCATTGTGCATCTCTCACTAAGGTACTGCTGCATTGTTTTCTACTTTCAGAGGCAGGGATAACACCACCATTTTAAAGCAGACTGTTTTTCTAATCTGCTTGGTAGGAAGTGCTGGCTTTTCCTTTCTGGAGGGAAATTTCCAAGCACTGGGAACTGGGGAGTTGGAGGAACCCTATCTAAGACCAGGGTTCTGGATAAAGATGACCCACTTGCTTCACTCTGGGAACAGCAGTGGGAAAATGTCCATGTTCTTCCTCAGCACTGGAATTTGAAGAAATATATGACACAACAGTTGGATCAGATGCTTAGATACTTACACCATCATCTTCAAAAGAGAGGGCTGGTGCACATCCATGTCCGTGGATTGGACTAGTGAAGAGATTCTGTAGGCTGGCATTGAAATGGCTGTGGCAAGTGGGTATTGCTCAGAGCATAAATCTGCCTGCTATGTTATATCTAATCTACATGTGTATCTCTGTATCCATGTCTCTGTTTCCCTTCAGCAAACACCAGAGTTTCGCTGTCTCAGAGCTGCTGCTCTGCTACTTGGTATCAGACACAGAAAATGCTACATGAGAGGTGAACTCTTCCAGCATTATCAGCCCATTTTTATGTGTGCTACAGAGGGAAGGGGGTTTTTAGCACAGAATTTCAGATTAGATGACCCTAATGTTCCCTTCTGCCCTTAAAAACCTGTAAATCCTTTTGACTGAAGTGAGGCTCTTCAGGCAAGAGGCCATCTAAGAAGAGTGTTCCACAGCCCTGCCTAGCAATAGATCCTTCCTTCCTAAATACAAAAGCTGCAATAGGTGATGTCCACATATAAGCTCTATTATAAAAACTAGAAAACTGTTATTGCAAAAAAAATGGATATTTTATCAAAAAAAACCATATTTATGGGTGAGAATATTCCTGGCATCATAACCCGAGGACAGCAAATCTGCAGAGCTGTCATTGTCTCCTTGGAGATCACTAATCAAGGCTGGCAGAAGAGATAGGAGTGTAAAGAATACACTTCCTGAGAGTCCCTCAGCTGGAATGCAGGGAGGATCTTTTTGTGCTCTAACCTTCCTCTCATCTCGAGGTGACAGGGGGACGGTTGTGATCGGCCACAGCCACTTTCTGGGAGTTTGGGTTGTTGGTGCTTTCTCTTTTCTGCCCTTCTGTCAGTGACACAAAATACCTCCAGTGGCCCAGGCAACTCCTTTGATCATCATTGCATTCCAGAATAGATGCACCACGTGCATGAAATGTCAACAGTTATTTAAGCACAAAACCCTGCACTGTACGATGGGAGCACTGACTACATGCACAAGGTGAGGAAATCATCACACTCCCTTTGAAATATTGCATTAAATAACCCTACAATGCCTTATTTCTATTCCAAGTCACACTGGTTGCTTCAGGGCATAATTGGTTGGTTCATTCTTCAGTGCTGCCAGTTATTTTTCAGAATCATAAAGCTGACTTCACAGGTGCTGAGGGGATTATGGTTTGTAAATGCTCTCACATTAATGCCACAGACATTGAAATTTTTACTAAATCAGGGAATGTCTTGTTTGTTCTGTGGAGATCATAGTTTGGAGTAAGTTTGTACTGTGACAGTTCACATCTCTTAGAAAACCAAGGGGTTCTTCTCCAACTCCTTAAATACATATTAATGCCTTTGATAATTGTATCAGACTATTTTCATTTGAAGTGAAACCATTATTTGCATCATTGCCATTAACTACCTATGGCTGGATGACACCATTAACTGAAAAGAGAAAGAAAATACACAACCATGAAGTTCAAACTTATGAAATTATTTTTCCACAAAGAGAAATAATAAATATTTTTATTATTTGCATACATCTATATATAGAATTTAATGCTATCACCATGGACAACATGTCTTATAAGTACCTGCTATTAAAAGGGACATTTTTTGGCTGCTCCATGATACACATACACCTTCTTTAATTAATTCATAATTATTATATAACTTTCAAGATATCAATGCTAAAATAAATATCAATATAAGTTAAAAATAGAATAATTCTTTTGGAGATATTAAAAGAAATCTGAAATTCTCAATCCATTTTAAACCTAACCAAAAAAAGGTCAGCTATATTATCTTTAAAGTTGCTCACTGCTTTGACTGAACAAAGGCTTCTGACTCTGTTCTTTCTAAAATATTTCTCCAACAGCCTTCAAAGAATGGCAAGAATTTCTTTTAAACAAAGGATCCCTGTAGTGTGAACAGCAGTTATCTTCATGTCATTAGAAATTATGCCTTTTTAGTTCACTAAAACAATTAATGCAGGGTAAATACTGGGGACAAATGCACTTTAATATATTCCTATTAAAAAGAAAAAAATATTTTTTACTACACTGCTGCTTTTCATGCTTCTTATATAACAAGAATCTCAGGATTTTAAGTACTCTGTGCCACAGGTAGTTGCAGTAACTGATGTTTTCATTTCCCAAGGACCCCTGGACTTCTCATTTCAGGCATCTCAGAACACTGAGATGAAGCTTGTGAAGACAAATTCATGAATGAGCCTTGTTTGTTAAAATGCTTCAGTCAATATGTCTATATAATGCCTGAACAGAGGCTGGATGGAAAAGCTCTAAAATGAAGTTTAAGAACCTTGCAAGAAACACAAACATGAGCAGAGCCCTCATGAATTTGGGAGAGGGGGCAGAGAAACTTTGGGAATAAGGAGTTCTTTCACCATTGTAATGCAACACAGCCCCACATACCTTGATGGCAGTGACAGGTTTCTCAGCCTTTCTTGGTTCCTCAGTGCTGAGAAGTGACAGTAGATAACACCAGAAACTGCTCCTGAGACTCCTAGTGGTTCCTCTTCCTTTATTTGTTCTTAAAACAAGAATGAAAAAAAAATCTTCATTTTACAAGAATAAATGATTTTCTGAAGAAAGTTTCCTCAGCTTGACTGTGACCATAGAAGTAAACTTGAAATGATCACAAAGAGGTGATCAGAAAATGTGTGTGAATTTAATGAACACACAGAGTAATTTACACAACTGAATGCTCAGAAGTCAAAATGGGATTCTTTTTATAAAATTTTGAATCACATTTCAGAATAGGATTTTTTCTCACTATCTTCTTTACTTTATGAAGACTTGCAGGATTGTCCAAAAACTATAAATGCTTTTTGTTATGGGAGGAGAACCTCCAAAACAGAGGGCCTTCAACATGAAAGGCTATAGACCAGAGGAAGCCATAACAACAATTAGTGTCACTGTCCTGGTTTTGTGAAGTTGTTTCCCCATCTTCATTTCTTTGGCCTATCCCTTCCTTCTACTAATTGACAGGAAGCTCAACAGGAGCCAAGAGTGTGCCCAGGTGGCCAAGAAGGCCAAGGGGATCCTGGCCTGGATCCAAACTAGCGTGGCCAGCAGGTCCAGGGCAGTGACCCTTCCCCTGGACTCTGCCTTGGGGAGGCCACACCTTGAGTGTTGTGTTCAGTTCTGGGCCCCTCAGTTGAGGCAAGAGATTGAGGGGCTGGAGCGGGGCCAGAGAAGAGCAACAAGGCTGGAGAAGGGACTGGAGCACAAGTGCTGTGGGGAGAGGCTGAGGGAGCTGGGGGTGTTTAGCCTGGAGAAGAGGAGGCTCAGAGGTGACCTCAGCACTGTCTAGAACTGCCTGAAGGGAAGTTCTGGCCAGGTGGGGGTTGGTCTCTTCTCCCAGGCACTCAGCAATAGGACAAGGGGGCACGATGGGCTCAAGCTCTGCCAGGGGAAATTGAAGTTGGAGAGCAGAAAGAAATTCTTTGCAGAGAGAGTGCTCAGGCATTGGAATGGGCTGCCCAGAGAGGGGGTGGATTCCCCATCCCTGGAGGTTTTTCAGCTGAGCTTGGCCGTGGCACTGAGTGCCATGATCTGGTAAAGGGACTGGAGTTGGACCAAGGGTTGGACTTGATGATCTTGGAGGTCTCTTCCAACCCAATCCATTCTATGATTCTTCTCATATCCCTTTCCAGCTTCTTCTCCTTTATTACCTGCAGCTGTGTCCACATTTAAAGGTTTTCACACGCTCCACCAATCTGGAGCCTTCCTGTGCAAAGAGGCTTTCCTATGGTGATTATTTCTCTTTATCTACCACTTTTGATTTTTTCCAATGGGTGGTGAAAGGTGAATACACCTAGATAAGGTCTGCCACATGCTGGTAGCTGAAACAGATTGTGTGGCATTAAGTTCCTGACGAAATTATTTAGCAAAGAAAAAATGTGTGGTGTCTCTGAGTGATGCACAGTCAAAATAATTGTATGAGAACTGACAGCGCTGTAGTAAATTCACCTTAATGAATATCTTTTAAATGATGAGTTTTGATACAGGTGATGATGTCAGAGTTAAAATAAGATTGAAATAAGAATTGAAATATGTCACTGCCTTCAGAGACAAGGAGTGATTTTTTTTTTAAAATCACATACATAACAATAAATAAATTTCAGGTTAATTGTTTGATTTGTCCCAAAAAATCCAAACTACACTCCCAGCTGAACTGGCTGGGCTTTCTGAATCAAATTATCACTGGTTGGTTGTGACTGAGGAGATCAGGGCACCACAGCCACTTGCTTGGCTGCTCACAAATGGTGATCAACCTCTTCACAGTAGCTGATGGCACTAACTTTGGTTCCTGGCAAAGAGAGTTAATGTCTCTGGGAGAGAGAGAGCCCCTCACACAGTTAGCTGGGAGTGGATCTGCAGGGCATGAAAATGATGTGTCAAGATCTCTGTGAGCTTGGGAAGCATTGTGAATGAGGAAATAAGCCTCACCAGACATGTCAGGAAGTGATTTGCTCTCAGTAATGCAGAGAGATCACAGTGCACAAAGAAATAATGTGCTTTGAAACTTCAGTGGGAAAGACATTTTTTTTCCTTGAGGGAAAGATGTTCCTATCCTTGTGAGTTACATTCCCTTTGGCACCAGGCACAGCAGTTGGGAGGGAAATTCAGTGCATGCCATACAGTGTTCATTTTTGTCTTCTAAAGGGGTTGGACATGGTACAACAAAGAATTTTGGGGTGTGTGGCTGGATTGAGGGTGACAAGGAGTAAAAAAGGTCACAATTTC
The DNA here is from genome assembly GCF_047495875.1 of Pithys albifrons albifrons. NCBI lineage: Eukaryota > Metazoa > Chordata > Aves > Passeriformes > Thamnophilidae > Pithys > Pithys albifrons. The sequence continues at coordinate 54,265,800 of NC_092464.1, forward strand.
TACCTGCTGTCCTCCCTCCTAGTCAGGTTAGGTGTATGGAATGTAGCAGAGTTACCTGATTCACCTGAGAGTTGAAGATGCTGTCAGCAATGTTGAGAAAAATGCCACCAAATGTCCCAGTAGGAAACCCAGTGTCTGTCCAGCCAAGGTGGAAGGGAAGCTGTTGCTGGTGCACAAGTTTAATCCCACTGAGGACACAAAATAGAATCATAGAATCATAGAATCGATTGGGTTGGAAAAGACTGACAAGAGACCATCAAGTCCAACCCTTGGTCCAACTCCAGTCCCTTTACCAGATCATGGCACTCAGTGCCACGGCCAATCTCAGTTTAAAAACCTCCAGGGATGGGGAATCCACCCCCTCTCTGGGTAGGCCATTCCAATGCCTGAGCACTCTCTCTGCAAAGAATTTTTTTCTGCTCTCCAACTCCAATTTCCCCTGGCAGAGCTTGAGCCCATCGTGCCCCCTTGTCCTATTGCTGAGTGCCTGGGAGAAGAGACCAACCCCCACCTGGCCAGAACTTCCCTTCAGGGAGTTGTAGACAGTGCTGAGGTCACCTCTGAGCCTCCTCTTCTCCAGGCTAAACAAGATTTAGCCTGGGATTCCAAAGATTTACAGTGTTAAAGTTACTCTGAGGACTTCACTTGGAAAGGGATGTTTGGATGTTTTTGGCTTCTCTTGCAGTATTTCAGATTGGTTGTCAAATAGTGCTACTAAATCTCTGCGAATTTTCTCAGAGGGCCTTAAATCCACCTGCAGCTTTCTCTGTATCAAAATATCTACAGGACAAAGGGCTCTCCCAGTGAAGGAGCACAGTCCTTAATGAACTTCCACCACCGTAAAGCAGGTTAGGCTTCCAAAGCAGCGAGTGCAGTTTCTTTGGGCATGACAATAATGCAAAGTTTATGCTAAATTTGACCTGCAGAGAAGGTGATTGTTAGTGGAAAATCATCACTCCTGTATTTTAAGTAGGAAAGATAAGGTTTGAGCAGAGAAACTGTAACTGGCAGAATCTGGAAGTGGAGTAGACAGGAGATTGCACATGACGTAGTGCAGTCAGGAGTAGATAAAGATGGATGATATATTTTAGCCAAACCTTTTTTTTTCTTCCACAGGAAGTAGATGTAGCTTTAATGAACCATTTGGCAAATCTGAGTTTTGTGATGTTTTTGTTTGTTGTTTGTTTGTTTTTTTTAATTCTTCTGAAATGCCTTTAAAAATTCTCACCTACATGCCAGAAGTTGGTCAATATTTATTGGACTATTTATGATGTTTGGATTGCTTTTTATTTTCAGAAAAATGCAAAAGAATTTCAAAAAACAAACATGCTAGTTAATTAAAAAAACAAAACAAAACAAAACACTCCATGGACAGTTTGGGTACTCACCCATCAGCATGAGAGATATTATTAATGTTATGGTGACAAGGTTGGGATAACATCTACAAGAGAAAACAAGAAAGAAAATAGGAGCTCAAATAAGTAGGATACTGAAAGAATCACAGAATGGGAAAGAAAGAAAATCAGGAGAATATTCAGCTTCTAATGAAAGGCTGTGGGAACTGGGCTGGCTGTGGAAAGGTTCAGATAATGATAAAACTGAATGGACTACAAGGTTTTAAATTGCCAAGGTCTGTTATATTGTTAATCTCAAAATGCATCTGAATGGAGTCCTTCTCATTCCCTCTTCCAGCTGCAAACAAAAAAATAAGCCAGACTTCAAAAAAGGTACAGATCCCATCTTACTGTTCATCTTTGATAATCAGTTATTCTTGGAATCTGAACTCTGAAAAAACAATATATTTTAAGGAGGTCACAGGATTCTTAAAACTTGGCCTATAATCTCTCCCCTACTGGTCAAACTGGTGACAGGAATGCCTGCAACATTCTATGTGCCCCTGTTTTTCTGTTAACAGACAGGTCCTAGACTACTAAAAATAGGAGTAGTTTAAAGTTTTGAGTTAAAAGAAATAACTTCATATTCCTTATGGGTCATTCATGAGAGTTCAGCACTGTGGTTAATCAAAATCTATGGAAGGGCATAATTCACACAATGTAGGCAGGAAGGGCTTTGTTTTTGTCTTTAAACTGAATAAAAAAGTTCAGAAAAAAACCCTCTTGGGTAAAGTTTAATTAAAGGTGATGTGTAGCCAAGTGCAAATATATCTTCTGAGATTAAAATTTCTGCATCTCTGCACAGGACAGGTACCCAGTGCCATGTTTAAAATGCAGATTAATAAGTCTTTCATTAGGCATCCAATTTGGCATTCAATTTGAAGTCAGGGCAACTTCTGCAATTAACTGTAATGAACCAGGTTTGGACCTTGGTTTTGTTGGTGTAAGCAAAATCAAATCCGAATCCTAGTCTTGGTGTTAAATATTTCCTTGGCTGGAGTTGAAGCTGGAAGTGCAATTGTCTGGAACCCCCCAAAGTTCAGCTCAGGGCATGTAGGGGGCTGAGTTTCTTGTTACTGTGGATGGCTTTTGGAGAGGGATACTCTCTGCTCCATTCTACCTTTGGAGTTCTGTCCGAGGAGAAGATTATCATTTCTGGTGGGGAAAGCATGAGAAAAGAAAGAATCTCAGGTCACAGAATCCCAGACTATTCTCAGTTGGAAGGGACCCCCAAGGATCATCGAGTCCAACTCTTCAGTCAATGGCCCACACAGGGGATTGAACCCATGACCTTGACGTTATTACAATCAAGTTTGAACCAACTGAGCTCATCTCAGGAAGAGGCTCACCCAGTATGTGACTGCAATCTCTGCAAGGGGCCATCAGAATGTGCTGAGTTGGAAGGGACCCATGAGTGGCCATCAGTGCCCCTCCAGGATGCAGAGGGCAGGGGGTGAGTAGTTTCAGTCTGATTCTGCTGCAATGGGAGCACTTTCCACTGGGGACAGGCTTATCTTCACACCAAAGCCTTGAGGATAAAGAGCAGTACAGGTTCACTCCATCCACTACCATATTGCAGTCTGGGCTGGGAATGGACTGAGGGCAAGACCAGTGTGACCAGTTGAACAGGTCAAAAGGGTCCCTCTGCAGTGTGGACTCATTTGCAGGAATTAATTCCATTTCCAAGGAATTAAGCACACACCGAGGGACAACAATGCACAAAGAAGACCTTCAGCAAATTATTCCCCAAGTAAGACTGTAATTAACAAAATTAGCAATACGAATAAAAAAGATGTTATTCTCCCCAAACTCTCACACTAATTGTTCTTTTACAGTGCTTTAATGCTTAGGAATGAAATAAAAAGAAAGATGATTAGTTTACAGAAGTGTTGGGATCAGCAGTGGCATTAGGACTAGTCATTACAAACTGCCTGTGCTTGTTGACTGTCCTGACATCATCAGTTGTGCTTAAATAGATAAGAATTAGCAATCCCCCACTAAACAGAACAGTAAATAGCAGGACTTTCTTCTGAGATTTAGCACCAAGCCACAGACTCTTAATGGGAAAAGAGAAGCTGGGAGAGGGAGTGAGGCCTGTTCCAACTGCTAATTAATCTGATATATAAATTCTCTTTATATAAATCCTCAAAGAGAGATCAACAACACCAGGCTCTGGTTTTCATGGAAGGTACTTTTCTTATAGCAGAAGAGAAAATAATAATAATAATAATTAGGCAGTTGCCTTGGAAGGCTTTATGTGGAAAGCACAGAGTGTTATGTGCAAATATGTTGCCAAATGGAGAGCTTTCTTTATTTATTGGAGTGTTTGGAGCAATAAACCAGGGACTTTGCATATTAGATTGCAATTTGCATATTTACTAAATGTTTTGCCTTTTTTCTACTTCTTGCCCTCCCTTCCTTCAGAAATGAACCTGCAGCAGAGCAGCCACATTTCTCAGAGCTGGTTTCATCTGCTGACATCGATGGCTTTGCAGCCCAGATGGATTGGCTGTTTGTGCCTCACTCTGGCAATGGTGGCAGCTGTTGGGCTTGACCATGAACTCAAGAATCTCCTCATCTGTCACTGTGTCTGCCTTTCCAACAGTGTTTTTGTCATCTTGTCATGCTGGGAGGAGGGTGGTGTGCCATGCACAGCAGTTCTCAGCCTTCTGCCCAAACCCAGCACCAAGGTGCAAAACTTTCCCTTGTATTTTCTTCATAGTGGGTCCTGCTGTCCCAGACAGAAGGGAGGGAAAGCTGGGCAGAGAAACATCCTCAGCAGAAAACAGGCAGCTTCAAAATACAGCTTTGGATTTTTCTGAGGGGGGAAACTTGGTGACTTCATTATAACAATGACTGAAGTTCCCATGCAGGCCCCAGGGTGAATTTAATCAGTGCATGTGTCTATGTCTCTGTGTCTGTCTATGCACATTATTGCTCCTGAGTGTTTAGTTTCCTTTTCTTTGTGATGCCCATTTCAGTTTCCCCCCATTCCCTTCCCAGGAATTCATTCTGCCCTTCCTCACTGGGACTATCAGCTAAGAGGAAATGCCAAGGGACAGCCTGTTGAAGATGCTGTGTTTGTGTGGTCAAACACACAGAACTGAACACAACAAGGAGAGATGCACCAAAGCATTGTGTCTTCTCTAGATTCACAGAGAGATCTTGTAGCCCACCCTGTGTTCTGTGCAGGGCCTTAAAGACATGTATCACGTTGCTAAGGATGTCACACAAAACAATTTTTGAGAAGAATCAGCACCTTTCTTCTACCAGATCATAATTTTACTTTTCCTGACTGCTCTGGTGAAATTCAACTGGAAATGTAATCCAAAGGAAGATATTTTAAGCTCATTACTAGGAAAACTTGGCAGTGTAGGACAGAGAAGAAGAATTTGCTTGGTCATCAGATGCCTTAAATGCATCTACTCAGTTGAAACAGTGAATGATGTGCAAGTCAAATGTTTCAAATGCCGTTGTTTTCTAACCCTGCTGACAGTCTGCATCTCCTCCTCGAGTGTCCACATGGGACTGATTAAACAGTTTTGTTTCTGAATGCAACTTTTCCAGCATCATCTTTTACCTTAGCTTTTGAGAGCTGCTACTAAGTATAAAAATACATATTTTTGCCAAAATATACCTATACTAGCTCAAGTTCCTGAGGAAGTAACTGCTTAAATCTTATGTCTTCTTTAGTCTTATGAGAAGCTTTGTCTAGGTATAATTTCCAACTTTCTCATTTCTATCAGAAAGGATTAAATTCTTGCCTTTTTGACAGTGGGACAACCTAAACCTCCCCAGGGCAATATGCCAACATGAGTAGGTGCAGAAAAACACCACAGACTGACTGAGAATAGTGAATATTTGGAGCTGTGCTGCCATTCACTTTGACCACACAAACTCTTGCCTCAAAGAACTGGCAACCAAAATGAGAGAACAAATTATAAAGAAACAGGCTATGGACTTTACACTCAGCTTTAGGCATGAAGAATGTTATTTTTCTTCCATTTTGCCTTCTTTGTAGGCTGTTCAGTGCTGGTGGTTCCTCACAGGCAAGGAAGCAGGACAGCACAGCTTCTTCTACATATCAAATTTATACCAGCACGCTGCAGCCAAGATAATCTGCTGTCGTGGAGCAGTTTTTATGCTGTGCTGATTCATGAACAGAGTTAAGGAAGGGGCTGCATCAGTGCACATGCCTGGATTTGCAACCCACATTCTCCCTCCCTGTGCTTTATAACAGCGTCACACACAACTGAGACCTTCATAAATTCTTCTACAAACAGGCTTCTTGCACTGCTGCAAAAGGAGATGCTGCAAGATAGCCAGAAAGGGGCCTGAGAAAAGCCCTCTCTCCCAGCACAGAACAGGCCATCCCACTACATGAATGCATTTTAAATGGGCTTGGACCCAGCACTAAATCTCAATCTGTCTGAAGACCTTCAGCAGCTGTCACTGCCTTTCACTTCACAGAGAGCCACATCCACCCACAGAAAGGAGAGGTCAAGCATAATACAAACTGGCAAAGATCAATAAAGCTCTAAAAATAAAAATAAAAAGGAAGGGAAAGCATAATTATGATTTTTTGTTCAAAGAATATATTATAATTAATTTCATTTTGTTCAAGGACTGTTCAGATCAGTGAATGCACACCCTGCACATCTGATCAAGTGTTAGTCTCTTTGCTTAGTTCAGCACTCAAAATATCAGGGTTGGAGGATGAGCAGGTGGGATCAGACCATTCCTAGAATGTCTCCTGGAGTTTCTCACATGAATTTTTTGAATTGTGTCATTTAAAAACGTGAATTAAAATGAAAAAAAAAATTGTAAATGACAGACTTTAGCAGTAGCTCATGAGATGATTATCTGTTTTGTAACTTGTTGTAGTGATGTTTCTGGCTAAGACTGAGGAATGCTTCCATCTCTTCCAGTCCTCCAGGTCCTGGCCCAGAAACTCGAATAAAGTGTTTATAGTGAACCCTTCCCAATGCTGTGCTGTTTCCTGCCTCACTTTTCTTCAAACACCTGCTGTCAGACACATAAATCTTCTGGCAGCTTATTTGGGCACCTCCTTGGAGGCTTCACTATAGAAAGAAACAGTTCAGTCATCCTTTCATCTCTCTGAGCTTCCTTCTCCTGTGACTTGTGCTCCTCTAGTTTATGCAGAGGCAGCAAGGCAAGCACTCGGCTGCAGCTGAGAAAGGATGGTATTTTCTGTGAAACTTTTAGTAGCTGGACAGCACTGGATATGTGTCCTAATCATTTATCTGGAATATGAATTGAGATGCCCTTTAAAGCAGCACCCTGCACTTGCCTCCCAATTTCTTTTTCTGAGATTTCTAGGAATTTCATTTTTTTTTCATGATTGGAGATTAAAACAGAACAAGGAAACTCAAGTTAACTTGAGTTCAGAAAGAGCTTTCTTTGTTTTTTAGGTAAATATGGCCAAAAACTGGGAGGGGAAAAAATCACTCATTTAACATATAAATTAATTTCACTTTTGTCTACTGCCCTTCTATTGTTTTCTGTCTCTTCTCGAAGCTTCTTGCAGAACTTTCCTGCAACAGTGAAAACAATTGTTTCTTCAATGAACATCCTAATTCTGAGATACAGCTTAATGCTCATGGCATGGTTTAGTGAGCTCTTTTACAGACAGACCAAGCAAATATGGATTTTGCAAACATTTCTGTGGGTGGAGCTCAAGAGTACCCACACATGAAAGAGGCTCTGACACTTGTCTGTGGTTTTGTCTCATAGGAGGAGAAATCATATCATGACCAATGACAGTGAAATGCTCCGGGCAGCAGGTTGCAAAAGAGTTAAAAAAGGATGAAATCTCATTTTGATCTCTATGTCTAGGTGGGCTAAAGGAAAGGATTCCCCAGAGAGGCACATCTGAGATGTTGTTTCACGCTGCAATAACCTACTTTCCTGCAAGTTGGTGCCAAAAGCAGAGTTCTGGTCTCTCCTTTGTTTTTCCCTGGGCACAGACTGCTGCCTTCCTCCCTCGAGACAGATCTGGAGGTTGTGTGGTTGGAGGGTGAACTCAAAACCTCGTTGATCTCATGAGGAAATGAGTAGTTTCTCCTGGCAGGCTCATCCCCTGTTGGATTAATTATCTGCCCCCATATATCCAATGGTGATTGCTGGAGCCAAAGGAAAAGGAGCAGTAAGGAGCTTGGGTGGGACCATATCTTTTGGGATCTGTAATTAGACAAAACTAAGTTTGTGTTTATAATATGGTAGAGATGTCTGAATAGAATAATTATGCTCTAAAGGGTTTGTGAAATAGTGTCACTCAAAAATTTAAGATGGTACAAATTACTCCATTTATCTGCCTTTTGTCTGCTTTCCTTCTTTTAAGAAGATACTGCTTGAGTCAAGTCATTCCTGTTTATAAGTGGGAAAAATTATCCCAGAGACCATTGCAAAGTTTGGCTTGATTTCCCAACTTCTGGGCCAAACCAGGAACAGCATTTTAGAAGCATCCCCTTACCTGGTCCTGTTGCTACCAGCTAAATTCTGACAAAAACAGGTTCCAGAAGTAAACCTGAATTCAGATACTTTGTCTGGTTCTGTTTCAAATAAATTCTGCTGCTGGTACATGGAGGTTAATGCACCAATGGCATACTTTGGCTCCGTGCAGCCTGTTGAGTTTTCAAGAAACTTTAATATTTTAGTAGAAATATGAGTTTAATAGAAATGTTTCTATTAAAAGAAAAGGAGGGCAAGAAAAAGCAGAGACTTCATTCCACTGGTATATGTGCCTGCCAGCTTCCTCTACTGAATTTTATGTGCTTTATAATCATATTTTATACAGTAGTAATTGAGAAGGAAAGAAGTGTAGTATTTTTCTTTGACATCTTCTCGTAGACATTTTATTTTACTAAATTAACTCCTTGCCACAATGTGGAAAGACTCACCAGACAGTAGCTTGAATTTCGTTATCTTCCTAAAAATAATAGACTAAATTTCACTTCAGATTTGGATTATAAAGGAAGATATCAGGAGGAAAAAAACCCAAAAAAACCCAAACAGCAGAAAACCAAACCAAACCAAATATTCCTAAAGGTTTCATCTACATCTATTTGTTCTTCCCTTCACTAGATATTTCTTACCTGGTTACCTCTTACCTTTTCTCCTTCCTCCCTGGCCTAAAACTTGCAACCACACCAACACTTCTCATCAAAGATTAAATTTCAGGCACTGGCTGCCATTGGCCCTCTGATCATTAAGTTTTCATTACCCTCAGAATATACAGTATGATACATTTCCTGGTAGGCTGCTAAGTAATGCCTTCAATAATTAAAAATCCATAAATAATTAAAACACAACATTATATTTGTCAACATAAATGAACAAACTATGTCCTGCAAACAGCATTCTGAAGAGATAGGGGCTTAAAACGTGCAGTGATGTGTTCAATAGCTGTACTTAGGAATAAATCTTCCTCTCTTAAAACAGATTTATATTCATTTATCCAAATAATGAGGAATGCAGCGGTTCTCAGTAGATATCATTGTCATCAATAAAAATTAATTTGTGTTTGGGTTGCAGTTGAAAGCAAAGAAACCCATATGAGACTTGGGCCCCACAGGGATTGGCACCTTGTGAATAAAAGATCAGAGGATGGACAGCTTGTCCTGAAGAGTTTGAATATGAGAGAAATAATATCCATGAAATTTTGGAGAAGATGCAGAGTTGAAGGGCAATGAGGAACTTACAACCTTTCAAAAGAAAGTCACATTTTCGGAATATATGCAATAAATTTTTGACATGTTTTTCTGTGCAGATCAGCCCTCTGAGACAGATTAAACATGATCTAACAAAAATAAAATTAAATCATAACAGTAAGATCTGGCTATAATTAAGACATTTCTCTTTTTGAAGAGACCTTTTTTCTTCTTAGTCTTCATTTTATGTGCATTCTGACTTAAAGCACTTATTTCCTATGAGAGCCAAAGTGGTTTTTGGATTGGTCAGTAAAAGGCAGTAATGTGCCACTGCTCTGAAATTCTGCATTCCCTTTCACACCTCTAATGCCTTTCACTTACTCTGTATTAGAAATGTAACATTTCAGGTTTTTTTTTTTTTTGCATTGGCTTTATGAAAGGTGTAACCAAAGACTAAATCTTGCTGCTACAAAGATTTGCTTTACTGGTTGCTTTGCACCTGATAATACAGTCTGTGATCCTCACAGAACTTTTGGTTCCTCTCCTACAGCTCTTTCCTGCATTGTAGGAGAATCAACAAAATCTAAATTTAGAAGGGCACAATGTTCTTATTCCAAAATTATGTTTCTATAAAGGGTGATTTTGCACCAAGCCTGGGGAACACAGGGGTGCAGAAACACCTGAGTAGTCCCACCTGCAAATGGCACCTCAGAACGAAGCCAAGAGAATTGTGAATGTACTTTGCACAGATGGACCTAAACTGTTGTATCCATGCAAGGCTAAATTCTAGATAAGCAAAAGGAGGATGAGCAGTCTTTCCTCTGACCTCTGCTCTGTGGTTTAGACTAACCCCTTGAGCCCTGTACTGGCTTGCTCACTGTATATTCATATCTTGTACACACAGGCCTCACTTGGATTTATTTTTTGGGCTGTACTGATAGGAAATTTCTATATAGTAGAAAACAGATAATACAAAGTATAATGTATCTGATATGTAATAGAAAACATATTATATATAATATTATATATAATGTATAGGGTACATATAATATATACAGGATACTGTATTATTTCTGTATTATACCTTGTCTTGGGGAAGGACAGTTTGGGCATCCTTGGAGGAAAGGGAGCCCAGTCAGGTGGCACAGTGTGTGGAGCATCACTGAGCAGCCACAGGTGACAGGAACACGCAGGTTTCATGTTCAGACTGCCCTGAAGCTTCACTTGAGTTACCTCAGGTGTATCAGAGCACAGGGATTTGAGTGACTTGTTTGATGCCACACACAGCAGTGTGTGGTAATAATGCAGGAATTACTAATTTCTCCTCTTTTCAGCATGAGATAACGTTACTTTGCAACTGAAGGCCCCATATCAGTCCTGTACAGGAAAGAAAGGATATCAACAAATTCTCCAGCATTCGCTTTTTTCCAGTGGTAACAAAGAAGTAAGTCACATTTCAGAAATGCTGGGGTTTTCTTTGTTACCAGCTCTCAGTCAGAGCTTCAATCATGCTCATTTATCACTAACAAAATGCTACTGGAATGAAGAATTCACAACAGATAATGCATTTGTTGAACTTGGTCTGCCTCCCTACTTCTAGGCTTTTTACAGTGGTTACAAAAGAAGATTCCTGACTTAGAAACACTTAACTTGAAGTACAGGAGTAATCTCTTTGACTTCAATAGGACTACTCAGGTGCTTATGAAACACATATATAAGTGTTGCCAGATTATTGGAGCCATTTTTTGAACTTCGAATGACAAAATAAAAATAATAATTTTTCACCAACGTTTGAGTTTAAAAATAACTTTTAAAGAAGTTAAATCTCACAAAGATTTAAGGCACAAATAATCACAGATCATGAACAGTCCTGTGCATACTGTTTATGCAAAACTGAGGATCAGCTGAGAATAGATTAATATTTATTGAAATATTGCTTTCTCCAGACTTCTAATACAAATCTCCCTAGAACTATCACTGTAGGATTGACAAAAAATGTCAACAAGGGATGGTCAAATCCTTTTTCTAATATGTAGCACAGGGCTGCTTTTTAAAGGTCATATTGTTTTCTGTTTGGTATCTCCATTAAGTTGATTTTCCTCTCAGGTTTATGTGGGTAGTCAGTAAGAACTTAATGGAAATCCATGAGCAGTGAAGTACAATGAAGTAAACAAGGAAAAGGGCCCATTGTTTTCCTTATGATTATGGAACAAAACTTTGTATTTCCCCTTACAGTGTTTCAGCAAATGACCTGCAATATTATTATATTTTAATATTTTGCCCAATCTCATGTTCCTTGCCACACCAGTAAAATAAACCAGGGGGCAATTTGGCCCCCAATATCTCTTCATGTATTTTTTGTCAAAACTTACTGCTGCAGATGAAGCAGAAATATTCCACATGCTACATTCCTGCCAGCCTTTGGAGAAGAGGAGAAATCACACAAAACATCAGTGGTTCCTCTCATCAGTTTAAATCACACACCGTGATTTTGTCTTTAGGGAAAGAGGAAACTTGGTTTCACTTTTTTAAAGCATTGCCAGAGGAGGTTGTTAGATTTTTCTAAGGCTATAGAAAGACTTGATCTAATCTTGGTTTGCTTAATCTGTGGGGTTTGGTTCTTGTTTTTTTTGGTTATTTAGGTTTTTTTCAATCAGGATTTGGAGTTATTCCTCATAATCTTTAAGGAAATGTCCCTAAGAGTGGGAGTTTTTAAAATATATGCCTTATGCTCCACCAAAGCATTACATCTTGAGGATGGGGAGAAAAAAGTTACACGTGTATTTGAACAACACACTGTCACAAGTGAGTGGTTTCTGTTGCTTTTGAAGAATCACCATGAAAACGATAAGCAAAGGCAGGTTTAACAATAATTTGGAAAAGCTTGACAAAATTTTGATGGCAAAGTTCACTCTACTACTTACTGTGTGGATGAAACACAGTGCTGGGTTTGGTGGGCAGGTTTGGCATTGGAGGTGCTACAGGGGTGGCTTCTTTGAGAAGCTTCCAGAAGATTCCTTCATGTCTGACAGAGCCAATGGCAGCCAGTGCCAGGATGGATGTGCCAAGGCCAAGCCCATCAGAGATGGCAGTAACACCCCTGGGATAACATATTTAAGAAGAAAAATGTTATTGCACACATAGTGATGGCCATAAACTAAAACACAAGATGTGTCACTGTTATGGTTTAGTGTCACTGTTATGGTCTTGACAGACCCTGAGATCAGCTCCATTGGTTAAAACTTGGTTGTAATAATGCCAAGGTCATGGGTTCAATCCCCTGTGTGGGCCATTGACTCAAGAGTTGGACTCGATGATCCTTGTGGGTCCCTTCCAACTCAGAATAGTCTGTGACTCTGTGACTGTGACATGTAATTGCACTCAGAGAAGGAAAGAGTGAGAATACATGAGAGGAACAGTCCTGCAGAGCCCAAGGTCACTGAAGGAGAGGCAGGAGGTGCTCCAGGTACTGAGCTGAGGTCCCTGCAGCCCCTGGTGAGGCAGCTGTGCCCCTGCAGCCCATGGAGCAGCCCCTGGTGAGGCAGCTGTGCCCCTGCAGCCCATGGAGCAGCCCCTGGTGAGGCAGCTGTGCCCCTGCAGCCCATGGAGCAGCCCCTGGTGAGGCAGCTGTGCCCCTGCAGCCCATGGAGCAGCCCCTGGTGAGGCAGCTGTGCCCCTGCAGCCCATGGAGCAGCCCCTGGTGAGGCAGCTGTGCCCCTGCAGCCCATGGAGCAGCCCCTGGTGAGGCAGCTGTGCCCCTGCAGCCCATGGAGCAGCCCCTGGTGAGGCAGCTGTGCCCCTGCAGCCCATGGAGCAGCCCAGGGTGGGGCAAATGTGCCCCTGCAGCCCATGGAGCAGCCCCTGGTGAGGCAGCTGTGCCCCTGCAGCCCATGGAGCAGCCCCTGGTGAGGCAGCTGTGCCCCTGCAGCCCCTGGTGAGGCAGCTGTGCCCCTGCAGCCCATGGAGCAGCCCAGGGTGAGGCAAATGTGCCCCTGCAGCCCAGGGTGGGGCAGGGACAGTGCACAGATCCACCTGCTGCCAGGGAAGAGACTCACAGCAGAGCAGGTGGGTGCCTGAAGGAGGCTGTGACCCTCTGGGAATCCCATGCTGGAATGGGCTCCTGGCAGGGACCTGCAGACCTGTGAGAAAAGGAGTCCACACTAGAGCAGGCTGTTCTTAGAAGGACTGCACTCCATGGCTCCATCCGTATAGGAGCAATTAATGACCTGTTGCCCACTGGATGGACTTCTCTTGGAGAAATTCATGGAGAGCTGTCTCCCATGGGAGGGATCCCACACTGGAGCAGGGGAAGGACTCCTTTCCCTGAGGAACGTCAGAAACAACATGTGATGAACTGATCATAACCCCCATTCCCCATATCCCTGTGCTTTGGAAGGGGAGGAGGCAGAGTGTGGGAGGGAAAGATGTTTTTGAGATTTATTTTACTTCTCATTAGCCTGCTCTGATTTTGTTACTAATAAATTCAATTAATATCCCCAACTCAAGTCTCTTTCCTGTGATGGTATTTGGTGAGGGATCACTCCCAAACTTTACCTCAACCCATGAAACCTTCATTAAATTTTCCCTCCCCTGTCCAGCTGGGGTGGGGAGTGATAGAATAGCTTGGCAACCAGCCTGGCATCCAGTCAGGGTCAACCCACCACAAACATATAAAGGAAGATCAAAATAGAATCCATTTAGAATGATTTACAGGAGGTCAGAACGAAAATGATAAGGATGGAAAAGGTTGAGAGTTAAAAGGGATGAGAGACCCTTCTGTTGTATCACAAGGTGCAGTAGTGACCCTTTGCCAAACAGGCTCAGACTTGGCGATTTATGTCTGAAGGATTTAGCAGCTAATTTATCAACTGATTTAACATTTTTAAAGTGATTCCATGGAATTTACTACAGTGGCAATGGTTACAATTATAGAGCTGACATGGCAGTATTTATGCTGTACCAGCTGTAGGGTATTCAGATCAATTCACACACATGTGCACACACACACACACACACAAAAGTATATACAAAGCTATAACTGAAAAATTCCCCTCAATTCTCAGTGAAATGCTCACATTGAGTGCCTTGGCATTCCCCATGGGTGAGGGTTGAGCCTTGAGGAGAGAGAGCCCAGGCTCTGCTGTCAGCTTTTAGTGCTCTGAGAACCATCAACTTGAGAGTTCATGAGTTCTGAGGGCTGTCCTACTGAGAGGGAGATTCCAGCACCTCCCTCATTGTTCCAGAGGGGCTCAAAGGCCCTCACTTGGGATCTCAGCTTAAGGATCATGATATGTTTGGCTTTATTAATTTGTAAAATTTCCATCTTCAGGTTGGTCACTGGAGCTTTCAAAACATATGCATCAGCCCACTCTATTGTGAGAAAACATGAATATATCCCAGTTATGTGCTGTTAGGTTCTTGATATTCTGCACAGAGGGAAAATGGAAGGAAATTTTCTAGCAGATGTTTGACTGCAACAGACATGAGTAACTAAATACTTGGAAAAAATATAATTTAAACCCTATTCTTTGCAGTTGCAGTTTTAGTTATTTAAAGGTAACTTTTGTAGTAATCTGATATATCTGCCTTTGGCTTCCCTCTTGTACATTGTCACTGTAGTTTCCAGATAACTCACATTTCAGATGCAGAGCTTTGCACAGACACTTCCTTTTACAGAATTGTAGGCAAATTAGGGGAACTTTTCTGAAGTTACAGATCTTAAAAGTAGGTTCTGAAAACCATCTATCCTTTTGTGTCACTTCTATGAAATAACATGCCTGAAAAGTTTGTTCCTTTCAGGAGAGTAACTGAAAAGCCCTGATTTTTAGGAAAAATCACAGTAACAGCCTTTCAGGTCTAGCAATTGAAGAATCATTTCCCTATGAAGAATGGCAAGGAATGCCTTTTAAAGATTTAAATTGAAAACATAAATTAACCTTGATGCTGGATGCAGCAAAGGCATCAAATAAACCTTAACCATGGACTTTCTGGACACTAAAAGGAAACTTGCCAGGTCTTCTATAATGTCCTCCTAAATATATATATTGCATATATAAGCAAAGATATGTGAAACATATATATAATTTAGACATACCAGTTTTCCTCATGCTTCAAAGTTGAACAAGAAAAGCTCAAGTCTGTTTAAATAAAGACCCCAACCCAGAATATTTCATGAGACTCTCAAGTCCATTTTGAATTAAATGTAATTTTATGCTTGGATCCTGAACGGACATGATTCTGCTGGGCTGTGGATAGTGATAGATGTACATCAGTTTGTTAGATTTGAGGACTAAGCTCTTGCAGTCAGTCACTGTACATTTTGGGGTGAAGTTGCTGCCAGCCCAATAGAAAAGGCCTCGGCCAGCCCAGTCCTGCCCCTCCTGCCCCTCAGCCAGAAATGGGCTGTATTAGCCCTGAAGCTCCTTGCTCTGAAATGACATTAAAGGCTGGCAGAGCAGTAGAACTTCAAATAGCTATTGACATTTTCCCTTTATTTATGATGGTAGTAGCTTCAGGTTTCGAGGCAAGCTGCCATGTAAGCAATAATTCAGACCTATTCCCTCTGAGGAGCTCTGGGTGTGATTTAACTGGATTTTTTCCTTTTTTTTTTTTTTAATTTTGAAACAACAACTGAAGTGGCCAAACAAGAAGATGTTTGTGAAATAACTCATTGCAAAATGTCAGACCTACTCCTTCACAGAACTTTCATAGCCTTGTGAGAGCAAATCTTTGCTGAACAAGTTTTGCATGATAGGTCAATGGATTATGCAAGAGAGACAAGTACACATTCTCACATCTGCATCAAAATAGGTGTTGAATCTCATTTCCAAGTTTCAATACTTACATTGGAATAAGGATCTGACAGAGGTGGAAATCACTGTTTTGTTAAATTTCAGAGGAAATAGAATGCAAAACCACCTCTCATGTAAACTTTCTATAGAAAATGTACTTATTGACTTCAGAAAGTCCAAATAACAAATATGGTTATCAAATTCTACTAAATCTCTACTGCAGTCTTTGTATCAGTCACTCTGATTTAGATTAGCTGAGCAACTGTCTCTTGATGTTGTTACCATGAGACATATTGTTACCAATATAATCAATATTTGTCATTTTCTCACAGGAAACCTTTCCCTGTGAGGTTGTTTGCAACCTCACAGGCACAGTAGCTTGCTAACAATAAGGCCATCATTTTAGATAAGAAAAACCTGGGGATCTCACTACTGCCAGCTCTTTCTTTCTTTGCCAGACAAGATAATTTTGAATTATACCCAAGGGCCATGTTCTGATCTCATCTGTGCCCATGGAGTTACCTGATAGTGACTGGCATCAACAGCATTACAGCAGTACAGACTTCCTTGGTTTTCAGAGCCCTCTGGAGTCCAGCTAGCATGGAAACCCCACTCTAAATTCCTGCAAAAATACCAGGTGAAAGGTTTATCCATGCTATGGGTCATTTACATTTTTAGATTTAAAATGCCACCATCTTTTCACAGGATGACACTGAGAGCTTCTACAGTGGAGCCTGAAGAAAACTTCCAGGTTTTGTGACTTCAGTGTAAATCCTGACATAAATATGTCTACGCATTCTTTGCAGTAAGTAGGTCAGAGCAGCCAGATGAATTTCGAGTAAATACAGAGGAAGCATCAGAGCAAGAAGAGGAGCTGTGTTCATAAGTCACCCAGACTGCAGGGCATTCACCTGGGAGCTCTGAGGGAACTCAGGTGTGCAATGCAGAACTGCTGACCAAGGCAAGCAAACTGCCATTGCAAACATTGCCAGCATTGCCCCAAATGTTCTGGAGGGTAGCCTGGAAACTGCAGGCTGACCATACCTGGTGACATGGTAGAGTCTGTATGAGGAGTGAATTCTCTGATTTCACAGGGAAGAAGGTTTTTTTGGGGTGAAAGAGGCAGCAGGGCTTGGGAGGAGTTTGTGGTCACTGGAAAGTCACTTTTGTGGAGATGTCAGCAGCTCACAGATAGAAATTATGTCCTGGATCCTCCAATGGGGTTTTCAAAAAGCCTCTGGCAACTTTCCATGCTGAAGGTTCTGGAGGAGCCACAAGAGGGATTTTGATGTCACTAGATGTCTATGTGTAGGTGGAGAAGATACATGAATACAGGGACTCTGCAAACATGTAAATTGTACATGACTTCATACATGAAATTAGCTTTAATATTTCATCCATGGTTAATCAGACTGCCCCAAAATTGCATGCTAAAATAAACTGGATGTGTTATAAACAATTGTGCACAGTCCTGACTGCATCATCCCTCTCTTATGTGCCTTTATAAGGCTCTCCCATCTTTCCTTATATTCCTCTTTCCCTCCTGGGTATGACACAGCTACACAACCAGACTGATGTGGCTACAGAAGGAGCTGTGAGAAGCCCTCATTGCAGTGTCCACTCATGTATCCTCTATGCTGTAAGCTTGGAAGCTGCTCTTAAGCTCCAGCCCTTGCTCAAGCTGTGTTGCAGATAAGTTTTGTACCTTGCTAACACCAGCCTTGCCTTACTGCCTTCACTTTTGGCTTGAACTCAGACCTCCCTCATCTTTGCAGGTGTACCTGGTAGCCACTGCTCTGCTGGCTGCAAGTGCCCAGCATCTTCTCTGTGCTTCTTGCAGGAGCACTGTGGGCCTGTGATCCTTGCCTTGCTGTGCCCCTTGGCCACCCACTCACAGAGCAGGCTGCCCATGCTGCTCCCTGGCAAACCACCCTCACCTGCAGCAGTCACTGCCTTTGCCTTTTGCTGATTCCACAGTGTGGAGTGGAAATTTGTCACTGACATCAGTGCTTCTTTTGTTCTTACAGGTCCTTACAGAACCATTTTCAAGTGGCTCACTATTAATTTTGTTTTCCCTGTGTTTCAGTTACTCAGGTTAAAAGCAATGCAGTGAAAAGGCTGTAGGTTGTATGAATTTCTTCACAGCAAGACAGAGTGAAACCCTGCAGCCAGAGATCGTAGCTTTTCCTGGGCTTTGAAGTGGAGGAAGAATCCAGCCTGGAACACATGTAGCTGTGCACCCTCAGGGCTCTTCTCTGCCATTGACACGTGTCTGAATAGCCTCAAACTACATCTCCTCCTTTCCCATTCCCATTTAGCTGTTCCTGAAACTTCAACAGGTGGACAGTTTGCTCCTCATAATGAATCATTATATTGATAACAGAAGGGAAACAAGGGTTCTATCTGAAATCTAGTAATGGAACAGACTGACACAAAGTAAACACAATTTTCCTTGCATGATTTTGAAAATAATAAGAAATGACCACTATTTTTTATCACTTGGCTAAGTCTGGCAGCCTTTAGCATTCCATCTGGAGGAAATATCAAATGGCCTTGTCCTGGGAAAGAGCAAGAGGAACACAGACCTTGGGCCCCTTTCTGTCAAGTTTGAAAAATACTCCTCGTTGTTGCCAGTGAATACTGAGAACAATATGAACAAAGAGAACATCACTTACAGGGTGGTGTCAAACTGCATCAAGCAAAATAACCTGAAGGGAGACCTTCATGTTGTATTATCAGATCTTCCAGCATGTGCTGCTTCTTGCATATAGAAATAGAGAGTTTATGTTCCTTCTCAGAGTGAGGGAAAAAACCCCACCACTGACAGCCCTTTGTGCTGAGGGTTACATTATTAATGAGTATTGGGAAAGAGGGAAATATTATATAAATACACTATCACTGCAGTTGAAGGAAGGTGCAGGACACAGAATTTCAAGACAGAAAAAGTGGGTAATTGATTTCTTTAGGATCTTTAAAAATACATGCACATGCACAGAAACAGATCTGACTTGAATCAGTATTAATTTAGAACTTTTTCTTTTTGAAATCCCCTAGAATTATGGTAACTTTGCAGTTCAGAGCACAGTAAGTATGAATATGAGTACAAGAAGGAGAGAGTGAAAAAAACCACCACTTCTTATTCTGATTCTGAAAAGACCTTGTAAGAACGTAGCATCTAGAAAACTGCAAATGAGGCAAACCTCTTTCAGAAGGTCTGGATTGAAATTCCAGGTGCGTTGGAGAGCCCCAACCCCAGAGCTGTGAGTGTGCAGCATGTTCTGCCCTCAGGCACAGGTGTGGGCACCCCGAAGTGAAGGTTCAGCAGGTGTTCCTGGGTGCAGAGGGGAGCACAGGCACACCCTTCACAAGCTGCCCTGCATTTTGAGTCTAGGCAGAGGGTTGGTTAGGCCACCCATATTTTGTATTCACCCCTCATGGTATGAGGATGCTCAAACAGTTTTTGATACAGCTCACAGATACAACCCCTTGTAGGTATTCTTTACAAGAGATATATCTGACTTGCTCTCAGTCACAGTCTAGCTATAATATCCATTTCCAGTGAGAGATACATATCTAAAAGTATTTCAACATAGAAGTAGGAATAGGATTTTTTAAGAACTCATAGCACAATCAAAACTCCAACTTGAAAAATAGTTCATGTTCCTGTGTCATCATGTGGTGTTACCGACTCTGTCTTCCATTCTACACCCAACCATTTGTAAAACTAATTGAATTATCTGTTGCATTTAGCTTATTAGATATCTGGGATAAAGAAATAACTTTTACTGTACCTCTCAACAACACTTAGCTCAGTGGGATTTAATGTGGAGTAGAACTGCAAGATGCTGCTGTAACACAAGTTATAAATACATAATTGTACAGGTAAAGAGGACCTGTTAACACTTTTTTCGCCAAAAACACCTCAAGTCTGTTACAATACAAAAAGCATTGGGACATTTATTCCATCAGACAAAGGGAAGGTTGTTATGAGCTTCAGATTTCTTCAAATAATCATTTTGGGCATCAGAGCTCATAAATTGCAGACATGCAACCTGATCTCCCCATCTGCTTATATTGTCTAAAGAACATTCTGGTCTGCTTTTACCTCCCATCTGCTGGTTCTCCAAAGAACCTTTTGATCTGCTTTCACCTTAAAAAGTGGTGAATTTAGACCATTCCTTTGCAGTATCCTCTAAGTTTCAGTCATAGGAAAACTCTCCTGATAGTTGGCTCAAATTTTGCCCTTCCTTAATTTAATCTTTTCAGTCCCTCCGTATAACTCTTTTCAATAGTCATTCCTCTCCAGATGAATTATTAGGTGGCATTGTTTGAACATCTCTTATGAGTTTTTTAATCTTTATACTTCTGAGGTATATATCCTTATACCTCCAAGCATCTTTCTTTCACCATCTTTCTCCAATCCTCTGTATTGCTCCTCCTTCCAAATTAACACCGACAAAAAAGCCACAATTCCATGGTTTTTTTCCCCTGTGAGGGGCAATGGAAAGGCATGCAATGTCTGATGATTATCATACCTTGGTTCTGTTTGTCTGCCTGGTGTGATGGATCTCCCTGGATGGGAATGAGAGGACAATGGGAATGACGGGATTCCCAGGAGGAGCTGACTCCAACACAGGGAAGCACCCAGTGGTAACCAACACCTTGCTTTTGCAGCAGGATTTCAATGGCAGTGTGTGCTGGTTTAAAGGTGAACCAGCAGGGGAAATGAACTCACCATGAGAAAGATTATAAGTCAGACCTAAAATTTAAAAATAATATTACAATAAATACACTGACACACAAGGGAGATTGCTTTCAACTCACAATACCCCAGCAGTATAACCCAGTGTCCTGGGGCACAAACCCAAGGGGGTTTGTTTGCCCTTGTGCTGAGACCCCTGTGGATCCCCCAAATCCAGAACAAAAGGAAATAAAAAACCTGTTGGTGCTGGCGAGGGCTGTGGTCTGGGTGAGAGCGGTGATCTCTTCCTGTCAAGGTCCTGCTGCTGCTCTGGATCCAACGAGAGGTTCCTGAGGTCTTCTTACCCACCACTTATGTACCCTCAGGGAGCACCCAGTCCCTGCCCCTGGGCGGGGACTCACACAATGGGTGATTAACTCTGGGAGCCAGGGGGTGTTGAACTGTTGATGGCCCATTGGCAGCCACACCCCCTCAGGCTGGGTGTGAAGGTGCCAATGACTCCCTGGGCAGCTGCTGCTAATGGCCCATTGACCTTGGGAAATGAATAGAGGGGGTAGAATACACAGCTTTGATCACCCCCACACAGTGTCAACTGGTCCCTCCTGCTCAACTGGGACACAGCGCAAGCAGGAAAGGAGAACCTCAGGTATCTATTTTGAGCTACCCCAGTTCCCCACACTGAAGCTGACTAGAACTTTTCCAAACATAAATCCATTCTCCAACAACGGAAGGTCTCCTTAATCAACACAATAAATAAGCTTCAAGTGCCCAACACCAGTCCCACACCATAGGCATTTATCTCTTGTTTCATCTCCAGCTTTGGACAGTGGTATTACACTTCATTTCAAGAATTAATTGCAAATCTAACATTTCTCAGGAAATCATTAAAGGCAGAAAAAATCCTGCACTGTTTCTGTCATAGTCCTCTCATTTGGCAGTTCTTTCAAAAAGGAACAGCTACAGTTTGTTTTTCTAAGTTGCTCTTATTCCTGATGCCTCTGCTATCTTCCAAATGGATAGGAACTGTTATTCATTCCAGTATTTTAAAAGGCATTGAAGCTAGACTTTCCTGACAGTAATTACTACGATCTTTCTCTTTTTGAAGGCTGACACCACATTTCTTTTCTGTTATCCACCAGTACTTCTATCCCAGTTTCATTTATGAAAGCAGCAATAAGAGGAAAATTATAAAGCCTGAGATTTGAGCGATGAATTCCTGCTGCAGGAGAGCTGCCAGAGCTGTGCTGGGGTGGGAAGGTAAGTTCATCTTCTGCGCCATGAGAGGATCTCTCTGATGCACATGGCAGTAGCAATGGGTGTGAAAGGTTCTGTGAGCACACTGAGCCTTTTCATCTGACTCTGATAACCAGCTACAGTCAACTTGTCAGCTTCTCTGCAGAGCCCTGCTGTAGTTTCTCAGAGATGCTAAATTAAAGTTCTGTGATGCATGGGAAGCACCAAGAGCCATTCAGAGCTCTATCCAGTTATCTTAGGATGCAGGATAATCACAATATTTCACATCTGGACCCTTTTCAGTTTCTGGTTCTTGAGGCTTTTCTCCAGAGCACTTCTGGTGGCAGGCCTGGTTTAACATGCAGTTTTGTTGAACTAGCTCTCTGCTTTAGTTTTGTTGAACTAGCTCTCTGCTTTCTCTCTCTGCTGTTGTACCTTCCTTTCTGACCACTCTTCCTTCAGAACAGAGTGCTGGTTCTGCTCCATCAGACATCAGATCCTACAGGCTTATGCTGTTATAGAGCAGTTGGTGATCTACACTTTGGTCTCCCCAGGTCAACAATATTCTGGGCCTCTTGAACTGTCCATAAGCCACATTTCTCCTTCTGTGTTTTGTCTTTAAATCACGTAGTTCACCCTTGCCTCCAGGTCTAGTCCTAAGCCTTAATTTCTGTAAATTCTTCTATATGATGCCACATAGAAAAAATAGCTTCAATTACACAATCACTGAAGGACAACAACCTCCTTTGGGATGTCTGTATCCAATTACAGTATTTTTACTCCCTTATTTCAGTCACCACAGCTGCTGTGGGTTTTTTTTAATTTTTGTTTGGTGGTTTTTTTGGGGTTTTGTTTGTTTGTTTGTTTAGGTGTTTGGTTTTTTCTTTTAGTTTTTCACTTTTGAAGAAAATGGTAAATGCTCCCTAATCCCCAACTCTTATTTTTTAGTCTTTGGTTGGTTGGTTGGCTTATGGTCTTTTGCCTTGGTTACACTTATTTCCTAATTAGTCTCAACACTGAAAATTGTGATCAAGGCCTGTTTGGCTGCCTACAAATGAGATTATTTCTTTGGCATTCAATGGGCATTAAATTAGCCTTTTATTGAATGGTGGAATGTTTCTTACAACTCATAACAACTTAATGAGAGACACTGATTTTCAAGTGTGAGCTCTCAACAGTTCTCCCTAGAGGAAAATCCAGGACATAAGGACATTTGTTAGGTTTTGTTTGGGTTTTTTTGTTGCTGTTGTTGTTGTTGGTTTTTGTTTGGGTTTTGTTTTTTTTTTTTAGTCAACACTGATAAATTCATAAAGAATTCCAGACTCCTCTAGGGAGAAAAGATTAAAATTAAAAATGAAAAGTTATATGGACTTGTGTGCCTTCACAGCTTGTATTAATTTTAAATAAGTAACAGGTACTTTTAAAATTCACAATACCTGGGAAAAAAAAAGGACAAGTATGTATTTGAGAGCAATTGATTAAAACCAGCTGCAATTACAGAGACCCATCCACCCATGTAAAGGATGGAGGATAGAGCAAGAAGTGGCCTTATATCACTGTCATTCCTTCAGCTACTTATAACTTAATAGTATTGAAAAGTAATGAGACTGAAGTATAAAATGGAGACTAGAAGAACAGGAGTCAGGGAGGAAAATTAAGGAAAACAGGCCATATTTTCTGCCTATTCTGTGTGCCAGGGGGGTCATTCATGGCTTTAAAGGTTCAGAACCTCTAGGGGCAAATTCATCTCTATTCTGAGTTATCAAAAACAAATGGATTTGAAGCAGGGATAAAACTGCCCTTCAGACTCTTGGAATTAAAATCCTGATCATAGCAGGAATAGCTAAAGCTTCCATAAATTTGGAGAAGATAAATAGACTTCTGTGCAGTGTAATGTTCTTGATCCTTTGAGTTCCTGGCCTGAATTCCCTGCTGGGCACCAGCAACATCCAGATCCTGGGAGAGGAACCACCTGATAGGAAGCTTGGAGAGATGGCAACCAGTGAGGGGATAACCTCAATGACTTCACTCCCACGAGAACCCAGGTGAGAGACACTGAGACACAAGGGCTTGGGTGCAGCAGCTGCTGGGGCAGGACTGCCCTGGTTTGCTGTGGTTTCTCCTGTGGGATCATCAGCACAGCCTGAAGCACAGCCTGAATCAATCAGGTGCTGCAGAAAGGTGTTTATCCTTGCTGTTGTTGTGGGCAAGGTGCTGCTGCTCACCAGGAACTAAATCTGACTGAGCATCTTAGTCCTGCAAGCTCTGAGCGAGAAATAATGTCCATCTTTGGTACAAATTCCTGTCACTGTTGTGCTGCTCTCAATCCCTCCTTCCTCATGGCTAGGACAGCACTGTGTGCATGTCTGGGTGGTTAATTCTCCTCTGTTTAGATGAATTCAATCTCAAGATGTATAATATATAATCAGACCCAAGTTCGGACCCAGATTCCTGAGGTTCAGGCATATGAGAATTTAGAAGGCATTTAGAATTATATTCAATATCAAATAATCTAGAAACTGAAGAAGCTGAATATAAAAGTTGAGTCCTACTTGTGGCTCCAACACTGATGTGCCCTAAGATAGCCAGAAGTTTTATGGAAAGAAATAGAAAGCTTCAGTAGACTGTAGCCAATTTACCACTGCTGCCAATACTAAAGTACAGCTCAGTCTGAATTCAGCTGGCAGTGATATATGGCATAGTAGATTTCCTTGCTATGACTCTTGGGCTAAGACCTTTTGGGGAAAGTTGCCTAAAGAAACAAATCTCACTTATCTTTTAATTATTTTTTAAGATGTAGGTTTGCTTGGCATAGGGTTTTGTGCACAGGATGGAAAAGATGGGTGGCAAGAAAAACAGGCAGTTTGGCCCCAAGTGCACCAAAATATACCATTGTACAAGAGCAGAGTAATGAAGAAACTAAATGTACATAAATGATTTTTTCCCCTTAATTTTAGTTTTTTCTTTTTTTTTTTTTTTTTTTTTTCAGAGCCAAACTGGAAGAAATGAAGATAAATTCTCCTCCCTTTCTTTCTGGGCTTAGATTTCATTTTCCCTTCCAACCTACTTGTGAGCTTCCCGAAATGAACATTTGCATTTGCTTTCTTATTAGCACATCCTTGCTTGCCTTTGGCTTTTTGGCAACTCACAGCACTTCTAGGAGTTTGGCAAAATGTTTACAGGCTTGATCAGGTTTTTTTTTTTTAAACAACAGCTGTGATCCTTTTTGCATCCTACACTTTCTGGTTTGCAATTCCACTGTACAAACAAGTGAAGCAGCAGTGAAAGGCACAGCCTGTTATGCCAGGCAGTGTCACAGCAGTGAGTGCTCAAGGCAAGAGAAGGTAGGACTGATTTTGCTACCAGGGAGATCGTGGCATGGAAAAGCATCTCAACAATAAAGAAGAATTTTCTAGTAATTTGCAAACATCCAAAGTGATACCAGGATTTCCTGACTGTGCTCTGGGGCGTTGTGTTGAAAGATGGTGAGAGTTAACAGCCAAGCACTGCCAAAAGGAGCAGCCCTTTTCCCCGTTCCCACTCCCACTTTTCTCCATGTTGGTGCTCATTTTATCCTCTTTGACAGGCTCTTTAATTCACCAACTCCAGGGAGGGGAAAAAGAGCATTGAACGTTTTCTGTTATGACAATGAGTCAAAAGTGGCTCAGGGAAGACCTGGCAAGCTCTAGAGGAGGAAATGGAGGGCACAGAGTTAAGAAAACAGGGAAGGAGAATGTCAGGAGCATTGGGAAGGGAAGAAAAGGGTGAGGACAGAAACAAGTGTCGTTTGGTGTCAGCAAATTTAAGATTAGTGCAGCTGTCTGTGGAAGCAGAATTGTCTTAGGGGGTGGCGAAATAAACAGTCTCTATTTTTCTCTGTGAAGTTTGGAGCTCTACAATATGATATACGATGGCAGAAACAGAGCAGTGGCAAAGTGCTATAATTCTATCAAACACCTTGTGAAAAAGAATGTGCTTTAATAAGCTTCACCATAAAACCAAACAGCAAAACTCATCCACAAAATGCAAACAGAAATGTGGTCCCACAGATCTTGTGTTTATACAGAGAACACAGCTAAGGCCTCCGGGGGTGGTGCAATTCAAATATTAAATTAAAGGAGCAGAAGACCTCAGAATGAGGCAGGAAGCATAACTGAAGTAAGTATAAGTCCACCCCAGAAAAATCAAAGAAGGCAAAACAGAAGTACAAAAACATTCTTGGGCAAGTTTTGATGCAATTTTTTTTTTTTTGGCCATGGGAAATATAAATACAAAGGCAAAGACAATCTTTGTTTTTAATTAAAAAGATTGATCAAAACTTGCTATTAGATACTAAAGGGAATTAGAGTATGTGCTAGATTTTTGGATTAAAAGGTAAATGCCATTTTACATACTTGCAAAGGAAGGAAACACAGAGAAACTCGAAATGCAATTCCTTGGTATATTAGTTTCTTGATTATTTTTGGAAGAAATTGTTGCAACCCCCAAAAGCTATTATTTAACACACAGAAAACACTTTCTCATTGAAGATTATTTTCTAGGAACCATCCAAATTATAAAAAAGTGATTCATGTTTTTAAAAATTATTTAATTTAATCAAGGTACCCTGTTTGAAACCTCAAAATTCAGAGGGTCGGGTTATTTAATAACTGACCAGGTTTTTGCAGTTCTGGGGAGTTACACTAACTATGGGGTAAGGGATTATTCCAATAGTTGAATTCCTGCAGTGTTGGTTCTTTTCTGTTTGTGAATGTTGTAATTTAAGGACCTGGCTCTGCCCTTGCACCAGCAGCATTTCACTGGAACTCTGCACAGTGATGGTGCAAGGAAGGTAAGAGTTTAGTCCCATTGTTCAGCTTCTGCAGCCACCTTTTCCACACTGCCCTGGGCAAACCAAACTTGAAAAGAAAGATACAGATATCAACCATTTTCACCTCTTGCTGCAATCACAAGTTCTTCCAAAGACTGTACTGTGCATTGCCCTCACCAACTGTTTTAAGTCTTAGCTGAAAATGTTTTCCTCTCCGTGGCTAAAGGATAAAAATAGACCTTAACTACTGGTGAATTTACTTGTGTGACTGTGGCTCTGAAATATGACACTTGTGTGTCAGGAGTTTTCTGAGGGGGATGACCTTTAAAAACCTCTGCTTCACAAGAAGCAGAGCAATGAAGATCGTGGAATCATAGAATGGTTTTGGTTGGAAGACACCCGAATATCAGCTAGTTCCAGCTCCCTGCCATGTCCAGGATGCCACTGGATCAGGCTGCTCCAAGCCCTGTCCAGCCTAGTCTTGAACACTTCCAGGGACATCTCTGGGCACCCAGTGGCAGTGCCTCACCACCCTCACAGTGAAGAATTTCTTCCTAATATCTAATCCAAACCCCCCCTCTGTCAGTTTAAAACCATTCCCCCTTGTCCTGTCACTACATGCCCATGCAAAAGTCCCTCTCCATCTTCCCAGTGGGGCTCCTTTAGGTACTTTAAGACTGATGTAAGATCTCCCCAGAGCCTTCTCTTCTCCAGGCTGGGTAACACCAACTCTCTCAGCCTGTCTTTATCTGAGAGGTGCTCCAGCCTCTGAGCATCATTGTGGCCTCCTCTGGACCTGCTCCAACAGCTCCACATCCTTCTCATGTTGGGGTCCCCAGAGCACTCCTGGTGAGGCCTCATAAAGGCAGAGCAGAGCAGGAGAAGCACCTCCCTTGACCTGTTGGCCACTGTTCTTTTGATCCTGGAGATTTCTACAATAATTTTTTTCCCTCAGCATAAAATATGAATCAGGCTCCAGCCTGGAGATCAGCTCTCAGAGCTGTTCAGCCTCACTCCATGTTTAACACGTAGATTTAATGAATCTCCTTGGCAATGCAGTCAGGAAATTTATAGCCATGTTGAAAGCAAGAGATTGGAGGTTATTATGTTTCTCAGATGAGAAGGAAAAAAAATCATAATAAAACATGGAGCTTTTCGTCATGAGATGAGGGAGCAGGTGTAAGTAGGAATAGATGAATCTTCAGTTCATAAGCATTAACTCCCAATCAGAGCAAGATTTAAAAGTGTAATTGTGGAACAGAGAAACAATACATCCTGCACTTGCTAGTTATTCTGCTGCATTAAGAACAGGTTGGATCTTCAGAGCCTGACATGGGGAGATGGTGAAAATTCCTGGTCAGAATAAAATATTTAGAGCAACCCTTGGGGTCAGGAATCTGAAGGATGTACCTTTAGACTAAAACCATGGTTGTTGTGAGGTTCTAAGGACCACATCTAAAGAAGATATTTTATTTTAGCAATATATTTGGAGGTGACAGGTCTTCCTGTCAGAACCTCTTGACAGTTTGGGTCATTCACAAAGGTATTTGTGTAACTTCAAATCAGAAAGTAAAACCTGTATGCAAATTCAAATAAGAAAACCAATTCTTTTGATCTTTGTCCCGCAGGGTTGTCAGACACTTTTTCTAGGTCTGGTTGCTAAAGATTCAGTCATTTCCCTTTTACTTTAGTCAGGTGTTGTGCTTTCCTATCAGAGCACCCTCTTACTCATGAAAGAGTGAAAGGGAATAGAGCTCTATCTTGTGTTTTTTAGGCTTGGCTGTAGGATGATATTTCAAAACCCACATTAATGTAGGGGCAAACATCACCATTTTCTGTGCTGAAGAGGGAAAGCTGACATTTCCCCCTCACTGTTCCTCTGGGTTGTATTCTACTAAAGCTTGTAAGGTTTATTTGACCAGTTTGCCTTGGGATTCCTGATTGCTTTACACATTGCAGGAGTTGTTATGTTTGCCCCTTTCCCAGATGTCAAACTTTACCTCCCTGGACTGTAAGAGCAGAGAAGGAGGTGGGGCTTGGTGTGTTCTTAATCAGATTGTCAGTGTTTACCTTTCAGGGATACCAGCAGTCCAATCAAAACAGAATACTGCAAAATAAATTTAATACAAGACAACCAGGCCACCACTTTCCTATCAACAAACTCCACAGGAAAAGTTCAAGATTTTCAGGGACTCTTACTAGGACTGATTGTGAGTTTTGCTGAACTCTAAAAAAGTGCTGCACTGACACTAAAAGATCATAACACCACATCAAGAATTTCTCTAGTGACCTGACCTAAGAAACATGTGTGCTATAGGATTTGTAAAAATAACATTAATACTTATAAAAGAACCCATCAAATAGAAAAAACTTCTTGGAAAGGGAAGTTATGGAGCTTTAATTATCATCCTGAAACAACTGCTTGTGCAACAATTTCTTCTGCAACCTTCATTACTGTTGATGCAGGTAAACCAAAATGAATTAAGAACGGGGTGATTTAATCTTGCCTCCCTACATTTCAAAGTGTTATTGACTCAGGAGTGGATTTCTTGGCTCTGTTTTGTCAGTTTATATAGGCTGACACTTCACATCCATTGTTTTAACACAGGTTTTGTGTGTGTGAATTATAACTACTCACACTGAGTGGCTGCTCTGCACTGTAATGGATGTAGACAAAGGCTGCCTAAGGTGGAATACCTTATTAGGTCAATTAATAAACAGCAGCATCTTGTTCCTGGGTTAATCATTGGACTGAACCTTTATTTTGCATTTAAATGTGGCCAAGGCCATAAAAATGACTCAGGAAAATGACATTTCCATCACCCATGTTTACTCTCTTCCCATGACTTGCACATTACATGTACTCAGTTTGTGAGTCATATCTTGATTTCCCAGGTGTCAAACATCATGCTCAACCTGACATAAAAGAACAATCCAGCTGTGATGTCTCTCTATCTGCACATCACTGACACCAGTCATAATTCTGAAACAGCAATTAAACTGGGGAAGTGGCTTTAGAGTTTTTCAGGGAGCTGGTTCTGGGGTTTTTTTGGATGATACACAGGGCACAAGGACATCTATCTTGCCCTCCCACGGGGTCTACTAATTGTGTCAGTTGTATTGTCTGTAACTATCCCATAATTGAAGACTGCACACATCCCATACAGTGGAATATGCCTCAGTAAATATTTTTTGCTGTGTTTTTTTTTTTTGTGTGTGTGGCTTTTTGTGTTTTATTTTTATCTTTCAATAAACTTGTAGAAAGAGCAGAGGACATTTAAAACTCAAGTCTCATTAAAAAGAGTCAAAACTCACCAGTAGTTGCTGTCCCTGAGCAGTTACTTGGTGTTCTCCAAGTGTTAAGGAAAGCATTGCAGATATCTCTGCCTTTTATATCTGTTGGCAATCACTTACACCAAAACTACATATACTGGCCCAAAGTGCTGCTTCCCTGAAAGAAATAAGCAGATTTTGACTTAATACCTCAGGACTGATATATTAATTTTCACAATTTTATTCCAGACATTAAAATGAACCCCAATACATTTAAGTTCACAACAAATGCTTTGGAAATACCTTCTCAACTGTGCAAAGTTCACTCTCTCACAGCAGCATTTCCTCCAGGAATGCAAGGATTGTTATCTGGGAGCTTCAGTATTTATCTCCCCACTCAAATATTACCCAAGATTTATAGTGCCTGTGTTTTGTATCAGGCTGCTAATCAGAGGGCTAAAATCAATATTTCAGACTGTGTCCCTTCAGAGAACAGCTCTGCAGTGATAAGGGGGGCACAGCAGAACAGCCTGATCCTGCAGTGTCACCTGGCCACCAAAAACCTCAGAAACCTGGGAACAGCGAAGTGCTGTGGCCTCCAAGAATGGACTCACAGCAAAGATCTGGAGAGCAGAAGGAAGAAATCACAGCTTGTGGCTGGGAGTAGAGGAGACATCACCTCATTGCCTTTTTTCCCCTCTCCTTCTTACCAGGTCATGCAAAGATATGGAGTGATGCAAGACCCACCAGAGAGTTCTGAAAAATCAGTTTCTAGGACAGGACAAAAACTTCCAGCTCTCCATTGCAGGGAGGTCTAAGGAATTTTAATAACATCAAAAATGGCAGACAAGGTTTTGGCAGGTCTGCAGCAGAAAAGAAGAGGCAAAAGAAATTATACATCTAGATTTTCTTTCTCATAGTTTCACTGTATTCTCCAGCAAATTATTATATCCATTTTGAGATTTTCCCATCTCACTTGCAAAGGAATTACCCATTTTTAATCAGATTATTGCCCCACCTTCTCTAAAATCCTGTACTGGAGAATGATTTCCTTTAGGAGGGGAATGATCTCCTAAAGCATTGCCAGTTCTGACATTTCACCTCCATCAGGAAAAAGGCTTTCTCTGATCCACTCTGTCCATTAGGTTAACCCTTTTTCCTATTCACACTAAAGTAACATGTGTTGCTGTTTATTTCCCCATGATCAAAACCGGGTAACCACAAAGTGAGGAGATGACAGTAATTTTCCACTGTGAATTCAGGCATTCTAATTATCCTCAGTTTTTTCTCAGAAGAGAATGGGCAGCCAGAACAGAGCTATCCCTGTAGCCTGGTAATAATTCCTAGAAGTGCTTTACTGAAGTTGTCTGCTGAATTCAAACCTGTCCAAAGAGGAAAAGAAGATTCAAAGGATTTTTCTCCTGTCATGGGGAAGTGTCCAGCCTGATGTGATGTGCATATTTATTTCTTCAAGTGTAATTTCATTTGTCGAACTTGAACTTGTTAAAACATTTTAAACTTCTTAAAACAAACCCCTTAGGGATAATTGGTTTTTAAAATGAATAGATTTACAGTCCTCTGAAAAATAAATCAGAAATCCCAGACAAAAATGGCAACTTAATCACATATCAGCTAATCTAACAACTATCTTTTTAAAACCAGAATTTGCTGAAGAATTGACATTAACTATGCTACAAAGCAAAGCCACTGTGTAATTAGGGACTAAAAGCTTTCAGAAGTGACATCTACCTCCAAGTAAAACATTTTTCACCTGTCTCATTACGAGTGGAAGAATGTAAGATGGATGAAAAAGTAGCTTTTCACTTTTGTCTTATTTTTCAGACTGTAATTGTTGCCATGAGTTAAGAAGACAGTTATTGGACAGTGATCCTCAGCTCCTCTTTTAGGTAAGGCTATTAAGAAAGAATATTTCTGTGCTGATAGAGCAAGTTTTCTGATGTTTTTTTCCAGATACTTGAGTGCAAAGTTAAGGATCCTGCACCAGAACAAAGTTTGCTGCTCCCAGAGGGTTAAAGAAGTCGACAAGAGGCAATGCAGGGACCTGAATGAGCTGCTTTGGGGTTTAACAAGGCACCCCTTTATTGCAGAAAGAGGAAAAGCTGGCCCATGACTGTGGCTCAGCTAATTGTGCCCATGCTGGCAGCTTTAGTTTAATATGAAATCATGTTAGAAAGGCCTGAGTGCTCTTTGCAAATGATTGGATGCAGTGGATGCTTTTTACAACAGAGAATTGGGAACCAAGTGCCCATCACAGACAAGCAGTGCCACAGCCTGAGGAATACTCTGCATGTCCTCAGGGCAAAGACACCTGTGCCAAAGGCAGAGAAAACCACCCTGCAGCAGCTGAGGGCTCCGACAAAGGGTGCCAGGATGGGAAGTCTGAGTGGCTGACACGGACTGAAAAGTCATCTTCATAAGGACAACTTGTGAGACATTGCTGTTCCTCCCTAAGTGTGTGCATCCAAGGAGAAAGTTGTGCTGAGGGTGATGTCTGATGCCCCCTCAACAGGGGCACTGTGGTGGTGGTGGTGGTGGTGAGGGCTTGGGGGCAAAAATAGGCATTTTATTTTTCCCATGGAGGTGGCCAGAGAACAGCTACAGAGGCAAACTGAAAGATTGGCCTGGACCAAAGCTTGGCAGAGAAGGCAGGGTGTGGGAATCACCAGTGCAGAGGCCAGAGGGGATATTTTACTGGTGGGTGAGAGTGTTCAGGGGAATGGGACAGAAGGAGAAGGGAAGGGGCACCAAGGACAGGGATGCTCAGGATGCCTCACAGTTCTGCAGGAGGAGAGGAAGACACTCACCAGAGTACAGAGTGACCACCAGAAAAGCCACTAGCATGAGGCTGAAGGTGGGACTGGTGTGACCTGGGCTGGCAGTGACCCAACCACTGGGACATCCTTTTGCCCACACAAACCAGGATGTCATCTCAGCAGGGATGAATTGGTGGCTGTGCAGGAAAGCTGTGAAAAATGAGGGTCTGTCTCTCATCCAGTGTCCTGGTGGTTCCTGAAATCAGATCAGATGAGCACGGCAGGGACTTTCTCTTGCATTTGGAACAGGTGATAAGCCCAATAAGCATAGCTATAGTCCATTATTGAAATTTTGTTCCCACCAGGGTAGCTCTCAGAGTGCTGACTTTCATACTGTGCTTGCCACACATGATAATTTGCTTGGGCCATTAATCAAGAACACTTCCATGAACTCACTGGGGACACACCGGTATATATAAAGCTGCTGGAAAGAAAGTCAAATTTTTAATGGTTTTGTATGATTTGTTAACTTCTTTTTCCTCCATTTAAGCCACCAGCAAAACTTTAATTAGCATCCATGAAAAGATAATCCAACTCCTTTCAATAAAACATGTGTTTCAGAGAATTGAGTGCCATCGTTTGCTGGTATTGTAGGGCCTGAAGAAATCAGTGCAGAGAGTGCATTAAGGTGTGAGAGCATGAAGTGACTGTCACAGACATTGCCCTGTAGGATCAGGCCATGTGGTGTCTATCACTCCACATGCTGAAGACAATCAATCCTCTCTGTGCCTCCCACACTCTGTCTCATCCCGATTTTGTGCGAGAGTAATTTCCATGAGACGTTGTCATTCCTGTGTTTTCTGATTTCCCTCTGGGACTGCTCCTCAAGAACAGGCAGCAAATCCAAAGCAGCAAGGACTGTGGCAGGAATTCAGTGCTGCAAAAAGGCAGAGATGAGAAAAGATCAATTAGTCTGTACAGGTGGCTGAAAGGGAAAATGAGGCTTCATGGCACATTCTGAACTACTGAGGTAATTTACACTTGAAGCTGTTTGAAACAGATCCATTTTGGGGTTTTGGCAATTTGTGTACAGAACACAAGCACCTGCATTTTTTTTTTCTTCCAAAATGCTGAATTGGAAATATCCCTGTGGATGCCCAGATGTTGCTTTTTCCTAAAATCAGGTCAGTAAAGAAAAAGAAAAGTCCATAATATTTTCAATAAACATTACAAAACCTTGAACAGCAAAATTAAAAATAAAAAACAAAAGACAATACTGAGATGTTTGGTTTTGTTTTACTTCTGTAAAGGATAATTTTGGAGAAAGAATAATTACTGAAAAAAATTCAAGTAGTTCCAGTGTTCCAGATTTATTTTCAGATGTGATAATAACCTTTTAATCTATAGAAGGTAAGGGTTTGGATCTAGTTTGCAAGTGTCGTTAGTCAGGAATTGTTCCACTGAACTGAGTGGGAAAGTGCTAATATAAACCAGCTTTGAATAA
Source organism: Pithys albifrons albifrons (assembly GCF_047495875.1). NCBI lineage: Eukaryota > Metazoa > Chordata > Aves > Passeriformes > Thamnophilidae > Pithys > Pithys albifrons. The sequence goes on from NC_092464.1 coordinate 54,299,951, forward strand.
AATCAGAATTGTAATTCTCTTCATTTGATCTGTTAACTAAGGTTCAATCATTCTTAGACTGAAGCCACTAGTGCAATTTCCATCAGCACACCCAGGGGCAGACACTCAGACTCTTTTCCATAAAGAATGTCTTTCAATTCATCATTATGATCAGTTTTGCAGCATGAATAAGCACTGATATTAGGGAAATTTTCCTCCTATTTTCCTCTATTCTTAGAATTATTATTTCTGTGTTTGTTCACCATGCTCACTCCTTCCCTGTGCGAACAGCCTTCTTGTTATTGCAGTGTTACAAATAGCACAAAGTAGCTGAAGATCTTGAATTAGGAGGAACACATTTGGGTTATTCATTTGTTGCCAAAATTGCCCAAAGGATTTCTATTTTATCCCTGCAGTCCCTTGATCTTAATGCTTCCTTCACTTTAACACCCTGGTATTATATATATTTTTCATCCACTTCAGAATTAGACAGACCAGAAGTGATACCTTTGCCAATTCATCTTCACTTACACTTTCTTCATTCTGCCTGTCAGAGACTACTGCAAAAGGGAGACAAAGCTGGAACATGACAAATAGGCACTGTGATTGTTTTCAACATGCCACAAAAAAGTAGGACAAAATATCTTAATGTTTTCCTCTTTCCCCTCATCCTTCATTCAGCAGAGATTTGCTGTCATTTATAAAGGTCACTGGCCTAGGAAGCAACTCAGAAGGCAAAAAACTTTTTCTTTCTCTCCAAGTGTGTATCCAAGCTGCAGCAATAACATAAACCCTCTATTATGTGACGGGTGGCTGCAGCCACAGCCAGTCACAGTCAGTTAAATACAAGATTTTAGGGGCATGCCTCGGTTTATTTATGCCTGGCCCCCCAAAAAACATGTTATAAAACCAGATAAAATGATGCTTTAGTGTAGGCATTTTGAAACTGATGACAACCCTGACAGTTTTTATTGCAATGATCCTGGAATATTTTGAAGTGAGGTCATTCAACACTGTGCAAAAGGCCAAAAAAACCCCCCAAACAACCAACAGAGCAATAGATTACATGCTGTACATCTTGTCTATGCATTTTACAAGGGTGACTGACAAGCACCTTTTTCCTTTCCACAAAAACACTCCCTGTTTCCTCACAAAGCTCTTGGGAGCTGATGACACCACGTTCCAAAGGTGAAATATTTTAATTCAGGAAGATTGTGATCATCACTTACAGTAGGTATATTTACCTAATATTTGACTTGCATCACAGTCCACAGGCCAAGTGTCTTAAGAAGAACCTTCTCTTGCCCTGCATTGTTCTTTGTCTCCATTAAAATTCCTGGTGGAAAAATGATACAAGCAGTACAGAATACAGATACAAGAGTAACCAAAGCACAGTTGCCATGAAGTAGAATAAAAGCTTTTCCCATTGAAATATTTCGAGTTCCAATCCAGACATTTTCCCTTTGAAATTTCTGCCCTTTTCCTTTCTCATAAAGAATGACCACCTTTCATATAGTGCTTAACTTTAAGTGGCTCAGTAGTCCCATTTAGCTCAGGGAGACTGTTCAAGTGTTCAGAGATAACACCCATTTGCAGAGAACAGAGGGGACAGAACCTTGTGTCCACTTGACAGAAAGAACAGAAAGAGCACTTGAGCATTTTTTTTCTAAATGTGTTTTTCTATTCATTATAATTTCTAGTCTTTAAGTTTGTTAAAAAATATGGTGGGATTTGAATTGATCAATTGATTCTGTTGATTTTTTTTTTTAGGAAAAAAAGCAATGATGCATTTTGCAGACTTGTGAGGCAGCAATTCAGGAAAACAGAGCTGTAGGAAAGTAGGATGCAGGCAGAAAGGCAAGTGAAGTCCCTGGAAATAGGAGGTACTGTGTGTGATGCCTGTACTCCCAAAATCCAAGGTCCTTGTCTTAGCAGCTTCTCACCAGAAGTTGCTCCTGTAGATTGTCCATTAGACTCAGAGTGCTGTGAAAAATGTGTCTGTCTGCTGCTTTGAGGAGAGTCTGCAGACTCAGAACTCAGGGCCTGACTCTCTGGTGATAAGGCAGTTAAATATCAACAGCAATTCCTGCTCTCTTCTCCCTGGAAAAATCCCAGCACAACAAACCCAACAAACCAAGACCCTTACCCACTAGTCCAGATTTTCTCAGAAAATATTTTCTACAGCTTTCTCTTCAGAAACCTTATTGCCTTCACTATCTTTGTGCCTCACCTGCAGGGAAGAGAGTTTTATTGCAGTAAATTCTAACAATCTTTGAGCCAGCAATGTCAAGTCCTCCTCAGCCTGTCTTTGATGACCCCAGCATTTCTGGTGGTTTAGAACTCTGGCATTATGAACATAAACTGGCATATTTTCAGCAAAGATGTTTTAGTTTCAAATTTTAACAAGATTTTCTGAACAGTAAAATAACTTGGAGAACTTTAAAACAAGAGTAACAGAGGCAGAGCATGCTGTTCTATCTGTCTGTGACACCTTCACATCTCATCTGAAATTATCTAGAAGAGATTGGTAAAAACATTGTGAGTCTGAATGCACCTGACAGGCATCATCCTTCAGGACAATGTGGGAAAAGATAAAGCCCAGAACAATTTAAGGGAATGGAAACCAGTGATGCTCAGGATTCTCTGAGGATCTTCTCAGCCTGCCCTGGACTCTGCCTTGGGGAGGCCACACCTTGAGTGTTGTGTTCAGTTCTGGGCCCCTCAGTTGAGGAAAGAGATTGAGGGGCTGGAGCGGGGCCAGAGAAGAGCAACGAGGCTGGAGAAGGGACTGGAGCACAAGTGCTGTGGGGAGAGGCTGAGGGAGCTGGGGGTGTTCAGCCTGGAGAAGAGAAGGCTCAGAGGTGACCTCAGCACTGTCTGGAACTGCCTGAAGGGAAGTTCTGGCCAGGTGGGGGTTGGTCTCTTCTCCCAGGCACTCAGCAATAGGACAAGGGGGCACGATGGGCTCAAGCTCTGCCAGGGGAAATTGAAGTTGGAGAGCAGAAAGAAATTCTTTGCAGAGAGAGTGCTCAGGCATTGGAATGGGCTGCCCAGAGAGGGGGTGGATTCCCCATCCCTGGAGGTTTTTAACCTGAGATTGGCCGTGGCACTGAGTGCCATGATCTGGTAAAGGGACTGGAGTTGGACCAAGGGTTGGACTTGATGATCTCAGAGGTCTTTTCCAACCCAATCCATTCTATGATTCTATGTTTCTATGGATGACATACAGCAAGTGGACATAAAATTTGTACTGTAATTAGAAGAGGGTATTTTTGTCTGGTCTCTATTTTCTAAGAGAATGGAGAATGCACTGTCAGTGAGGTGAGTGCCGCAATCTTCGCTGTTGAAGGGAGGTTGTTGTGATTGGCATTAACCAACATGCCAGAAATCAAAGTATTTTAGTGTTCTCCCAGTCCTTAACACCCCTTGTAGTGTAAAAGGCAACGACAGGAATAAGCTCTGGCCCTTGATTCTGCATTTCAGCTCAGAACAACAATGTGTCACCACCACGAGATAAATATTGTCGAAATTACACTGGTTAAAAATTCATTTGTTTCTTTAAGCATGTCCTCTGCAGGGCACCTTCCTCTTACACAGCCCCTTCCTGCAGCTGCCAGCACTGAGAACACAGAAAACAGAAAGAGAGGAGGAAGGAGAACGGCCCTCCAGAACATTCTCATTTTTTTCATGATGATTTTTTTAATAGAGCACAATTTTTGCTGAAGTTTTTTTCACCCTTTTCCCAGTGAAAAATAGAGAGCACACAAGTTAAGTTTAGCTGCAATGACTCTAGTTTCCTTGAAGTGTCATAATTCTTGTTATAAATACGTTTCCTTGTGAAAGGAAAGTGTAATTATTTTGCTAATATGCATGGAAATAGCATCTGAGGAACAGAAACAATATGGTGCTGTTTGACTTGGAATTTACTCCCCAGCTGTTAATAACCTGCCTACGTCTCTGGTGGAATTGTGAGTTTGCTATTCCTGTGCTTACAACAAATAGCAACTGTTTCTGAAACCAGGAGCTGGGCCAAAGGGAAGAAAAGGAAGCCCAAAACACATAAACAAACCCCTTAAAGTCCATATTGTCTATTTAAATTAGTTCCCTAGAGCAGTAAGAAGTAAAAAAATCTCATGTGCATCTTGTGTTGTTCCAAGTACTGTTCAGTTTTTGGAGAAAGCAAAAGTTGATGGGAGCCTTTTTGAAATTACATTTGTGATTACATATGATTTCTATAGTTAAATAAATATCATCAGTGATTAGTAATATTATATTTCCACCACCTTTTCACCAAAATGTGTGGTTTGGCATGTGATGGACCAAAAGGATCTGATTTTGAAAGACAGATACAAAGTGCCATTTTCCCAGATATTCAGTTTATCATAATTTGTGGAAAACACAGCAACTGAATACTGCATGAATTGTATCTGATTTTGGCAGTCATTTTGATATATTTATGTTTTTGGTAGAATTTTCCATTGTGATTAAATAACCAAAGAATGAAAGTTGGATTTTCAAAAAAAGTTATATACCAGCCAGAATCTGATTAGACTTACTAATGCCTACTGTTCTGAACTTCCAAGGAAAATAAAAATTAAGGCCCTTTTAATATTTTTTCATGATTAGATTTTACTTTAGGCAAGCAAAAAACCTGCCTGTTGACAAGGTTATGTCATTGAATTGGTCACACAGTCTCTCTCCAAGCGCCGCTCCTTGGGCAGTTTGTGACAAGGAAATTGGCTTTGCTGAACATCCTGAACATGAGAAGAGTTAAATGGCTGAAAGACAAGTGTAAGAAAAAGAATCAGGACACCATCAGTGCCTGCTGGCCTTATATTCTTTTCTTTTATTGTTATGAACAGAGGCATTTCACTGGTGTGATCCGTGCTATGAAGAAAGGGAGGTATATGAATGTCTTTAATAGAACTGGAACTTTTGCTCCAAACTTCCATCAAACTCCTGCTGGATTGGTTTTATGGCATGAGCTGTCTCCCTAGCATGGGAAAGTCCCATAACCTGTCTGAAAAAACTTAGATTTATCTCTTAAATAATTAGTTTTCCTTCCCACTCGCTGACTTTGACTTTTCCTCCACTTTGCTAAAATGACACATCCTCAGCACTAATGAAGCACATACATATATTGTGCTAGGGCTTCTTTTTCATTTTTTTTTATTTTATTTTGGTTTTGAAAGCATGTGACAGTGCTTCAAATCCCCTGACAGTTGATATATTGGGCAAATAAATCTTCCAGATGGGTAATAACACAGTGCACTCCATAATGTTCCTTTACATGTCAGATTATTTACCACACTTATCAGCAATTGCACTTTTGCTGGAAAAAAACAAGATATTTAACTTTCCAAGTATATCTTATCGACATTGTGAAATTTTTTTGCAATTCAGATTTAAATATTTTTCAGAGTGGATGAAGTTGGAAGTGATGTCTGGAAGTTTTCCAGCCCAATTGCCCAAAGGGGACCAGGGTGCTCAGGGCTTGTCTGATTGGGGTTTGAATATTTCCAAGGGTGAGGATGATACCACAAGCTCTCTGACAAACCTGTGCCAGTATTTGAATTGTGTTCCTGCATCTCAGCCTGATAATGAAATGGAGTGGAAACAGGAAACGAACGTTACACTTCCATTTCCAACGTCTCACCTGGGAAAATGATATACAGATAATTTGCAATTACACAACTATATTTTAACAGCTCTTGTGTAAAAATAAGAAAATTATGTTTTAAAAAGTTGCTGTTAGTAACAAGAGAAAACTAATCCCTTTTGTTGGCTTCCTTGAGTGATGCAAAGAAATTCTGCTTTTGCACCCTGTAAGTTTGGCCCCTGCAGATCCTGACTTTGCTGGCAGAAGCACCAGGATCTTTCTGCTGATCTCAGTGGGCTTTATGCTAAACTACATCTCATATCTTTGAAGCAGACATGAATTTGTCTTGCTTATAGTTGACTCAGATCAGGCAATTACAAGAAAACAGTTTGAATATTTAAATTAGTCAAATGCTTAATTATGAAAGTGCTGAAAGAAGAATGCTCAGCTTCATTGCACTTCAATGGCTTGTAAATTGGCAAATAGCTGTAAATTAACTCCTGGATTTCTTTAGGTTAATCAAATCAGGTTCAGTGAAGTCTTTGAAACCCATGGATTAAAGGTATAAAAGTGTGTATCATAGAATAAGGGAGAACCATAATAATAGCTGTAAATTTCTATTTTATTCTCCTTTGTTCTCTGTCCTTTGCCCATAGACCTCCAAAAAAGAATTGAAGTGCAATGTTTCTGGGAAGCACATCTTCAAGTGGTGCTAAAGCCCTGTATTCACTAAAGAATACCTGACAAAGCCTTCACTTCTTTACTCTGATCATTCTTTGAGAAGGACTTTCCTCTTCACTTCCCATTTTGTAGAGTTCTCATCACCAATCCTATCAACATGAAAGATGACATTTCTATTCATTTACTTATAATTCTTTTTATACAGGAGACTATAAAAAGTCAGTAAACACATTTGTTAAACATCAGAAATTCATCTTGCAACCTGTGGAAAAAAAAAAAAGAAAAAGGAGGAATTTTTAAAAATAATTATTCTAGAAATCTGTTTGAGAGATATCAACAAAGCTAGAAACAGGAGGACAATGGACAAGACTCAAGTAAAAGGATTGGTAAATATCCATAGTCAGAGAACAATAGTGTTTCAGAAACAGCACCTAAAAGAGTGAATTCATATGTCTAGTCAATGGGTGTTTTCTATTTTTTTTGTCAAAGTGAATGTGAAAGAGTGTGGGGAAATGAAAACCCCAGGCTGATTTAAGGCATGAATTCCAACCTTGCTCTGAAGGTCACATGCAGCTGACTTAGGTTCAGGTATCTGGTGAGAAGGGCTGGGGCCCCATGGCATGGGAATGGAGTGGCAGCCACTTCCTCTCACTCCTGATACAGAAATCACTCATTAATCTGTTAAACAAGAGGGAAAGCTACCTCAAGAAAAGGCAATTTGCTTTTTTAATTTGTAGATGGAATGGTTACCAATTGCATTATCAACCAGCATTTTCTTCTGTTGTAGCACTTCCTGACAATAATTAATTTTCAAGAAAAGATTTCCATGTGAATTTGATTGTATTTAAGCATCACTACTATCCACCAAAACAAAACTTTGTCTCAAGTTCAGATCTTCATACAGGTGCATCAGTGTCAAGAAAATCTTGTTTTCTTTCTGCCCTCAAAGCTCACAGGTGTTTTCTCGGATTCTTTGGAAAGTGAACCATCTCCTAATATTGTCTCTAAATTTTTCCATGTTTCATCCATGTATGAGCTAGTTTTACCACGAGCAGGAAGCAATGATTTTCCTGCAAGAGGAAGGAAAGGCCCTTGTGGCAAAAAAATAGCTCTACCTCTCTGCAGATAATAGCAGCTTTTCACTAGGAAAGAAAGCAAATGCAAAAGTGCTGTGTTAGATGCTGTGTAGCTGCTTCCTGCTCAGAAAGCTGGGCTAGTGTCTGCCACTTTGCCATGGTGTGCTAAAAGGCCCTTGAAAACCAACTGCAGCTTTAAAGAGGCCAAGCAGGCAGAACACTTCCAGCACTCCAGTCAGGGTAAATTTAGTGTTCCAGCACTCCACATTCCATTTCTGTGGGATGGAGAGCAGATCCCTTCCAGCATGTGCTCCCTGGCCTGAATATTCAATAGAGAAATGGGGACAGCACAGACATGCCTGAAGAGTGAAAACCAGAATTTATGCTGTCAATAGGCTTCCTGTTCCTCTCTCATTCAAATAAAGTGCAGGCAAATTCTGGCCCTTCACATGCTGGAGAGAAACCCCACCAAAGCTATTATTAAACAAAGAGTTATCTGCTGTGTACAAATGTTCCAGGATGGTGCATGAGAGCAGTCTTGCTGAGGAGGCCTTGGGGGTGCTGCTGGATGAGAGGCTGGACATGACCCAGAAAGCCAAATATATCCTGGGCTGCACCAAAAGCAGCGTGGGCAGCAGCTGAGGGAGGGGATTCTGCCCCTCTGCCCTGCCCTGCTCTGGTGAGACCCCACCTGCAGAGCTGCCTCCAGCTCTGGGTGCCCAGCACAGGGAGGGCAGGGACCTGTTGCAGTGAGCCCAGAGGAGGCACCAGGATGACCAGAGGGATGGAGCAGCTCTCCTGTGAGGAAATGATGACAGAATTGGTATTTGTTCACCCTGGAAAAGAGACACCTTAGG